>NC_086228.1:24554996-25161385 GCF_036321145.2 Pelmatolapia mariae
TGGTATCGTAACCTAGCAACACCCAGAGTGCACGCCACACTACTGCTGCTGTTTAGCAACAGTTGCGTGCAATTCGGGGAAGCTGATAAATGACAGCTGGCCCAGGTCGGAGTCAAATCTCAGCCGAAATGTAAAGGCAGTTAAATCAGAAACTGTCAGCTTTGAGGAATATGAGCCGCGGTAATTAGGACTCGATTAGGAGAGGAGCCTCCTGTTTGTGTGCGCTGCTCACTTGTGAGCCCGTTGGATGCTGTAAGATGCTTCTGCACATGTGTAGGTGTGTGCAAATGGGTTTTTTTCCTCTCTTTTTTTCTTTTGCCTTTTTCTTCTATTTATTTTATTTATTTTTTTTGCAGTTGCCAGAGAAGGGAGCCTGGGCCAGCGTGTTGTCTGGACGACTCATGGCCCTGAGCTCACCTGTGTACCGATAAACACAGCTGTAACCCTGCTAACTTGTTCCCCAGCCAGCTCTACTCCCACTGCTAAACACACAGAGATACAGCACTGGGGACAGAAGGTGCAGGAGGGTGGGTCAAAAGATAACACAACTGGCAACTTCCCCGTTAGAAAAAGCACCCCTTGGCTTTAGTGATGTCAATAAAGAGAGCTAGAGGCTCAGACAGCAGGGGTTTTGGGCACATTTAACCCTGATTCACTCCTGTCAACGTTTGGAGGAGAAATCTGCTCCGAGACTCACAGACACCGATGTTCAGCCCAGATTATCTGGTAAAGTGGAGGGTTTTTACAGAACCACTCTTAAACCTCCCAAATTGCTTGCAGATTAATAAAATAAACATTTTTGACATTTGGAGTTAAGATCTGGATGATTATGAAATTACAAAACAAGACTCCAAATAAAGACAACAAGCAGCCAGCTCTACTGCCTAATAGCTTTCTGTGGATGTAATGTAGCGCAGTCTGGGCAGCAGAGTAATAAAATTTGAAAGGGGAAAAATATATAAAAATGTCAGACTGTGGAAAATCACCAAATAGTTTAATGACCCAGGCTGAAAGCAAACAGCTGTGCAGGTGAAGAGTAATATCAGCGCCTTTTACCTACCTGTAAACATCAGTCTGAGCACAGCATACTTATCTGCAGTGCCCTCTTACATTTTTCAGTTGAACTCACTTTGAGTTGTACTTCTAGATAAAATGGCAGCTTCTGTTTGTTTCCCACTTGTATCTGTTTTCAGCAATGTTTCTGTGTTCCCAGATCTCAGTGGTAAGTGCCATGCTATCACAGCTAATACCTGACAGTCCTGTTTTCCTTTGAGATCAGTTGAAGAAGTGTAAATGTCCAATAAGTAATTATTTCAGAAAACAAGCTAAAAATGTAAAACTGTATTTTTTATTTTCAGTCCAGTAGGTCAAGAGCATCAAGATTATTTCAAGATGAGCTGACCTGAACTTACAATTAAGGCTAAAATTATCTTGTTTATGATGGAAAGATGCATCTTTACTACCTGTTAAACTGTAACTGTTTAGCAGCTGTTTGGGGTCCAGCAGGCTAGAGCCTAGTACCAATGTAAGGCCTCAGGTGCACAGGTTTAGAGACCACTGATCACTGGGGAAAAATGTGTCTTCTCTGACAGTGGGTGAATGTTTACTGGAGACTGCTGGCTGTTGTCAGTAACCTCCAACACTAGCACCAGCAGATGGCTTCAGTCACCTGTACTTTGCAGATGTTTGCCAACTACCCACGAAGTGGAAGTAAAACTAAGAAAAGTGCGACTTTAACTAGAAATGTAAAGCATTTCCCTGAAACTAAAAGTTGCACCTTTATGAAATGTGTGGCGATAAAGCACAACTTTTAATTTAAAGGCATTTTTTTCCAGTATATTTCAAACTGGCGAGTATTTGCAGACAAGTCACCATCTTCCATGCAAACATGGACAATTTGGTAATCTGCTATCAACCAAAGCAATCACAAGGAGGTAGATGCACCTGATTTCAACAGGTGACAGCCAGCAATCTCCAGCAACCACTCATCAGTTTACCCAATCTTCATGTGTAGAATCATTACAGGTGAAACTATATGCTTTTCTAGCTATAAGACAGACTCTTACAGTGTTCAAACCTGAAGGCAGTGTAGCTCACTGTGGCTTGGTTCTCCACCCCAAAATGAAAGTTCAAGGGTTGCTGGAGTGTGCACTGCAAATGCACAATTGGAAACGGCCAGAATGGGAGAGCTTAAATTGGTCCAGGACTTCATAAGGAGACAACCTCAAAGGAGTTATCTGCCAAATTGAAATCTGCTACAGCTTTAGATTTTTAAGGGTCGAGTTGTGAAACTTATTGCAACTTGTACAGGTGCAAGTACTTCCTGTGGAAACACTATTAACATACATTTGTAAATATGAGCCTGAATTTGCACCAAGTTAATCACAGAATGGCTCATTTTAAATATAGGTCCTACACATATTTATCACATTTTTTTCTCTAGATCCCAGCCCCTCCCCCCAAATAACACTTGTAATGTATCCTGCACCTCAGTAAACCGTGGTAAACTTTTCAGTATTTTTTTTTTTACTTGCAGATATTACTTTCTGGTGTCTTGTGTGCCAAATACAGCAAAGTATATTGTCTTGTGTTTTGGGGAAATTGGCTGAAAGTAAAAGATACTGTTTGGGGAAAGTGGGAATCGCACAGTTGGAGGTGGAAAAGGATGGAGGGAGAGCGAGATGGATCTGGAAAAGATCAGACAGAAAAAGGACTGAAGGAAATAGAGAGGCATAAAGCAAGAGAGATATCACTCTGTCAAAAACTGGCTGTTATGCACCCCTCTCTTCTCTTCCTGCCTCCCGTCTCCCAATTTCTGTTCCCTCGGTGGCCAATTACCGCTAATTAAAATCCTCACTGCAGCTCTCCCGGACTCCCCCTCTTCTTCTCCTCTCAGACCTCCATCTTCTTGCTTCAAATGTTGCCCTGTCTGTTTCTCTTTCTTTGAAGATGCGGTGCTTCTCCCCCGTCGTGATCAACAACTTAAACACCTTGTTTCCCTGCGCTCTTCTAATCTTCTTTCTCACCTTTATACCTTTTCACCCTTCCTCTTTCCCCCCCCTTTTCCTCACTCCTAAATTTGGTTCTTCTTTTTGTCCTCCCTCCGCCTTTGCTTTCTCCTCCACATCTCACCTCCCCCTTCACTGTTCCTATCATCATCAGCAGTAAGGTTTCTTTAGTAGTGCCAAGAGACTTGACAAGGCTCTGGGCTAAAGACTGTAGCAGCCTGACTGTGATACCTTGCTAGTTGATGAGGGGTTTTTTTCTCCTTTCTTTTTTCCTTTTCCTGATAAGGTTGTCGACATCTTTGCTTCTTCCTGCCTCAGTGTCAGCAGTGCGATCCTTATAGGTGTTAAAAAGCTCCGTCAAAACTGCTGCTGCTGATGAGGAGGAACGCGATGATGATGATCACAGCAGCCGCCGCCTTGGTGTTAATTCATTCAGTTAATTCATTCGCCTTGAAGGAGAATAAGGGAAGGGAAAAAATAAGGCTCCAGTGTTGCTTGGCTCAGGGAAGGGGAGTTGGATAGTGGGAGTGAGAAGAGTAAAGAACATCTTTGCTGCTGCACTTTGATGAAGAAAATTATGTCCGCTCCTTTAAGCATCTGCATCTTGTTCCCCCTTTTCTGTGCACTCTCGTCCTTCTGTTTAGAATAACCGCCCCTCTGTCTTTTTCAGGGAAAGGTGGAAAGAGACAGGGAGAACCATAGGGCCTTTTACAAGACCTGAGCCTTCCTATTGTGCCAAAAACCCAGGCCTGGATTTAAGAGCTGTGTCTGCTTGGCTGAGCACAAACTGAGGCCGGGCACACAAAGGACCCGCTAGCCTTTTTCCTGCCTCCTGCTTTAAAGGCAGATAAAGAAAGGCGAGGGACAGATGGAGGTATGAGAAGAGGGAGTGAAAGGGGAGGGGAGGTAAAAAGATGGACGAATGGGTGGCTGTTAAGTATGAAAAGCAGAAGCAGCGACTCGTGGCCTCCCAGGTAAGAATGGTGTGAGGCCACAGGAGGAGAAAAGGGGAGGGGAGAGAGGCAAGAGACAAAGCCAAAAAAAGAGGAGGGTGATGGCAATAAGCAGGAAAAAAAGCTGGAACGGTAGACAAAAAGAAAAGCGGGTGTCACCGGATGGCACTCAGTCAAGTTCTCTTAAGGCTTATGCCAGTGTAACGCCCACTTATGAGAGAGAGCAGACACACACACACAGTCTCCCGCTGACTCTTTGCAGACTGAATTTGCAAGGCGCATGCAAAATTTATTTAGCTTTTCTTCTCCCGTGTTACTCCCCGTTTCCCATCCTACCTGTCTGTGCCGTTTCATTTCATTATGTTGTTCTGTCACTTTATTATTGTTTTAGCAAAAAGATCATACGGTGTGACAGCGCCTTTATAAAAGAAGTAAAGCGGTATGTTTCATAAAAGCGCCTCGGTGCCGTCTGCGGGGAGGGGAAAAGGCTCTTGTATGATAATTAGGTCAGACGGAATTGTGTTTTTACATTTTGATGAAAGTAGCTTCTTAGCATCGTATTCTAATTGATCTGATAAGCGCTACAGTATTCTCGGGCGGAAAATGAGATAAAACCGCAGGAACATTGGCGCTTTGCAACAAGAGGAGCCTGCTGAAACCATCTCCGACTTTGGAGACGGATTCAGATGCAGCACTGATTAAATATTGTTCTCTTAAAGACAGCATTTGTATTTCAAACCAGTTGCATTCATAAAGAAGTGTTTTCTTTTTTTTTATCCACTGACCACTGTGGTTACTGGCTCCTTAACAAATAAAGATTTTACAGTAAAACTATGTTAATCATCAACAGCAGTGCCTGGCTCAAGGCCAACAATAAAAACAAATATTTCAGTTTTTTGTTTGTGTTGTTCACGTCACAGTAGATGCATATAAAAATTGACATTTTGTGATTTCTAATTAGGAAAACTTCCAGTTTCTGAGCTTCCGGCTGCATCGTGGGTGCTCATGAATGAATGGAGCCCTATGGAGCTGTAGTCCAAAACGTGATGAAAAAAAATGTGTCCTTTAATTACCTAAACCAAAGAGGTTATGTTTTAACTAGGGTTTGTATGTGTGTCATTCTGTCTGTGAACACAGTAGCTTAAAATGTTTGAAATGAATTCTGATAAAACTAAAGTTGGGTCATGTAAACATTGGTCTTAGACATCCACAAAGGTCATCGGCATCGTATCGTGTAAAAACACCTAACAGATTGGGGAAAAACCAGTGCACCTACCTGCTAAACAAACTAATTCCTTTGTGAGGAAAACACTGAAAATGGGCTTGAGATTTAATGAACTGTTTCCTCACGCATTTCTGTAAGAAAGGGGAAGAGGGAAGGGATAAGACGAGAGAGATCTGGATATCTAGTGAAACTGCATACTGACTGTACAGTATATTACTTGACAACTGGCTACAACCATTGCAAAGAAAAGCTTTTTTATTGTCTGATATAGGATGCTGCCCAGAGCCTTTGTAAGTAATCTCTGCTGAGTGAAAATCAAAGAGCTGCACATCTGTTTAACAGTGGGTTGCAATTCCCCTCTTTGTGTTGGAGAGTAACCTAAGACCCACCGAAGCAAACACACAATACGTCACTGAAATGCGTAGCCACAGGGTAATGACAGCCATTAATTCACATTGGATGCCTAACATTTATCTGCAGGCGGTGTTAAATTTCTTCTTTACATATCATAAACTACGTGTTACACGCTCAGCGTGTGTGCATGTTCTTGTAATGACAGTTTAAAGAAATTTAACCTCTAGCAAGATGATAAAATGCGTCTGTTACATCCATTTTTTCGCACTGTATGCAGACGCTGCAGCGACGGCTGATGTTGGGTAGACGGGAAAAGTGTTTTTGCAAAATCAGCAAGTTTCTCCCTCATTAATCAACAGAGCCAAACTAAAAAAAACACAAAAAAGCAAAACTTATCTGATGAGGTGGGAGTAATTTGATTGCATCTACTCATTATTCCGAATAAAATCTAGTCTTTACTGTTACTGTAGCAACTATGCATAATTACTTTCAGAATATATCTGAGCATACAGTAAATCACAGCTCATGATTATGTTTTGACTGTAACTTGGATCTAAACAGAGTTGGCTGTATGATTGTTTTTTATTCTGTGATCTGGAAAAAAGTTGGGGATGGATTCACATTAAAAAAATTATCACAGGTGGGAACTGGACCAACTACCAGTGAATTTATACTTCTGTAATAAATCAGTGTTTCAGGTACATTGTAACCACAGATCTTTCTGAAGCAACCTACACTGTGACCTGGCGTGCTCCTCTCTAGAAATGTAAACAACCGTTGCTATTGACGCAGCCTGCACAGATATAAATGTTGACCCTGGCGTAGGATCTTCATATATTCACTGCAGAAGTATAAATTAAGTGTTAGAAGTAATTAACTTTTGAAGTCAGTCTGGACAATTATTCTGATGAAGGAAGGATTCTCTGCTATTCTGAGGGTAAATTGGACAATTTTCATCATATTTTCTAAAAAATATATATCAGTCTGGAGAAAGGAAAATTTGGAGACATCTTGATGTTCTCAAAAAATATATACTTGTGGATCCAGGAACTCCATACGTGGAGGATGTGGGGGGGATTTTTTTTAGCCTTGGCAGAGGAATGCTGTCTCAGACTGCGCTTCTCATTGTTGCTACCATGCATGTTATGCTCAGTTCACTGAAGAAAATAACCGTTTATTTAGTAATGCAGTTCAATTATACATATCATTTCACTGTTGCACAAAAGTATGCGAGCACTGCTGTTGTTCTGGAGCTGTTTTTTATATTTTATCTCTATCATTTTAGTATTCTTTAAAAGTCTTAAAACCGCCTCAGACTTGCTTGTTAGGTTTAAGGTGAGACAGGGTTATATCCTCCTTTTCTCCTCTCCATTGATTGGATCAGGTCTCCAAAGCACAGCACATAAACTAAAAGGCAATCAGTGGATCTTTTTCAGGCAGCTTGGAGTTTTTGCTATCATCTTTTCTACCAGCTACGAAAACATTTGAGACATGACAGACAAGCTTGACATATTTGTTAAGAAAACGGGTCTGAACATCAACACCTCCTATGCTCGAGTGACGTGTGTTGATATACAACACTCATGGCACCAGTCTGAATAACAGGTGAGGGGCTTCAGTGTGTAGGAAACCTAATTACACAGCTTTATCAGCAAGTGCAGCTGGAGAGGAAGAAACTGCATCCCAAAGAGTTTGTTAAGATGGACAACCTGGAAACCTGGAAGCACAAAAGTGACGTGTGAAGGATGAGTTGGCAAAGATGAGGCCCAACGTGTTGCCAAGAAATGGCACAGGGACCTCAAATTGGCCATTAAATCCTCAAGGGACAAATAGGATTAAGTAATTGGATAAAGTCACATGAAAAATAAGGTTTTCACAGTCCTGTGGAAACCTACATAGAACTTCTAATTCGGTAGCTTATAAATGCATCCTGCAGTAACTTAAGAAAATCGTTTTCTGTATGATTTTTATCATTTTATTGTCTTTTGCATCATGAAGGAATTTTTTTCCACTCTTCTTTACAAGGTTGTTTCATTTCATTGAGGTTTGCAGCTGTGCCATGTACCATTGTCCCACTGCATGAACCAGTTTCAGCCGAGATTTAGCTGTTAACAAATAGCCTCCTGTGACCGCAAAACAAGCCCAAATATGCAGAGTTTAGCTTTTGCCAAAGGTAGTGCTATGCATTATGTCCAGAGATCTCCACCTTGGTCTTGTCTGTCCAGAGGACATCGTTCCAGAGGTCCTGAGAAGTCGTCTTCTTCTTGAGATGCAGCTTTGCAAACCCAAGCTGTGCTGCCATGCACATTTTAGAGAGAAGAGGTTTTATCCTGACATCCCTTCCAAGCAAACCAACCTTGTTCAGTCTCTTTCTGATTGTACTGTCATTGAGTTTAACATTGAACATACTAACTGAAGTTTGGAGAGTCTGAGATGTAGCTTTTGGATTTTATTTTCTGTTTGTTGCATCATCTAAACTTGAATTTGTTGGGATGTCCACTGCTGGGAAGATTGACCACTGTCTTGAATGTTTTCCACTAATGAAAAATTGTTCTCACTGTAGAATGATGGACACCCTTTTGAGATTGCAACAACTGCTTGCCAAAAACTGCCAAAACCTCTGCTTTTATGGAGATGGTTACACTTGCTGATGATCAGTTAATCAAGTGCATTTGATTAACAGTAGCTGGCTGCTGCTTAACCTTTTAATTTGTATGAGAGCAGTAAAGATGTACTCAGTGTTTCATGTGACGGTATAAGTGGTAGACACTCCCGTGCACAGCTAGTTCCCAGGCGACTGTTGACGTGTCATGTTAATGTTTGTTTTTGAATGGATACAATGTTTTATTGTCCACATTCTTTTGCATCTTTCAGACGTGCCCGTTTTTAAATTAACAGACATAGGATTCAAAATCCCTCATCTGTTAGCGAAACTAAATGCAGTCACAGAAGGCGATTGTGTATGGTTCTGAATGTTAAATACACGCACACTCTCTTACTGTCAGTCACACACACTTTCAGAAGACATATCCAATTTGTCTTTTTAACACTGCTCCTCACACGCGCACTCGCATACGCTCCATAACGCACTATCCACCACACTCTTTCCTTCAAACATAAATCCCTCGCACATCTAACATGCTTCGCTAGCTTTCCATCTCCACACTGAGTCCCCACCACCACCTCCTCCTCCTCTCTCCCTACCATCTCCTCCACTCTGTGTTTCAGGGTAATGTGAGCCAGCAGCCGTAACACTGGGGTGGGGAGTGTGGGGATGTTGATGTATGGTGGAACTAAAGCAACCCTGCCGATCGATAATGTAAACAGGAGCGAAGAGAGGCGGTAAATAAGGCCAACTCCTGACAGAACTGTCTACCTCAGGTGACGGAGAGAGTGAGCCAAAGGAGGGGAGAGAGCGAGAGATTGGGAGCAGGGAAGAGGTTGTGAAGGGGAATATCTAATACAGGGACACGGGGACAGACAAGGATGTAGGGCTAAAGAGGATAATGGAGGGATGAGGAAAGGGTGGAACAAATGGGGCAAGAAAAGCGAGGCATGGGAGGGATGAAGGGACTGAAAAATATGAAAGAAAAGAGGTGGAGAAAGACAGGAGCTGATGGAGGCACGGAGGAGCAAGTAGAGGTTGAGTGGATGAGGTAATGGCAAAAGAGGGAGGGAGGACAAAAGAGGAAAGTGAAGCAGAAAGATGGAAGTGAGGAAGAACGGATGGAAGCGAAAATGGGGAAAGGAGGGGGAGACGAGTGGAGGAGACGACGGCTTCAGCAATGAGGATAAACGGCCACAGCAATTATAGATTACAATTCAATTTTAGGAAAAAACAGTGGCCGTATCTGTTTGCAAGTATGTGGTAGCAGTGACATTTAGCTGATGACATGCAGATGGATGACCAGCAAGTGACCTACTGTTGAACCAAATCGGGACGACACGTACAGTACGACAAAAACACACACACATGCACACACACAGGGCTGATTTGTGATCCTAGTCACCGCTGGGGGCTCCGTTGATGCATTGGCGTGGCTGAACAATTCTTTGAGAATACCACGCACTCTCCGCGTGCCACTACGGGACTAGTGGGTAAACACAAGCTCACGACAACGTAAACAATCGCACAGCCCGTGCACAAACATGTGTGCCTGACTGTTTTATTATGTTTGCATTGTACTCCATTGTGTTTGTCGTTCTATTTCCGGTCGTGTGTGTTTAGTAATTGAACAACGGTGTCTGTGAGTGTTTCATTTTAACCACTTTATACTTTCTGATCAGTCTCTGCTGGTATTTAAAGAATTATCTGCAGCTTTCTCAAACACTATAAATTGCCCGCCAAGTGATGATTCACAGTGGTGATTCATCATATAGCCAATTCTTGGGAGCTCTTGAATTTGCAGTTTTAATGACGTGCCATTTCTCACATCCGTGCATAAAATTATTATTTATTTATTTATTTGATATTATATTTTGCACTATCCTACTGTATATTACTGTATACTTGTATTCTGTTGTACATATTGTATATCTTATTCCTCTGCTCCTTTGTCTCTCTTGCTGCATTGAGCATGTCCCAACAGCTTCTCTGGGTGTTTAAGATACAGCAGTTAGTTACATAGCATTTTTATGCAATCGTAATGTTTTAAACAGTGCATCAAAAATTTTTTTGATGAGAACAGTGGCTTAAGTTTAAAGATATTTTATTAAAAGTTACAGTCGGATTTGGTTATTTCTTCAGGCAGGTGCTTGGATTCCTGAATACAAACACTGTCCCCATTAATTTTTTTTCTTTACCTGGAAATAGAAAAGGCCATGAAGAGCACTGAAAGTAAACAATAAAGTCATTCTAAAATTAATTCTAATCTATATTGGGAGCCAGTGAAAAGAGGCTAAAGCGGGGCTGATGGAGCAGTGTCTGTGATGAGCTCAGAATTCAGATGAATTTTTACATCAGACTTTTACTGAGAAAAAACAGATAAGGCTTGTAGAAAGCCTGATAAACAACAAGTAAAGCTGATTATTGACTTTCAGCCAAGTGATAATGTGATGATTTGATCTCATCTTTTTATTCTTCCTGTTTGTGCTGTTTGAACTAATAATTTTATGGAGGCTGTGATTAACAACTGTTGTATTTTTAGAGCTTAAGCAGGAAAATTGGGGTTTTTTGTGGGTTTTTTTTTTTTTTTTTGAGAACTGACAAGTCAGAACTGTTTTGATAATTGTTTTATTATTTAATTCAATTATTAGGTATCACAAATTCAGTGTTTTAGCCCCTGAGCCTCTGTTTGAATGTTTTCTGCTTTTCTTGGCTTTTTGGGTTTAAAAATAAATATCATCTTGGGCCCTGGGAAATTAAAAGAGACATTTTTGATTATTTTATTTTTCTGATCTAATGACTCAAATCATGGATAGCAAATAGGTTGACACATTAATGCAGTGCTTAACCGCACACTGTTTTTAGCATCGGTTGGATTATTTGTGATTTTCCACGCCTGTGTTGTATCATCATGCTTGTCAATTTAGCTGACGCTTTGCCACGACATCAGTGTTTGCTGTATTTTACCTAATAAGCTGACTCCTGGCCACTTTATTAGGTATACTTTGCTACTACTGAGTTCGAACTGCCTTAATTCTTAATGGCACAGATTCAACAAGGTGCTGGAAACATTCCTGGGACATTTTGGTTCACATTGATGTGAAAACATCACACAGTTGTTGCAGATTTGTCTGCAGCACATCCATGATGTGACTCTCCCGTTCCACCACAAAGGTGGTCTATGGGATGGAGATGTGATGACTGTAAAGGTCATTTGAGTAAAGTGAACTCATTGTCATGTCTAAAAACTGGTCTAGGATTTGTTTGAGAGTTTGAGATGGTTTGATGTTTATGGCATGGTGTGTATCCAGCTGGAAGCAACTGTGCGTAGATGGGCTGGGACTTATATGGTGTCTTTCTACTCAGTTGAGCACTCAAAGCACTTTCTGCTCCTCTCCAACTCTCATTCACTCAATCACACACACATTTATACAACACTTTTGTCCATCCCTGAGCGCTTTCTAGCATTCACACTCGCGCACACTCCGATGAATGCATCAGGAGAAACTTGGGATTCAGTATCTTGCCCAAGATACTTTGCATATGGACTCTATCGATCTAATTGGTAGAGAACCCGCCCTTTCTTGTGAACACTACGATCATAAAGGGATCAACTACAAAATTCAGGTAGACTGTGGTGTTCAAATGTTGCACAGCTGGTATTTAGTTGCCATGAAAAAACATCCCCCTTCCATAATACCCCCATTGATACAAGGAAGGATGGATCCATGTTTTCATGGATTCAAATTCTGCCACAGAAATTTAAATTCATCACACCAGACAATATTTGTCCAGTCTGTTATTGTCCAATTTTGGCGACCCTGTCTGAGTTGTAGCCACAGTTTTCTGTTCTTAGCTGAAAGGAGTGGCACCGGATGTGGTCTTCTGCTGCTGTGGCCCTTCTGCTTTGACGTGTTGTGCATTTCAGAGATGCTCTTCTGCATACCTTTGTTGTAACAAGTGGATATTTGAGTTACTGTTACCTTCCTATCAACCCAAAGCAGTCAGGCCATTCTCATCTGACCTCTGACATCACAAGCTATTTTCACAGAGAGAACTGCCACCCAGTGGATATTTTCTCTTTGTCGCACCAACCTCAGTAAACACTAGAGATGATTGAGTGAGAAAATCCCAGCAGTAGTTTCTAAAATACTCAGACCAGCATGTCTGTCACAGTCAGAGTGACCCGAATCACCTTTCTTCCTCATCCTGATGCCCAGTTTAAACTTGAGCCTAAATGCATTGAGTTGGTGTCGTGTGATTGGCTGATTCAGTAGATAATGCACAAATAGTCGAACAGGTGCATCTAACAAAGTAGCCAGTGAGTATACAGTACAGCATATGATCACAATAATGTGACTCTTCTAATATTAATATTTATTTTTATATTAACCGTTAACTGTTAATTAACTTTAATCAGTATCAGTGTCTAAGTAAGTCAAGCCCTTTGTCCTTCTCCTGGGAGTCTTTTTTTAAACTTTGAGATGTCGTTCAGTTCAGTATATTGATGACTGCTTTGCTTTGTCATGCCTCACTGCAAGTGACACTTCTTTTTAAGAGGCTGACTCGCTTTCAAATAATCTGTGGATTACCAAAATTAAATTTGTGATTTTTGCCTGGGTTTTCTATCGATAGGCTGGTAAAGACATAATGTAGAAGAAGTATAGCAGAGTCCACAGAGCATATTGTTGTTGCTGGCTGATATTGTGGTACTTAACGGCTAATGGGCCTGCAGCCGGTGCTTATTGAAAATACTGCAAACAGTGACTGGCGGGGGATTAACTCTGGAATGAGCTTCAGCATCGTCTCTGAGCTGAGATTTGGAGCAAATGTGGACTGAGAGGAAAGATGGGCGGGAGATGTGCAATCATCAGGGTTATCAAGTGTAATCCTCCCTTTGCAGATTACAGATGTTTGTATGAATTAGCCCCACGCCACCTCTTGAAGGATCATTGCTGCCGAGAAGCTGCGGTAATGATTTGTCACTCGCACAAACACACAAAACATTAACACTCGAGCTCTTGCTCTTAAACAAAAGCCTAATGTTGCATTAATGCACCCTAAAAACCCAATGAGCCGTAGCTCAAGCTGTTAGTGTCCAGAAGCCAACATTAAAGTGTTTCTGTTGCTGGTGTGTTTAATAACCACCTTAAATTTCAAGCAATATGTTGAAAGTGATGCACAGTGGTGCCTGAAAGTTTGACAGCTGTTCAAATAAAAGAATTAAATGATTTAAAAAAAAATGAAATGTTACACTTAAGAGAAGAGAAACGTATCCATTGATAAAAATGATGCAGTATAACATACCTGCGACAAGGAAAAAGTATGGCAACCTTTCCTGTGACCTCTTTGTGCAACAATAACTCCAATCAGACATTTCTGGTTACTGCTGATCAGCCCTGCACACTGGCTTGGAGAAATTAAGAGCCATTGTTTGATATAAACAGCTTCATCTATGAGCTGTTTCCTCACTTGAAGTGATCCCTCCACACCATTTCTGTTGAGTGAAGATGAGGGCTTGAGCTCTGCCATTCCAAAAGTTTATCGTCGTTCTTCTCTAAGCTTTCTTTGATAAAAATAAGGGCTCCCATCTTGGTGCACAAATCACTTTGTTTTGAGGTTGAGGGCACAGAAAGATGTCCTGATGGTGTTCTCTAAGATTGGTTTGTGTAATTCAGAACTGTTCTTATCATTGATGTTGGCCTGAAACTGGTCAAACCAGTGAGATGAACTTACTGGGTCCAGTTCTTATGCTGGAGAGGAGCATTTTCATTTTTTTTTAAAACATAACACTATTTTAATTCTCTGCCCCACCCTGAGCCTGGTTCTGCTGGAGGATCCTTCCTGTTAGAAGGGGAGTTTTTCTTTCCCACTGTCACCAAATTATCATCTCAAAGAAAGGAAGAACACTTTAAAGAAATCATTAAAAGACAAAAATTACCATTAACACGTATAAACATTTCGGACCACAACTGTACATCCATCTTTTATACTATCTGTGATTCACACGCCCGTCTTGGTTGTTTTAGTGGACCACAAAATGGTTTTGTAATGGTTTCCAACCTGATGAGCATCAATAACTCTTTTTCCAAAATCCCCAGAACTCTCATTTTTCATGTCACCATAAATCTCCACTAATGTGTCACCTTCAAATTTACTGCTAAACTTGTGGGCAGTAGTACTTGATCCTCTAACAAATTTGTAATATTGGCAGATTTTCCTCAGTAAATAAATCACTGAGTATGTCATGCTTTCCCTCAGTTGTTTAGTTGGGTTTTCTTTAATTCTATTTTTAGAACCTTCGTCCTTTGGATTATAAAGAAATTTAGAGAAACATAAAGGCTTGACAAATTTTGAAGTAGCACTATAGCTTAATCCTTTGATAATCTATGCAATAGGAGAATATTGGTTTATAATAGCCATGGTAATACATAAACAGGCTTTGATTGGAGCACTTATTATTCCTTCTGTGTGGGTTCATGCACTCAGACTAAGTGATTTCTCAGGGACTGCACTCTGCTTCATTAGTGAGCAGTTTGTTGAAGGACTGTCACGTTACTCAGACAACTCTCTTTCATTCTAGATCTGTGGAGTCCACTGCAAGCAGGACTCTCATATCAGGCTGTGGTACAGACTTTCATCCACACGCTTCTGGTCTTAGGGGTACACGGAGGCATCACAGCGTTCAGTTTTTCATAAGTTGCCATAGCAGTAAAGCTCTTCGTCTTCAGCTTAATGATTGCAGGAGGAGTGTAGTCTGCTGAAACAGCTGCACAGTTCACATGAGCATGAAAAGGCACATGTTTGAAATGTTGCCTTTCAGGTACAAAAAAAAAAAAGAAGACACAAAGCAAATCAAAACACTGACAAAACCTTCACATAAAACAGTGAACATATTCACACTACTTGCCTAGAACTGAAAATCAATCTTGGTATAGTCAATACTTCATCAAATAAAGCCTGGTTAATATAAAAGGGGCTCAATTAGCATTTTAGCCTCTTTTAGCTCATTGTTTTGGCTTTGTGAGTTACAGCTTTACTGTTATGCCCCACTTTGACCATTTATATAGAGCCATTTTCAGCTAACACTAAAGGCTGTCGAAAAAGCATGCTGTACTATATCTGTCATGCTTTAAACATTGGAGTTGAGCTCTTTAACACAGGGAGTACTTAGTAGCTAAAGAACCACATATTTCCCCCAGGAAATGATAAAGACCTTAACAGAGCTAAAAGAGAAGCAAATACTCAGTAGACAACTCAAGTGAATGTTAATGTTGCTCTTTATCTTCAGGCTTTGTAAATAGGTAACTTTTTTCTAACAGATGCAGCTTGTTAGAAATCTGATCTATACCAGGTTCTGAAATTATTTAAATACAAACTCAGATTAACAACAACATGTGGAATATTAGTGTAAGTAAAATGAGTAGGCAGTGTGTGGTAAACTAAGTATATCTCATAATTCAGTAGCTTGTAGAAACACCTATAGCATCAATAATTTAAACTTATAACTTTATCAGTTACCTACATTGTTGTGGAGGAATTTTAACCCCCTCTTCTACAACGTTGCTTCAGCTCATTGAGGTTTGCAGCCATTTGTTTATATATTGTCTAACCTTGGGGTGAAATTGTTGGACGTCCACTCCTGGGAAGATTGACAGCTGTCTAGAATTTGTTCCACCTGTAAATAATGGTTTTGTAGAATGATGGACTTCAGTTTGTTTTTTGTTATTAAAGGCCTTTAACCCTTCCCAGATTGATGGGGAGCAATGATTGCTTCTCCAAGATCATTCCGATGTCTTTCCTTTTTGGCATTGTTGTAATGCATATCTTAATGTTCCAGACCAGCAAACTGCCAAAACATCTGCTTTTATAGAGGTGCTCACACTTGATGATGATAATCAAGTGCATTTGATTATCAGTACCTGGTTGTTTCTTAATCTCTTCATTCCTATTTTCCCCATTTTTCTGTATGATAAATGACTGTCATTGTAGTTCATCTGAGGTTATGTTTACCTAATTTTAAGAACTGCTGAGGGCCAGAAGATGTTCTGATAACAGGTGATATTTTATCAGTGCCATTTTTATACCTTGTTGCTCTTCCTCCAAATAGAGAACAGTTAATGCAGCTGTGTCAAATTAAAACTTATGGGGTAAATAATTAAATAAAATGACATGTAAATACATCTTGATATCTGATAATGGGAATATAAAATTTCATTTTTTTAAATTAATGTAATTATGAAATATATTTGTTATGGTTTATTTAAACTGTAGATTATTAGCTGGCTCTATTGTAGGGTCATTATAAAGCGCCTTGACCTTACTGTTAGTGTTAAATTCAACTGTATTAAAATTCAGGGTTTTTTTTTCCTTAAATAGCATTTTAACTTCCATTTTAGCTACTTTTATTTTCTAAAAATATATATATATTTTACATTTTCTGTATTTAGTCATGTGATTTCTACATGTTTAGTTTTTTACATGATATAAAATAATAATAAGCACAGGCGCAGTTCACAAACTTCACTGCACTAGCCTTTGTAGGCTTAAGTCCCCTAATGCTCTCCAGATATGTGAAAATAAAAAATATTTTCTGTCTTTGTACCATGAAAAAACAACCCAAGAAATGTTTTAAACCTTTACATAACATTTTTTTAAAAGGAAAAACACAGTAATAGAACAAAATTACAAGTAGTTCGTCTTGTACAGGAAGTCTCGGTCATAATTCGGTATGTTGAAAATGCTGAACCAAAAAAGTTTCTTGTTTGTTCTTTGATTTCAGTCAGTGGATCAAAACTCCCACTTTCTGACCTGTATGATGAAGTACAAAGATGCTGTCTTTACTTCAAGGCCTGAAATCTGACAAATTCGTGCCATGCTGCTTCTAATCTGCCCTGCACCCAGCCAATCAGTCACTCTGCCTGTCACAATACTTTTGCATATCACAGTCTGATGTCACACATTTCAGTTCATGCATTTGCACTGAGAAGCATTCAAATGAGTGACAAAAGGGTGTTTTTACATCACACCCCATTTAATATACCTTCAGGCTTCAGAATGTTTGCATCTTTAAAAAAGTGGTATGAGATTTAAATCAGCTTGCACCTCTTTCCCAGCAGTTTCCTTCTTTCTGTAAGGCTGAGCTTCATTCCTCTGCCTAGGAATAATGAACAGATCCTGCATGACTAACCAGTCCTTCACTGATGTTGGTTAGCTGTCGATGGATACAGCTACAACCATTTCTAACCACAAATAAGCCTGTAGAGGGCATCGGGGAAATGGGTAGAAGCGCACATTTCATTCTTCTGTTATGAATTTCTGCTTCTGAAAAAAGATCACGAGATCATATTTCAAAAAATCACAAACACTGTGTTAAATCGTTCTGCCTAATGGCCTCCAATCCTCAGAGGGTCCGATTAAAGAGGTTCTGCAGGGCTTCCTCTGTGCTCTGCAATCTGAGGCTTGTTTGTGTGAGTGACTGAAGCAGCATTAATGTCCATATTAAGTCGATTAATGATTAGACTCATTTTGTTTTGAATCGTGAAAAGAAAAGTACAGCATGCAGGAGTGAGTTGATTTTTGTTTTTGTTCTCGTTTGTGAAGTTTTGTTCAAGTTTTCAGTGCCTGATGAATGAATCCAGAAATAAATCATAGAAACAGCCTCTGTCTATAACTCTTTGAAAATATAATTGATCTTGTTACAGTTTTCTTTTCATTGCAATGAGAGGACTAGCCAAGTCTACCAATTCTACACGCTTTTTATTCTCCCTTTGACAAATGTGAACAAATCCAGGCTCAAGAAACCATTCAGGTTCTCTATTTGGATTCTCTGAGGCAACTATAGGTGTGCCATTGGCTCTTGTGACAAATATCTAATATTCTTAAAGCACACAACTGCACAAAACATCATGAATAAATTGTTAGTTTTCCGTATCAATACTTCCTATGACCTAATTTCCAGCAGAAATCTCCTAAAAAAATCTCTGTCAAAGGGAACCACAATCCATTTGCACAATTACCGGATGATGAGAGTGACACGCATCAAAGGTCCTGCCTCGGAGTGAAGTGGAGAATGGATCCCGCAAACCACAACTAACCACCAGTGCCATCAATCCAACACCTGAAGAAAACATAAGTGAAAAAGCCACTTTCATGGGCAGTACTGTGTAAGCTGCAAGTTGTGTTTTTTACAGTACTCTATGCAGTCCTGTAAAAAAAAAAACTAAGTAATGGTTTTCTGTCTTCAGCTGGACTGGGTCTCTTTCACATGTCAGATGACAAAAATTCACTTTCCATGGATATGAATACAGGAGTGTCTTGAAATTTCGGCTTGCCCTTTGGCATGCTTTGAGTGCAACAAGTTACTCACTGAATCAATGGTAAAATTAGACTGTTTAAGTGCACTTTTTTGTTTTGTTTTGTATTGATTTATACCTCTGTCAAGTCTAAAGCTTTACATCTTCTTTTTTCATCTTTTGTCTCTTAAACACAAAACCTGGAGAGAATTTTTAATGATTTTGGGTTTAATGATTTTGGGTTTGTCTAAAGCTAAACAATTAGGAGTGAGCGTGGCTGTGTGATACCGCTAATCTTGTTTTTAATGCCAAGTAACACCCAAGCTGATATCCCCATTGCCAATAAATGTTTAAAAAGTTTTAAAAAAATGTAGGCTAAACCCATTTAATTTTAAATCATCTTGTGAGTGTTGGTGCTCTTTACCCTGGGCTGGCAGACAGACTGAACCTCAGTACACGGCATAATAAAACTAACTTATATTTGCTGTACCTCAATACACTGATTCAGTAAAAGGACTAGATGTTACAATCCCTGATAATGCATTGCTTTAAATGGAGAAAATCTTGAGGGATGGCTGTTATGAGGAAAGGCAGCTCAGAAACTTTACCAGCGGCACACATCGTTGTGTGCCTCAACTTTCGGTCTTTTACCCAAGCTAATCTGCCATTTTTCCTTCCTTGGTTAGGTTTAAGGATTAGAGCTCTGATGTAGATTATCATATTAAAATTTGGGACACATCGTCAGTATTTGACCTTGGATTCATCGGGTGTTTCGGCCATTATCACTAGACACCCTCATCCAAGGAGGCCCTGCCAGGGTTGATCAGGCCCCGGAGTGTGTCACTGGTTTATGTTAAATTGTTATTTCTCTTCTTCTTTCTTCTGTTTAGTTTTCTACAGTTTATTTTCTTCTATCTATTCACTGCAACTGAGAAGTAATACTTACCTCTTTAACATTTATGGAGCGTCCAAATCTGCACTAACTACTGTTAAAGATCAGAGGAGAAAACACAGGCTTGGTTTTTAATTCTATTGTATTATAATGAAAGAAATGCATGATAAAATAAGTAAATAATGCCATAATGAATATGTGTACAGTACTATACAAAATTATCAGGCACCCTTCACTTCTTTTATATTTTGCTAGAAAAATTAAATATAGTGATTTCTCGAAACATTTGCAACACACTTGAAACACATATCCATGAAAAGGCAGAAAATAAAGGTAATAACATTTTTAATGAATTTGAAAGTCAATATTTGGTACAAGCACCTTTATTCTGGAGAGGACAATCAATCCAATTCAGTTCTTTTAAAAAAAAATATTTACCCTACATCATATATTGAAAATAAATTGACCCTGATTCGCAACACATAAAATGCAACCAAATAAAATAATCTTGTAATATCCCCCAATATTGCTATAGGGTTGATTTTAAAATTAAAGGGTTAAGAATGACACAGACACAGATTACTTTGGTGCAGTCAGTGATAATTGTTGCCTTTTATCAGCCCTCTTTGTGTTTTTCTCACTCTCTCTGTGCGGGCATGAGACCAGACTACTGTACATCATGAACAATTTGTTATCACCCCTCACCTTCAACTGACCCCAGCACCCACCTCCGCCCCCACAGGCTGGTCCCACTGGATGAGTAGAGGGCTGAATTTCTTCCCCAGCACACAGCTGAATACACATTTATGTCCAATTACTGAGTTTAGATATGGATTATTTTTTTAAAATTAGAATTGATTCTAAGACAGGAATCTCGGGATTTGGAGACGTCAATATTTTAGTATCAATCCACCCAGCACAGCCAGATTGCAAATAGACAAGCAGACCTTTATATTATATCACATTGTTAGTGAGGGCATGTGACAAATAACTTGTCCTAGATGGCTGTAAAAAATAAATAATAATAATAAAAAAAACCAGGACCCCTTTTCATGAACAATGAACATGTTTGAGGCTGTGATTGAGCTGTCTGGTGTGAGTGAAATCTGCAGATCAGTCCACACTTTATTCAAGACTGAAGTGTCAAAACTGATCTGTAGTGGAAAAAATCAGAGATTATTTCACCTCATGGGAGCCTGTTAAGAAAGAAAAAAGGTGTCTCGTGGTACTAGATGGAAAAAAAAAAGCCTTGTATTGTTGAGATTCTTTTCAGTTTGTGTGTGTTCTCGTGTAGAGGCGGTGGTCCAGCCAGGTCTTATGACACCGCTGGGATTCAAGCTGAGCAACATGCTGAGCCTCATCAGAATGTGTGGTGGTGTCGGCGTGGGCGTGTAGAGGCCGGTTAAACCGCAGCTCACCGACAGCCATCTCTGTTCCTCACTCGGTTTCTGTTTACTAGTATTCCTGTTTTCTCTGCCTTTCCTGTCTTTCCTCAAGTCAGTACGCTTCAGTTTATTTAGCCTTTATTTAATCAAATAGACAAATTTAAATATTTTTTCTGAGACCATAGAGTAAAAATGCAGCAATTAACTTGACAAAGACAGTACACGGTATCAATTAGTCGAGCTACGGCTACATGACTGAAAAGCATGAAAAATATTTCACACAAAACAAATTAGGAACAGTGAAAGATGGTGTTGCTGTGAACTCGCTGAGAGGACAACGTAACTTCAAAGTGCTTTGTACCGTTTTCGGTTTGGTAAATAATGGTAGTACTAAAAACTGTTTTCGTACGACACCATAGGCTGTGACAAACACCCAGAAAAAAGGATTTGCTTGCGGCATCAAAACCAGTGACAGCAGTAGATTCAAAGCTTTCCAGCTCTGTAGTTAAAATCAAATGTTAAACCCTCTGGAAATTTAGATTGAAATAGTAAAAATGCATTTGTGATCTCACAGTTCAGAGTCTCATTAATCATCACAGAAATCAAAGTGGGGGGAAAAAAGTCCAGAAATATTGAGAAAACCTAGTTTAAAATTGGCTTATTTTACTGTTTTAAAGTGCCGTTTCTACATATCATAGCAACACTGGATCACCTTAAATAGATACTCACCAGCCACTTTGTTGGGTACGCAGATTCAACTGCTTGTTAATGCGAATATCTTATCAGCCATCATTGCGTGGCAGCAACTCGGTGCATTTAGACGTGTAGACACGGTGAAAACAACCTGCTGAAGATCAGAAACAGTGAGCAAGGTGATTGAAGCTGGTCTGAATATTTTAGAAACAGTTGATCTGCTGGGATTTTCCCACACTACCATCTCTAGTGTTCAAAGGGAAGGGTTTGAATAGAGAAAATATCCAGTGAGCTGCAGTTATTTTGGTGAAAAAGCCTTATTGCTACCAGAGGTCAGAGGAGAATGCATTCTCAAATAACCACTAGTTGCAACCAAGGTTTGCAGAAGAGCATCACTGAATGCAAAAAGCATCGAAACTTGAAGCAGATGGGCTACAGCAGCAGAAGACCACACCGAGTGCCACTCCTGTCAGCTGAGAACAAAAAACTGAGGCTACAATTCAGGCTCACCAAAATTAGACAACAAAAGATTGGGATAACCTTATTTGTCATGAAGTTTATCGATTTCTGCATCAGCAGGTGGACGGTAGGGTTAGAATTTGGCTAAAACAACGTGAAAGCCTGCCCGAGTACTGCTGCTGATCATGTCGATCCCTTTATGACCTCAATGCACAATCTTCTGATAGTTGGTTCAAGCAGGATAACATGCCATATCAAAAATCTCAAATCATCTCAAGCTGGTTACTTGAACGTGACAGTGAGTTCACTGCACTGAAATTCCCCCCACATTCACCAGCAGAATCCAGCAGAGCACCTTTGGGATATGTTGGAACAGAAGATTCACATAATTCATGTCAGTTGAGTTTCTAGCACCTCGTTGAATTCATACCACAAAGAATTATGGCAGGTCTGAAGAAAAAACTTGGTACCAGCAAGGTGCAACTTACAAAGAGACCAGGAAGTGTAATTTATTAATGGGACGTTTACATTCTACCTCATTTCCAACTTCATGTTCGGGACTCGGGAGGAGGGGAGAGAAGGCACAGCTGCAGCTGCAATACAGATAACCTTGCATAATGTATACTTTCCTGGGTAAAACTATTTAATTGGTCTTTGGTTAAATGAGTATGCCAAGAGTGGAAGTTTTTTCTTTTTTTAACGATCGTCCACAAAACATGAATTCCCTACTGATTTTCTATGGAGAAAATAGAAATAAAAATAAAAGACTTGGGTCAAGTAAAGGTAAAAAATGTAAACAAAAGGCCAACATGTTGTCAAACTTTAATGGTTAATGTGCCATCAGAGACAGCACAATCAATAACAGTGGGCAAGGAAAGAATAAAGAAATGTACAGTTTGGTGACAAAAAATATATCCGTATAAAATGTTTTAAGCTTTTTTGCTATCAGCTCAAATGCAACTTGACACTGATTTTTAGTTGATGTATTTTAAGTATGTATTAAAAAAGATTTTTGATGACTATCATGTACAGACGACCCGGATTATATAGTCGGAAGGCATCTGAGTTTACACTTGCTTGAAGTGCGATCAGTATACTGTGTGAGCAGACAGAGAAGGTGGTTTATTGAAAGCATAATACATCCAGCCGGTTGCCTGATTTATTTATTTTTGAAGTTATGATGAATAAAACTGTGAGAGTGGGAAACTCTGTCACGTAGTAACTCTGTTTGAAATGTGAAAAAGTAGACTTTGTTTTGTTTTGTTTTTTATTGTGCTCATTACTTAAGAAAACCATCCTGCAGTGTTAAAATGAAGGTCATCTTGTTTATCTTCACCAGTGTTTTCTGTTTTCCTAACTGGAAGAAAGAGATTTGACTCCTCAGTAGAAGAGTACAGCCACAGAGATGTTGCTCTAGTTGCAAGCTTTTGGATTTGCTTAGAGCACTTAAATAGAAGCTGTTTGGAGTCCAGAAGCAACCACTAAAATACAAGAGGTGTTCCATTTAGCTGCGTCAGTTAGACTTATGGTGTTACTGCCATGTTCCTGTACATGAACACAAAGAAACATTCAATATTCATTTGGAGCACGGCTAAACTGCATCACCTGGAAGGCTGGTAATCTTCTTCAAGCCCTCGAAGCCCACTCATCGCTTCATGTAGGATGTTCACGGTTTATTTTATCCGGAAAAAAATGGATGGCAATTTCCAAAATTGCACCTCTATGCTAATCAGAATATCAAACCACAAATGTATCCACTGTTGGCCTCTTGGTGTGCACCAGCAGTTCTTGTCATCCACTCTTCTTCTGCACAAACCCTTTATGACCCATCATAGATGGGCACGTTTTATCATACTATCAACATGGATAGATCTAAAGATTATAGTGTCCGTGCTAGTTGGCACAGAAAGTGCACTACTTTTCAGCTGATCACGAACATTGTTTACAGTAAGCATAATTTTTCAGGCTTTTGTCAGGGGATATAAAACATGTTTTATAAGGACTTTAATGTCAACAGTAGAGTTTATTAATAATATTTAAAATAGTTCCCTGAAAAAACTATAAATTTTAACTGCATTTTATTTGCAGTTGTCCTGTTACCTTTATTTTACAGTAGCTTCATACCTTTGACACTGTGTAAAGAATTCTTTCTTCCCATCTCTGCAGATGTGATTCACACAGTGGGGCCGATTGCACAAGGCGGAGTTGGAGAGGAGGAGAAGAACGCGCTAAGATCGTGCTACAGAAACAGCCTCGAGACGGCGACCAAAAATGGTGCTCGTTCTGTGGTGAGAATGAATTTGAGACAGCAATTTGAACTGATGCTGAAAACGGGGTAACGCAGGAGAATTGAGAGGTCAGGTTAAAAGTAAAAGAAGGTAAAGAAAAAGAAGTACTGAAGACTGTGACACACGAATAAAGAAGAAATCAAAAGAGTCGAATACAAAAGAAGCATGGGTAGGAAGAAAAAAGGACAGGTGAAGCAGTCATGACTGTATGACAGGGTGCTATAGTTAAAAAAGAAACCCAAGTTAAACCCAAGCCAGAAAAAATGATCACATTGGATTTTTCAAAGAATACAGTGTTCAAACTGAGATGGATGGAGGAAGGGGAAAAGAGGTAGGAGTGTGAGTTGTAAGAAGGTAGCATGAAACACACCAGGCAGGAGGTTTCACAGAGAATGAAGTGTTAAAGCCAAAGAAAAAGCACCAAAGCAACATGAAAACAAAGTCAGAGGTGCAGTCGAAGAAAACAGCAGCATGGAAACAGTGTGAAGATTAATGCAGAACATTAGTAGCTTCGCTAGTAAAGAACAGGATTTGAAACAGACTTGAATGCATCAGTTGCAGGATTTTTTTTAACCCAAGTTTTCATAGCAACAGCAATTTTCACAAAATTTCAAATTATTTGTTTATTGTAGGTGTCAGAGAACCTGTGAGGCATAGTTGCCTTCACCCTGAGTCTTAAGCTGTGCAGTCAGGTTAAATGAACAGATCTGGAGACCTGGGGAGCATCCAGACATCTGCTTGTACTGACATATTTGACAACAGGTTGGAAATCTGCCAGAATTGAAGTTTACTGGCTGCTTGACTCAAAGGAGAACCAGTGGTGTTGCATAGACTTGGCAAACACGGACCTCACTGACTAACAGTTATAATCCTTTTGATTTTTAATATGTATTTATTTCTGTTAATAGCTACATTTACCTTCTGCTGTGGTCTCTTCTTCTCATTGATTTTTCATTGCTGGTGAGTCTGCCAGCAATGTAAGCAAAATCACCTACAGTGCAGGAAATAATGCATGACTTAAATGTAACTGTTGGCTCTGCTGCAACTTTATACTAAAGTATAAGTCAACATTGTTCCAGTCTGTCTTAAAAACATCCGGCTGCTTATGCTTGTCTGCTTGTCCAATTTAAGAAAAAAAAACGTTTTTGGTCTTGGCAGTTGTCCTGCGGTCCATAGCGGCTGCAAAGACATGCCTCTTTTAATCAGATGCAATCTAAGTTCTGCGGAAACAAAATCCCCAGTTGTCTTTGTGCTGTGAAAAAATGCTTTCAAAGCTAATCTGAAGCGATTAATTGGGCGACTTAGAGAAACTAAATCCAAGGTTAAATACTTTCAGTACCAAATTACCTCTTTTACCTTGCCGAGATGCAAAAGAGGGAATGTGGTGCTAAATAGACTTTAAACAATTCCCTCGCTCACATTCGCTTTGTCGGGAACCTGAAATAATGAATCTGCTGCAGATTTTTTTGCAGCTATTGTTAATAATAAGAACAAATAAACAGTGCCTTCAATGCACAGACAGGTGAGGACTTTAATATATACCCAGAGTAGAGTTGACAGGTGAGAGAGATGAAATAAAATGATGATTCAAACTGGAAATGTCATGGTTCATATTCCACGTGTTAACTCACAAGAGGATGGTTTTTAAGACAACACAGACAACACAGTTAAAGGCATTCAGTTGCTAGACCACAGCAACACTTACTGTGTAAAAAGCAGTGTGAGCTCTTAGAAGAGGGCGACTTTTTTTTATAGTGAGCACTCATCCAGCATGTTGTCATCGCAAACAACTCTGTTTACCTGTTAACTTTTACCTGTTTGTCCTGTTTTTTGGGAAGGATCTCCCACTCAATCACAGCATTGGTGGGGAAAAAGCCCATTTAGTGTTGTATTAAACTAATATGACACAATTACAAGCCCACAATCTGTCTAGCACTGCAGCAAGTCTTCCATTCAAAGCTTCATTTTCACCAGCATCATTAAAAAGTAGCTGTTGCAAAAATGCACCAATTCCACAAAATCGTGGACACAAGAAGTTTTTTAACTTCTTTTCCTAAAGTATAATAGCTTACGGTATAAAGTGATTGTTTCCTCAGTGGCTGTCTGTATACCCACCATCGTAATTACTGTAATGATGCCTGATTAGTGTTGCTAGCACGGCCGAAGCTGACGGAAGAATTCTTCCCTGCCCGGCCTCGTCAGCAAAGGATGATCAACAGTTTGGTCTTTAAATAGATGTGAAAGTCAGAGGCAGAAGAAAGGCTGCCATAAAAAACAATCAAGAGAAAGACTCCATCGGGATCCAGCAGAGAGTGTGATTTCTGTGCAGTGCTACGTGTGTGTACGTGTATGGCTGCCTTTGTGAGGACCAGTTTGTTGTAGACCTTGAAAGTGAGGAGATTTGGGGAAAGTTGCTTTTGGATACATTGTCAAAGGCTAAGACTTGGATTTAAGCTTCAGGTTTAGCGTCAGGTTTGAGTTATGTTTAAGGGTTGCTTCTAGGCCTTTGGTTTATGCTAGTTAAGGTTGAGTAGAGGGGATAGGCCATGCATTATGTCACCGAGTGTCCTCAGAAGGATAGACATACGGAGAGTGTGTGTGATGATGATGAGCTCTTCAGAAAGTTATCAGATCTTTTAAAATTTTCCCCATTTTGATGTGTTTCATGCTCTTCTTCAGTTCATGTTCTCTCATCAGTCTGCACACAGTATCCCACAATGTCAAAGCAAAAACAAGGTTGTAGAGTGTGTGTATGTTTTTAATTAAAAGAGTGAGTCTTTTTTTCCATTTTGTTTGGAGCCTTTATATTGATACACGCACGTCTATCAGTGATCCTTGAAATGCCTACAGCGTGATATGTCTTTTTGAAGTCATTGCACAAAATCAAGAAATATAAATGGTAAATGGTAAATGGCCTGTATTTTATATAGCGCTTTACTGGTCCCTAAGGACCCCAAAGCGCTTTACATATCCAGACATCCACCCATTCACACACACATTCACACACTGGTGATGGTAAGCTACATTGTAGCCACAGCCACCCTGGGGTGCACTGACAGAGTCAGTATACACACATACCAGTTAAAATAAAGTTTCCAAAGATCTGCGGGATGGGTTTTTGTTTATTTGTCTTTTAAATTATCACTTTTCGATGTAGTTTTTGTGCTAAAGCACTGTCAGGGTGCATTTGGTTGAATTTGGTTGAAAATGAAAGAAATCTGGAACCACCAACACTCATCCTGCCAAAATCAGGAATAGGGGAAGAAGGCATTGCGTGAACAGGTAACCAATAATTCAAAGGTCATGGTAAATAGGATCCAGAGTTCCTTTATGGAGATTAGAGAGTCTAAAAGAAGGGCAGCCTTTGGTGATGCGTTCTAGCAGTCAGGCCTTTATGGTGGACAGACTGCTTTGTCAGATACCTGACTCTTATACTTCTGGTCTGATGAAATAAAGATTGAACTCTTAGGCCACAATTCCCCACGCTTTGTGTGCAGGAAACCGGACACTGAGCATCGCCTAATTAATACCATTCCTACAGTCAAACACAGTAATGGCAGCAGAAGATGGATGCAAAAAACACAGAGCAATACTGAGTGAAAACCTTTTCCATTATAAGATTTCAGACTCAGGCAGAAGTTTACATCTTAGCAAGAGTATAAAGCACATTACCAAGTAAACTCGGCTCTGGTGTGGGAAAGTCAACCAAAAGTCTGGACCTGAAGGAGCATCCCAGGAGACACTTGAAAACGCCTGTGCACCACTGCTTCCCGTTAAGCTTCGCTGAGCATGAGAGATTCTGTCAAAATGAAAAGGAGCTTTGGAAAAGAAAAGCATGCCAAACTTGTGGGATTATTCCCAAGAACTCATGATGCATTGCTGCAAAAGGTGATTTAGCAAAGTACTGAATCTACTGTCTGAACACGTATGTAAAAGGAGCGTTTGATTTCTAAATGATTTTGCTTCATCATTATCATGTGTTGTGTTTAAATTGGAGAGTGGATTAATTGAATGCATTAGAACATAAAAGAGTGACACAAGGAGCTGAAAAATGTTTTAAATGTGATCCGCGGCACACTGTAACTTGGTTTTTCCTCTTCACTCTGCAGGCTTTCCCTTGCATCTCCACTGGAATCTACGGTTAGTGCCTGTATGTGTGTGTCTCCTCTGTTCCTACACTTTGTGTTTGTGTGTCAGTTGTCTATCATTTATTTCACGTTTATTGATCACCAACAACACTTCTTCTCTGCTGTCTTCATCCACTGTACACACTGTGTGCTCTCCATCACACGCTTGTCAGTCTGCCTGTTTGACCAGAGTGCCGAGCCTCCGGGTGCCGCTTGTCAAATGATCTCCCCCGACCCAGAGGTGGTTCTCAGATTAACGCCTTGGATTAAGAGCGGCAGATTAAGATAGATTAGGCTGGAGATTGTGTCATATTGACTGTAATCCTCTTCACGCTGGCAGGAGAGAGTTAAGGATAGTGCTTAAACACACCCCAGGGTGGCTTTGCTGTGAGGGCTAGTTGTTGACACCTCTCTGTCATTGCTGGAAAGAGGAAAAGGCTAAATTCCCAGTTGACTCCAGGTTGTCTTCCTCCCTGTTCTGCTTGTTTGTCATTGTCCCGCTGTTTCTTTCCTCTTGAGTGTTTTGTAGGTCAGGGTGTTGAAGGAGTAACACAAATTATGTAACTTTAGGAGGTATAAGCAGCTTGTGTCTCTACAGACAGACGGCTGCAATTGAAAACAAATCTGCCATCTTTAAGCCTTAGTTCCACACAGAAAACATACCAGCGTATGAGTTTCATTTTTAAAGAATGGTCTCATATTTTAAAGCTGTAACTTAATTCCAATTAAAGCATTAACTGCTCCTCATCAGTGTTTTATACACTCTGTAATCTAACGAAATTGGGAAAAACAAATGTGCCTGGCAGGCAGTCACACTAGTAGTTTGTTATTTGTTTTTTTTAGTAGTAACACAGATGATGTACACCTCTTCCCAGACTTTGTACCACTATTATAGCTGCACTTTAAGGCCCTGCAAACCTCGCTGGTGTTTCAGTCAATAAGGCTGAGCAGACCTCATTACAGCGTAGGTGAGAAGACCTCTGCTGGGAAATAAGCGAAATAGTTTACTTACTTTACTAATAAGGATGGTAAATACATTTTTGGAGGAAGTATAATTGCATCCTTGATTATGTTCATTAGCAACATTTTTCTCCTCAGGTTGCCTCTTGCGTCAGATATGTGGTAAAGTACAGATTACTAAAACACTCGAGTTAAGGTTGGAGGAAAGATTTTGGTTTTGATTAAATATTAAAAAGGGAAACGTGTTCCACGCTGTGCTTCACATCCAGTGCTCTGCAAGTTAAGCTCTGAGATTAAATCGGTGCTCGCGCTCAGAGTTTTTGCACTAAATTTGTGGTACCGAAATAAACCACTTAATGTTCATTTCCTGCATTTTAATTTTATAAATGAGCTGATTCTTCAGTAGAGCCCCAAATCTTTGAAACTCCCTAAACTGAATAAATCGCTGAACTCTCCTACTGCTAAACCAGACAGATTACTTTTACATGCAAAGAAAAACAAAAGTACCAATCAAAAGCTCAGACACACCTGAGGGCAGATATGTTTCTAATTATTTGTGTGTCACAGTATCAGAATATTTTATGTTTAATAAGATAACGTGATGCACAAATGCACAAAATTACACTCTTTTGATTGTTGTACAGAGTGAGCATGAAGCCAGTGTGATAAAAAATTTTAATTTCTTAAAATATGTTGAAAACAAGTAAAATTTATGAGAATATCAGTGATGTTTGCTTTGGAAGATCAATCGTTTAGTGGCTTTACAGGTGCATCTGTGGTTTAGTTTCCTTCTCACTGGCTATTGATGATTCATCACAATTGTTTATTTACTAGCAGAATAATCCGGGACCACAATACACATATGTGGTACAATTTCCTGGATCAGCATTAGAAAGAAAGCTCAACCTACTGTGTTGTAGGTCACTGACGAATTCAGCAGATGTTGTTTTGTTTTTAAAAAATGTAGAAATCAATTAAAAATAAAGAAATGCTCTTCAATGATTGAGTGTGCCTAAGCCTTTCACTGGTACTGCATGTAAATATAAACCAATCAGTAGAAATCAGGACAGACGTAATTCAGCTCTACAGGACTTTTTATGGGCTGTTTCCACAGTGTCTTACACTTTTCATGACTGATTCATTGTGGTTATTACCAAAAACTGCCCTGATCCTTTAAGTCAATTTGACATTTCAAGTTTGGCGCTTATTATGTTGACAGTGTGGCTTATTTTTCAGACCCATGTGGACACAAATTACATTAATTTAACACCCAGCAGCTACATTGTGAATCCTGTGTTGCATCCTGTTTTGTCTGCATATCAGTCTTAATTCTTTGTGCCATAGATCCAACAAGGTGCTGGAAACATTCCTCAGATGTTTTGGTCCATATTGACATGATCGTATCACACAGTTAATGCAGATTTGTTAGGAACACGTCCATGATGTCAGTCCCTCTGTTCAACTACATCCCAAAGGTGCTCTATTGGATTGAGATCGGAGAGCCCATGCGAATTGTAGTGTGAGTTTGCTGTTCTTTGCTTGCAGGAGTTGTGGCATTTCCACCCAGAGAACTGCTGCTCACTTGATCTTTTCTCTTTTAGACCATCCTTTGAAAACTTTAGCGATGGTGGTGTGGGGAAATCTCAGTAGATCAGCAGTTTCTAATTCTAATGCTTGGTATTGAACTTCAGCAGGGTGTCTTCACCTATAAAGCTAAATGCATCGAGTTGCTGCATTTACATTGGCTGATTAGATATGTGCTGAACAGATGTACCTAATAAAGTGGCTTAGTTGGCTGAGCTTTTTTTCCTGTGCGAATTTGCACAGATTTGCTCAAAATAATCCTCTAATATTTAACAGCACTGCTGTCAGCTGCACATTTTCTCTGCCTCCTCCAGCACTAGCACTAACCTTGCTGACAACCTGTGGTGCTGTTTACATCATATGCAATGAATGCATTCAGTGGAAACTATTCAAAACAATCAGTGTGCTCAGTGAACAGCTCTGCTCACGCCAAATGTATTTTTCAGTCTTTTTTTTCAGTATTTTATTTGTGGATGTAATGTATACATTTAAAATTAAAGTGATAAGGGTTGAAATACTGAATTAAAGAGTGACGCAGGTCTCAATCGGTCCAAACAAACAGAAAAAGGAGTGAAAACACCTGTGCAGACGGAGTGAGGCCACTTGAATTTGATGCACAAGTCAATCAGTAAAATGTTTTATATAACAAGCCATAGTGGGCACATATTAACATATTATATTACATTTTCTTCAGTGCATTTGTTTCAGTGCTCTAACAAATTGTATGTTGCTAATTTGTACCCTCGTGTATTCCCCTGTGCTAACACGCTGAACCATCTCCTAATGTATAATCACATAGTGTTTGTTTGGGTTGAGCAGTTTGGCCAGATGATGAGTTTTCATTGCCTTTGTGCTGCTTTACCAGCGCTGGGTATAATTTTCCAGCAGTGAAAGGTCTCAGCTGCTCAATGAATATAGAAGAAGAAAAACAGTCTTTCTCCATCTGTCTCCTGGTAACCAACAAGTGTGTTGTGTCTGCGTCTCGCTGGAATAACTGAGTCGGGATCAGACGACGTGAGAGGAGTCAGAACGGGGAGTGTTAGAATAGTGGAAAGAAGAACAGAAAGCACCGAAGACAACAGCACAACGCAAGCACACAGATCCTCTCTCTGCACCTGTTCTCGAAAACTGTGTGTGTATTTTTGATGTCGCTTGCGCGCGTGTGTTTGTGTTTCTGTAGGATATCCATCTGAGCAGGCTGTGCACGCGGCGTTAAAAACTGTGAGGGACTACCTCGATGCACATCATGACAAGGTGGGTATGTGTTTGTGTTTGCGCCTGCATGATTGGCAATTTTTCCCCTACCCTTTCCTCCAGGTATTATTTCTCTCACAGCTGTTGTTTTTGTTTTCGGGTGATACGAGGAAAAGGGTGCATTGAGAAAACACACACACACACACAATCAGACACACAAAAAATATTTTTGAACACACACCCAAGTTCTGCCTCTCTCATGCTCATGGCCAAGTCTGCGTTTTAATTGGCTCCTTGCGGGACCAAACCCGACTAACACAAACACACAGGCACGCACACACTTTCTCTCTCAGGAGAAACGCCAAGCGGAGAAAAGACAAAATGATGGAATAGATGACTGGAGGGGAGGGACGGAGGAAGAGATTGGAAAAAGCGGAAACTTTCCAATCAGTCATTGACAAGCCCTAAACTCTCCTCCCTTTTTCCCCTCCTTTACTTCTCTGGTCTCCTCCCACTTCTCTTTTTCCATCTTTGAGCCTCGCTGTTACCGCCGTCCTGCACGGCCTCCCGGAGAGGGTGCTGATGATGTTATTGTTAGCACTGACATCTCCAGAGTCTCTGTAGCAATACCGGTCAACTGATGCCATCAGCCGCTCTGTGCATAGCAAATGAACTCGAATCATTGCATTTCTCACCAGAGTGGACAACAGACAGCAAGCCTCAAATGTCAGTAAATAAGACCAGAAGGCCAAATCAACAAAAAACTTATTTATATTCTGCCCACAACTACATCCACTCTGCTTTTAAGGGAAAAAAAATATTGAAGGCGACCACATAAATATAAAGAGAGAATGTTTACCAGAGGAAATTGGGTTTATTCATTAATTGAACAGTTTTATGGGGTTTTGTCGAGCTTGTTCTGGCTCTGAGCGCTTTAATGTTGAAATGAAATTGAAAACTGCAAACATAGTAAGGTGCAAAATGGACTCAAGACACGGGTCAGTATGCCTACATTCTGCATCAAATGTAATAAAAATCTAATCATTTATGTGCAGAAGACATACCAGTTTTAAAATGTAACTGCTGTTGTTGTTGTTTTGTATTTTGGGGGGGAGGGGGGGTCTCGAATTAGACTCAGAGTCGACTAGAGAGTCTCATCAAATCCTTTTAGCAGCTCTTCTGGCTTTTTATTCATAATCATGAGCTTCTTCAGCAGAATGAGCTTTTTAGTTGCATTGAGCTGCAAAGCCCCACCCTACTTAGCTACTCTTACAAATTAATTGCACTTCTGCATTATGTCTATGGGGTAACTTGCGTCATAGCTGGAACCCCATTTTAACCCTACGCCGCAATCTTCTGCATAACCTGACGTGCACCTCCCTAGAAATGTAACCATGCGTTGGGTTGGGATCAAAGGAGCTTCCGGTTACTGCACAAGTTAGGATGTAAATTTCCCACAGAAGTCTAAATTAAACGTTAGCAGCGGTGTGTGATACTGCAAAACCAAGTAAATACAGAACCAGTATCGCTGATATTTTTAAACCATAAAGGCGGCTTATGTACAGGAGAGCAGTACAAGATGATTTATGAATTTAATGTACCAAACTTGGAGAGAAACATATTCAAGTATCAGTCCTATCGCATCATTAGTGATCCAATGTCGATGTTGGCATCAATATGATCGATCTGCTCTCCCCTAACTCTTGGGGTGTCGTCACACCTGTAATGGTTTTTAATCTGTTCAAATCAAATTATTCCCCCACTTGGTGCTGTTTGTTTCTGCAGCTGTAAACACACCAATCACATTCAGACACAGACCAAAACAACAACGTTCTGGTTAAAGTTGGTCTCAGTCTCATTATAAATGACTTCAAAGTGGTTCCTTTATACTGAGGACATGGTCCAACCCAACTACCAAGTGTACACTGCAAGCTTCAACACCTTCCTCTGGCTGGGTTTGCTTTGCATTCTGGGAATAAGCAGTCCCACAGATGTACTGTAGCAACTCGCCTCCTACATACAGTTATATGCCCAGGTAAATATAAATGCTAGGAGAAAACTCTTCACGTTATCTACTACTCCAGGACCCAGCACCTTCTCTCTGTGTTTATTTTTGTTACTCTCACTGCAGACGCATCTGGCCAGTAAGCAGACTGAGCATTCTCACGTGGTTTGTAGTGACACGTTTTGGTCCTCTGTGTGAAAAGAAACCTAACCAAATAAAAAATCTAAAAGTTTACAAACTCATCAACTGATCGGTATAGCTTTACATTCTCTTAAGTGTGCAATACTTTCATGGACTGTATATCAAAGAGGCCACTCATTGGTTTCTGGTCACCTCTGTACTATTTTGTTGGACAAATTATCTTCTAACACTCTCTGAGTTGGTGAGCAAACTCCATCCAAAAACTTTACAGACAGACATACCTGCTAATTGGTGCTAAATAACAGACTAATAAAAGGAAACGGTAGAACTCACTAAAAGTAAAGCACAAATGTTTTGAACAGACTGCACCATGCTGGTCAAAAAGGGGAGCCTTGATGTAAAAATTCTCTCTTGATAACCACAGTTAGCCAATTTTTTAAATATTTTTTAAAGCAGATCAAACACAGCTTGGTGTGAATAAACAATCATTATTTTCAGGATGAGGTTTAGCTAATGATCAGTGTGACTTTCAATCTCATCTGTTAAGCAAGCATCAGTATGAAATCCTAAAACTCTAAATTAATAATTTGACTAGTTCCACAATTGCATTATTTCTGGACAAGTTGTGCTATGACTGAAGTCTTCAGAAAATCTACTAAATAGACATCGTGGTGAGAATATTGTTTCAGTTGCTGAGTCTGAAGTAAAGCTGAAAAACACAGTATTACATGTGTTTCAAGATGCATTATTTGTTAAAGGATATGCATTTTCACAAGAGCACAAAGACTAATGTAATTTCCACAACAGTCGACAGGTTTTCTGTTTGAGAGGGGAATATTTACAGGTTGTGTAACGTGTTTCCATTAACAACAGGCTGTTCTCAGAGAGCCATTTACATTGACTTGCTGTTATTGTTAGCATTAGCATCTCTAGGCTCTCTGCTGCAGTAGTGTGAGAATTAGTTCCCACTTCTACAGTTTTCAAGTGGAGCCACCTTCGTGTGGAGGTTAGAAATTTCAAACCTTAGCCTAGGGGATCTAGTTACTTACCACACATTTCCATATCTTCCCTTTTAGCTTCCATGCAAATCCTGGTGAGTGATGGTAATTGTACAGCAAGCCGGGGCTGAAAAACATGGGCTGCAGGCTAGCAGGCTGCTGAAATGCTTCTTTGAAAGCACTGAGACTTAAACTCCCACACCAGGCAGACAGAGATGGAAACAGCCTGGCTATAAATTGCACTGCCTCACCCAAAACAGAGAAATCAAAACCTTTGTAGAGACATTAGGGTGGTAATAATGTTTGTCAGAGTCAGAGCAGAGTAGAGGTTATATCCCTGGAAGCATCGTTTTACTGTAGCTACAGTAACTTTAATCATTACAGGCTACATCCACAGTGTGTACTGTACTCTATGTCCAGATATACAGAGCATAATATAAATATTATAGACTGCAGAGCTGGGGTCTAAACAACATAGGAGCTCGGAGCATAAAGATTCTTTGTCATAAACTAGCTGCACACTCTCAGCCAATGTCTTAATATTGTTTGAAAGCTACTGTATTATGTTTATGGCTTTGTGTGTGTGTGTGTATGAGATGATCTCTCTAACCCCTTTATTTCCGCCTCTGTCTTTTTGTCTTTCTCTCTATCACACACATACACACTCTTTCCCTCTCTTTGCACATTTTCAGCACTCTGTCCCCAGCACACAGAGTAATAAGTGCCTTGTCGTGGCATTATCATAATAGGGAGCTAATAGTGGAGTAATGGACTGATGCATTAGCGGCATTCTCCCGATATTGCCGCCGCACAGTGTCACACATTTTTACATTGTTCCCTGCTGCAACTGATGGATTCAGAGTTATTGCATATGCTTGCAATAAAGGTCATTGTGTGTGTGTGTGTGTGTGTGTGTGTGTGTGTGTGTGTGTGTGTGTGTGTGTGTGTGTGTGTGTGTCAGCTGGACAGAGTCATCTTCTGCGTGTTCTTGCCGAAGGATCAGAAGCTGTATGAGGAAAACCTCCCGCTCTACTTTCCTGCTGGTGAGTTTCCCTTATACACACACACACACACACAGTGATGACAGCTCAGCTCAGCTCCATTTAGCTACACGCTCAAATAGTGTGATATATCTGTTCACACATACATGAAGCTACCAGACCATAGTACTATATATATAGAATACTTTTTACACTAGATAAACATAAACTTTACTCCTCACTAACATGGATGCATGCGCGGTGTACTTAACCACCTTTATTCTTAAATTATATTTATATAATATTGTGGTTAATATTTACTTAACCACACATGCACATTGAGACACACTACAAGGGAGACACATTTTCTGCTTCTTAGCTATAATCAGTTTCTTTGACCGTAGCTGAGAAACTGCTGTGTTATGTATTTGTTTATTTTTTTTGAATTAATTTGTTCTTGGTGGCTTACGATACTATATTAGACATGAGCAGTCACAGTTTATTCATCCACCATGTGCAGCTACACCTATCAGCAACAACATTAAAACCAGTGACAGATGAAGTAAGGAATACATAATGCAATGTGTTGGGAAACCATGGCTCCTGACATATATACAGGATCAGGATCACACATACAAAAAATAGCCATATATTAATGCAACCAAACAGCTTTTAACATTGATTGATTTTGAGAGATATTCCAGGCTGATGTGTAAATGGCTCTGTGAGAGAACAAGAATAGGGAGGGAGCAGCATGTGTTCAGGGCCTGCAGAGAGAAGGAAAATCCATCCATCCATGAGCTTGTGTTAGTTTGTTCTTATATACATATAGCATTTTAGCCCCGGAAAACCAAGATGGATGCAGTGAGATTGGTATAAAATAGCTATGAATGAGTCCTGAACTCTAGAAATGAGTTAACATTTTGCACATCTCTCATGTCAATTTTTAGACTTCAGTCAGACAGCCCTAAAGATGTGTCAGCGACCCCTAGGAACCACAGGTCACTAGGGAAAAATGTATATTCCACGACTGGTTGGTGATGCTTGTCAAAACACTGACTTGGTGGTAGTGAAATTTCAAGGAACTGCGATACAAACAGCAGGTGGGAAGTAACAAAGTACAAATACTTTGGTACTGTACTTAAGTAGAATTTTCAGGTATCTGTACTTTCCTTGAGTATTTATTTTCCTGACAACTTGTCTTTGTCTAGCTGGAAAAAACAACTAAACCCTTTGTTTGTATGTACACGCCATATTGAAATTATATTTTTTAAAGAAAACATTTTTTTAATTGCAAAAATGTATAAATAAACTCAAGTACAGTCAAAGGTTAAAGTCAAATAAAATAAGATATATATGCGAGCTTAAGGCATAAATAATGTACCTTTGTCTTCTTGGAAGACTTTCTGATGTTAATTGGAGGCAAGTTTTTGTTCTGCTGAAAACAGACATTATGATTGTGTAGACATTAATTAATATTAATGATGATTCAGTGTCCAGTCTAACAGCCCTCGGGGTCAGTGGCTCAGCGTTTAACAGCACTTGTACATTTTTATTGGTTTGGGTTTTTTTCTGTTTATAAATATTAATGCAATTTAATTAATAAAACATTTGATATTATGTCACTCAGGGGTTTTCCTGAGTGGACATCAGCGGGGTGGGAGGAGGTGGGGGGGGGGGGTTTCTGCAAAGCTATGACATCATAACAATCAGATTCAGTGTTGAACCATTATGTTTCAGTCGGTGCAGCTTTTACTTTTGGTTTGTGTCGCACTTTTTTTATAATTTCACTACCACTCACTGAGCAGTTGGCGAGGGTTTGCAGACAAGTGGAGATCTTCCATGCAAATTATGGGCGATGCACACCCGCCAGTAACCACAGCAATCAAAAAGAGGCATTTAGCGTAGCTCTTTGCAACCATTTTCACCTGGTGACAGCTGGCAACCTGCAGCAACCACTAACCGCTTGGGATTACACACTTTTTCCTAGCAACATGTGGTTTCCAGGTCATCAGTAACCACTGCCTAGGCCTGCATGAATGGAATCTTAGATGCATAGCATAAAGTCTGTGGTTAACACTCGCTTTGGACATTTTTATGATTTGTTCGATAGTAGTTTAAAAATTCATGAAGAACAGGTGCGTAAGAGTGTTTAAAGAGATCAATTATAACTTCTTGTACTCTGTTTTATTCACCATTATTTTAATAAATCACAATGTTTTGGTCCAACTGACCTTCATTAGATATCATCATTTGTTCAATAACAAAAAAATAAATACCCCACTTGCAAATTTTAAGCTTTATGTGTGCTAGAGAAAGCGGGTGGTTAATAAGTGGCTAAATAAGAATAAGTTGTTGAAGACATTCAGCATCATCACATTAACTGTTTCCCCCATAAAGACAACATTTGACGACCTCCCTTGTACCCTTAATGACGAGCCTTGACACCTCATTATATATCAATAAAGACGCGGTTTGACCATTAGAATAGTTTCTGGGTTTTTCTGAGGGTAGCCGCAGAGGCGGAGACCACCCTCACTAACCTGCAAACCCAGGCATTTTCTTCTAGAAGCAGAAATACGACAGAAAGCACTCAAGTCAGAAAAAACATTTCAAAGGTTACTCCTAGTGGACTTTCAAGGGGTAAAGAGTTAAACACAGGAACTTGATTTTGGTCACGCAGTCTTGATTTATAGCCTAACATTATTGTGGTGAGCTACTTTCTTTTGCATTTAAGTTTCAAAAATCATAAAAAAGGGTGTCAGTTTGTAGAGATTTGCTGAACCAAACATGGTGGCATTAAAGCTTTCCCACAGAGCCTTTTTTTCTGATACTCATAAAAAAGAAAAGCCTATTGATAATTCCCACTGGCATTTTGTCAAGGCAACCAAGATGATGCCCACTTTCAGTTTTTGCCCTATAAAAAGCATAGTCAGTGCGGCACTTTATGAAAAACACACAGGTTGTGCTTACGGTACTTTTCATTTCTGATCACATGAGCCACCTGAAATAAGAATGAACGTTACACACAATCTCTACGCTCATGAGCTGTCTTATTATGAAAGTTCTCACTGTTGAGCTTCCTTTTAACAGGAAGGACTTTGAGAGTAATGACAGTCTGTGTGTGTGAGTGTGTGTCCTACAGCTTCTTTGTTTTGTATTTGATACAAACATGTCTTTTCATTCTGTATCCTGCCTTCATTTCTTCGTCCACCACTTTAGCCTGACCTGTGGCAGCGACCCGTTGTTCAGGTAACCATCATGGTGTTGTGCGTCAACATGTGTGGTTTCTTCTATTGACAGAATTAACTGCATTCAGTCTGTTTGTTGACACGCAGTCTTAACCCCAGTGCAAAATGTAAATTACGTGTCACGGAGGGGAAACTCTGACATTTCCTTCAACCGGCACTCGTCCCATTTTGCAAATAAATTGCTCATATTTAGACCTCAGTTAAATGAAAATGGCATTCTGTGCATTCCTGAGTACAACGGCTGGCCTCAAGCTAGTTAGTGTTCGAACTGACGCAAGGAAAAAAGAAATGGGCTTTGTTTTTGTTTTTTTTCCTGCAGTGGTGAAAAGGGTCTGATTTAAATGAAAAATAACAACCACTTTTTAAGCCTCCAAGGTTCCTTCTTGAGTCATGCCTCACCTGCTTTCCAAAACAGACTAAAAGGAAAGTGTTGTGCCATCGCTACAGATTGATCTATTTGGTTAAACGAAGTTTTGTAAATAAGTAAAATGTATTTAATGTTATGTTGGCTTTAGCTGTGACATGATGACTTTACCCATTTGTTTTGATTACACTTGTGATTTATGGTGTTATATTGCCAAGCAGTCTGGCTCCTAAGCATGATCAGTCATTCACTCAATTATTCAAATTAAGCATCGGTATTACAACTGCAGCCTTAACCCCTAATGTCTTGCTTTACCGCTGCTATAAATCAAACTCACCTCTTGCCTTCGGAACATTTTGAGAGAGAGGTCTTAACAGTCGTATGCTTTCTGGTTTTGTAATTTTTAATGGGTGTTATGTGGCTTGGGACGCAGGTGCTACCAAAGCTGCTGAAAAGAAATCCAACAAATTATCAACCGCAAGTCTTTTGTACGAGTGAAGCCGTGCTTTTGGGTTTGACAGAATTTAAATTTAAATGAGAGCTTCAGATGGAGCCGGGTCACTCTAACACTCATAATAGAGATGCATGGCAGAAATATTAGTAAAATTAACTAAAATCAGACAAACTTAATCACCACAGAAAAAAGTGAACCAGAGCAGGATTGCAGTGTTTAATTTTAAATGAAAATGAGACCATGAAATTGTCTCGGTGCAGGAAAGTCAAAGCAGAGAAATGCTGCTGGCGCTGGAATATATCACCCTTTGTAACATTAATATGCGTTCTGCAGTTCAACAGTTCAAGGAAACATACAGCATGCATGTCATTTAACATCGTTTTCTCACCTTTGAGTGCTTTTAGACGTGTTGGCAGCAGCAGAGTTCTACATAAAGAAACAAATGTAGACACAGAGAGAGTTTTTTGCTTTTTACAAACATGGCCTGACAGCCAAGGCGTTAAAGAGGAGTGGGAGAGAGAAGAGAAGAAGCCTGCTTAACCTAAGAGCCAAATCCAATCAACACTGCAGCCTTATCTCTTATATGAACTCACACACTGGGTCAAGAGTCTTAATCTTTTTTAAAATCTTTTTTTGTGAACAGATTTGACCACTAGCCCCCTGAATCTGAAAGGATTTTTCATTTATTACAGTTCAAGAAGGATCAATTGCTAAAAATAATGAGATCTCAAAATGTGGTGAACTGCTTTTTATAAACATTCACTGGCCACTTCATTAGGTACCCATAGCAAGCACTGGATTGAACCCCTGCTTTCGTTCTTGGGAGCATAGCGTGAACAAGGTGTTGGAAACACTGCTCAGAGATGACATCATGCAGTTGTTGCAGATTTCTTAGATGCACATTGATGACACGTATCTCCTTTTCCACAACATCCTAATGGTGCTGTATTGGATTGATATCTGGTGGCTGTGGAGGCCATTTGAGTACAGTCATTGTTATGTTCAAGAAGCCTGTTTGAGGTGATTTCAGCTTTATGACATGACACGTCCTGCTGCAAGTAGCCATCAGAAGATGAACTCAAAGTGCTTTCTGCTGCTGTCTAAGTCTCATTCACCTAAACATTCATACAACAATTTTATCTGAGCCTAAGCCCTTTCTATTGTTCACACATGTTCACACTCCAGTTGATGCACTGGGAGCAACTCTGGGTTTGTTATCTTGCCAAGGATACTGTAGCATTTTGACTGCAGGAGTCAGGGATCAGGAAGCAATGCTTGGGTAGACTATGATATTTGAATGGCACTCATTTTATACTAAGGGGCCCAGCACACCTTTACGCCACCAACAACAGCCTGGAAGCCAGGATGGATACACGATTTAATGTTGTTTTTGATCCTACCATATACATTTTACAGAAGAAATCAAGAATCATCAAGCATGACAAATTTTGGTGAGCTCATGTGAATTATAGCATCAGTTTCCTGTTCCTATTTGACAGGAGTGGCACCCGGTGTGGTCTTCTGCTGCTGTAGCGCATCCATTATGAGTTCAGAGATGCTCTTCTGCATGCCTTGGTTATAACAAGTGGTTATTTGAGTTATTGCTGCCTCAAAGCCATTGTTTGGCTATTCTCCTCTGACATCTGGTATTAACAAGACATTTTCTGCCAGAGAACTGCTGCTCACTGGATATTATCTTAATTTCAAACCCCTCTCTTTGAACACTAGAGATGGTTGTGTGGGAAAATCCCAGCAGATCAGCAGTTTCTAAAATACTCAGACCAACCCAAAAACCCTGCTACGCTCAGTGACTTGAATCACCTTTCTTCCTCATTCTAATGCTCAGTTGGACCTTAGCAGGTTCTCTACATGCCCAACTGCACTGAGTTGCTGCCATATGATCAGCTGACTATCTATTTATGTCAACACTCAGGTAAACAGGTATACCTAATAAAGTGTCCGGGGAATGTAGATACAAAATATACAAAAAACAATGTATTTGCAGATAAAAGGGGAAGCAGAAGCAGAAGTGGATACACAATTTAATGCGCAGGTGTGAGGTTATTTTGAGAGAATCCCACATACACCCTTACGCTGACTAATACCCAGTAGAGCATCATCAGTGTATTTATCCGCTGCTGAAAATGCTACCCAATAAACAAACTATTTATTCTTGTTTGAGTAACGTTTGCTAAAAAGCTGTTATACATTGCCTTTAAAAGTAAAACCACAAGACTTTTTTCCAGTGTTTAAAGATTTATGTTGCAGGAGCGAAAGTATATGGATATATATGACTGTAACAGGCAGTGAACGGTAGTCAGAGTACTGAGCAAAAAGCACCGACCTTGTACCTCAGCTACCTATACTATGTAGAAAAATAAGCTACAAGGTAAATTCACAGCAGCCCTTCATTTCTGTTTGGCCGGAAGGAAAATGTATTTTTATGTCTAAATCCAGTTTGTCATCAGTTTGTGGATATGTTTAGAGAGACGTTTAGTCATCAGCCACAACAAATCAAGGCTGAAACTCCAGTTCACTTCAGGCCAGTTCCGAAAATGACTCAGTTCTCATCGACTCCTGTTTAAAAAAATAAATAAATAAAAAATGTTCTGCCTAAAAAAGGAGCAAAAAGATTTTTGGTCATTGTAGCTTTGAGAAACAAGTAGGTGGCAACAAAAGTGGCTGTAGGCATTGTCTTATAGCGATCACTTTTAAACCAATTGTTTTATTTTGGAGCATTTTAATGCAGTTATCTGACAAATAATATAGCCTGCCCAAGTATTTTATTTCAAAGCTAGCACATTTTTAGTATGTATCTGTGTGTTTGGATGCACCTTTCTGATGAAGTTTGCTAACATCAGCTTGTGGCTCAAATATAAAACATGACAGCAGCAGAAACTCAGAGTTTATAAAGAAAAACTCCACAAAGTAGTGGTGGATATTTTTATTTGCAGTCTATGCACCAACTATTTTCTCCCTGAGTAGCTAAATATTCTGCTAAAGTACCAGAAGAAAGAACAAAAATGGATAAAGACTGTTTTTTTTCTGCAAATTGACATCTGCCCACCTGCATATTTACTTTGATGACCTTGTGAGGTCAAATTATATCACTGTGCTGTTTACAGCTTGTTTCTCTACCCACAACTGGCCAACAAATATGTCGTTATTGCTTTACAGGTTCATGGATAACATAAGTGTTAAAGAATGATCAGTGCGTACAGCTCAGAGCATTAGAGGCTGTTTTTTCCTCCTATTTCTTGTAGCAGTTGCTTCCACTCAGCAAGCTAAAGTCTCAAACTGCGGCACAGCCGGTCAGATGCCTGAACCATGAAATCAGCACTTTCACATCTTCACCCTGGGTCAGCTGACCAAAGAGGTTATTTTCCCCAAAAAATCCAGGTGTGCCCTTTAAAAAAAAAAGAAGAAAAAAAAGTCTGAGCGAGCTGCTGGCATCTTTCTCCTCTAATGGATGTGCAGCAGATTTGGTAGCAGCAGTGAGCGAGCAGTAGTGGTGCTTGGCTGTTAGATGGACCGGAACTGTCTGTCTGTGTGACAGAGCTGCTGCAGGCAGGCCTCCAAGTCTCCACTATAAACCTTATGTGTCTCCAACACCTGGCACTACCTATGCTGGCTGTCTATCTGATATGTATGATTGTGTGTTTGCATGTTTTGAGTGCGTCCTTAGCCATGTTGGGCTGAGAGTGACTAATCCTCGCTAACAGATCCCTCTGAAGCAACCAGACGCTCCAGAAGCCAAAATGCTTTTAACCGCTGCATGACCAAGGTAAAATGTTCCCCCCACCGTGTTTTACATGTTACCATTTCCTCTCTCCCTCTCTCTCTGTCTGCTCCCACAGAGGCCACAGTCAAGAGCAAACTCTAAGAGAGTGGATTTGTCAGATTTGGTTGCCGTGGATACACACCGCTACACTCACATCCAGATTCTTCCTCCTCCTCCTCCTCCTCCTCCTGTTTGCCATTGACGCAGATCAAGACCATCTTTATCAGGAAGATAAGTTGCAAATGGGTGATTGCCTTTTTGAAGTGCTACGGTTCTCCTGCAGATGTTGTCGGAGGAGGTGGTTTTCTTTTTTTTCACTTCTTCCCACTAATGGCTGAGGTTAGGAGCGGTGTTATGATGACTGTGTGAAATGAGGCAGATAATTCTTATGAAAAATGGACTGTGCATACTCGTAAGCTTTACTCTACCTGTGATCAGCAGCAGCTTCACATCAGGCTTACGTCCCCCCCCCCCCCTCCTGATTTCTCTCTTCCCTGTACTACAGCATTTGAATATTAGAATATCAGCATGTGTGCATGATTGTGACACACATGACAAAAGCTTATTAAAATGAATCTGAGCTTTGTGTGAGCGCAGTGATTATTTCTCTGGTTATGAAAGAGTCGATGAGTCGGGGCGCCATTGGAGAACACTTCACACCAGTACTTCCTTCTCCACTCTCTGGCATTTCTTTGTGAAAGAGATCGAATAAACTGGAAGATGAAGTCAAACCTTTCTGAAGGAAGTGTGCCAGCTCTGCTACAGCCATTTGATATGTCCTGCCGAGAGAGCGCAGAGTGGGAGACTTTATAAATACACTCTATTTTAAACGTGTGCAATTTTTTTTAAAGGCAAGAGTTCAGACACCCTTTAAAAGATTATATTTTTATAGTCTAGCCTACTATACTCATATACTCTAGTAAGCAAACTCACAATTGATACTTTTTTCTCTTTACATCGGCTCCCAGTTAATTTTAGAATTCATTTTAAAAGTTCTCAACACTTCTATACAAAGACTGGACAGGCTCCAGGCTACTTATCTCAGCTTCTTGTTAAACACACTGCTGCTCGCTGTCTGCACTCACAAAAAATCTATTAGTTGTCCGTCTGTCCCTCCAGTTGAATACCAGTTGAATACTGGAAGGAAAGACGGAGCTTTTCAGCCTGCAGCACGAGGGCTGACTCTGTAGAGTCTTTAAAAAAAAAACAGTTAAAAACTGTACTGTTTAATCTTCTACTGAAATTCTCTTGTGGTTTTTAATTCATTTTTATTCTATTTTAACATTACTTCAATTTAGTTCCTTAGAATTATCTGATATCTCGTCCCTAACTAGGAGCTTTGATTGTTGAATATTCAACACACAGCAAGTTCCTTTTCCAAGGGCGTGTTTGACACTTTTTTGAGCCTCTTATTGAGCTCGCTACAGTCTCTGTAAAAGCTGAAACCAAAATTCCCATCAATAAGTGATTTGATGAATCTGTTCCACAAGTTATCTCCAACCTGAAGAGTGGGACCTACTGTGCAATCTTAACTCATATTTTAAACACAGAACATATCTACATATCAAACGTTAGTCTGTTTAAGTTACATGAAGGCAGAAGCTGATACATTTTAAAGCAAGGGTAATTTTTTTCTGATAATAATAAAGAAATAAATCATGAACGTCAGTGACTTGTGTTTAATTGAAATAGCTTCACTGAATTAATCTTGCAGAATGTCAAACAGTGCTAATATTAAATTATCACGGAGCCCTTTTTCTCATGAATGACTAACCAGAACAAATTTGACAAAAATATTTCACTTGGTAATCATACAGTACTGTGCAAAAGTCTTGAGTCACCCTTCATTCCTTTATGTGTAGCTAGAAAAATGGAAACTAGGTGCTGAAACATATGCAAACGGGGATGGAAATACAGTAAAAACAGTCTGCACAAGTCTATCGAGCTTGAAAGCTAATAATTGTTCTCAGTTCTCAGGTCCAGGCTTCTTGAAAGACATTCAAAGCTCTTCTCCGGATGTTGGCCTCATCTTTTTCTTCAAAATGATCCCACACTGCTTCAGTAACTTTGAGGCTCAGACTAGAGGGAAGCCAATCCATGACTGATAGTGTACCACTGTAAAAGACGGAGTCGACTACAAATCAGTGAAGCCGATCGAGAAATGCCTTAAACCTGTATTCTTGCTAAGCAGAGCCACCAGAGTACGACTCCACTGGCGGGAACAGAAGTCTGATTAAGTTGAAGCCTGCGACAAATACTCTCATTTTCACTTAATTTATGACCTCAGATGATGTTTTCCCAATAAGTGCTTTTAGTTAGAAGTTTCTACAAGTTCAGTTTAATATAGCAAGATATTTATTTTGCAAATTGTATATACACATATATGTCATGTTTAAGGCCATTATACAAAAAGTATGTTGCAAAAAAATACCGAGACAAAATTCAGAATTTTCCAGATCCGTACTTGCCATGCCAAGTGTACTCTATATAAACTGAACGTGTTGTGCTTTTGTGGAATATTAATTTTCTCAAGAAAAAATCCACTGTGTGATCGAGATGAAGCAATGATGAGCTCGTCCTGATGTTTCTAAACAAGAAAAGGAAGAAATGAAGATTCTGGTTTCATCTGATTCTCACAACAAGGCGGCGGCAGCAGGGAGAATTTCATGATTTGATCCAGGAGTTGAATCACCGTATCACAACTGCTTTCAATAATTTCAGAGAGTCGACTGACCCAAAGTAACATACAGTACTATTATTTGACTCTTTCCTTATCATTCTATATTCAGTACTGGTGCTCTTTTTGAGCATCTAGTTAACTTGTTGCCAAATACAGTGGTCTGATTGGTCTCCACCTTGTGACTGACAGGTCACTATGTATGAATGTGTGGTGTCCCTCAGTTTCCCGGTCAGACTCACGTGTTGCTCATGAAATCTCGCTCCAAAATCCCAAACTGGTAACAGCCAAAATGCTCGGGATCGTGTCACAATGGTCACATCCATCTCTTCTATACAGTCTGTGCTCTAAAGGTGCTACATAGTCCTCTCTGTAAGCCAGCTCCCTCTGTCTGATACTGAGCAGGTAGTCTGCTGTTGGCTTTCCATTTTCTCTGAAGGTTAGGGAGCTGCTAAACCTCAAACTGAGGTTGGTGAGCAGTGAAGATAAACTGGACGGCTACACAAAGAGATGCAACTAATAAAACTGCAAAATAAAGCAGTGCTGCAAAAGTATACAATAATTATCTGAAGGTTCATCATAAGTGACCACTTTCTCATTTTCACATTGTTTTTACACTATAACATTTGATAATTGCTGCTGTGAAACTGCAGATAATTTAAGGTCCTTTTGCTAAAAATGTTTTGTTAGTTTGAGTCTTGCGTTCAGTTGTTATTATTATGACTAAAACAGAATTTTTCCACCTAATATCTTCCCTTTTTTGTATGGCTACAGCACCTGTTCATTTTTTTTTTTTTACCAACAATCATCCATGATTCCCCCCCTCCTTTCTCACTGTATGCTGTCCAACCTCCCTCCACCCCGTCTGCCTGTCAGAACCCGCCATATGCGTATTTCTGCAAACGCCATCATGCTTCTCCCTACAGCGCATCTGTATGAATTGTTGCGGGATGCGGCCGTAACGTGTCGGCACAACACAGGCGGTGATTTGTGTGAAGCAAAACGAGCGTTTAGCGAGCCACCGTCCCACCCCACAACTTTCATCAGCCAACAACCATCTTTATTGATTTCAAACAGTCTGCCGTGATAGCGCAGACGCACAGGGGGGGAGAGGAGAGCGGGGAAGGAAATAAACTACAAAGAATATCAACAGGAAATTGGGAGAAGACCGCCCTTTTTCTATAAAATCCTCATCTGTCACATAGGGGACTGGTTTTTTGTTTTTGGGGTTTTTTTTCTCGTCCCCTGTGCTCTTTGATTCCCTCCCTGTATGGGCCTCGGTTTCTTCTTCCTCCTTCATCCTCCTCCTCATGTCTCTTCCTCGCTGCTTTACTCTACAGGATGGCGGGGAAAAAATAAACAGATGGAAGAGGGAGGGATAAAGAGACAGAAAGAGGAAGGATGCAAGAGTTCAAACTGAGAGAGGGGGAGGAAAAAAGGTGGGGATGAAGGGATGAGAGGATGCAGAGCCGGCGGGGGGATGGAGGGGGATGGAGGGAAGAGGAGGGGACGGAGAGCCTGATGAACTCATCTAAAGGCGCTCTGGGTTTTTTAATAAGCAGCAGACTGTGAAGCTACTCTCCAACCAGTCACTCTGAATAATGAGAGAGAGAGAGAGACACGCGCACACACATGCAGGATGAGAGGATGAAAAGACAACCAGACTCATTATCTTGCGACCAATTTTCATCACTGTCCCGTCAGTAATCTCTCTCACGGACTCGAACAGTCCTCAGCTCTGTGTGAGATGACAGATGAAGACCAATTACGCTAACTGTTTCGTTAACTTGAAGGCTGATTCCCTGCCATCTTCCAGAACATACACTGATAATCCTGTTGGCCCTAGAAATTATTCACTGCTCACAGCCCACCAACACACCTGTGTGCCTGTGCGTGCATGTGTGTGTGTGAATGTAATACCTTTCGTGGCGAACCCTTTTGTAGTTAAAAGGCTGTGGACATGCAAGTGTGTTTGTTACCCCCCAAAAAACCCTCCACTCTCGGGTGTTTAATAAAGAATCATTTCCGGCTGACGACTGCTGTTGCTGACTTTGTTTGATGCACACTAATAGGTTACTGCTTTGTCAACATTTTTTTGGCACCTAAACATATTTGTTGCTGATCTGCTTGGGTTTCTTCCAGCTGGGAGAGACGCAGAATAAACTTCAAATTGCTAATCTGTCTTTTCATTTATTGCTTTCTCGTTGTATCACTTTAATCGAAGCGGCTCCTACTCAGAAACTGTGTTTTTCCACTCGGTTCTGATTTATGCTGAAAAGCTTTTTGTATGTAAAACAAGGCAAAGTTTGCTGAATGGTTTTTATTGCAGCAAGCTCTCTTGATCGCGCTGCGTCTCGGCTGCTCATTGTGCTTTTGCGCGCCTTGGAGGTGCAGTAAATCGGGGCGTGAGGAGATAATTCATTCATATGCAGATTTTTGTGATAAATGCACAAAAAAATGTCAGTTGCCACGTAAGGTGACACAAAACTCTCTCCGAGTGCATGTGGAAGGTTATTTGTGTAGCACTACTGAAAACTAAAGTTACACACTGCCTCATGATAAACTCTATCCCACATAATGGGACCATTTAAATCAGTCATCCTGGGAAAGTTTTCATTAACATCTCTGGCTTAAGTAAAGTGGGCCCATTGTGATTTTCCTCAATTCCGATCACATTTATATTCATGGTAAAAAGAAAACTAGTCTCACCTTCACTGCTCTCAAACCAAATCAGAGGATAAAAGCCTCCAGGTGCTGCTAACCAAATGAACTTGCTTAGCTGATCATCTGCAAGTGTGAGCGCCTCTATAAAAGCAGACGTTGTGTCACTTTGCTGGTCTGGAGCATTCAGGTGTGTTAACACAATGCCTAGGAGGAAAGACATCTGCCGTGATTTTAGAGAAGCAATCGTTGTTGCCCATCAGTTTGGGGAGGGTTATAAGGCCATTTCCAAACAATTTGAATCCATCACTCTACAGTGAGACAGATTATTCGCTAGTGGAAAACATTCAAGACGGCTGCCAATCTTCTCAGGAGCGGATGGCCATCAAATTCACCCCAAGGTCAGACCGTGCAATGCTCAGAGAAACTAAAAAATACACAAGAGCTATAACTCAGACTCTCCTAGCTTCAGTTAGCATGTTAAATGTTAAAGTTCATGACAGATCAATTAGAAAAAAAAAGGCTGAAATAGTTTGGTTTGTTTGGAAGGGTTGACAGGATAAAGCCTTTTCTCTCTAACACTTCTGTAACAATGTCCTTTAGATAGAAGAGACCAAAGTGGAGATGTTTGTCCATAAATACAACATATCAGCACAAACACCTCATACTAACTGTCAAGCAACATGATGGAGAGGGATGATTGGTTTGTTTTTCATGCATCAGTCATTGTGTCAACTATAAACCCCCTCCACCTCCTGACTTCAAACCTCAAAGAATTTAAGCAACGTTATTTTAAAAAAAAGAAAAAGAAAAAAAAAGTGGTTCAAAATTCCTTCACAGTGATGTGAGAGACCGATAAACATCATGCAGAGTGAGTAAGTGCTGCTAAAGGTAGTTCTACAAGCTATTTGTTCGTGGACTGTACAAACCTTTTCCACACACTGCCATTTCACTTTGCTATAGTTTTTGTTAAATAAATAATCACAGTGTAATATGGTGCGTATTTACCTCATTTTTAGACCTGGTAAGGTCTAGAGCTTTCTTTCTTTGTAGAGCAGAGCTGATCTAACTATTCAGCCTCATATACTTTATTCTTAGCTAGCAGGTAATACTTATTTATACAGCAGTTTCCACAGGTGAGCCCTAAAACTCTTCACAAAAGACACAAATCAGTATAACAGAATAGAATTAAAAAACTGTTATGAAAGTGAAACGATGCTACAACTCTTGGGTCTATATGACAAAGGGGAGGGATATCTCCCCTTCAGCTGTTCACACCTTCTGTTTGCAGCAGTCAGCCAATCACAAGACTGCACGGAGGCCCAGTGTAATCAGCAGAGATTCCTGCAATAACTCAAATTTGGGCTGGGATATTGGTGCTGCGGTGGTTAGGCAGCACTGTCATCATTCAACAGGAAGGTTCCTGGTTTGAATCCCATTTGGAGGATTTCTGTGTGGAGTTTGCGTGTTGCCCCTGTTCACCTGTGTGCGTTTCCTCTGGGTGCTCCGGCTTCTTTCCACAGTCCAAAGACATGCATGTGAATTGCAGCATCTAAATTAGCCATATATGTGAGGTAGACAAAGTCGTGCAGTTACAATCTGACTTTTAGTTAAGTGTTTTGAGTGGACAGTAAGAAAAGAGAAGTGCTATATGAATGTGAAAAATTACATTTCAAAAATATGAACATTTTGGTATATTTTCTAAAAGGCCTTGCTTTTTCATGCTGATCCAAAACAAGAGATTCTCACTGATGATTAAACATGTAGCTGTGGTCTGTGTGAAGTCCGTGTGATGAAGTTGTTATGCTGTGTTCACAGGAAATCCACGTGTCTGCCCGGAGAATGTGGGTCAAACACTTGAGTCAAGTTTTCAAACTGCATGCACTAAAAAAAAAGAAAATGTTGTCCCTGGCTGGTTATATTACATCAGAAACCTCTCACACTTTATTTGAAGAATATCAGCTTTAACCATCAAACACAACACTCAGTCCCACAGGCTACACTGAGCACACTGTGGAGCTCCATTTGTTTCTCTATCTGTCAGACCATTAAATAAGAGTTTGGTTTGGCCTCAGTTTACCTGTGTAGACCAAACATTGAGAACTTGTCTATGATTTGTGATGTAATACATGCATTTGCTGGTTGTTTTCAATATATTGTTATTTATGTGAAACTCTTTACACCTGGGATGCAAAACGGATATTCTGATAGCAAAGAGAGAATAACTGCACGTGGAAAACTAATGAGAGCTGTGTGGGACCTTTGCTCACATTTCACTGGCTTCAGCTTTGTTGCATCACTGATAGTGATACAAAAAAATAAAGATATTATTAGTACATGCAGTCAGCTGCTCAGGTATCAGACTACAGTTGAGAATATACGGTGCCTGGGATGTGCAAGGTGTTAAATCACGGGCACACAAGAATTTACACTTTTTATTAGGTACACCTGTTTGTTAAAGCAAATATCTAACCAATTCCAAAACTCAATGCATTTAGACGTGCCGCACAACCATCTTGGATGATGTTCACAGAGAACTGTCAGGAAAAGAGAAAATATCCAATGAGTGGCAGTTCTCTGGGTGAAAATGCCCAGAAAAATAGGAATTCAACAGTAACTCAAATGCTCATTCAAGGTATGCTGAAGACCATCTCTGAAAGCACAACATGTCAAACCTTTAATCAGAAGACTACACCAGGTGCCACTCCTGTTATCTAAGCACAGAGACTGGGCTCCCCAATACTGGAAAAGAGTTTCCTGGTCTGATCCTCCTGCCTTGTATCAACATTCAGGCTGCTGATGGGGGATATTTTCGTGCCACACTTTGAACCTCTTAGGACCAACTGAGCATTTTTTTTAAACACCACAGTCTAGTATTGTTGCTGACCATGTCCATCCCTTTATGACCACAGTGTACCCATGTGCTAATGGCTGCTTCCTCAGATCATCTAGAAACTGTTTTTTTACATCACAGCAAGTACACTGAACTGATATGGCCTCAATCCGACAGTGCACTTTTGGGATGTGGTGGAATGGCAGATTCAAATCATGAATGTCCAGCTGCAGCAACTCTGCGATGTTGTCATGTTAATGTGTAGCAAAACTGCTGAGCAATGCTTCCAGCACCTTGTTGAATTAGAATACAATGGCCCTCTATTGCCCCTGTACATGTGTGACATTTTGGGTATACAAAACAAGAGAAGCTAACCAGTGCCAAAAATGTCAGTTCTTGTGGACACTTCAGTCTTCAAATACTACCATGTGAAATGTTCGACAAACATGTTTACGATCTTTAACCCCCCTTATTGATGACTTTAAGAGTGGAGGGCTGTATTTGGGACAGGTGAGTGTTTTAAGTGCAATAGTATGGCAAATATTCTGAACACTTGTTATGTGATGAATTGTATTAAGTCAGTGTTCCCATTTTTTAATTAAGTTTAGTTTTTTTTATATTTAAATATCAGTACTATTAAGTAAGAGATACTGTATGTGATTGCCTCTGCACTAAGCATAAAAATGATGAACAAAAGTAAATGTTTGATATGAAATGTTTTGTTAGTGCTGCAAATTAACATGGAAAATGGATTAATCAGAGAAGCATTTAACTGTTACCCATTAACAAGGCAGGTAAAACAACTATTAATTATTATTATATAATAACAACAGTGAGAAAAAAAACATTTTCTTTGTAGCGTCCCATTTATAAGGAACATAAATAAACTAAAGTTGGAAAAACATCCTCTTGACTTGGGAAATGAGACTCTACCAGCAGCATTTTTTTCATTGCTGCAGACACCTTTCTTCTTGACACCTCTGCCCTACAAGCCTTTGAGTTTGCAGCTGTGGGATGTAATGTCCCTGAAGGGTCTCACAAACCTGCTGGCTGTTGGCAGGCAGAGGGGTTATGGCCCCTGATGTTAAGATTCAAGTCGTCACACGCTCAAGAGCCGAGCTTTGTATCAGCTTTATAAAAGTGCCAAGACGAGCTGGGTCCTGTTAGGTAAAAGTGCACTAAACCACAGAATAAATAGTAGTTTAGGGCATTTTAAACACAATTATTTAATCATACTTAATCACAGTCATAAACACAGCTAGCTACAGGTGGCTAATATTAGACTAAATGCCAATTAGCAGTGACAATCACCACTGTGGGATATGAGTTTTTAAGGCAATATGAGAACACTAACAAAGCTGTAGAAATTAACATCATTATGTAATCAGTAGCCAAAAAAAGGTACAGACGGATAAGGTGGAGTCAGTGCCACGTGCATGGGTTTGACAAACAGCTGGTTGTATTCACAAGAATTCGCACTAATATCACCTCTTCTTTGTAATAATTTATCATTTTAAGGTGTTTGTAGCATTTTGTTCATCTTCTGTGCTGGTGGTTGTCATTGATTCTGGTTGTTTCAAGGTTTAAACCATATGGCATTATTTTTAAATAAATCAGTTGTTATAGGAGGTGTTGTTTAATAATTAGAATATGTTAAAAAAAAAGACTGATTTATGTTGATTAGGCTATTTTCTTTGATTGCCTGCTTGCGAAGGGAAATGAAATTCTGTTGCCTGGAAAGTGTGCATACCCACGGCGTATCAGTGGCCCGAGTTTGCCAAATTTGTGATTTCATTGTAGATGTTCTGAATTTTTTGACTTTGGAAACTGTAGTTGAGACATCTCACCGCAAAGTGTGTGTGAAAGCTCATCCTCCTCAACCGCGATGTTGCTTTTACATTGTTACACATAAAGCATGCTAATGCTCAAATATAAATAGATCCATCAGTTCTAAAGCCACCTGTAAGTACTTGAACAGTGACTCATCTTCTGTTATGTTGGCTCTGTATGCAGCTTCTGAAATGGAACAATAGACCTATTTACAGGAGACATTGTGACTGGTCACAGGAGCGAAAGCGCCGGCGAAATTAATGATGACATTGGATCCATTTAGAGTCCCACTAAGTCATTACAGTACATTATCGTATACAGTGTGAGTAGTGACCATTGGTTGTACACTACTTCAAGGCATTGTGGAATACTTTGAGTGCACTATATCAGATATAGTAATATGCCTTTCAATAGCATTAAAAAATAGAGAACTCACTGGCCAGGTAGAGTTACACTAGGTTGGTCTTTCTTTTGCCTTCAGCTCTGCCTCAATTCTTCATGGCAGAGATTCATGAAGGTGCTGGACACATTCCTCAGAGATTTTAGTCCATATTAATATGATAGCATCACATGTGAATCTCCTGTTCGAAAATATCCTAAAGGGGCGTTGCTGGGATAAGATCCGGTGACTGTGTGGGCTATTTGAGTACAGTGAACTCATTGTCATTTTTAAGAAACCTGTTTGAGATTATTTGAGCTTTGTTACATGATGTGTTATCCTGCTATAACCAGCCTTTAGAAGATGGGTACACTCAGGCAGCAATACTCAGGTAGGCTGTGGTGTTTAAATGATGCACACTTGGTACAGAGGGGCCAGGTTTACAAGGAAAAGATCCCCCACAGCAAGGACTGGACATGGTCAGTAATAATGCTCAAGGCAGCTGTGGCATTTCAGTGATGCTCAGCTGGTACTAAAGGGCTCAAAGTGATGCAAGAAAAGATCCACAACACCATTAAACCACCACCAGACTCTAAACTGTTGATGGAAGGCAGGATGGAGCCATCCTCTCATGGTGTTTACACTAAATCCTGACATTGTTCAGTGCCAGTGAGCCCATATGGAAACTCTAGCCTTACCTTGGCGTGGGATACTGCTGTATCCCATCTGCTTCAAAGTTTAATTAATAGTTGTGCATTTAGAGATGCTCTCCTGCATACCTTAGTTGTAACAAGCGGTTATTTGAGTTACTGTAGCCTTCTTATCAGCTTGGAGCAATCTGGCCATTCTCCTCTGACCTGTAATATGAGTTTTTTTCACCCAAAACATGTTGCTCACTGGATAGTTTCTCTTTCTTAGACCACTCTCTGTAAACTCTAGAGATGAATGTGTGGAAAAATTCCAGTAAAGCAGCAGTTCCTGAAATACTCAGACCAGCCCACATGGCACCAACAACCACACTATATTCAAAGTCACTTAAATCACATTTATTCCTGATTTTGATGCTCAGTTTGAAACTTCAGCAGGTTGTGTTGGTTATGTCTACATGGCTATATGCTTAGATGCTTTAAATGCTGCCGTGTGATTGGTGATTAAAATATTTGTATTAATGTGCAGTTGAATTGGTGTACCTAATAAACTGACCAGTGAGTGCAAGTCAGTTCTAGTCTGACACCAATATATATTTATTGATGAGTGGGGGAATTTATTGTACTATTGTTTTCTAACTGGAATGCTCTGCAGATGTCAAAAAGACTATAGGGAGTAGTATTTTAGTAGTAGTAGTAGTACTTTATAAATACTGGTCACCTAATAAAGAACAAAGCTGAAACCAGAGCTTTTTTCCCCACTCTGTAATTAAAGGGTAAAAAGAGGAGAACAGCCCCATCAAATTACAGCCCACATAATTAATTATATTAGTTTAATTAAAACAATTAATAATTTGTCAGGCTCTTATTAAACATTAAAGGACAACCATGTTAGATCTGTCTGTATATTATGTGTTACACTGGATTCTCTTTTATGTTTTAGTAACAGACACCAGTGTGCATTTGAAAAAAGGTAAGTTAGTTTTCCACTCCAGCAAATCTGTTATAAGCTGCTGCAGTGCTGGAAAAAAATTATGCTTGCTAACAGCACATTCTCAAAAGTGTGGTAGTGATTTTTTTCCTTATTTCTATTTCAATCAGTGTATGAGTGCGGGTATAGCTGTTCACTCAAAGTAAACTGCCTGAGTTGACCCACAGCCAGCAGTTTACACTATAAAGTATACCGATTTTTACTTAACTTGACAATAAGAAGTTATTAACATAATTTTCCTCACACTTCAGTTCACTGTAGTGACATTTAAGTGCTAGTAAGGACCATTAAGTGTTTGACTTCTACCAGAATTAGACTGTAAATTGCTGCCTGTGTTACTGTACCAGAAAATTCTAACCCCATCCCTCTTCACCAGTCAAAAAGTGAGGGGGTTTATGCAAACCACAAACAAACTCATGTGCTGTTGAAACAACATCAACGCTCTTGTTATCGTTTCACACCAAATGTTCTTGCACAGACGTAAAGGAAAATGCATTTCTGTCCAGACACTTACAGACTGCACGTAAGAAAACAACAGCATGCAGTTGAGTGCAGACAGAAAGTTAGCTACTATAGAAAATTAAAAAATAAAACAGCTGTGGAAATTTCCTGCTGGTGTGCTGCTGCAGACAATTACAATGCAAACACAATGTATAGGTATTGCTGCAAGGTTGAGAGATAAATGTCAGATTTCTGTTGTTTTATGAGATATCCTAGTGCAGAGGAGCAGCTGTGGGCTGCTTCTTTCTCTGCAGTGTTTCTTAATTTGAATTTAAAAAAAAACCTGACTTACAGAACACTACAGACATCCTCTTTGAGGAGAGAAAAACCTGTTAACGAAGTAGCCCTACACATTTCCTTACTGTGCTCGCACAAATTATAGGAAGGTTAAACTAGTCCTCTCCAAATGTTGCTGCAGATTTCTTTGAGCTCATTCAAGGAATCCTCCTGCAGGACTTTGTATCCTAATTGTGGGAGACAAATGTTTGTGTGTGCAGTTGGTATGTAGTAGTGAAATGTTTCAAGCCTTCAAAGGTATTTCTCTGCTAAGACAATTGTGAGAAAGCAGACAAAAGTGGGAGGAAAACACTGGCGGTACTTTGAGAGGATGAGGATCCGGCAGTTAGGTGAGATGGGTGATGTGTATGGATGAGGCCATGATCGAGAGAGCGAGAGAAGAGGGAGGAGAGCGATGTTTACGGGTGGGGGGTGGCGAGGCCAGTAAACTGCTTGTGAAATGAAAATGGCTCTTTAGCAGAATCCAGGACACTTGGGCGCTGCGCTGGATCAATGTCTCTGATTTACTGTCTGAAAGCCTGTCAGGGAGAAAGAGAGCAAGTTGGGGGAGGAGGAGGCCAGGGGAAGGGTGGGGTGGAGGCTGGACAGAGAGAAGTTAGAAGCTTAAAGGTAGAAGAGCCCTTTAATGGAAGGAGACAGAGGAGAGATGGGGAGAGGTAAAGGGTGGAGAGGGAAATTGTCCGTCAGAGTGACAGTGCGAGGAGGCAGAATCAGAGGGATTGCTCCTCAAGTCCTCACAGCCAAGATACAAAATCAATCTGTCAAGACGATGGGGAAGGGCAATCTTGTTTTGTGAGGGGAATTGGTGCGGCCATTTGGGGTAAAATCAATAGGGGACACATGGTGCTTCTTAAATCCTTACTATCCCACAGAGGCCAGATTATTGACAAACAGTGGAGTGTACGTAGGCAGTACACAAATCCTTAAGTTGACCCATGTGCAAGAAATCTATAATCTATTGGTGCACAAAAGAGCTGCTTCGTGCTGTAAATGCAGGACAGTCATGTAAATGAGAAAAAGGCAACTCTGAGGATTAAAAAAAATCTGTCTATCATGTTAATCATCATACTTTAGCATTTCAGTGTGCTAATATTTGCTCATTTACTGAAACATGGGTATTTCCCAGGTGGGTTAGTTGAAAATGAAGCCAATGCAGAAGTGCTTCAAAGGGCAACACTATTGAGACTAGACCTGAGCTCTCTATATATAAATCTCTGGCTCCAGTAAACTCCCACTCTAGTAACATCATGAAATAATCTCTCATGTCAGTATGTATTTTCATTATGAGGACAGACAAATTCACTCCTCCTGATCACTGTGCTGCCGGTGTCTATTTTTAAATGAATTACTTAACTCAAAGAAAGGTATGCTCTGTGTGTGTGTGTGTGTGTGTGTGTGTGTGTGTGTGTGTGTGTGTGTGTGTGTGTGTGTGTGTGTGTGTGTGTGTGTGTGTGTGTGTGTGTGTGTGTGAGAGAGAGGGAGAGAGACTGGTTTCATTGATATAAGTGGTCTAAGTGATTGACAGACCATTTGGATTTAGATCAAGAATTAACCATCAAATATCAGCCACATTATAGATGACTTTGATCAACTTATATTGTCATTTGGAGTGGAGTAGGCATACAGACTTGTGCTGATTGTTAGATTGTTTTAATTCATCCTAGTTAATTTAGTTAATCTGTAATCTGACTTGTTCTTCAGAACATGCCTGCTTTTATATAATTATATTGTGGGCAATTAATTTTCTCAAGCGGTCATTTGAGAAACTTGGACTGTTGTGGAGGGCTGCACTGTGCGGCCCTTCACAACAGTCCCAGTTAGATTATTGGTGCAGCCCACCACAGCAGTCCCAGTTTTGCACGTGAGCCTTAGGAAAATTATTCGCCCACCCTTCTCTGCATCCTGATGATGAGACAATATTAAAAGTCAACAGATCATCAAAGTTGTTACAGAGTATCTTGATGAGCCAAATTTTCTGCCCATACACACAAATACTTGTTGAATTATTTGACTCAAAACCGCTGCAGTCATTAAAATCATTTGGATTAATCTTCTAATAAACACATATGTCTGCATGCATTTGCAGCTGGTCCACTTAGAAAATGTTGAGATATTTTAGTAATTAAATGGCAACAGATGCAGACAGACTGGAACTACACCCCTTAAATGTTGAATTTGCCCAATTAACCGGATAGAAAACAGAAGAAATCCTAACACAAGTTGAAACTTGAGATTGTTTGGTATTTTTTCCTTGATTTAACAGATAATCAGTCAGTTTTCAAATACTTGATTAATTTTCTGCAGATCAGTGAATGGATTAATTGTTGCAGCTCTGTCACGTCTGTTTTTCACTGTTTTGACCCCTACTGTCAGTGATTTGTCTTGTGTTTTGTATTTGCTTAAAGGGAGGATTGTATTCCTGTGAGGATCCCTCTGTCAAACACACACACACACACACACACACACACACACACACACACACACACACACACACACACACACACACACACACACACACGTGTCTGGTTTGCTATCCTCGTGGGGACATCACATTGACATAATGCTTTCCCTAGCCCCTTACCCTAACCCTAACCATTAAAAATGAATGCCTAACCCTAACCCTTACCCTAAACCTAACCATAACCTAATTGTAACCCTGACAGTAAAACCGCATTTTGAGTGTGAAAATTGCTTTCAACCCCGAGGGGACCTGGATTTTGGTCCCCACGGTGCAGAAAGTCCCCACCAGGATAGTAAAAGTCAGATTTTGGTCCCCACCAGGATAGTACGAACCCGTACACACACACACACACACACACACACACACACACACACACACACACACACGCACACACGCACGCACACACACACACACACACACACACACACACGCACACACGCACGCACACACACACACACACACACACACACACACACACACACACACACAAACACACACAGGTGGAGCTCTGGGACCCAGGACGAAGAGAACGGACGTCTCGACAAGTGTTTTCCCGCACCCTCGGGACGCCAGAAGTCTGGTGGGGGGCAGGGGGAGCGTTTTATTTTTATTTTGAGTGTTTAATGTATTAAAAGGGGCCGGGGTAATGAATTATAATCTTTAATGCAGAAACCGATCGATACCACCCAGAGAATAAATCAGCTTTTACTGAGAGCGTCAAAGCCCCTTAATACACTAGGGGAGAGAAAGGGAGTGCATAGAGAGGAGGAGGAGGAGGAGAAGAGAGCGAGCATGGACAAACTGTTAGAAGAGGAGGAATGATCCCAAATGAAAGGGAGAGAAGGAAAGAGAGAGAGGGGAGAGGGATGAATTAAAGGAGAGGAAGAAGTTAGAGGTAAAGAGACGGCTGGAGGCAGACAGAGGGAAGTTATAGATGAACAGACTCACCTTTGGGCTAACCTCATTGAGTAAAAGCCCGCTGAAAGCAGAGATTCTGACAGTTTTGTGAGGAGGCGAGGTTGCAGGGTCAGTCGGTGTGTGTGCACACACACTCCACTTACTTGTTATTTCTCCACCTAGTTGCATTGTGTTCCCTCTCAAGGATCCCCTCCCCGACTTTTGTTGCCTAGAGCAAAATATAATTAATTGAATTACTCCACCACTTCTCGATCAAAGATCACCTCGCCGCTCTCTTGTCTCGGTGCCTGCCCAACCGGGGGGCCTCTGCTGGGAGAAAATGCCTAACAACAATCCATGAATTATAACTTTTTATTAACCCAAAGCAAAGTTTCAGCGGTGTGAGCTGCTTCCAAATCAGGCAGACTGCACAAAACAAGTCTGGAAAGACTGAAGACGAGCTTGATTTGAATTCAGTTGATAGTTACAAAGATTCATCTCTGTGGCAAAGACAAAGACTGAACAAAAACCTAATGCACCTAAGTATTTAGGATGCCTTACTTGTTCAGTAAGTGGACTAAGTGGTTTAAGTGAGGTTTTTAGTCCAGAGAGACTCTTTAGTAAGACACAATCATGAAAAATTGATATCTCAGGCCAGGACTGGAGGTGAACGGGCAGAGGAAGCGGTGAAGAAAAACATATGCAGGCCATGGAGGTTTGAAAAAAAAGAAGCAGGCTTCACCGAAAATGAAAAAATAGAGCACTGGAGGAAGACCAAAAACATCGAAAAGGAGGCTTGAAAAAGTGATTTTTACTGATAGTGTTACACCCCTCAGGTGCTCAATAATTAAGCAGCTGAGCACACTCTTGAGATCCAACTGTGATGTCAGCCAAGGCAGCCATCCATCATTCATCGCTTTAGGAATCAGGGGTGGAGATGGCACTTAATCACTCATTTTGTGGCAAAGACGTCTCTCTTTTTTTTCTTCAAGGCCTTTTATTTATTTATTTATTTTGTACTGATTTTGTGTTGCAGCAGCTCATTATGCTCCCTGGGAAAAGCTTTCTTTAAAAAATGTTTTATTTCAGCTAGAGATTGTGCTGAATAAAGATGGCTCAAATTACAAAAAAGCCACATTTATGCGTTTTTTTTTTTTCTTCAAATAAATCCTTCCCTTACAAATTTCTTGATAATGCACAGAGGCTTATAAACAGAAGGAAAAAATAACCTATACGGGTTTTTTACAAGGCTGAAAAGGATTTAAAGCCTTGCCCTCACTTTTAGTCTGTGGGCGCTGTCTGTCTGTGTGCCTGAAGGCATGTGATTGTTGCATTGCACTCATAATAAGCCTCTGAGTGACTGGCAGAACCAATATCTTGCTATCGCTTTGCCCTGCGCTCACTCAGGCGGCTCGGTGTGCAGCCCCCGTCATGCATCTCAATTCCACAAACACAATGTTCGGCGCCCAGAGAAGGGACCTGCTTTTTGATTAATGTCACCATGACAACTACATAATTCATGAATTGTATTAGCGATCTATTTGTCATTTGCAAATCATAATTTAGGATGTGTACTTGAGAAGGGGTAGGAAAAACAGAGCTATGCGCTGCGCTATACGCACCACCCGCCCCAAAAAATAGCACTCCTAACGGAAACGCTGACGTTTCCCTGTCCTAATCTGGGAGGCTGGGAGCTGCGCGTCTTATGAGCAGGCCGTTTTAGCTTCATGATGAACTCTCAGCTCTGCGTATTTGGAAAGCTACATGCTAATTCCCCCGTCTTCATCTGTCCGTGTGTCTGTCTGTTGACAGAGGCCTGGCCGGCTCTACACTGACACCATTTGGTGCAACAGTGAAAGGAGATAAAGAGGAATCTCATTAAAGCACTAATGCAGCTCATTTGCCATTTGATCAATGGCTAGATTTACACAGGAACCCTAAACTAAATGGGATTTTCAACCATATGCGAGCCAGATGGCAGGGTTTCTCATGTTTATGTGGCTGTACGCAAATAAGATCTGGGGGTTACGCAGAGGTTTTCCATCAGATTTATGCATTATTTTGCTTTCTGCATGAATCTGACCCTGAGAAAGAAACTGCATTGCAGATGACTTCATTATTTTTTGTCTCACTTCCGTACTTAAATCTTTCTCTTGCAGGGATTTTTATGCTTTTGGTTCACCTTGCTCCAGTGCTTTTCCTTTTTACCTTGAAGCTCCGCTCACAAAAAAAAAGAAAAAAGAAAAACAGCAGCTTTTAAAAGTCACACTTTTTTGACTTTGAGTGAGCCAACTTAAAGGAGAGGCGATCAGAAGGAGCAGCGTGAACACCGAACATTTTTTCGTTAATCCTGTAAAGGTTTATGGAAAACGAGATGAAGCACTTCAAGCGCTGAACTTTAATGCTCAAGTGAAATTTGCATATGAGGGCTCTGCTCCACTTTCTGCCACAGCCGAGCCACATATATGTCACTTATGATATAGCCCATGAAATCTACTCTAATGTTCCTGGTGTCTTCTTGCTGGCATCAGTAATTAACCGCCTCCACAGATGCTTCAGAGCTGCTGTTTGAGAATCTGCTGAGGGATTTATACAGTGAATGTGGAGCCTTGGAACTGACAAGTGTAGTAAAAGGTCATGTCAAAATACAACTGAATACATCAATAAATAATGTTAACAATTAAAATGGAGACAATGTTATGACAGTAGAAACACTCAGCTTCCTAGTAGTTACAGAGGCAACTTCTTAGTCTGGGCTTGTTATGATGAAATGCTGTTACTGCTGTTGCAAAAGAAGTAAAGCTTTCTCAGAAGACCGAGGTTCCCACTTACTCAATCCAATCCTTAATTGCGGACACCGGTAACTTCATTACCTCAGAGATTTTGATCCATATTGAAACGATAGCATCAAAGAGCTGCAGATGTGTCAGCTTCACATTCACAATGAAAATCACATCCAAAAGTGCTCTACTGGATTGAGATATGGAGACTGTATGCCAAGACAATATCCACACATTACACCACCAGCAGCCTGAACCTTTGATACAAGGCAGGGTGGATGTTGTTCCCTGCCATCTGAATGTTGCAGCAGAAATCAAGACTCATCTGATCAGACAACGTTTTTTTTCCAGTCTTTTGTTGTCCAGATGTGAATTGAGTTTTCTGTTCTAATCTTACATAACTCTCATCCGGGGTGGTCTTTTGCTGTTGTAGTCCATCTGCTGTGTGCTCAGAGTTGCTCTTCTGCATACATTTTGTAACAAGTGGTTACTTGAGTTATTGTTGGCGTCCTATCAGCTTGAAGCACTCTGGTCATCCTCCTCCACTCAAAGAATAGTACCCATGCTCGCGTTCTTACTGTATTACATAACTTGTTTCATTCTTATAGCCACAACTCATCATCTGTTATTTAATGTAATCTCTTCCTCAGTGTTTAACTTGCCTTGACTTGAGACTGTGATGAATAAACATGCGTCAGTGGGTTTTTTTTTTATTCATCCTCATTTTAAAGTATTTATCAATAATGCAGAGAAACTTATACAAGCAGAAAAATAATGCATAAATGTTTCAATTTGACAAAACTCAGGTGTTTCAATTTAAAGCCTTACTGTTCATATATCTTTACACGACTTCTGAAAATTGCTGCTTGCAGCCTTTTGTAGCTCGCTGGTGGATTAGCTTTATCTGTCGAGTCCGGACAGATACAAGCAGAGATTATTGGCCGGTATTAGCTAACATGTTCTTGATATACACCATATACATTTTCATAGTAGAAAGAAAGTGCAGTAAAAGAGATTAGAGGCTCAAAATGCATTGCTTACTTGTCTGCAGCACATGTAGCAGAGTAACATTGCAGCTGAATAAACAGTGGCGTGGTGTCAGCTGTGGTCTTCAATCGCCAACTCTAAGAAAAAATTCAGAGTTATTTACCAACCCCTTTAATCCCTTTACCTTTTTAACAACTACCATATCAGCTGTTATATGAGTATAAAAATCTTTTGGTCCTTTAAAAGTAGTCAGTCTGGTCTGGGTTTAGTTCCATAACTCTTAAGTAGCATTATTACGTTCCTAACAAGTCCTCCACAATAAAAGACTAAATTTCTTGTGAGTTACTCCATTTCAGAATAACACATCAAAACTCACTTGATTAAAAAAGTCTCCATTTATACTTTTTCTCTTAATATTAGGAGACGATTGTGGTGCCATTCAATAAAAAGCAAATCTGAGTTTGGAGAAGAAGTAGGTAATGACTGGTGTTCCCAGCCAGTTGGCTGGCCAATCAAGCACAGTATTAACATGGTCAGCAAACCATTTCATAGCAGTTTTGGCACAGTGGGCAGGTGCTAAGTCCTGCTGGAAAAGGAAATCAGCATCTCCATAAAGCTTATAAGCAGATGGAAGTGGATGAAGCGCGCTGAAATGATTCTGCTACACGCCTGCATGGACTCTGGATTCGAGCATCACGGATCAACCAGACATGGCATGATCACAGACCCCAGGATCTTGATTTACTAATTAAATGAAAAACTCACTTTAATCTAAAATGACGACTTTGGACCACTGAGCATCAGTCCAGTTTCTTTTTTCCTTAGCCCAGGTCATCAGCGTAATTTTGTGCTGAACATTGGGGGGGTCAAGATCTCTGTCTAAATAAATAAATAAATCTGGGTAAATTCCCAGATGATTAAACATGCAACTATTTTGCTGGTAATACCTGAAATGACTAAAGAAAATCAACAGCCTACTTATGCAAGATAATTCATAATTTTATTTGGGGGGGTTATATTGGTTGGGTCTGATTATTGGGAGGGTCATAACCCCCCTAACCACCCTGGAAATTACGCCCCTGGCCCAGGTAAGATGCTGCTGATGTTGTCTCTGTTTCAGTTACAGCTGTTTCCTAAAGACATCTGTTGATAGTGGCTCCTGAAGCACTGATGGCAACATCAGTCCATTCCTTGTGAAGCACTCCCACGTTCTTGAATGGACTTTTCCTGACGGTCTTCACGAGGCTACTGTCATCCCTGTTTCTTGTGCACCTTTTCCTAACACACCGTTTCTTTCCACTGATATGTTTCGATACAGCACAAACAGCGAGCCTTTTCAGGAGCCACCTTCTGTGGCTCACTCTCCTCGTGGAGGGTGTTAATGATCGTGATCTCGGCAACAATCAGTTCAACAGTCTTCCCCATGATTGTGTTGCATGCACTGAACTCCACCAAGAGATAAACAATATTTATAATTAATACTCTAGGAGTCTGGATTTCTAATTTTCATGAGCTAAAAGCCACAATCACAAAAATTAAAACAAAAACGCTTTGAAATTGTCTTTTTGTGCCTTAAATACAGAATATTTGCAGGATTACCTCTTTGAATTAAAAAGAAAAAGAAAACATTTTCACAATATTCAGCTTTTTTTTATAGGTGCACTAGATATATAGATGGTGTACAGTCAGTTTTATTTATAGTATGTACTAAGGAGGGTGTTAATTGCTTCACAAATGAGTAAGACCTCAAATGACTGATTAAAGTATTTATTCATGTATTCAAAAATACTAGGAGGATCTTGTATTTAAAATATGCAGACACACAAGAAGAGGCATGAAAACGGTTTCCATGGAGCACATAATATAAAACATTTGTTATTAATTCAGCTGGGGGGAGTCTACACTTCTGTCTTGTGCCGTTGTGCTGTCGTCACTCGAGTGCTGATTATCTGGAAGACAAAAGAAAAAAAAATACTAGGTCTACCTTTGAGGGATTTTAGATGGTGCGATGATTCTGTGCAGTTTACTTTTCTTTACAGTTCACTCTCATTTGGCTTAATGTTTTTCTTATTACCCCAAAGATGTGCTCGCAGCTCACTTGTTAACACAGGAGAAGTTTGAAAATATCCATCTGAACAAGCTGGTAAATGTTTTTCTTCCGAATAATCCCCTTTGTTACTTATTTACAGTTTTCCTTCTTAAAGAAAAAAAAGAAAAAGAAAACATGAACATTCATCTTTCCCAACCCCCTTTCTCCTCCTCACCTTTCACTTCATCCTCCTCGGCGCTCTCCTGACCGGTCAACGGGGCGTCTGCTTCCTGAGATGCTCTTCTCTCTCCCTCCCATAGGACGGAGGCGTTGTTCTGGCTGGAGCGTAGCCGCTGGCGTGGATGTGTCTTCTGGTCGCCGGGACTAAAAGACTGTGAAACTCCCGAGCCTGCTCTGGCCAATCCCAACCCCCAGCCGTGACGGGATCCCAGTTTACGACGGCCCCCGGAGCCAGCGCGCGTAGCTGGTGCGCCGGGAAGAGAGACCTCTGGTTCTGTCTGGGATGCAGATTTTCTCAAGGGAGAAGGAGAGACCGGAGCACTGCGAGGGTCTGGAACTGTATGAGAAGGATTGATAAACTGTTATTAAGAAAACCTTAAACAAAATATAAGTTCACTGTTGCAGTTGATAATTTTATCGTTAATCATTCATTCAGAAATATTCATGTACAAGATCCTCTGCATTTGTTTTTAGCCAGATGAGCCCATTTACACCACAAAGATAGAAGGTACAATTTTTCTTTTCCAGTGCCAAAGCAGTTTCAGGGACTCAGGACAAATATAGGTTCGAGAAAAAAAAAGAAAAGATAACTGTGGCTCAGGTGGTGGGCCTGTATTGCCATTAATGGCGAGGTTATTAGTTTGATTCTTTCCCTCCTCATGTCTAAGTGTCCTTGAGCCACACATTAAGCCTGTACAATCTGCAGTACTGCCAGCCATCAATCCATGAGTGTGAGACCGACAAGTGGTGTGAACCTCTTTGTTTTGATACAGCAGAAAAGCAGAGAAAAATCAGTTCCCAACCCTTCATTTTAAACATTTATTTAGCAATTATCAAGCCACTATATTACATATATAAACAACCAAATGTGCATGCTCTATAGCAGGCATTTGCGGCATATATGTAAAATATTATATACATTCGAAATGTTAGTCTCTTTTAACAGTTATTGAAAAGTAGATTGTAATGTCAACATGCCAATAATTGCAGAGCAGAATTTATTAAATCTTCCTGTTCAACATTTAACATCAACTGTATGCAAACATATAACGGCTGGTTTATAAAATATTACATAAACGTTCATTAACAACAATAACATTATTAATGATGTATTATTTTACACTAATAAAATATAGCATCATAACATCATAACATAATTCTTGATTTTAAACACTTAAATGTGTGCTCATGCCTGTTTCCAGCTACATTAGTGTCTGTTTGTTACGTGTTTTTATGCACTGCTAATAAAGACTTAACAGTGCCGCCGAGAACTTGAGCACATTTTCAGCACTAACAATAACAATGAAAATGCATCATTTAGGCCATTAGGCTGAAAAAATGCTGCATCTTATCTTGTTCAGACTGGAGTCTGAGTTCGAGTTATTTTCAACAGAATCAGAGCTCACAGAATGGATGAGTTCAATTCCTTTTTTTAAAAATTGTTTTCCTATTCTATTTTCTATTGAAATGGAAGTGTGTCTAAAATACCATATCTCTCTTGTTATATGTATATATTCTTGGGAATTGAAATGCGAGGTGTGATAAGAATGATATCAACAAAAAGTTACAATGAGCACTTTCCAATATTGTCTAGAACTTTACGTTTTCTTAAAAGCAGGGGTTAAAGTCAGCAAGAGTGCATTCTGACACCTTCATAAATCAGTAATTAAATGTGATAGACAGTTTAATACAAAATACTATAAATCAAGTTAATTTTTCATGCTTCATCTAGCTGATGCTGTGGAGACAGTTAAGTACCGCCTGTATACATCATCTTTTTTTTCCCTCTCTTTTCTTTGCTGTCTTGCATCCACGCTACAGATGTTAACAAAGCTGTTTGTCCCAGCATTTCAGCATCTAGTGCTTCTAAAGAGAGAAGCGAGCATAAACAGACTAACCTTTTTCTTGAAATGGCAGGCATTCAAAGAGCTCAACTAGTACAATCCAAAACACCACTTGAGCTGTGCAGTGTGGTGCACAATGAACCTACTAGCTAGAGTTGTTATACTTCTCAGGGGGAAGAAAAATATCAGCTTTCTTCTCTGAGACAGAGAAGGTTAGACAAAGATGTAAGAAAGACAAGACAGGAGAGGAAGATGAGAGATCATTTTTAAAGGTAAGGACAGCTCTGCAAGTCTTCTCCATCTTTTGGCTGCTTCCTTTAGAGGATCATCTGCCGCCATCTCACCCTGTCCCTAGCATCCTCCTCTGTCACACCAACCCTCTGCATGTCCTCCTTCACTACATCCATGAACCTCAGAGGAGGTGGAGGTGTTTATGCAAACCAATTAAAACCAATTAAGTGATGAGAATTCCATGTTAGTTAAAGTTTAAGCTGGACAGTAGTTTGCAGAGTTGGAGAAGACTGATGTCCAAGGTGACATTTACTTTACATCCTGTCTAGCATCAGAGATGTTACCTGAGAGATGAGGCACTGAAACAATTCAGAATTAAATTTTATTTAAATCATATTTTTATTAATTTTTTTAATACTCACTGACCATCGGTGTGAAAGTATATAATGCTTCAAAATAAGTGCCTGCGTCCAGGAGGAGTCTAGTGGGAGTCATCAGTTTGAATTTAAGCTGATGATCTTCTTTAGTAACAATTTCACTATTACAGTAGCATTATACTGGTTTAGTGTTGGAAAGCAGCCACGGTGCTGCTTTAAAATCTGCTTATATACTGTAGAAATGTAGTTGGCTAAATCCACAGAGAGCAGTAAACCTCAGAGAAGCAGCAGCAAAGGTCAGCTGATCACAGCTTGTACACAAAAAACAAATCTACTAGAGCTCATAGTAAAAGTTATTTGACTTTGACTCTGCTGCACTGCTATACTGAAGCTTAGGGTTCCCCCACCTGCCAAATACACCTGTTTAAAAGCATAAATGATATAATAAAATATTCCTTTCTAGATAATCTAATGCACCTTTTTAACAAAAGAGCTTAGCATTGATACAAGCCTGATCGTTGCAAGCAAGAATACTACTCCAAATCCAACCTGTCATGTTAAACAGCTGTGAATCAGTTAAATGTTTGTGGTAAACGTCACCCCAAACATATTAAACAGGAAGCAGTTTTGAGAAATGTCTTAGCTGGCTCTTCACTTCAGGGAGTTTTTCTGCTTTTCTCTGCTTGTTGTGAAGATGAAAGATCAAGTCTTTCTCTGGCATAAAGAGAGACTCGAGTTTAAGAAATCCAGGGGTTTACAGAAAACACACTGCGAGGGAAATAAAAATTAAGTGAGAGACAATGTTGGTATGTCAGAAAGAGAGAAAACACATCAAGAATGCAGGTTGAGGATTAAATCCCGGCTTTGAAAGCGTCTGCAGAGAGTTGTCTTTCTGACTCTCAGTCAGTAAATGCATAAAAAGCAAATGAAGCCTCACGAATCTCTTTCCTTTCAACATGTGGTTAGCAGAGAAAGCCAGCCTCTGTGAGTCTTGGCACTCTATGGGGAGAGATCTAAGGAGAAGAGAGTGGTATCAATGCCGACCACACTTGGTAGTCATGAGATGATTTGTATGCATGCCTGCAGGCTCGCTTGATGGGCTGAGCATGTGAGCATATCTTTGTGAAAACCAGTCAGCTGCTGTTTGTGTGTTTGTCGTTGTGTAGGAAGGGCAGGGGGGGTATAGTGAGCTTGGTTCTGTGGGTGTGTGTGAGATCTCACCAGGCTGAGGTGCGTGTGTGTCTGATGTAAATTCAGCGCTGTCGGCCAGGTTTTCCACGCTGCCCGCGGCGGTGAAGAGGGCGCGTCCCTCTCTTCCTCCTCCTCCTCCCCGGGGTTTGATTAGCTTCTTCATCCTGTCTGCAATCCAGTTAGATTTCCTACGAGGACACAGGGGACAGGGACCATTTACAAAGAGATGAGCTATTGGAGTGTTTGTGTCTGCATGCACTGCACACCCTGATTCTTCCAGAAACAATGGGAGGAAGCCAAGTGTCAGGGGTTTCATCTTGTTCACAAAATGCTTTTTGTGCCATGTATCATTTATGCGCCTGGATTTCACCTGTAGAAGGTGCAACTGGAAACGCTGTAATTAAAATGTCACCACCATAAAAAGGTGTAAAGGTACAGGAAGAGAATGGTCAGCTGTCAACATGTCTGGACGCCAAAATCCAAAATCCACCCCTGATAATATGATTCTGTATTCTTCTTCATTGGTTTTTAACTGACACATTTCTAAAACAATACTGACACATTTAGTATCAGACATGTTATCCATCTCAAGTTAGTGTTTTATTTTCCTGTAGTGATGGATTTTGTGATAAAAGGGTTTATCAGAATCATGCAACATAACACGGCAACACTTTAAAAATGTATACTTTAACAATATCAAATGGATCTTCACAAAACACTTGGCTCGCCACACACTTAATAAACAGTCAATGTAAAACAATCCAGTGCAGCTACTCTGCAACTAAGTCTGATTTTCTGCAATGTTCTGTTTTTGTTGGCACTGCGAGATGATCTGAGCTCTGTGACACGGTGCGTTATCCGTCTGGAGACAACTATCAGAAGATGGTACGCTGTGTCAAAGGAAAAGACACGATCAGCAACAACATTCAGACAGACTGTGGTCTTTATACGATGCTCAGCAGGTACAAGTGTGCCAAGAAGATATCTCCCAAACCATTACATCACCACTAGTCTGAACTATTGGAGCCAGGACGGATCCATGCTTTCATGTTGTTTACACCTAAAGTCACGGCAGAAACTGATTCCTCAGTCCAGGCAACGTTTTCCAGTCTTCTATTGTCCAGTTTTGGTGAGCCCGAGTAAATTGTAGCCTCATTTTTCTGTTCTTAGCAGACAGCCAGTGTGGACCTCTGCTGCTGTAGCTGATTGATTGGCTGATTAGATATTTACATTAATCAACAAGTGAAAAAATTTACTTAAAAAAGTGTCTGTAAGTGTACATTCATACACGTAAATAAAGAGGATAAAAATATTAAAGTAGTGGAGTTTCCATATTTGTAATGAGGTAAACAAACAGTGGCTGAACTGTCCCTAATAAAGTGTACGAATCCAGATTGTATTATGGCTTCCTTAAACTTAAACTATGAGTTTACAAAATGGGTTTAGTCTTTATTTCAGGGAACAGTTGAGAATTTAAAGTCAGTGTTTACTCTCCTTTAACTCTTTTTTTTGTCTCCGCTACCTCCTGAGGGATGTCTCAGGCTCTTTCACTGCAACTTTCTCTTCTGTGTTCGCCGGCTAATCACTAACGGTGCCCATCTTTCTTCTGTCTGGTGGGAATCTGACCTACACCTATCATATCCAACAGCTTCAACTGCCTTTCTACATGAAATCAATATCACTCACTCCTGTATTATATACTGCACGGGTGTAATTAACAAATACATTAGCAGCTTGGTGTATTGTACATGTAAACAAATTTATATAATGTACTTGGCCTTGCTGGCGGGGGATGGCATGCTGGGCTCGAGGACTCTGTACTGATCCATAATCTTCTCCACCAACTTCTGCTTCTCCCGTCGGAGCTCGCTCAGCTTCTCCCTGAAGGAAAACACACGAAGCATCAGAACAAAGCAGCTCAGAGGAAGAGGGAGGAAAATTTACACATCGTCGTGCATGCATTATCAGTGCAAGTTAATAGGATTATTCTGGTAGTGTGCATGAACGTGGCTGATGGTGTGTGATTTAACTAACGCCTAAAATCCTCTTGTGAGTAATGGAGACTTCTGGAGCTCGTTTCTTTTTTTTTTTAACAAGCACATCAGATGCGAGACTGTGTGTTGATGTTATTGCGATCCTGTTGAGCTGCAATGTGCTCAAGTATGAATCTGCTGGAAAAAACAGCTTGTATTCTCAAATCAGTCTCAGAAGCAGGAGTAATAGATGGAAACATTTAGTCCAGCATCAAGGTATCGGGACAGTTTTAGCCTCCCAGTGTTCACGGTGCTGTTGATGGCTGTTCAATCACTCCTTTAGCCCACCACTTTTTTCCAGACTGAAATTTTTCAACAGCTATTACAGAAATTATAATTCAATTACAAAAAATATTACTGTGTGCTGTAACAAAGCTACACTGATTTAAGGCGAATTGTGTCATGCAAAGCTTTATGATTATCTACTTCATTTGTTTACCTAATTGACAGCTGTGTTTCTTCCTCAGAATTTGTATTACGACTACAGTATTAAAACTATGAACTAAGATCAAGACTCTTGAAGGAGGTTTTAATTCATTTTATGAAAGCAGTACATGAAAGATCATCAAAAGAGCGACTCTGGGGAAATCTCTGTGTACAGGTGACAAGGTCCAAAATCATGTCTGTGATCTTTGGACCCTGAGATGGAAGTCACTGCATGGGCTCAGGAACACTTTTGGAAATTGCTGTCTGTGAATAAATATGTGCCATCCCCAAATGCAAGTTAAAGCTCCATCATGAAAGAAGAAGTCATATGTGAACATGATTCTGAATCACTGCTTTGGGCAAAAGTTCATTTAAAATGGACTGAGGCCAAATGGGAAACTGTGGTCTTTTTGTAAAACATGGATTTTGCATCCTCCCAACTAAAGAACAGGGGCTTGTTATTAGCACTCAATTCAAAAGCCTGCTTCTGTGATGGTCTGCGGGGACATTAGTGCCTTTAGAATCAGCACCTGGCTCATCTGTAAAGGTACCATGAATGCTGAAAGATATATATCCACTATATATCCATAGTGCAACATATGATCCCATCCAGATGATGTCTTTTCAGGAAAGGCCTTTCATACTTCAGAAAGACAATGTTGCGGCGTGGCTGAAGATAACTGAAAACATTGGGAGTAGGGATGGGTAACGGTATCCGGTGCCATTATGGCACATTTTGGTGCTTTATTTCAGTGCTTTATTTCGGTGCTTTATTTTCCTGAGATGTGATACACTTTGGATTCTAGCCAATCATTTTACCTTTCCAAGGATAGTAGGCGGGCCCAGGTACGTACGTTCTTTTAGAGCAGAGCTACAGATTAAAAATGCCCAAGGCGAAGCGGTCAAAAGTCTGGCTGTACTTCACAGCAAAAGATGCAAACTCAGCAGCCTGCAACAAGTGCTTTAAGGTGATACTGTGCAAAGGAGACAACACCTCGAATCTGATGAAATACCTGGCGACGCATAGCGGTTTTTTAAAAGCCAAGAAATGCACCGTATTTGATAGCTTGCTGCAAGACCTCACACCGAGCACATCTACTGCGGGTGTGGTGCCTGTTATCGGACCTGGAGTTAGCAACATCCCCCAAGAACCCGAAGAGGAGAGTCCTGGCCCCTAGCCCTGCCAGTGTAGCAGAAATGATGACGGATGATGATGGCAGCAGCAGCCGTTCTTCTCTGGGTCAGTAGCTTAATGTTGTTCGTGTTTAATTTACGTTGAGCAGGCTAACCACGTTAATAAATTAATGCATGTAAGGTGAACTAGCAAACACTGTCGTAGTTACATGCGGCTGTCTTCTTGTTTGATGGCAGATACTCCCTTCACCCTGGCCAAAAAGGCTAAAATGACCAAAGAAAAAGTGGAAAACAGCTAAACATGAGAGGTTTTTGGACAAAGTTTGTGTTTTTTCCATTGTTTAAGCACTGCTTCAAGCCAAGAGTGAGACCATATATGCCCTATAGCTGTAGAAAATGCTAACATTGTTATCTTTTTACAAAAAAACAGCTAAACACGAGAAGTTTGTGTTCTCCATTTTTTAAGCACCGGTTTGAGCACCGTTTAAGCACCGGCACCGTTTCAAAAGTACCGGTTTGGCACCGGTATCGGATAAAACCTAAACGATACCCATAATTGGGAGCTTTTGAAACACAAAATACAACAGAGAAGATCCAGGACTGTTGAGCAGCTAGAATCATACATCAGACAAGAATGGGACAACATTCCTCCCCCAAAATCCAGCAGCTGGTCTCCTCAGCTTCCAGATGTTACGCACTGCTGTCAGAAGAAGACAGGATGCTACCGTCTGCCATCAAATTCAAAATGACCTTATTTTTTCTTAGACTTGTGCATTTTCTCATTTGATATGTTTTCAGTGTTCTGCTGTAAATAAAATATGAGATTTGCAGCTCATTCTGTTCTTTTATTTACTTAAAACAGCATCCAAACCAAAGAGCCTTGCAACTTTTAGATCAACTTCATCCAAGTACCATTACTCTAAAATTAAATACAAAATAATAATAATAATAAAAAAATTCTATTAGAATTTCATTTGTAATCATTGGTATAGTCATATTTGATCAAGGCTACAGTCAAACTTTTTGGAATAAAACACTGAAGGTCCGAAGGACACCTCTGCTTTTCCAGTTTGATGCCACTTTAATCTTTACAAAATAACAAAATTGGTGCGGTCACCCGATGGGTCAAAACTGCTGAGTTTTTAAACTGACGGGGTGAACATTCACCAGCAAACAGCTGCTTTTAACAACACTAACATCCATTCAGGCTCATATTTCGGGCCACCTGATGAATATAAATTCTGTTTCTTCTTCTCCCTTTTAACTCGCTCTCTAACTTCTGAGGGAAATATCTTTCAGCAGCTTTTCAGCAGCTAAACACGCCTGTCAAGACAGCTATCTCAGTTGTTTTTATCTTGCGCACTCTGCCTCAGTCCCAAGCCATTTCTCATTTCCCCCCAGGCCCATGCATTTCGTAGGAACTTTCCAGGCCTGCCATTCTCCATCTACCAGATATTCGCAGACTTTCCACACCAGTCAAATCCACCCGACTCCTACATCCACCTGCTCCTGGGTCACCACTAGAATATATATACCAGTCCCCTTCCCCCAGTTTTCTGTTTGCTTTTTTGCAACATAACCCCTGAAATGGATCCTGTTCCCATACCACACATGATCTTTTCACAGCTACACATTTTCCGATCGGCTGGCAGGTGATACCTTGCCTTTTTTTGCCTTGCCTTTGTTTACTTGTCTGGTCTGTGTTCCTGCTGCTAAATTGTAAGACGCAGCCAATTTCAGTAAAATCCTGGATACATACCACACAGCAGGTTTTTAGAGGGGTTTGTTTTTTAGAAAATACCTGCTTCCCGATGATTTCACCATTAAACAAAGGGGGAAACAGACATTAAATCCTTCCACAGAGCCCAGAGGAGCTGAAACATCTGCTGACTCTGTTTGTCACAAAAACACATTTTATATACACGTAAATACCTGACAAACTGTTTTAGTGATCATAGAAAAAGACTATTGTTTCAATCTGCAGTAATTTATATATTTATTTCTAATGTCTCTTTTGTATCAAAGGAAGTTGGTTTAAAAAAAAAAGCTTTTATGTTGCCTCTGAAGGGAATAGGTTATCTTTAAACGTCTGCTCCTTCTCATCTTTTCACTTATTCTAAAAGCCCTTTTGGTCATTTCAAATCAGGTTGTTTATATTTTCATTGAATCGCGGTTCCTTTCCTTTCATATTTGTTTTTATTGTACTGCTCCAATGTCTTCATTTACTCAGTGAGCAACTAGCTTTGTTTAATTTATATTTTTATTCAAATGTTATGCTATGTACTGTTCCATATATACAGTTAAGTCCACACATTTTTGTATTTTGCCTCTGTACACAAACACGGTGGATTTTAAATCAAACAGTCAATGTGTGATTGAAGTGGAAACTTTCAGCTTGAATTCAAAGGGTTTAACTAAAGTATTTCATTAACTGTGTAGAAATTACAGACATTTTTTAATACAAAGTCCCAACTCAACATGTTACTGGACAATTAATTGGCACGCAGTTTCATGGCCAGGTGAGGCCTCTTCTCTTGTTACTCCATGACAGATTAAGCAAGTAAATGATCTGGAAGTTATTTTAAGTGAAATGGCATTTGGTCTCTTTTCACTGGAATGCTCAATATGAGGGCCAACGAGATGTCTATATAAGTGAGGAAGGCCATCGCTCATCTCCAGGTTAAAAAACAAAATAAACCAATTAAAGATTGCTAAAACTTTGGACTACAAGAATGTAGTGGCTGAAAGGCCTGAAAAGCCACCACAGAAGTTGTACTTCTACAGTCGAGATGACAGAAAACGTCTGAAAGAGCCCGAATAGATCTTTAAAAAGTCTTTAGACAAACCAAGATTAACTTGTACCAGAATGATGGGAAAGAAAAGTATGGAGAACGAGAGACACGGCTCATGATCCAAAGCACACCACATCGTCTGTCAAACATAGTCGAGGAGATGTTTTGGCATGGGCATGAATGGCTGCCAGTGGAAACAGATCACTACCGTCTACTGATGATGTGACTGCTGTGAGACTCAGCAGGATGAATTCTTGAGCGTACAGGGCTCTACTCTCTGCTCAGAGTCAGAGAAATGAGGTGAGCTTAACAATGCAAATGGATGAGAGTTTCTCAAGGGATAGCAAAGGGATACTCTTCAATGGCCAAGTGAGTCATCTGATCTCAACCCAACAGAGCATGCCTTTAGTTATTAAATACAAAAGTGAACGCACAGAGACCCACAAACAATCCACGGCTTCTAGACTTTAGGGAGTCACTGACTGCAAAGGATAAATAAATAAATTATAAAGGGATAGATGTTTTACATGTGTGCAGCAACTTTAGGCCGGCTAAAGCAGCTTAAACAGGTATCAGCTGAGCCATCACCTGACCTGGTCTGGAGATGAGCGACTATCTTTGTGGCCAGATTGGAATAATGCTACACTAAAATATTTTATATCATTTTGTATAACGTACAACATCCACTTCTTTCATTGCCCTGTACTGATACATTGCTACGTAGATAACTTAAAGTAATGCCACACACTTTGGCTCAGTAAAAGAGAATAAAACTATCACCAGAAATGCTTTGCATGACATATTTTTATGTGCTTATGTTTGTGAAAGTGATATTAAAAAAAAGCAACATTAAAACAAAACCTTCTCAGCAAAATACTACTTACAGACTCTGCTGTGTGCCTGTTAGGCTTTACTGTGCTCACTGTTTGGGGGATTTTTAGCCTTTATTGACACAGAAAAGCTCAGAAAGAGAACAAGGGGAAAGTCACGCAGCAAATGGCCTTGGGGAGGATTCAAACCCAGGCCTCTGTGACAGCCTTAGAGTGTACCTTAGCGCTTGTTTAACCTGGTGAACTATACGAGTGCCCCAGTGCTCTTACTGTTAATTCCAGTTGCATTGAAAGTTGGATACACAATTTCTATTTACTCCCAAGACTGAAGTGAAATGGATGCATAGAGCCCTTCACTTCTTCCATCACGTACACACTGAAATCTGGTCTGTCCTGTAATTAGGTTGTAAATGTAATGTGATTTCTTTCTGCTTCATGAAAATTGTGCTGATTTTGGAAGGAAAAAAATCTAAACTGATTTCTGTGAGTTTGCAAAGTGCATGGCTTTTTAACATTCACTTGTAAGAGCTGTTATGAGATGATGCAGACCTCGCGTGGCAGGGTGATGAACCAAAATATGCCGTGAAATGTTAACAACGAAATCTGTGCCCGCGATTTAACGAAAAAGGCTGAAAAAAGTCATCTTTTCACACACACAAGCCTGAACTGAAGGCACAAAAAGATGTAATTTGCAAGAACTTTGGTTCATTAGACTTAAAGACTGAAGCCAACTCTGCATGCTCACTATTAGTTCAGGATTATTCTCAAAGCAGCCTATTAGTCATTCAAAAGGAAGACTACTGAGGGCCACTGGACTGTGAAATTGTTGTCTTTGCAGTCTCAAACCTTTATAGAAGTGCTTTTATGTGCTTGATATGAATACAAACTCTGTTACAGCCTACAAACTTAAACAATAGCAGTAAACAAAATGCATTCACTGCAACTTATTACATGAAGTTAACTCCATTAATAAGGTCAAACTTCTTCAGTGCACCTCTTCTTTCATTACTGCAAAGCTCCCATTCCTTGAAAATACATTTTTATGTGTTTTTTACATTAACTTTTTTTAAACATAAATTTAACAGATTTTAATGTAAGTTTCACTACAGTTTGGTTTTTTTTTTTTTTGGTACCATGCTTATATACGTGACATGAATTTAACACTCTATGGCTTGCACTCAAGGTCAAGATCAGAGGTCAAGTTTTCTGAAAATCTCATAAACACAATAAATCAAGAAAGATTTAGAAAATCTACATATACAATAGATGCATCTACTAGAAGGCTGAGGGGTAGCCAGTATTTTTAACATGTGTGAATGTAGAGACATCACAGGTAAGTGGTGCGGGCCCAAACCTTGAGCGTGTTAGTGATTTTCAGTCATAGTTTCCAAGCTGTTTTTTTTTTTATCTCTTAATGTGTTTCAGTGCAAATCCACTCAGCTGCATTTCTGTTAGCTGTTTACATCCGTTTGGTTCCCTTCGACTTTGCCGGATTCACTGTTAATCCTTTCTAGATACACTCTTACTGACCACTTAATTAGTTACACCTTGCTAGCACTGTTTTGGACCCCTTTTGCCTTCAGAACTGCCTTATTTCTTTGTGGTGCAAATTTAACAAGGCGCTCAGAAGATTTCTGAGTTTTTGGTCCATACTGATGTGATAGCATCACACAGTTACTGCAGATTTATCAGCTGCACAGCTATATTTTCAGTTTTTGGACCAGTCTCTGTAAACCCCGCAGACCCTTGACCCTTGAGCAGTCTGTGAAATACTCAGACCAGACCGTATGGCACCAACAATCATTCTACATTTGAAGTCAATTAAAGCCCCTAATAAAGGCGATGATACCTAAAGAACTGGCCATTGAGTGTGTGAGTATATACTTACTGGTATTCCCTTTGCTGTGAATAATGCTGGTCACGGCGCTCCAGGCTCTGCTCCAGTAAGGCACGATTCTCCCTCAGAAGACTCTGATTCTGCTCTGCTAAGTGTCGATTCTCTTCCTCCATGTTCCCCTTCAGCTGGGTCAACAACTGTACACAAGACCATAAATGCGATCAAGAATAAATAGCTTGACAAGAACAGAATATACTACTTGTTCTGCAAAAGTAAGCATGCCTAATGATATAAACTATGTGTTATTTTTCCAAGAGGATGTGTGAGTCATAGAAAAAAGACCTGCAGACAGAAAGGTACGGACAGTGCTTTGTTAGTCATACGGTTCATAAACACAGTGAAACTGACAAAATGCATCTAACTAGATCATTAAAAATTAAACGCATTTTCATAGCTTATTGTTTTAATGCACGTATAACATTCTTACAATGTCTCTGCCAGGACTTTTGTGTTGAAATCTGGTAGCTTACAATGAATGAAAGAACTCCTACAAACCGCCATTAACCAAAACAAAGGTGTATCATCCAAATGCAGGTCTGAACTTTGTAATTAATAATTAATAACTTTACTATCATGCCAGATTCGCTCTACATAACAGCCTGCCAGTCCCAGTTACTGTTGCAGCAGCCAAATCTGAACAGAGTCAGCAGAATAGTCAAAAAGCACGATCCCACTCCCTTTAGTGCCAGAGTGAGTGCACACCGTGGGCCTGATTTTATCAATTAACAAGATTTTACATTGTAGGAATAAGAAAATAATAATGTCAAGACTGTCACTCTCATCAGTTTGACTACTGAGCATACCTTTGCCAAGCTTATCCCTTATTAAGACTAGCAGAATGGCTAATTTACCAGTGTGCGAAAAAAAATTGAGGATAAGACAATAACGATAATGATTATCTGCCTTACTGCAACAGTGCACAAGATTTCTGTTATTTCCAGTTTAGTTTATTTGGACTATATTATAGTTTTAATACAAATATGTCTTCACAACGGGGTACATATCTACTGGCAAGATAAAAAGATAATGCAGACTCTTTTAATTCTTACACCGTGTCATCATTTAACAAAATGCCGAACTTGTGCATGAAAAATAAGTACACGCCTACTGTTTCCATAGGAACGCTGGGTCCTACCGAGAAGGAAAGACATCAGCAATGATCTACGGGAATCAACTGTTGGTCAATCTGTGAATCTGTGATGGGTTATGAGGCCATTGACACACAACAAGTCCATTATTCTATAGTTAAAAGAGTATTCACAAATCTTCCCAGGAGTGAACAATCCAGCAAAGTCACCCCAAGATCAGGTAATGCAATGCTCACAGAAACTACAAAAACCCCTGAGAGGTTCATGACAGGACAATTAAAAAAAAAAAAGAATAACTGTTTGAAAGTGTCAGCGGGGAAAAGCACTTTCTATCTAAAAAAAAAGATGGCAGCACGACTCAGGTTTGCAGAGTTGCATCTGAACAAACCGCAAGACGTCTGGAGCATGTTTGTGGAGACATTTGTCTGCAACACCAAAAAACCAAACACATCATATCAGCACAAGCACCTCATACCCACTGTTAAGCACAGTGGTAGAGGAGTGATGATTTGGTCTCGTTATGGAGCCACAGTACCAGGGCACCTCGCAAACTCTTCTACAGCCCAATGTGAGGCCTTCTTTCCAACAGCTAGAGCTTGGAGCAAATTGGGTAATGCAGCAGGATAATGATCCCAAGCACAGCAGCTAATCTACAACAGAATGGCCGAAGAATAAAATAATCGAGGTGTCGCAATGACCCAGCCAAAGTCTAGCCCTCAATCTGACTGAAGTCCTGTGGTGGTAAACAATTACTTCACTTATTCCAACTAAAGGTGATTTCACAAGCTACTGAATCATAGGGTGTACTTGGTTTTTCACACACTGCTTCTTCATTTTGGCTTAGCTTTTGTTAAATAAATATAGTAACAATGGCATCTGTGCCATAGTGATTAGATTGAAATCATTTTGGAACCTGATAAAAAGGAGATCATTTGTTATGTAAAATCTTGAAAGAAGGTATACTTCATTTTTTTACCATGTCTGATATATTCTCTGACATATATCATATATCTCTGTGTCCGCAAGGATTAATTATTTAATCAAGCATTTTTGAAAAACATTTCCAGCGTTTTGAAAAGATCAGTATAGTAACAGTACAATGCCACCAGAATAAAGATGTACAGGAAGGTAACAGGTGAGTGTTTTTCAGTCTTACAGAATTCAGTACTGAGTGCTCTGAATCAATAAAAAAGGCGATGTAGAACCTTTTGTAAGCGCGTGGGTGTGGGTCAGCTGCCCCCCTTGAACTTCTATAAAACCTGCTGCTGTTGGACCCATTTGGACATAAAAGCACATAAAAAACACAGAACATATCTGCAGGGAACTCTATACAAACCAAGGATTTAGCTGAATAGCATTTAACGTTACTGAATGTCAGCTAAAAGAGACACAAAGAGATTTAATAATCCCGTAGTGACTGAATTGTCATGTCACTGGTCTCAAAAAATTGGTAAATAATAATTGCTTAACTGCTTCACATCTTCACCTTACAAGATGACTCAAGAGGTCAGAGCTTTTCATTATCAACTGACTGAAAGGCAAATAACCACAAACCTCAAGAATCACCAGAAGAAGAAAGGAAATTACAACAGCTGCTCTGTGGAGCTGTCTACACAAAAAAAAATGAGCATTAGTTAAGAGATCTCGTTAAGTGAAGAGCTTAGAAATTCACAAAGAATGCTTTTAAACCACGTTATTAAATCCTACACTCTCAAACACTTCTAACTATTATGATCACAAAAAAATTAATAAGAAGGTATAGCCACACATTTACTGGGCACCTCTTATAATTTCCTATTTGTGAATCTGTTTCCAATTATTTTGTTCTCATAACCCCAGTCCTGTTCAGTCAAGGCCCATTAGTTAGCACAGCTGCTGCAACAAGTTAATTGTGGGTCCACAGACTCCAGGATGAACTTTGTTAACTTTTCTCTCCATATTATAGCGTAATGAGAAGACTGGACTTCTGCATCCCAGCATACAAACCTATCAACCTACTGTGGGGGCAGAACAGGCCTTGAGTAGATAATGACATGATTTAGTAAGATATAATCCTCACAATGATTATATAAAGAGTGCCATTTGTGTGTGTTAATGTTTAGCATTTATTTGTCATTTATGATAGGAACCTCGCTTTCACTCACACAAACAATCTTCAAAGCCTCAAAAACCCTCTTTACAGTACTGCACCGTGCAAAACTCTTGAGTCACGCCTCAGTTTCTTTATATTTTCTGTGCAAGGAGCCAAAATTTCTTGTAATTTTTTAAAGTGGTCTTGAGCAATACTTCTTTAGGCTTTCTGAAGGTGTGTTTTTCACTTAGTTTTAATCCAGTCCTTGTACCTGATCATTTTCAGAGGACTGTTTTTTGTTTTTGTTGTTTTTGTTGTAGAACCACTTAACTCTAACCATCATCATTCAAACATAACAAATGCACCTAGCAGTTTTGTGTCCACATATAACAGACAACTTAACAAAGAACCAATTTTGGATTGTAATTTTAGGCAATTTGTTACTAGCGGCATGCTGCAAAAAGCACATAATTTGTTCCCATTTCTTTAGTTGAATCTATGAAAAATGCCAAAGATAACACAGACTGACAGGCACAAAATAGCATTTTGCACCAACAAGGTGATTCCCAAAGAGCTGTTAGCTCAAAACGTGGCATGTCTCACGTTGTGTGCACTGTGTCCTTAAATAATTTGAGGAAAATGGACAAGTGGAGGACAAAAGAAGACGTGTCAGGCCTGAAATAAACGTATCTACATCTGAAAGTCATGTCCTTGAGAAAAAGGAAAAAATCCACCATGACACAGGACCAGAGAGGTGTATCTGTTGATCCATTTACTGTTCACTGAAGCTCCATCAGAATCCTACAGATTCTGTAGGATTGCCTAAAGAAGACGGAGCTTTGTGGGCATTTATGCAAGAGGAAAAGCAGCGTTGACTTCATTAATTGCTTAACCAGTTAGCCCTGACATGAAGTCAAATTACTCTGTAGCGAGCTTTTATTCTCTTCAGACACGTGAGCTGTCATCCACAAATCAAGATGGCTTTTCAAACTTTTTTTTAAAGTGTGTATGAATGCATTAGCTTAAATACTCATGTGGGATATATTCTGTAATCAGTGAAGTCTAAAGAAATATAGCAACCTGCAACCTTATAAGATTGAAAGTTTTAATTCTTGTAGAGAACTGGTTTCCAGTAGTTCAGTTAGTCTGCTTGCCTGTTGGTTACATTTGGACTTGTGCTACAGTCAGCAGATTTCAGTTCGTGTGGATAGAGAAATGACACACAAGGACAAGAGTGTGATGGTAAAGTGGAAACTGTATCCAGGACAGAAACAACTGCACTATAGTGCTAACACAACTTCAGCTCTTTGCAAACACCTGCACAGACAGCATGCTAACGCTAAGCTAGCCAAGAACCCAGAGTGATGTTAAAGCTGATTGAATGTTGACCCCACCCAGCAGCCAGACCCTGAACTTCAACAGCCAGGCTGCAGCCTCCATTTCTACCTGTTCATGTTTCAACAGTAGAATCACTGTGGCGATCGCTTTAAAGTCTCTTTGTGCTGGTTTTCATCTTTGTTTTGTGCTGTCGGCTTTGTGTTCATACCTAAATACTATGAAAAAGACCATGTGTGTGTCCTCATTAGGATAGAGATTTGTGTTGGTGTGTGGGACTTTAGCTTCGGGTTTATACTGTTAATTATGAGACAATGCATTTCAGGTCATTTTATGAAAAAATGCGAAAGTAATGTTAAGTGTAGCAAATGACTTTCTCCTGGGAATATTTAAGTAACACACTGCATTACTTTTAAGAAAAGTGTTCTGTGTAATACATTATATGTGTAATACACAGATGCACACATACAGTACATACACATATGTATGTGTAATACGCATGCGTTATGACCCCAACACTGATCACAATAAAAAAGGAAAATACCCCCAACATAAACAAACATTTGATGACACAGTATGCAATTAATTTGCACACATTCAATGTCTTTAATGCTGTTAGCAATAACGGTTCATCTCAGAGCAGAACCAATGAGAATCAATAAGGAATCAAATCGATAAGTTTTATTGATAATGGAATCAGAATCTCTAAATTCCCATCCCTAGTAGTTAGATGAGTTATTATCACACACTGACAGCATGTTCAGTGTTTTTGTCCACAGCAGGCAGCAAATTTGGCTTGATTGTTATTACATATTTATATAGGGGAATCTACTGTATCCTGGGGCCACCAGCCACAAGCATCTTAGCACTTGAACTGTTGGAGCGATCGGTCATGAAAATGATTCAATTTAAAGAGGAAACGCCTCCCAACACAAAGTCTGAAACTCATTAACACATTATTGCTTTTTTATTCATTGTATGTTCTAATCTTTAATCTTTGTTGGCTGGGTGGAGTTACTTCACTGTTAGCTGCCCATTACTTCCCATAAACTCACATCAAAAGCAATATAACCCACTGAACCATTAATTTACTGGTATGTGGATTTTGTAGCTGTTGACTTGTATGCAACCTTCATGCTAAGCTAAGCTTATCTGATTATTTGTGGTCCCTTTCACCTCCAGCGCCGACCTGCCTCATCATTTTCCTCATCATTTGGCTCTCTCTCCTCTTACTTTCTGCCTACCTCTCAGCATTGCATTGTCTGCAGAGGTGTGGCTGCGACTGGTCTCACCTGGCTTAATCATCAATCACTCTCCTTCTGCATTTAAACCCCTCTCTATCCAACCAGTCGCGCCAGATCGTTCTGCTGGCTGAGTGGTATTATTGTTCAAGCTCTCTAGTGTTTACTCGCTGTAGTCTCCTGAAGATTTCAAGTGTGTTTTTTTCCGTTTGGGATGACCCGTGGTTTTTCTCCCTCTGCTTCAGCAAGATCTCCTCCTGTGCACCACCACTGACCCTGTCTACATTTACTTATGTTTGCAATACCCCACCTGCTGCCTCTCCTTCCCACAGACCCCCCTCTTGGCCCCTCAATTGAGTTTCTGTTTGCAGTTTCTTGAACTTGTCAATAAATCGTTTAAGCAGATCCAGGAGTTGTCCTCCATTTCTGAGCAGTAACTTTAACACCCAACATTACATTTAGATGAAGTAGTTTTTCATGAGGTTTCCCTTTTTTAAGACTCAAGGTTTTGTGAAAGAAAAGAAACTGAATAGTCGGCAGCTGTCTGCTCTCCTCAAACTATTTTGTGTATTTCTACACATCTCCATTTTGACAGACCAAATGTCCTCTAGCAGTGTTTAAAGCAGCAGGTGATTCAGGAGTGGTTTCATGAGCAGCTGGATGAAGCAGCAGGACAAAACATCTGCTGGCTGACTTTTTAAGCCTTTTATAGTGAGACAGTTTGCACCAATTTTATCCCTCAAACAATTTTAACAATACTCAGTGATGGCTTGACAGCACTGCGCAGAAGGATAAAGCTGTTTAGAAGGCAAAAGATGCCCCTGCTTTTTATTAGCTACTTGGTATTCATTTACTGTTTGGACCAATGTATCACTTTTGTCTGATATGTCAAGCTGAAATTGGCTTTGTATCATGTATTAGAAATCAGTCAGCCATTGTTTCCCACTGATGATATGAGACATGCTCAACCCAGACCTGAACTATGTAAAATGCTCTCTAAAACCTGCAGTGAATTCCTAATAAATGTTGTTTAATTGCCCAGTGATGCTTTAGATGCATTTTCTTTTATTTCAAGAGGGTAATGTCTCAAATGTGAAGCACTTAATCCTATTTTGCATAGAGGGCACCAGTATCTGCTGTGTGTTGGTGTGTGTGTGTGGATGCATTTCTGTGTATCAGCTCATACCTGATACTGGCTGGTAAGCCGAGCGTTGCTGAGGTCCAGGCTTTGGTGTGTTTCCTTCAGGGCACTGAGCTCGCCCTCCAGCCGAGTCCTCTCCAGCTGGGAGGCGTTCAGCTCTGCCCTCAGCACCGAGCCCTGAGCCAGCAGCTCCGCCTGTGACGCCAACCACTCCTTCTGGTGGGCCTGCAGCCTGCAACATCGACACGCACGGCCACTGTTATGCGCTCTCGTAAAGTGCTTTGTGTCATTGTTTACTCTCTGATTGAAGATCACTGTGTTATTATCCAACACAAGGAGTCTACACAAAGCCAGACAACAACAAACAGATATTATCTCGGACAAAATGTTTAAAGAGCAAATTCATTCGGCGTTGTTTGAAAAAGGAGTAATCATCTCGGTATCATTGTGTAATGAGGACGGAAAGACTGCAATAAGATGAAAACATCACTGATGGGAAAATTATACATTATTCACATAATCATTTTGGAGGTAAGTATTTTATACACATTAAAACAAATCAGTCACAGTCATATTAAAGTAGAAACTTCAAGTTCAGTTTCAAACTTTTTATATTACACACACTTTATTAGGTACACTTTGCTGATACTATGTTGGACCCTGTTTTGCCTCCAGAACTGCTTTAATTTTTAATCGCATGGATTCAACAAGGTGCTGGAAATATTCCTCAGAGATTCTGGTCCATATTGATATGATAGCATCACACAGTTTGTCTGCTGCACATCCCATTCCACTACACCCAAAAGTTGTTCTGTTTGGCCAAATGAATAAATGATAAAGGGGTGGACATGGTCAGCGTAACTCTCAGGTAGGCTGTTGTTTTTTTTTAAAAAAATGCTCAGTTGGTATTAAGAAGAGAAAATACTTTTATGCTGTTCATGCCATTTTCTGACCCTCCCATCAATGTGGTGGATCAGAAATCCAGACTCATCAGAAGAGGTCACATTTTTCCAATCTTCTATTGTCCAATTCTGGCGAGCCTGTGCAAATTGTAGCCTCAGTTTCCTGTCTTACAGGAGATCCAACTGACAGGAGAGGGTTCTAGTGTAGTCTTCTGTTTTTATAGCCCATCAGTCAGAAATGCTCTTCTATAAACCTTGGTTGTGATCAGTCCGTATTGGAGAAACTGTTGTCTTCCTAAGTAGCTCATTCTCCTCTGACCTTAAGCGTCAACAACATATTTTCACCTTGAACCACTGCTCACTGGATATTTTCTCTTTTTCCTACCTTTATACAACCCTAAAAGCATGACAGCCCGGTCCACCATGTTTTCAACGTGATTTCACGCTTGTGTCTCTCCAAAGCGTGAAATGGATGCGGATGTTGCGTAAGCTGCAGTACCAGCAGAGCGAGATATTTTATTTCAACCCAACGTGAAAATAATCGCAGGAAAGCAATTAAACAGACATTACTAACACATTTACATGGAAAAACATATCAGCCACCTAGCGTAATCATTTCTGGCACAGAAACACTCTGGAATATACTTCATACCTTCATACTTTTGTTACTTAACAGTTATCTCCACCTGCTGGTACTACAACTTCTGCATGCGTATCCATTTCATGCTGTAATATCCGGTTGCTTTATTCACCCTCGAGATGGTTGTGTGGTCAAATCCCAGTAGATCAGCCGCTTCTGATATACTCCAACAAGATGCCATGTTCAAAGTCACATAAATCACCATTCTTCCCCATCTGCTGCTCAGTTTGAAGTTCAGAAAGTAGTCTCGACCTTCTGAAGTTCAAATACACTGACTTGCTGACGTGATCAGCTGATTCGATCCGTTTTTAACAAGCAGTTGAACAACTGTACCTAATAGAATGGCCAGAGAGTACAGTTCAGAAGCCAAATATAATTCAACTGCAAATAGAGAAAACAAAAGTGCTCACATTGGACAGTTTGACTACAGGAAAGGCACACATGGCTAAATTCCACATTGGGGATATACTGTTTTTTGCGCTACTAGCCAGTTATTAATTCCACCTATGCTTTCCCCACTGTGACAATTCAAAATATTTACTGTGTAAAAAGGTGTTTCGAGACTCTGGAAATGAGTTTTTGGCCACTTAAGGGCAGAAGAAATAAGTTATGTTAGGTAAATACAACACTGGCATTTTAAAGCCACTTGTTAAGTAACCACAGCCATGGAGCAACGTTATTCTTCATTTAAAGTTGTTCCTGTCCATCCGAGGAACTTTCCCTCTCTTTGAATTGTTATAACAACTCCTGGTTGGAATGTCTGATTCTTCAGTTCTAATATGTTTACCAGCTAGTCGCTAACCTTGCCCGCCTGCAGTTTGGCATCCTACTGAGCAGGTAGTGTACAATATTTTCGAGAGATGTGCTTTCTGTTACAAATACCAGTTATTGTTGAAATAAAAAAAGAAGACAATAAGAGAGCTGAGGCTGAACCAAAACAGAAGACAGCCAGACAAGTAAACAATGAGCTGAAACTCACTTTAGAGCAGCAGAATCTGCAGGTTCATCACTACATCTGATTTGTCCCATCATTTAATATATTCCTCAAAAAATAGGTCATAGCCATTGTCAAGAAATTACTCAAGCAACTGAAATGAATTGTTACATTACACACAAGTCTAATTTTAATCGATTTAATATCGTATTTTTTGTGTTTTGTACAGTATTTTTAGTTAAATGCTGTCTAAAAACCACCAAAGGAGGTTTTTGTTTCCCTGCCTTGGCAGCCATGTATTTGCAACAAGCAGTCAGTAATCAATTGCATCAAAAAGATGATGATGGTTGATTAACTAATTATGTCACACAAGTATCTTATGATTGTGGCCATTATTATCATACTGTATATCAATCAGTCACTAAGAGAAAATATGATGAGAAGTGATCAAAATGGTCTCGAAGTTCAGTAAGCCTGATCTGCGGCTTCAAAAGACACGAAATGTTTATAACGAAGGAAATGGTTTATTAAAAGGCTGCTTTTCATAAATGTACCTGTTGTGTGTCTGCTTTTAGAAAGAAACCTTCAAAAAAAAATTATTATTATCTCTTTTTCTTGTCTTTCTTTTTTTGCACTATAACTTCGTTTTTTCGTGCTCAGCCCAGAGGATTTAGATCTGGAACAAAAATGCATTCTGCGCGTTATATAGTACATTTGCATTCAAATTGATTCTTGTATTGCTCGCTGTGCTTCATATAGAGACATTACTGCTGCTGCTGCTCCTCGTATTCAAATGAACACGAGTGCTGTGAAAGGATGATCAGATCCCTGACTGGATTTGTTACCTGTCATTGTCTTCTTTCAGCCTCTCCAGCTCTCGTTCTCTCTCCAGCCTCCTCTGGGCCTCCGTTTCCATCTTCTCTCTTTCCGTCTTCATCTCCCGCTCTCTCTCCTCCAGCTGGGTTTTGCCATCCAAGAGCTCCTTGTACCTTAAGTTTCAAGCACAGGATTTACCTCCAACAAAAGATCATGTGTCTTTCATAGATCAAGATGTTTTTGTGCATATTTAATTTTGGGGGAGATTTAAAAGAAGTCCTTTCAAACATGGAAAATATGTCACAAATCTTCAAAGTGAAGATTTCATGTCTTTTAGTCAGTGAGTGTTTGTACCTGCCCTCCAGCTCTCGATGCTGGGCCTCCAGGCTGCGATTGTTGTTCCTCAGTTGAGAGTGCTTTTCCACCAGCTCCTCAAGCTCCACCTCCTGACGCTGCTGCAACGCCGTCATCCTTTCGTGGTCCCGCCTCAGAGCGTCCATTCTGGCCACGGACTCCTCTCGCTCCCGCGCCCACACCTTTGACTCGGCCTCTAGGGTGGCACACCGCGCCTCGCTCTCACTGCAGCGTGCCAGCAGCGCTGCATGCTGGGATCTCAGTGACGCTTGCTCCACCTATATTTGTGTGTATGTGTGTGTATGTGACAGAAAACAGAGAGACCATGTCTGTAATTTAGCAATTTCAAAAGGTTGAGCTGAAAGCCAACAAGCTTGAAAGTTAGTTTATTAACCTTTTGCCATGGGTCTAAACAAGATATTATGTGTGCAGCACTGGGCGCTTAAAGAAATGGTTTGACATTTTGGTAGTTTCCACTTTCTTGCTGAGTTTTATAAATAGACTGATACCAAGTATAAAGCCAGAGCAATCACAAGCCAGTCAGCAGAATGAATTAAAAACACTCCGATTGGCCTCTGTTGTCTAAAAAACGGTGGATCATTTCCTGTATCCTCCATCGGATGAGATCATCAATCTGATAAAAACGGATCACAGAATCTGTTTAACTACCCGTTTCTTCACTGGAATATTTTCTCCATCTCTTATGAAGACATTCATCACAGCTGTCCTTTCTCTCTGAGCAACAAATTCCAATAAGAACAGTTTACAATAAATTTATGTCAGACACCGAGGCATTATGATCCCAAACCGGACAGTCTGACATAAAGGATCGCAGTAACCCTTTGATACAAGGATATTTAAGTGAAGGAGATAATCAAATAGGCTACAGCAGAATATTTAGTAAGCTTTAAAAAACCTGGTAGGTAGTTTTTGTCCTTTGGACAGGGCCAGATGGGCTGTTTCTTCCAGTTTTCTGCTCTTAAGCCAGTGCTAATCTACCTGGCTTCTGGCGCCAGACACAGACATGACACTGGCACTGAGCCTGTCATCTTACTCCCTACATTAGAGCAAATACAAATATGAAATAATGTCCAATAGTGTAACAAGTCCCTGCGCACTTTACGTCAAAATTCATTGCACAAAGACTGAATGCATTTCACTTTAGGAAGACAAAAGGTTTAAAAACAATGTGCACTTTTGAACAAATCAACTTCAGCCATAACCACGCTCTGTGTCTGTGTGTTAGGTCACCTGTAGTTGTGTGTTGAGCGTCTGCAGTCTGGTGCAGGAGTCCTGCAGGCTGAGGGAGTTCCGACGCAGAGCCTCCAGCTGCTCCTCAAGGTGCTTACAAGCCTCCTGGGACTGAGACAATCTCGTCAGCAAAGCCTCATGCTCTGCAGCCGCCACCACTTTCTGAGAGGGAGAAAAATCTCTTCTTTCATTTTTATAATGCATCACACACTGTGCTACATTCGACTCTGGAAACATCCATAATATTTGAACATGGGCAGACTCTGCCGCTGACCTTTTAAAGTGCTCTCAGTCAGGTAGCATCTTTATGCAACATTTGTGTCACTCTATAAACACACAGATGAAATTCCTCCTGTGTCTGACATAAATGTTAAAAATTATATTTCATTAGTTCACATCTGTTGTTTACGCAAGATTTCTGTCAGTGCAATCTTTCCACAGGCTTTAATGGTCCAATCAGAAAATCTGCGTATTTATTGATGACACATGATTCGGCGCAATCTGCTCTGATAAATAAAGGAATGTGTTGATTTGGCACAGAGGCGGGTAGTTTAGAAATGAAAAGAAAACCACCTTATAAATTGCTGAGGGTGTAAAATCTGGTGTATTTCCCAAAATTAAAATTAACTTCCTGCAAACAACAAGTCAGCTGTACTCCCCCTACGCTGCGATTTTATTTGAACATTTTATTTGCAAGTACTGGAAGAGCGACAACACATTTCATGTGTGCATCGTCTAGAGAGTCTAGAGCTCAGTTTTGGTGTGGGGTTGTTCTTTTTTCCCCCACTGTGGAGTCTTCATGTACTGCTGTCTGACTCATAGTGCTACACAGGGGATTTCTACTTTTTATTACAGTCACTTTTAGATTTTTCTCCAAATTCATCATCCTAGCTCTCTCCCTTCTGATGTCAGTGGCACAAAATAACTACACTCACTGGTCACTTTATTAGGCACACCTTGTTAGCACTGACTTAGACCCCTTTTTGCCTTCACTGCTTCCTTAATTCTTCGTTGCACAGATTAAACAAGGTCCTGGAAACATTTCTATTAGATTTTGGTCCAAACTCGCATGATACACTTACACACGGTTGCTGCAGATTTCGCTAATTCTACCAAAAGGTTCTCTGCTGGATTGAGATATGGTGACAGTACAGTGAACTCAGTCATGTTCAAGAAACCAGTTTGAGATGATCTGAGCTTTGTGACATGGTCCGTTATTCTCCTGGAAACAGCCATGAGGAGATGAGTGCACTATCATGATGAAGGAATGGACATGGTCAGCAATAATACTCAGATAGGAGTACTAAGGAGGTCAAAGTCTGGCAAGAAAATACCCTCTCACATCACATCCAGGTGAACACAGGGAAGGATGGATCGATGCTTTCATTTCATTTTAGCCTAATTCGAACCCTACCTTCCAAATGTTGGAGAACAAATCTGACACTCATCAGATGAAACAGCATTTTTCTAATTTCTATCATCAAATTTTGGCGGGCCTGTGTGAACTGTTGCCTCTGTTTCCTGTTTTTAGATGACAGGAGCGGCACGCCGTGTGGTCTTGTGCTGCTGTAACCCATCTGCTTTAAGGTTGCGCCTTCAGCTATGCTTTTCTGCATACCTTGGTTGTAACATTTGATTATTTGTGTTACGGTTGGCTTCCTATCAGCTAGAAGCAGTCTGGCTGTTCTCCTCTGACCTCTGGCAGCAGCAAGGTATTTTAGAGAACTGCTGCTCACACGCTTCTTATTTCCTGTTTGTTTTCCTTGCCTGTTTGTCTTGTTTCTATTTGTGTGTGCCAGACATGGATTGTTATCTCCTGTTCTCCCAATCAGTGTGCAGATTGGTGGTTCATTTACTCATCAACCTGCACTTCAGGCCAACTCCACCACAGAGCTATTGTGGTAATTACATCAGGCCTTCATCTTCAGTTTAGCTTTTGTTCCCCGTGTTTGTTTACCAACTTCTCACCATTCAGCTTGGGCCAGCTTTCATTCTACAGCTACAGCCACCCTCACCTGTCCATCTGCTCTAACTGCCATGCTCACCATATTCATTCACCCTCTGCCAGCACAGCTCTTCCATGATTTTGCTCCACCTCATCCTCCTCACTTCTGCAACTTGTGTACCCCAATAAAGACTTGTTGAGTTAGTATATCAAAGCGTCTCGCTTCTTTGCTTCAGATTACAGTTGATCTTAATATTGCTATTGCATCAGTTTGTGAAATACAAAAACCAATGATTCTAGCTTGTGATGCTTTATGAATAAAACTTGGTGTCATGCTTCACCAAAGAGTGATTTCTCATCTCAGCTTCTCATATGGTTTCATTTATAAGAAACCCAGGGGGCCAGAAAGGTGAGATTTAACCCTAATTTTTCAAGAAAAGCAAAAAAAAAAAAAAAAGCTTAGAAGGAGGTAATACTTTTTTGTTTCTTCTCCCATGATGACAGGTCTACTCAGTTTTATTGTTTGACACTCGAGGGGGTGCCTACTCAGTTATGACCAAGCGCGTACGAAGAGGTGAAAATGAGCTCCCACCTCCAGCAGCTACAGCCAGTAAGGAGTGAACATTAAAATCCTACTTTAGCTTTAGTATTAACAATCCTGCATTCTTGCATTTTTAGATGTGAAGATGTCTGCATCCGCAATCGTTGTTTGTGCATTAATAAGTATAAATGGGACAAGGATGTAGCCTTGATCTGTTTGTGCCTTAGTTCATCTAGATTAATCTACTGTACAAAACCTGAAAGCACTGACGTTATGATGTTCTGAGTGAGAGCCACACCGGGTGAAATTTGTGACCTTGGCAATGCTGGAAGCGCCCCTCACAGCTTGATGTTAGAGAGTATGTGTGAGTGTGAGAGAGAGACAGTAAGAGCTTAAGCAGAAAAGCAGCAGAGGAGATAAGGAAGATTAACAGTAGCCGGGGTGACATTTTAAAACCGATGAGCAGAGATAAAGCACTAGTTTTGGAAATAAAGTGCTGCACTCTGGGAAGTGGCCCACTGTGAGCTGATCGTCCTCGAGAATCCCTAGAGCAAGAATTTCAACATAATATACATCATCTCCCTCACAGGGAAGACCGAGCCCCCACACCAACCCCCAAACACCCACTCACACATTCAAATACAGACCTCTTTTTCCAGCTCGATCACCCTCTCACTGAGATGCCTCTCTGCCTCCCTCGTGAAATGATCGCGGGTCGTGGAAAGGTCACAACCTTTGGCAGCCTCGGGGCTTTGATCCGAAGGTGACATGTCTTGCTTGTCTGTCGATTCTGAATTTGAATTAGGTGCACTCTTCACTTCTGCACTTTCCCTCCTCGTCTCTAACTGCAGAGATTCACTTTTCTTTAGGCGCTGGGAGAGAGACTCTATTCTCTCCTGTGACTGGTGGAGAGAATCTTTTGCCGACTGCCGCTCGGCTTCGGATCGCTGTAGTTTCTGGCTCAGGTGTTCCACTTCAGTGGCCAGTTTCTCAGAACGAGCCTGCTCACGGGTTAGATCCTGATAAGAGAGAGAAAGAGATAGTGAGAAAGTGTAAAGATTAAAATCTCTGGAACTTGCTGTAAACACCACAAAAAAAAACCTAATCTAAACTACATACATTTTTCCCCACAAAAGTTTGTTTGACTCAGCAGTCCTTACGGACCCATGTATGTTCTCATTAGTACACTCGTCCCCTTAGAGGGACAGGCCAGTTCAAATCAATACAAAGTTGTTGATCACAGTTGTGCAGTGATAAAACATTTCAGTCTTCATGGGAGTAAGATGTCATCATCCATAGGACAACTAAGGTCAGAGTGGTTTGATATATATGGAAATAATGGCTTCACAGTCTGTACACTGCAACCTAGCTCACCACCAACAGGACATTTTAGTGTTTGACAGTGCTCACAAGCATTATTATTAAAACACCAAATGAGGGATTATGTTGTGAACGTGTGGTGTTTCATCCCTCCAGACTTTAGTCTCTTGGGAAATCAATGCCAAAGAATATTAAAGCTGTTCTGTTCAATATGTGGTAATCCAACACCTTCCTAGGAAACTTTATGTTGGTTTTTCCTTTCATTTATCACCCATTTACACTATGTTCTTAGTCTGTGTGAGAACCAGTCCTCATGTGAGTAGTTTGATACTAGTTGTGGTCCTATAGTGGTTCAATCTAATAACATTATATCATAATTAGTATAAGTTAGTAATTAGATAGCAAATTAGTAGGCAAATAACTAATATAAACAACTAGAATACACCACTAGAACATTGCCTAACAAGTGCTGAATCTTTGTTTTCTTAGAATGGATGGATAGATGGATAGAAATCTATCTATCTATCTATCTATCTATCTATCTATCTATCTATCTATCTATCTATCTATCAGATTTCAATTGTAAATTCATGTAAATGGGGAATCCTCTTCACATCCTAAAGCTCATTATGGAGTTCCACAGGGTTCCGCACTAGGACCAATTCTGTTTACATTATACAAGAATTATATATGACTTATTTTGAATTCACACCAGCTACTCTAACATAGAATAAAAGAATAAACAATATGGATCTAGAAATGAGTATAGTAATTCAGCTTAAAACATAATTGTTTATTTGCTTAGTGTATAAGATTTTGAGTTTTTCAGAATGTATTTATTTTTATAGCTTTTTCTAATGTTAGCAGAAAGTAGTCGACATCATTTTCTTCATTCCGTTGTGGGAATTACCGAGACCGCCACACAGTATATAAAATCCACACTCAAATGCAACTAAACAAACACTTTAAGTATGCATACTTCACTTTATGTTGTAGTAAATAAGGTGTTCCTGTTTTCCTTTTTCCAGTTTTGAGCACCATTTCCATTTTCATTATGCTCTGTGCTGAGGGACCACAGTGTCCATCAAAAGATAAAAAAAAATACAATTTGAATCTTCTGCATTTCTCATTATTTTTCCGGTGTGAACACACTGAATTCATTTCAGTAATAATAGTAATTTCCACTGCTGAGCTGCCTGTGAATTTTCCACCACATCCCTGCAGCAGTGCTTACCGTTAGGAACTAAAGTACCACGTCACACATACACACCTGGGACAGTGCGCTAATCTTGGCCTGTGCTTCTGCATACTGCTCCTGCAGCTGCTGTTTACCCTCTTCCATGCTGCTTAATCGAAAGCTGAGCTCTTTCTCCAGGTCCTGCAGCTGAGCGCAGAGCTCCTTGGACTCAGACAGCTGCTGACACACACGTCTACACACACACCACAAACACAGTTTAGACACTGGTTGCATAAGACAGAGTTGACATTAAAGATAAATGTACTGCTCAGCACAGTGCTGTCTCTGGTGCCTTATAAAGTTAACTGCATGATCAAGGTTAACTCCATGTCCTTAGGAGTGTGTGTACCTGTGTTCAGCATCCAGAGCACAGGCTCTCTGGTTGCTGTGCTCCAGGGCCAGGGTTGTGCTCTCCAGCTGCTGCCTCAGTCTCCCCGCTTCCCTCTCTCTCTGCCTGCCCTCCTTCCGTTGGCCATCCAGCTCTGACTGACACACCTCCTTCTCTTGCTCTAACCGTGAAGCTTCGAGCAGCGCCTGATCTCGTGCCCTGGCCAAAGATTCAGCCTCGAGGGTAGCCTCGCGGAGCTCTGCCTCCAGCTCCTCCTCGCGACGGCGTGAGGTCTCCAAACTGCGGCCCTGACGCTCCAACTCTGCTCTGAGAGTCTGAGTAGTGAGCTCTAACTGGTCACTCTGGCAAAAGAGAAAACACAAAGGATGATTTTGGTTCTTAACGCCCGCTTTAAATAAGTCCCCGATAATCACAGAGGAAAGTGCAATAGACAACACGAAAGCATGTGGCCAATAAAACAGGCAATAAACATAAAATTAACTTTATTAGAGTACAAAAATTAAACCACTGGCACAGTTTTGCGTTTGGGTTGTTGATTCTACTACTTTTCATCCCTCGTGTTTTTTAGTGTTTTCCTCTTCACTTCTTTGTTTCTCTCTTTTTGTTTCTTGTTATTTTATAGTAACTTCCTGTTTCATTTTGGCAGTTGCTTTACTCTGAGAGTCAGCTGTTATCTGTATGTGCCTTCCCTGCCCTATTTAGTTTCCCCTGTGTTATTATAGTGAGTTGGTTTTCTGTGTATTTATAGTACCGTCTCTAGTTATTTGTCATGATGTCTGTTTTCCTTTCGGCATTGTTTGTTTTGGGCCAGGCCCCAGTGCACCTCACAAGTCCTCAAGTCAACCCGGGCTGGACCTTGTTTAAGTTTTGTGCCTTTTAATTGCACCTTGGGCACTTTATCTGCTCATACTCTGAGATCTTTGGTACCTGGTGGATTTCTGTAGCTCCCACAGCTTTCATTAGTCCCGCCTCCTGCTGTGTGCCCTGCTTTTAGGTCCTTGCATTTGATTGGATCAAAACAGTAATAATACATTTTAAAAATACAGCTCAAAAATAAGTAATTCAAAAGTTTTCAGACTATTAAAAACAATAAACATTAATTTACCTGAAACCAAACTGCAGATTGGACTCTGTCACTTTTACTTAAAGGACCTCTGTATAAATAACAGGAACTGTTTGCTTATCTGTTGCATGGCAGTGGTTAGATATTTCTACTGTATAAGCAATACTGTGGTCTATAATTATTTTCTTGAATGTTAAAATGCTCACCTTTAAATCCTGTTAGGGAATTTCGCCTAATTTATTAAATCCTGTACTTTAGTGAAGAGGATGTATAAAGAGGGACGAAATAGAAAGTAGAAGGATGTCAAGAGTACTTTAAAGCACTTGAGTAAATGTACATTTTTAGCCGCCTACGGGAGAATAACCATACTTCACATTACTGCACCCCTCCACATCATCAAACGTGGATGTAAACAATGCAATTCAGAAACACTTTCAAAGCCCTATAGAAAGTATTTTTAAAAAGCAAAAAACATATTGAGTACATTTTTTTTATTTCCAAGACACAAAACAGCGTCCTCCAGATTGTGGACTAAATCTCATTACTTAGCAGAAAATCTGATCAATTTTTCCAGGATATATGAGGGTTTTTAAAAAAATAAATAAAAATGCTTTAATACAAACCAGTTCAGTAAACGTACACAACGACAGGGAAGCAAAGGGGAGAACGAGGATGAGACGTGAGTTCCTATTTTGGTTTTACTCACGCCTACAGCTGAAAGAAGTACACTTCATGATTCATTTAACATGCACTGTTTTAATCTCATGAATTCTGGCTCTCTGCTTCTCCTGCTGGTGGTCGGAATGTGAAGTCTACCTCGAATGTAGCTAGAAACCATTCTGTTTCATGGGCTAAAACATCAAATATTGAAATGAACAAATTTGAATTTGCTGCTGACGTCTGGCTGGCTTACAACTTAAGTTATTTTATTCATAAACCAAAGTGACAGCAGAGTACTTTCTCAGCTCTAACATTATGAGAGTGTGCTGTTGGATTTAGTGTTTAGAAATCAAAGGAATGAGCCACTGTTTTTTAAAGATGCATCCCTGGTTTGATGCGATGTCGTGAGAAGTGTGGCAGATAGGTAGGTAGGAGTTGCACTACTTTTTCATGCAAGCAACTAAATGTACACAAAACAGGTTTTTGCGATGCGTCATAGCAGAAAACACTTGCTCTAACGTGTTGTTTCTTTACAATAGGTTGTCAATTATATGTTGTGTACAGTTAAAAAACATCCAATCTTGGCTAAGAAAATTGTAGTTTATTAGCCAGAGTAATTTTAGTAGACATTTAGGCCAAACAGCCACAAAAAAGACTGACGTTTTCACTTTCAAAAAACTGGGAGGGTGTCACCAAAGAATATTACCCCATCAGATGGAGGGTTATATACAGCGTTTTCTGAGTGGGAGGTATTTATGAATCCCTTTTAAGGTATTTCTTTAATGCTGACTTAGCAGTGCTCTTTTCCTTAGTTTGCAGTTTTTCTTATGTGTTGAAATTTTTACTGCAAATTGCACATTAAATTGCACCGTATTCACAAAGACTTCAATGACCCAAAGTGGGCTGTCTGAAGAAGGTGGCTCTCAGTTGGGTTTCTGCTTGAATCTCCATCAGCAGAAATGCACTGAATAAGCCAAACCAAAATATTCACCTGCTTCCCTCCTCTGAGTGCAGATGAGATTTTTGTCAATATGTGAATACTGCAGTTCAAATCTGATTTGCTCGCTCAATATAAGGTGGATAAAAATGTTAACATGCATCTCCGACAGCTTAATAAAACCGTTCCACTTCATGTTGTCAAGCCTGCGTCGTGCAGTAAGGGAATTTGCTTTCAGAAATACTGAAATTTATTGGTTAAGTGGAATCCAGATGGGATGTTTTTATTTAAGCAGATCACAGAGGTTGACTGTAAGAACATTTTGGACTCTTCTGTTTTTTTTATCTGCCCTTCTTCTTCTATTTCCCCTGTAAGTCCAGTGTCATCTGCCATGTTCATGTAAATATTTGGCGTCTTTATATTGTGTCTGCAAGTCTGTGGCTGTGTACTCTCCAACCTTGCGTTGGGCGGTGCGCAAGGTGTCCAAGTTGCTGCGTAGCATGTCTCTTTCTCTCTCAAGTGTAGCCCGCTCTCCCTCCAGGGTGGCGATGATTGTGGTCTGCATCCTGTGAAGCTCTGCTTGGCTTCGTAAGCGACACAACTCCTCCTCCATAACTAGACCCTCAGACTGAAGAACCTGAGAGAAAAGCATTTAGAAACATCTGAAATCTCGATGTATAGCATGTGCATTTACTATTACTACAAAACATTCTTATATTTTTCCAGTAATTGAATGAGTCTTGTATACATATATGATTTCTAGGAAAGAACTACAAACCTACAGCTTTAAAGGAAGTGTTGAGTAAATACATTTCTAAATAATTCCAGCTGGCAAACAACACAAAGGGTCTGTTGTTGGTGCACTGCAGGTTTGATGAGTGTGCAAAAGCACAAACAATTCCAGATACTCTTACAGCTTTGCGAGGCTTTACTCTGGCACACTGCTGCCCTGAGCGAAATGCAAAAATGCTCACAAAAGCAACCTGGTGAGCTTCAAGTTCCACCATGTTTGCAAATATTTTCCATCATGCTTTTAATGCAAAGTACAGCTAAGTACAAAAATCACCTTTTTGTATGATAATCATGACAGTGTAGATCAGAAACTTACCAAAGAAATTCAAAATTTTCATCTGGCTCAACACATTTTTATGACAATCAATATAAAAGCTGTTTTTGTAGTAGATATTTTAGTTTGGAGTGAAGAGCCACGCCACTGTTATTGCTGAAAACAATTCTGATGTGTGAACTTTTTGAATCTTTGTTTCTGTTATTTATAGAGTTACTTTAATTGTAATGTATATGATCAGAGACAACATCTGCAACATCACCAAGAGCATCAAACATGTGGAGAGAGCAAGCATCAGCTTCTTTATCAAACTGACTCAGCGTTGCATGACGAGGATCTTCACTGGTGATAAGAAACTGGTCTCGGGCTACAACCCAGAGACCAAAGAGCCCGGTTCAGTGGAAAAGTTCATTTTATTTAACATTTACAGTGCAGCGCTCTATACAGTTGTCCATCATCAAGGTCAGACTGTTAGTGCAGAGTTGCACTGTAACTGTAAGCGTGAACTTTCCCTGACTGTGACACGTTTAAAAGTGACGTCTTTCACAGTACATTGAAAACCCAGACTTTTTTTCTATATTTACCATTGTTTGTGCCCGATACATTTGTCACTTACCACTCTCCCTTAGAAAATGTGTTCTCTTTCTCAAGATCCATCATGAGTCACAGATGTATTACTGCAAGTGGTCAGAGAGGGATTTCCAAGGAGCGATCTAAACATGTGCTTAGCCCTGAAAGCAGTTTATAGCTGCACAAGGAGTCGATCATTAAGTGGCTGGCAGTCAATTTTAAATCAGTTTCAGCTTTTGCTTTTTATGGTTGTTGTGGCGGGAACATTTGATGGCGCTTTGCACACAAGAAACACATTATAAACACAATTATACAATAATATAACGCCCACGTTTTCACTTGCTTCACCGACCAACAAAGATTAATATCTACTTTCTACAGTCTCCAACTTAACCACTACAGCCAGCCATACCTCTATCTGCCTGCGGGCCTCCACCAAACTTTCTCCGGCTTTCTTCAGACGCTGTAGCTCAGCCTCGACGATCACCAGCCGCTGCTCAGCCTCCCAGGTTTTCTTGCTCTGCTCTCCCAGCTTAGAGCGCAAGTCCTGGGCCACGTTAGTCTGTCTTTCGGCCTCCTCCTGGGCCTCCTGGAGTCGTTTTGTCAGAAGCTCCATATCAGGACTAGTCAGGGAACATACAGCCAGGTGTGTAGCTATAGTCTCTACTTTATCTTCAACTGATTGTTTTTGTATCTCTGAACTTATTGGTAATTCAGTCTTTTCTTTCTTTGGCTCACTTTCTTTTTCCTGTTTCTCCCTTTCTTTCTGCCCTCCCTCTGCCTCTCCTCTTCTATTGGTCTGGATCACCTCATTGCATGGTTCATCTTTTCCCGTCTGAACATGAAGAATCTCTTCACCAACTCCTGCTTCACGGTGTGTCCCGATGACTTCTCCTCTTTTCTCCTTCTCCTCCATCATCTTAACCCTTCCTTCCCCCTCTCCCCTGCAGGATTCAGATCCCTGGACTCCTCTCACCACCTTTTTCCCCTCCCCCTCCTCCTCCACCCTGTCAGGCATCTTCATTCCTTCCTCCTTCCTCTTGTCTTCTAGGTGTTGAAGTTTGGTCACAAGCTGTTCCAGACGCTGTTTCAAAGTGGCATTTTCATTCTTCAAGTTTTGAAACTGAAAAGCATAATTGGAGAGAAATTTAGAGACATTTCAAAGCTTTGAATATCCCTTTTTTGTCATTGTTTCCTTTCATGTGCTGACAGTGATTGAACTTGAATGCATGGTGGGTAAGAAAACTGAAATCACCCCCTTTTCCTCAGAATACATCCAGTTTCAATACAAAAGAAAAGAAAATGAAGTAGGGAAAAACGACAGAAGGACAGACAGGGAAATTACTGATCGATTTAAATGATCTTTGGTTATAACAACACAATATAAATGCACTCCTCCACACAAATAACTACAGAAAACTCAGTATGCCTGAAATCCGTCACACAGCACCATTCGCAAATTCTAGCGTAATGGCAGAAAATAAATGAAATTAAATATACTGTTTGTCCAACTGAACAGCTGCACAACTGGCACCAAAAGTCACCCAAAACATGATTCTATTATCCTCTAAAACGCTGATTACCACTGATTTAATACAACTTTTGTGGCAACGGTAGTGTGATGTAATGTTGTGAACTGAGTAACATTTAATTACCATATTTCATCTGAGGGAATGTAAAGCACAGCCTTCAAGTGTCTTTTACGTGTCATACTGGTTGTTTTAATCGTAACATATTTACTATTTATTATTTAAAATATTATTATTTTTTAAAGTGTTAAAATAATAATGTCAAATCATACTGTCCACAATAATACAATAATACACTATAAAAAAGTTTTATCTTGTGACATCAGTGACAAATCAAGGCCATATGTTTATGGGACTTAGCACACACAACACAAACCCAGAGAAGCCTGAGAGCAATAAAATACAATTCAAATTCAATTCAGTTTGATTCATGTGGTGCCAAATCACAGCAACAGTTGCCTCAAAGTGCCCTATATTGTAAAGTAAAGAACCTACAATAATAAAAAAAGAGAAAACCCCCCAAATTATATGACGCCCTATGAGCGGCAGCAGTGGGAAGGAAAAACTCCCTTTTAACAGGAAGAAACCTCCAGCACAACCAGGCTCAGGGAGGGACGGCTATATGGCGCGACGGACTGATAGGTGAGGGGAGGAAGACAGGACAAAGACATGCTGTGGAAGAGAGCCAGAGATTAATAATAACTAATTAAGTGTGCCAGCCTTCAGTTATCATTTAATCAGAATTGAATCTTCACGCTACAAATTTGTTTCACTCTTTGTTGAAGAGGCTGAGTTACTTTAGTTACTGTTAAACACTCATAATAACACTACCTAGGCAACCTTTGTGTTTACATTTGACTTGTGCTGTTGCACTGTATATAATACTGTGTCACTACAGTTGCACTATAGTGCTGCTGCTGCTGGTACCTTGTTGTGACAACAACTTCACACATTAACTTAGTCTGGTACCGCTGTCATCGGTGACAGCGCTTCACTGGAAAAGAAGGACGGAAAATACCCTTCATTTTGCACTGATAAATGTTGCCGCCTACGAGTTATAATCACTGCTAAATGGTTGTTCAGTATATATTATTTTTTTTAAAAATAAATATCATTATCCCTTTTTATCATTATCCCTAAATATTGTATTATTATTCTAAGGATATAGCGTCTGTCCCCAGATTTCATTTGGTGGGAAACCCCAAAGCTATGCGGACACAGTTAAATGCAGTTAAAATGCTGTATTAACTGCAGTTAATTATGTTTCCCTTTGTTTAAGCTAACATTCATTCCTGCATTTCTGTCATATTGGACAGCAAACAATAACAACACAACATATCACCACACTTTACTACTTAAATAACTAACAGTTAATGAGAACTATAGAACAATATTTCTATACTTTCAGCTCTCTTATGGCGTCCACCAGCTCCACCTGTCAGTCATCTCGTGTTTGGAGGCTAGCATACACTGTATTTTTAAATCTTTTTCACTTGTTCCTGCTGCTGGTAGAGGCAGATGTAAGCTATGAGGCTGACAGCCAAAACAGTCAATTCTCAGGCTGGAGGATGGAAACAACGAGGTAGAAATTTAAAAAAAAAAAAAAAAAAAACACTGAAGGAGGGTTGTAGAGTCTGCGAGCAATCCATTTCAAACACAGGTGAGCCATTATTTTTGTAAAAATGTCGAATACTGCAGCTAATTTTCGGCTGATGATAAATAAATAAAAACAAATTGATTCAGCACCAGAATTCTGCTCCACTGCAACACAAAGCTGCTCACACATGCCATGAATTTATTATATATGGCTACATAATACGTGTGGCAGAGAAGGGTTTTTACATTGGCTAAAAAAGCAATATTACTTATAAATGCATTAGCGTCAGAAGAGTTTACTACCAGTCAACAATGTGATGGTAAAAAAAAGAAAAGATGATTGTTAGAACAGTAACTGTTTGGTAAAGCCTTCAGTTTGCTCTGTGCTCACCTCCCTAAATGTTTCCTGATGTTTCATCTCCAGGCAGGCCAGCTCATCCTTTGCATCTGGAGAATCAGCCTGCAGCGAGGGGAGATGTGTGTTTAATGCCTTCATTTGTTGCATCCTGTTTTTCCAGCTTCATTTACATCTTTAACAACTCAGATATATTCAGAGATGGCAGGCCTGCTAGTATCGTCATTAAACATTCTTAATTAAAAATATTTTTTCCCAACATAATGATCATATCAATAACAAGACACACAAGGGAAATGGAAAACTATATATAAAACCTGATTTGCATGTTATCCAGTTGTCATTTCTCTTCTGTCTGTGTGCATTACCGTGACCACTCGAGCAAAGTTACATTGTTACAACTACAAAGTTAAAGCTGCTGATTAATGTAAATATCAGCAATTCACACTGCTGCGCAACTCACCATGCAGATGACCTGCTGCAAACTGCAATCATCAATAAAAGGCTGTTCAGTATTTTTTAAATTGTGAGAAAAATCCTAGTAGCAGATTTCCATGAAATATCGGGATTTTAAGGATATATCACCCAGGTTCAAGCTGAGCATCAGAATGGGGAAGAAAGGTAATTTTACTGACTCTGAATGGGGAATGGCTGGTCTGAGTATTTCAGAAACTGCTGATTTACTGGGATTTTCCCACACAATCATTTCTAGGGTTTAACAAGAATGGTCTGAAAAAGATGAAATACCGAGTGAACGGCAGTCCTCTGGAGAAAAATGCCTTGTTTACACCTGAGGTCAGAGGAGATTTGCCAGACTGCTTCAGGGTAATATGAAGGCAACAGTAACTCAAGTAAACCCTTGTTACAATCAACATATGCAGAAGAGCATCTCTGACTGCACATTACATTGAACATTGAGTCACACTGGGCTAAGAATTGGAAACTGAGGCTACGGTTTGATCATGGGTTCACCAAAATTGGACAACAGAAGATTTGAAAAACTGTGGCAGCAATCAGGTGGTAGCGTCAGAATTTGGTGTAAACATCATTTAAGCATGGGTCCTACCTGCCTTGTATCAGGCTGGTGGCGGTAGAGGTGGGAGATATTTTCTTGGTACACTTTGGGCCCTTTTAGTATTAACTGATCATCATTTAAAAATTCACAGGCTGCCTGACTATTGTTATTGAGTAAGGTGAAATTTTTCTCTATTAGTCACAACTTGCAACCTCTGAACTCTGACCTCCTGCTGGGCCTGCAGCTCCTCCAGTCGTCTTCTCAGCTCTGCGTTCTCCTGCTCCGCTCCCAGCAGCCTCAGCGTCGAAGCCTCGCCCACTTCCACGCTCAGCGGCTTCTGATCTGAAGCGCAGAGAGGAGGAAATAAAGAATAAAACAAGAAAAAGAAGAACAGAAGGAGGGAGTGAAGGAAAGAAACAGAGAAAAAGAGAAATGGATATATGAGCTCAGTTACTGTTGATTAATAACCTGTGGGTAAGTAATACCTCAAAATATTTTCTCTTATCAGTTAATTAGCATGTCTTAAATGACAAGGTGCAGAGAGGCGGGTGCTCTGACCAATCACTTCACTCAGCTCCTCGTCGGACTCCAGTTCTGATTGGAGGAAACGCTGCGGAAGTGCAACAACCGGAGCAAGGACGCTGCCCCCGCTGCTGCTGTGCCTCAGGTCAGCCTCGAGGCTCATGTTCATCTCCAGCAGTTCATCAACTCGCTGCCTCTCAGTGTCCCGCTCCTAAGCACACATACACACACACTCAATGATCACATGAGCAAGAGACTTCAATGGGCCTCCACACAACATGCATGGGGTTCTTTCATGAAATGCAACCTTTCTGTCGAAAAAAGAAAATATTAGAACAATCTGCAATCTTCAGTTCAATTAAGAGCTCATTTGTACGGGATGGACAGAAATGCAAAAACTGCATCATAGTTTCCACCCACCGCTTCCACTTCCATGATTCTCTGACGCAGCACAAGATTGTCCCTCTCCAGCTCACGTAGGGAGGAGCAACGTGCCCGAGCGTCCGCCAGCTGCTCTTCTAGAAGCGTTTTGGTTTCCTGCAGCGCTGCGCACAGCTGCTGCTGCTCCTGCAGGGGGCACCAAACAGAGATGATTGAAACAACACGATGACGTGCTCACAGTTTTCGTTTCATGTATTCTGTCAAGTCTGGGGTTTTTTCTGTAGCAACTTCCTCTAATCTGTCACATCTATCACTGCTTTGCTCCCATTCAGTTCTCTACTGTCACTTAAGTGCACAAAGCAACTTTAAATTGTTTTAGCTGTCAGCTGAATGTATTTTCTATATAATTTCCCCTTATTATACAGTTCACAGCAAAGACACAGACAAGTCTTGCTGAGGGAGTCAGAGAGGCTGACGTACAGCTGAGAAGCAAACTGCAGACATTGCAAGTACCAAAATATGATCTCCAACTGCGATACAACTGGAGCTTGTATCCGGCTACTTTAGTACTTCTAGTACTCAGTGCTGATGCTCTCCAATGTTAGAGTTGTAAACTGTTGTAAATTATGACATTTATATTTTATTATGTTTTTGTTAGGCTGTATTAAGTGAAGTTAAACCCAGAGTAGCAGCTTGATAATAACAGGAAACAGAAAGTTAGTACAATCTAATTGCCAAAGTAATAGCCTAGTAATTACCTTGTAACAGCAGTGGTTATAACTGATGTATATTATATTGAATTTTATGTAACTGTGTACTAAACAGGCCACATAAGCAAGACCAATTAGTATAGTAATATAATTTTAAAAACATTCATTTTTATATCCTCATACTCATGGTAGTTACTTCATAAAAAATAAGGTAATACTGATTAATATCTAAATCCACATTAATAACATATTAAAGCAAAATTGAAAGAGCAGACAACATGGTGATAAAATATATCTTTCAAAATGAAGGAAAATAAAATATAATATAATACTAAGTCACATTTTTAAGATTTGTTTTAGACTTTCTGTGTTTTTAGTGAGACAAGTTAGCAGTTTAACAAGAGTATAAAAAGCCACAAGGTGTTAAACCAGAAATAATCACATGGAAACTGTCAGCAAACCTCTCTAGCTGTCTTACTGGTCCTTTTTTGGCCAACTCGGTGTAATTTTTAGCAGAATCCACACTTACGCAGATCGCTGCAAACAACTTGTGAGTACGATGTTTTCACTCCTGATAAAAAATGCAAATAAAACCCAACATGTAATGAAACTAATATGACCTTCCAAACTGATTTTTATTTTTATTTTTTTACACGTAAACATTCGACACCTTTTCCTCCCGATTCTTTACAGCCGCACAACAGTTCATTTTGAATTTCTGGAAACGAGTTCTCGGCGCACACACAACATTAGAAAAAAATCACCCTTCCGGCTAACATGAGCAGTCACACTGATATTGAATTTAAGCAGGATGACTCAAAAAAGACAGGGAAGGTGACGGTGAGGACACTGCAAAGTGTTTCACAACGATATGAGCACATTTTTTTGCCCTGAACAGTTATAGTACCTCGGAATAAATCTCATTTGGGTGTAAAAGTTCCAATAACTGTAGCTGCTCTTTGTCAATGAAGCAGCTCCAGGCGGTAAATCCCAATGACATCACACAATATAATCTCATTCTCCGGCTTTGAGCTTTAGAGTTGTTCGTACTCACTCTTGATTGAAACCCTCAGGGCCGTGTGAGGGAATATATGGCTTTTGAGATTAAGTGGTACTTCTTTTAAAAAATAATAGCTACTCAAAGAGAAAGATTTAAAAAGGGATCTTCTTGATGTGACCTTCGCCAGTAATTTTTATATGAGGGCCTTTGTCAAGCTTGTGTGTGTGTGTATCAAAGCAATGTGAAAATGACTTTCTCTTCCCTGCATAACATTTTTTTTTAAAACTATGTATTTTGTAGTGGAGATGTAGCTGTGTTGCTTGATTTCTCTATGGTGTGAGATGTGTGCTTGGTGTGTGTGTGTACCTTCAGTTGAGTGCGTGTGAGCTCCAGGCTGCGCAATCTGTGTTTACAGCTTTGAAGCTCAGTCTGGAGCTGCTCGGACCGTGCAGCTCGCTCTCGGGCACAGTCCAGCTCATCCCGCAGTGCACGCATGCCCCTCACATCACCCTGCAGAGAACGGTTCTGCATGCGCGCAGACACACACACACACACACACCCACAGATACACAGAGACAGATACATTCATACACCAGCTGGGATGAGGTCAAAGAAGGTTGTGAACAGATCTGGAATGCAGTAAAGCAAATGTTGACAAAGTCTGATACATGAGGAAGGAAATGTGTGTGTGCACTCGTGTGGTGTATACAATACTGAAATGTACTCACAAGGATACAAAAAAATTGAAAAGACCCATATGGAAAAGAGCAAGAGCTTGAACTTGCATGTATTATAGTTTCAAATAACATTTGCATGTCTTCTGCTATTATTTACAATGAAAATGTTCGAATTAACTGTGAATTCCGTAAGCAATATGCTGTGTGAAAACAATGCAGAAAAGGTCGTGTGTAAAAATAACTAGCATGCAATAAGTCTCTTGATACTTGTATAATTCAAAAGTTGAATAACTGATTTATATTTGGGCATTTTTTACACACAGCATGTAACTTCATTTAAGTTACTGGATAAATTACTCACATACTTATATTTAAGATACCCCTAATGTCCACTGTCATTATTTAAACAACATTCTAAGGTACTATTCAGGAGGACTGGCAAGAGGTAGCCAGTTACCCATCTGTAAAACTGTTTCCTTATAGACATTATTCCCACATAGACATTAATCATTTAACAGGAAAATCACCGATTTAAATTGCAATTATCTTGAGCATTATCAACAATGCTTATGGCAAGGTGCTGCAGTGCTTAGCACTGTCATCTCACAGCAAGAAGCTTCCTGCTTTGAATTCACCAGCAGGCTGGAGCAGTTTCTGTGTGGACTTTGCATGTTTTCCATGTGCTTATTAGGGTTCTCTCTGGGTACTCCAGCTTCCTCCCACAGTCCCAACACATGCATGTTAGGTTAACTGAATAAAGAGCAGTATGACTGTGTGGTTAATTGTGGCTTGTAGTCTAAAACGCATTGATTTGTCACTAAGATGTGAAAAGTAAAAATCCAACAACTCAAGTAATAATTTTTAAATTAATGTTGACTTTAAAAATTATATCATAGATGAGTCCTTACAGTGCACTTTTATATGTAAGACATATCTGCATAAGTAAATGATAATGACAAATGAAGAATGACAGTGATGTATGGAGTACACTTAGCACTGTGACAATGGAAAATGAAACTAAATGACTCGTCAGTGAGGGAACATTAAGACTGTATATGTATGATCATACCTGTAGTTGTGTTATGAGTCTAAACTTTCAAGTTCAGCTGAGACAGTAACAGCCACCTCTTTCAGGTCAAAGTGTATTTGAATGGAAAGAGCACAATCTAATTTACGGCCTAAGAAAGATGTTTTTATTCAAGATCCAAATGGTTTTGGGTGATTCTGCACTATTATGATTAGGCCCAGTGAGCAATAGTCTAGCTGTTGTCAAATTAGTAATGTTGTATGTGTGGCGAAGGAACAAAACAAACAAAACAAAAAAGAAAGAGAAGAAGCCTGCATGAGATTTCTGTCTATGTGCTGACCTCTATTCCATATCTGTACCTCTTTTTGAAGCTTCTGAAGCTGTTCCTCCATGGTCTCAATCTCCTGCTTGTAATCCAGTATCTGATCACCTTTATCTTCCCTAGAAAACATATCAGCACCGCAAATGCAATTACACAGTTTTTCTAAAGGCTTTTTCTTTTCTTTTGACTTGTATCTGTGATAAAGTGGCAGATAGAAATATAATTAGAGTAGAAAACGCTGTAATATTCTAAAACCGTACAGGCGTTTAATAAGCTGTGTGTACTGGATTATACCTGTGAGCAACTCATCTGGTCCCGACTCATTGCTCAGGTTTGCAAATAATCTTCATAGTCTTGACACTGACTTTTGTCACAACTTTTTAAGCGTTCTCCTGACTTCTATCATCTCAAGCACATACTGCACGCTCACGCAAACACACAGACTCACAGTTGTTGTTTAAGCCGGCGCAGTTTGGCCTTGCTGTCTGCCAGCTGGAGTAGCAGACCTTGGGATGACTCCTCATTGCGGCCAACCAAGTGCCCCGTTGTGGAATCAGACTGGGCCTCCCGCTCCCGACACAGCTCTGCTATTCTCTGGGAAGAAGAGAGAGAGAAAGATCAATGATGGATGTGGAAAAGGATACAAAGAACAGCTGAAAAGAAAGACGTGGGTTGAGGACTAAAGGCTCAGAAACACATTTCTGAGGATCTGTGAAGGTGAAAACAGTGAGCCGCACATGGCGACTAAATAAGTATGTGCTTCAGTAGATGCCAGCAAAGGTAAGATACTAGTGTTTTGCTGTGTATGCACTCTTTTTTTACAGAGTAAGGAGCTTGGGCTGCTGTGATGTCTTCAGATGTTTTAGGCTGTTTGACGTTTTGTGATGTATAATTTAAGTCAGATCTGTGTAGCAGCAGAAAATTCACACAAGGGTTAAATGTAGCAGGTAGCTTTGCAAAGGGGGTATATTTTATAAACATTAATGCAGAATAACCTTTTTATTCCTGTAATTTTGCAAACCAGCACAGCAACAGAACATTCTGATCTTACGCAGTATTCACATAAAGGAGAGCACAGTGGGACAGGGTTTTATTAGGGCCGATTTAAATCTGTGGAATTTATTTGAAACAAAATTTAAGATCTTACAATGCTTTGATCTCATATTAAGGTTGTAGCAAATGCCTTTTAATCCACTAGAAGCTTAAGACAGATCTCAGTTAAATATCAGTGGATTCAAGGATTGAGAATGTGTTTGAGATCAGAAGGCAGGAACATGAAGTGGAATCTGAGGTGCATTTAGAAATGACTGTGGGGTCTTTGCTGTTTCAAAGAAGTAAAGTTACTACGCTCCTTACACTTTTTTTTTTTTTTTATAAATACTGTAGTCTGTTATCTCCAGCCTAACAGCATGCATTTCATTTTCCAATTCATTGTTACTTAAATCACATTAAAACTTTTGACCACAATGCCATTTCAATCCCACTGTGCACTAATGTTTTATGAATTTTAATTAGTTCTATGGGTGGTTCAGCAGAGATTTCACTGATACCACCTTTTGTTGGTTAAAAAGCAGAATTATTACAACTGTAGGAGGTAATCCATAGCTACAAAATGTCTGGGCGGCATCTGGTGTGAAATGTTGATCCAACTTGAAACAATGGAGGAACTGATTCACTTGCTGAAACTGATTTAGTTAATTAACTTTTAATTTCTTCAGGAAAACACATTTTCAATTTCCTTCTTGTCACGTCGGCGTGATTGAAAACATCATAAATGCCCAATTTTTTCATTTTCATTCATTACAGTTCTCCAGCAAAGAATCAAACAACGGACAATGATGGTAAATTCACTTTAAGGCACAATAACGCTCACACTATGAAGTCCATACTCCCACAGCAATGAAGTTGCACCCACGCAGGGGTCTGCTTCCATCTGTCTGCACAGTTGAAGAGAGCAAAAGTGATGCAGTAATTTGGTGTTCTTTCCAATCAGCTATTATAGCCGTTATTAATTTGTGTCTTATTTGCTCATTTGTCAAGATTTAGATGAGCTGCTCAGCACTGTCATGTCTGGTATATGTAGCTACCACCAGCTGCCAGTTAGCCTAGAATAGCCCACAGAAACAGGAAGAACCGATGGCCTGACTCAGCTAAGGGGTTAAAAATTGACCTACTAATCTCTTCCTTGTTATCATGTTTCATTATCAGAATAAAGGTTCTATACAACTCTTCCAAGCTACCTCCCAGTGCACGATCTAATAAACGCTCAACTTTAAGTAACCTTGGTACTAGTTACACCTTTTTACTGCAAACTGCAAACTGCCCCCAAACTAGAAATCTTAGAGCTTAATTATCTGATCTGTTTTCTGATTTTTGTGACTACTCGTTCCTTGTTCATTGCGTTGTTCTGTCGCGTCTGTCTGGTTATCATGCTCTTGTGAAAGTTTCTTAGTTCCCTTTTCGTTGAAAGAAAAAATTAATCACAATCAGACTTCCTGTTTAAATTAAAAATGACGGTAGGCTTTGTGCTAGAATCATTTCGGGATGTGCTGCTTTGCAACTTCAGGAAGTCACAGATAATTTCACAGGTGCTGGTGGGAAGAATTAGTTATATTTATATTATAACAGGCTGTTTCATTCCCCATGAGTTTCTATTTAGCCTAACAGCTACTGGCTGCTTCTTGAGATTGGTATCAATGCTGTCATTTATCTTTTGGTTAAAAAAAACGCAAGTGTCAAGCTATTTCTTTAAGGCTTTGTGTATTGCATACCTCCAACTGTGTGTCTCTCTGTGCCAGCAGGCTTTGGATCTGTTTGGCCATGGAGCTAAACACCAGCTGCAAGTCTGCACCTTCAGTCTCCACTAGCTCCTCCCACTGAAGTGGCAGCACCACACGAGGATCCTGAGTTACCTGCAACGAGGACCATTTTTTAGGCCTCTATGACAAGATCAATACACATCTGGGACACCTGACACAAAATAGCCCAGGCACTGCAAGCGCTGTGTGAATACCAAGCATTTGTGTACAACGAAAAGGAAAAGAAAAATAAATTCTCACATGTCTATGTGTGAAAGCTGTAGAAAAATGCACTAAAAAAATTCACTAGTGCATGCAAAGCTAGTGATCATGTTGACAGGTTTAAAAATCTCCTCGGGTGTAAGCCATACAGAAGGAAAGCAGGGGGTGCATCCATTCACACAGAAAAAGCACCTCTCACCTCTGTGATTTGTTAGGCTGAAAAACCTGGGGAGAAAAAGGCTGGGAGGCAGCATGCTGTTACTGTAATTCAGTCACGCTGCTATGCAAAATGTTGTTTTTGTAATTCCAGCAATTATTCATGGGGGGTGTTTTTAAAAGAGGCAATTTGGCCTTTCTGCCTTATTGGGGCGGATGGTGGACAGTGACAGGAAAAAAGATGAAGGAGAGACAATGATGTGACAGAGGGGGAGATTGGAGAGGTGGACATGGGAGGTGGAGGATCCAGCTTACAGTGGCAGCAAGGGGCACCCAGAGGTCCTTAAAAGGCTGCCAACAGAATGACAAGTAGCTCATTTTCACAACTCAGTTGAAGCACAAGGAGAAGGTATAACAATTTCATTCTTTCTGCCTACAGGCCAGACAGTGAAGGGACTCTTTGCTTAATCATGTTTGGGAACAAAAATCCTCCAAGAATTTCTTTTTTAATGAGTGAGGGATTTGGTTTGATTAATTCTGCACTTACTTACCTGCTGAATACAACTGGCAATGCCAGCCTGGGTTTCAATGTCCAGGGACTGGATCTGCTGAATGAAGGTTTCCTTATTCTCGCACTGTAGACACAGGAAGAGATGGAGTCAGGTGTGCATGTTAGATCAAAATACCAAAAAGTGTGTTCATAGGTATTCCTGGAATTAGCCATGAGGGACGCTTATTAGAAGACAGCAGGGCAGTCTTTGGGTGGAGGACTCCTGGACGACTCTCCTTAGACTCAGACATTTTGTAAACTTGCACTGTTGAGCGGTCGGGCAAGATTATCACGCCACTTTAACGTGAAGCCTGAAATTGGCCCTTGTACAAGGTTGCCAGGGTAACACAATACAAGGCTAAAACTGATGCCAGCGGAAACTCTAATGAAACAAACAAAAAAACCAAACAGTATTTGAGCGCAATGATCCTGAGCTGAAATTAGAAAAGGAAATGAATCAAGATCCTCTGGAATGAGTTTATACAAAATAGTGCACAACAATCTGTCTTCTTTTATGTTTTCCTAGAAGAATGTTTCCTTCAGGCCTTTCTGGTAAAGTTTAAACAACAAATCTGTGTAGTGAGCACCAAAAATATGAGAAAAATTAGTCCAAAGAGTTCAAGGTGTGCACATTACTTTGAACTGATTTTGGAGGAAAGAACATGTAAAGTAAAGTGAAATTTATTGTGTCTGTCCTCCTACTTTGTTTTTAAGTAACATGCACAATGCTGCTGTGGTCAGCTTTGACCAAAGCATGACGGTCATATGAGCGTGTGATCACCTGCACTGCACTTCCTAGTAAGAGTAACAGCAGTCGCCTGAGCTCCTCCACGGCTGCCTCTGAGGACACAGAAATAACTGTCATCATCATCATTATCATCATCATCTTCACCCCCCCCCCCCCCCCAGCACCCTCCTCCTTATCATTATCACCTTAATGTGCTTCACAGATAGCTGAGATATAGACTCGAACATAAAGTATAATTACTTTCTTCCTGCTGAGAGACATGACACTGATAGGATCGTGTTGTTATCTTTATACCTGTTAGGGGGTCCTGGCCCAGAATGGCAACATTTGGGAGAGACATGAGTATCAACTGCTGCAAGTCTTCCTGAAAAAGAAAAGAAATGTAAAGAGTTCAGCACATACACATACACACACACACACACACACACACGAAAACACCTCAAGTAATCACCTGGACCGTCCTGTTCTTCTGCCCTCAGTTAGCCGAGATAAACAAAAGCGCAGGAACTTTCCACCAGTCGGCTCTGATTTGTTGTGTAAACAAATAAGAGATCCCTGATAAGACTGCATTGTTTTGTTCTTACAGGCTGGTAAGATTTTGTACAATTTTAGTTTAATATAGTTCGCTGCATCTTGTTCTCTACTTATTCTCAATGTGTAATAGAATCAAAGAAAAACAATATGATGATAGCAGTGAATAAGAAACCTGCAGCTAAACCACTTAACACTACTGGCAACTACTGCTGACCTTTTGGGTATAACATATGGGTAATGTGGGTGATGTGACAGCAATGCAGACGCACTGACATAATCTTAAAGATCACAAGTGACGTCATAAACAACCAGAACAAATTACTTGGAGCGAGTCAATCCAATTATTAGTACTTCCAACAAACCTGACTGGTACATGATCATAGCCATTATTCATTTACTTCAGCTTGTAACAGATATATTAGTATTAGTATTTACTCAGGAAATCTTAACTATAATAAGTGTATATAAACATTTTTTTGTCAAAACTGACTTAACAGATTTCACTAAGGAACCATCTCCTTAGTGGATCTGCTATGACAGGACGAAACCAAATAGGTACAGATCAATCACCGGAAACCGTTTACTACTGGAAGCAGCTGCTTGTCTACATTTAGCAAACTCTTTATTACACAGACCTGTTCAATTTCTTTCTAAGATCTAATCTAATCAGCCAATTACATGGAAGCAATTCAGTATATTTAGAGATGTAGACATGGCCAGAGAGGACCTTCTGAATTTCAAACCGAGCAGCAGAATGGGTTGTTGATGCCGAATGGGCTGATCTGAATATCCACAATCATCCTGCCTTGTATGAGCAGTTCAGGCTGGGGGTGCTGTAATAGTGTGGAGAATTTTTTCTTGTTCACTGTAGTCAAATGGCACCTACAGTCACCAGATCTCAATCCTCAGCTGACAGTCACCAGACCTCAATCAGATCTCAATCAGCTGCGCAGCTGACAACTCTGCAGCAACTGTGTGACGCTGTCATGTCAGTATGAACCAAAATCACTCAAAGATGTTTTCAGCACCTCGTTGAATCTATGCCACAAAGAATTAAGGCAGCTATGGAGGTAATAGGGGACCTAACCCAATACTGATAAGGTGTACCTAATGAAGTGACCACTGAATGTACTTTCAAGAGAAATTTCAATAATTTTGAGTTGCTTTAATAAGAAGACAGCTTGATTGGTTTTCTTGTTAACAAAAATTCTGATCACAGACTGTTAATAATCAATTTTTAGAAGTTTTTTTCCAAAATATTTGTTTAATGCGTATCCTTATTGTCTAGGAGATTATCTAAGATTAACTACAATTCAACTGGTCAAAGCTGGACTTTTGTTGCATGTTGTCATATTTCCTCTGCACTTTATTTTATTTATTTATGTATTTTTATTTCTCCACTGCCAAAAAGGGAAAACATTCCTAAAAAAAAAAAAGAGAACATCTTTTCATTACTGTCTTGATTATCTCAGCTGAGGGACTGTGCATCTTACAGAAAACCATTTAAAAATTTGAATTCACTAAAGCCATTAAATCTCTGGCTCCTCATTTTGGACATTTCCTGCATGGTCCCGGGCTACAAAGTATTTTTAATGCATTTCAAATTCAGGAGATTCAGGACGAGCAGAAGGCCCACCAACACTGTGTTCATCTTGTTTCAGCGAGTCGTAATTTCTGCTTTGAGCTCTTGGACAAATCTCCTGGCAGACTCAAATGACGCTGAATCAAGCTGGACCACAGACGCCTCAGACATTTCCCGTCCAGAAACCTGGCTTCTCTGGCAGCAGAAAGAAATATCTGTCATGTGACCCCACAGCGCCTCCCTCCTCCTACGTTGCCATCCAGTGCATCACTAGTGTAGAGGGTAATCATTACTGTTACTTTGCCACTTAATTTAGTTGGTCTTAAACTTAAGAAAAAGAAAAAAAAAAGAGGAGAACAACTTCACCGTTAATTAAAAACATTTCTGTCAGAGAGCCACACGCTGTTGCTGGCTAGCTCCTTTCCCAACTGCTCAGAAAGCCTGTTCACAACCTCCTCACATCCATCAGCGCAAAATCACAAGAGTACAGATGTAAGTCACAATTACAGCTCTCTCAGCTGCTTACTGTAATTTATAAACTGTATGGGGAGAAAGGCAGGGACTCCCTTTAGCAACTGGCATGTGCAGCAAACCTTATGTTTCTGCTCCTTCAGGGCGTGCAGGATATTAGCCACTGTAGCTCTGAGTTGGTCATCGTGCAGCTCGTGGCTGATGATGCCAAACAGACTTCTGCAGGAGATTAGCCAGACTGATAATTATATAGAAGCTCCTTGTTGTTGTTGGCACAGTAATGTCTTTGCACGGGCAATTCCCTGCCGGGCAGTACGGCCAAGATACATACTGGGTTGTATTTGCTTGAATGCCTCCTGCACTTTATTTCATACATTATTATTTATAATACAATACAAAAGAAAGAGGTCAAGAATATGAAAAATGTGCAGTGATTTCCAGGGCAATCACACTCAAAGTTAATTTCTTAAGGAAGTAGATTTTTCCACTAAAGCAAATGCCCCCCCCAAAAAAGGAATTAGCTAGATGGAGCAGTCCTGAAACTGGGATAAAAGCATTCATCACACTGCTGGCTGCAGTTAAGAAGAGAATTAAGTTCCATCTGTAAGATCTTTTTCAAATCCCGCCTTTTTATTGTATGTTGTTTGGATTGGTGTTGGCGTTAATTTTTGCCACAGACTTGCTTTTATTTATTTTTCCCCCTAATTTTAAATTTTGGCTTTATGCAAAAACAGATTAGTAGAGACATCATTTATTGGATGTTCGGCAGCCGTAAAAATGTCACGGTTTACCAAGGAGAGAGATCTTTAAAATGTGGAGGGTCAATAAATTAGTAGTCAAGAGAAATTAACATTTAAAATCCCATTAACAGAAAGCTGGAGAGCAAGTGTCTCATTCAGTGGCAGTAAATGGAGTTTAAAAAAAAGAAGAAGAATAGATTAAGAAAGACATAGGAGAACAGAATACAGTCAGCTAGAGTATAATACATTAGCATATAATGAAATTAAACCAGTAGAATAGAGCAGGATACATGCAGCATAGCACTCATAAATTTTACAGTAGGTTATATGAGTCCATACAGTAGACGTGCACAGCCTTCACTTCCCGCCCGTGTCGTCAACACAAATAACTCCGTTTCTATAGAAGACAAGCTGAGGTCACAGCAGATATCAAGCCCTGCCAAGCTGCACACTGTTTCTGTGGCTTAAGCTCTCCACACTCTTGCCATTGTATTGCACGCACTCTCTCACATAAACACACAGACAGCATTAAACAGCATAAAAAAAATTATAATAATAATTCAGTGAGAAGTAAAGCTGTGACCGATGTGGAACTAAATGTCTGCAGAGACACTGGAGCCTATTCTGAGCACACCTGCTGAAATTCTAGTGCAATGTCGGCTGATGTGAGCTTCTCAATTATTTGGCAGTGTGCTGTGCTGCTAGGGGCTTTCAAGGGACATTAGTGATTCACTGAAAATTAGGAAGTGAAACCTCGTAGACTCGTGTTCTTCTGTTGTGTGACAAGCAAAACAGTGCATGTTCAGTCCACCTGACTCGTACTTCGGGATGGTTTCCTCGCTCAGAGCAGTAGCTTTCTGAATCATCCTCCGGGGGTTGGAAGAATTGTGTCATTTCCTCAAATGCCAACGGCGCATGTGAATGCACATTATGAAATGCATGATACTGTGGGCTATTTGATAGATTCTCAGTCTCCTTCCTTCCTCAAGCTCTAACCACAGCAGCAGCTAAAAAATGCAGCTCGCCACTCCTCCACTTTTTCTCACCCCATTTGCCTGATAATAAGCAAGGACACGTCGACTGTGGATGGAAAATTCTCTGTTTCATCTTTTCTCTTGTGCTAATATGCTGCCTCCCTGTGCATACACTTCAAATTTTCCACAATACCCCCAAGCAATATATTGTTAGTGTTAAGAGTGATAGTTGAGCCTCATCTTGTTCTCTGTTTTTACTACCTCGCAGCTAGAAAACTGCTTCTCCGGCCCTCTGCCATCACCCCGTCTCCCTCGCCATTTGTGTCGCTGTGAGTCATGTTTTAGAAAGATATTCCAGCGCTTTCACAAGACTTTTTTTCTCGTAATGAGAAGCTGGGAGTCATTTTAGTCCATCCACAAAAGAAGCCATTACACTAGTGTTTATGAAAACTTTTTTTTTCTAGAAATGCTAGAGAAAGTGATTGGGGCCATTCAAGACAGGAGCTGGACCATTTACAAATGACCGTGCAGCCTGTATCACTGTGTCACACGTTTGCCTCGCTATCTCGGTGTAATGACTTGTCCTGCCGCTGAGATATTAATGCCACAGTTTGACAAGGTATCAAACCACCCAATTAAGCTTTGTTGAAGCGTGTAGCTACAGAGATGAAACTTCCAGAAAAACACCTCAAAGAATTAGTTTGACATTTTGGGAAAAACATGTATTTATTTTCTTGCTGAGAGTCAGCGATCGATACTGCTTTCATGTCTGCTTGCTAAAAGCTGCCGGGGCAAAGTTAGCACCAGAGTAGCATAGCATGAAAGAAAACAAGGTAAAGGTGAAAAAAGAAAACAAAAAACTAACAAAAAAAGTACCAGCTCATTAACTGACATATTCGATTTTCTTAATCCCTACGTAAGGACTGTTGCTTAGCTGGATGCTGGACTTTGAAAGCTTTATACAGCAAAAATAATTATGTGTTAGTAAACTTAAATTGCAGCAAAGACAGGTTTCCAGCCACTGTGATGAGCTCAGCTAACCAACTGCTGCCTTATTGCATCAAACTATCTTGCAATCAAAGTTGTTGCAATCATACATGCAACAACTATCTATTCAAACACAAATATGTTTAGAGTTAAGATTCCTGATTTTATAGCACATGTGATAGTACTGTTTTGGTGCTTATTCATAAAGAAACTAAGATTGCAAAATAAAAATAAATTCATACCGTTTCACACCATATGTCTTTTTTAGACATTTACAGTTGCAAATCTTCTAACATTTTACTAGTTTAGATGAACTTTTACGCAACATTAGGAGGCTATACCATCCAGCTGCATCATCAGCATTTTGCAGTCATGCTTCTGCTGACCCGAGGTTTCCGCTAACACCTGAGGGAAATACCTGGTGCTCTAGATGTTAAATGCTCAGCTATGTTCACTGCCGAGTCTCTAACTGTGCCTGCTGTTTGAAGTTGAGCAGGTAGCGTATAAAGCCAGTTTATTAAAGCTTTCTGGCTGAAATCAGGTTCCTGTTGCCTCTGAAAACAGGCTGATAAAAAGCACTGTGAAGCAGAACGATAAAGCTGTAGTAACAACGGGCGAAAAGACACTGTAGCTCGAGCGGCAGACGACAAACCTCACGGGGGTTCAGCACTGCAAGTGCTCATTTTTACATTGCAAGGAGCTGTTTGCTTTGTGGCAACCCAGCAGCAACTAATGAGCCAATATTTGAACAGTTTTGTCCAGATAATTATGTCCAGAGCTTCACTGAGAAGACCACGAGATGCAGGTGTGGGGTTTGTTTTTATTTTCTGAATACTGTGCAAAAAGTATTCATCTGTCCAAGTTCTAAAATATAAAAAGTGCACAAAATGCAGTTACATAAAAATATGAGCTAAAAACGAAACTGTAGTTGCCCTCATAGCTTTCAAAAATTTCTTTCTTTATCACAGCCAAATGGACTATACCGTTAATGGGTTTCTTCTTGTTATAGTGGGAATGTGAAGCTCAGGAGAAGTCCTGTGCAGGCTCTGTTGCCTTTCAGTACATTGCCCTGATTTCCGTCTTGATGATTTGATCTAATAGAATCTCAACAACCTCCCCTCATCCCCACCCCCCTCTCTCACCACCATCACCCTCCCCTACCTGGTAGAAGGCTCGCAGGTGTCGATTTAAAATAGAAAAATTCTGGACTCTCAGCATGTGGTCGTCTCTCTCGCTGTTGTACAGCCGCTCCACCTTGGGGTTTGGATCTCTGGGTGGACACACACAAAAAAACCACACACACACACACACACACACACACACACACACACACACACACACACACACACACACACACACACAGTGGTTTACACACTGCAGCTTGATCAAACAGCCCAGCAACATTTCTCTCCAGATGAGAAATTCTTATGCAACAGTGCATTTAAGCAGAGTGAATAAAATTTTAATGAGGTCTGAGAAGCAGGCAGTGAGAATCCACATGCAATTATTTGTTGAAATAATGTGGCTTAGGTCGGGCCAAATTAATCAGCCATTGAGCAAATCCTGCCTAAGATCTTGTCTTGCCAGTTAATAGACAAAAGGTTTTCTCCTCCTGAAACTTGAACACGAAGATAAGGGAATCAGTGGAGATGGCTTATAGGATGGCATGATTATAATTTGCTAGAAATTTCAGAACATTGTGCTTTAACACACACGCACTGCAAAACAACATGAGGTTATGAAACCGAGTGTGATAAATGTTACATCACTTTTCATGCAAAAGAAAAAGAACAATACCAAGTGTTTGCAACCATGTTAGCACCTCTCTGATGCTGTGCTGTGGCACACCATAAAGCATAAGGGAAAATGCTTACCGTTAGCATGATAGGGTTCTTAAATTACCATCAAACACAAAGTGAGGGTTGGTATTTTGGGAGATATTTGCGCATAAATCAAAGAAAAACTACAAAGTGGACACGAAAAGTGATGGTGCCGCATTAAATATCACAAAATTAAGACTCACTCTGAGCAAAAATCGAGTTTCTGTCCCCTGAGTCATGCTGTCAGTTAAACTAAGCTGAAGTATTTTAGTGCACAACATTAAACTGAGGGAATTATCTGCCTTTATTTAACAGCTGTATGGCTGTAAAAGGGCTGGATGCAACTAACACACTGCCAATATGTCCCAGTGGTCACTCAAAACACTGCGACTGTTTATTTGTTTGTGCAGTGACATCATTACAACGTATGAACTGTGCAGCCCACAACCCAGAAGGAAACCAGGACATTAAAAAAGCTTCTGTGGTTCATGCACGGTGCAAGAACCATTATAGAAGCAGGCAAGACTGCCAGGCATACAAATAAAGGTGTTGTTGATTTTTTCCAGTTGTCAGTAACGTTACTGCAACCAAAAAAACCCATCCATCCAAACAGGCATTTCCTCCATATTATAAAAAGAGAGATGTAAAATTATTGGCAGGACACAGCTGCTCACAAGGTCAGTTTGCACTCTTTCTATTATCCCACACACTGTCCATCACCTTAACTCACTTCACTTAAGTTGCATAAGCATCTCAATCACCAGGCCACCAGGGTGCCCAATTTCAGTGCTTTTTAATGGCTTTCACTCAAAAAGCAAAAAAAGCTGCCATGGAGTTTAAGCAAGAATGGGTTGTGTGTACATGTAAGCGTTTGAGATTGCCGATAAAAGCCACAGGCACTTTTTTTGCAACTAATTGCAAGGTTGAACGGTTTATATTTTCCGTTTACAAATGAGCACTTATGCTTTTATTATTTTACATTTATATTATTACATTTAAAAGCAGACTGACTGGGTAAAGTTTGCAAAGGTTTATCAAGTTATCTTTTCCCCCTCTCTAATAGTCACGTTTATTGCAGTGTCCACAGCTAGGAAGCAGTGAAAGTGAGAAAATGTTGATGAATCTTACATGACCCTCATGACCTCATTGAGGAAAATCCCATTGGTCAGCCTCAGGTAGCGGTCTCGGGCGCTCTGCGAAACAGTGTTCACTTCCATGTACTGGCTGTAGTGAGGTGCACCGTCCTCACTCTCTACCATATTCTCAAACAGCAGCACCTATGAGAGACAGATAGAGATGATCTTGTGTGGTGACCAAAGACAAGGAAGAACCAGCACAGGAGCAGAAAATAGACACAGAGATGGGCTAAGAGAAAATTTTCGCACAGGAAGTCACTTGAGTCTGTGCACCTGTCCGAACAGGTGGGATCTGTGCGCTCACACTGGGAAGCACTTCACAGTGACAGCCAGCCAAGCAGGACTGCAGCCAAGGTTTCTCTCTCGCGCGCTTCTAAGACGACTTGTGCCAATGCAAACTGCAATATAATGAGGTTTATTCCCACCTGCACCTTCTAAAAACTGCACGGTAGGTAAACAAAGTAACAAGCCAGAGTTGGTCTCAGCTGATGAGGTGATACAGAGGAGACTGAGATGCGGAGGATAACAACTGGGTTGGGTGGCAGGGGATCCCTTCAGGGTGAAAAATCTCATGTCAGTGAAAAAATGACCTGCTGAAGTGCCCTCAAGAAAAAAAACAAACCTCTTCCAAGTCCTGAATCTGACATCTGACCAGCCCCCTCTTTGGAAAGGGGAAACAACAGCCAATGAGAACATCCCTATAAGACTTAGTGATCACATTATCCAAGCAGAGATCATTAACCAGAAGGGGGAGACTCGGTGACTTGCCATGTGGAAAACCCAGCTGGGAATTCAGTGTGTTACAGCTGTAGTTGGTTTAAGAGAGCGCATACTCTACGACTTTGCGTTACTTTGAAATCAGAAGCAGCCCAAGGACACGGAAGTGTCAAGGCTGGGAGAGAAAAAGTTGGTTATTAAGAGGCGAGGGAAGCTGCCAAAAGGAGAAGTGTTTGCTTTTCTGTACACAACAGAAAAAAAGGCAGGGTCGAGGCTGTTTGTGTTATTTATTCAAGTTTTATATGTATTCTGACGAACAGAACTGGAAAACAGACTGGTCTAAAAAAAATTTCACAAGCTTTCTGACTAGAAATTATACAGACTTTACTACAGAATTGGTTACCGCTAGGTCGGATTTTGTAATTTTTTTCACACCGTTTTACACCCTCCTGTTTTATTCTCCCCTCTGCGCCTCTATAAATGATGACCTTTTCTCTAACTCAAAGTGATAAATGATAAATGACGTACCCATTGCGCCAACGCACTTTCCATGAATTCCTCTATTATCTCCTTAATGCTGGACTCCATTGTTGTGGCACGAGGGCTGTGAAACACTACAGAAGACAGCTAATTAAAGAATATCACCAACGCGGTGTATGTAATGAATCAGAGACAGAGAATCCATCTTGCGTCAAGTGAAGTAGTTTGACATTTGTGCGGCCCTTCTTCCCCTCCCTCTACCTCGTTTGCTGTCTCTTCCTCTCTGACTGCGTGTGTCAGTTAGTTTCATTGCAAAACCACACCGGAATTTTTCAAAACGCACATGTTGAGGGTTTTTTAAAAAAAAAAACACACCCTCAAAACTTCACACAACACACACAAACACGGAAATATTTTTCTTGAGTACCGCAAAACACTAGAGTGCAAAAAAGGGACATTGTAACTTCGCAGAGGTGAAATATTAGGCCTATTTCCTCCTCTGCGTATTTATGCGCACATTTCCCTTAAATGTGTGTTTTTACGCCATTATTTGCCTCAGTATCGCCTTGTTTTGACCTTAGACATGACATGTTGATCTAATGTGTGTTAAAAATGAGGTTTCCACTTGAAGTTGTCAGAGGTTTAGCGTCTCCAATGTTCACCATGCGTTCAGCTGCGCTCCAAGCACTGTGCAATAGTGACCTCTGGTGCTTCAAAAGGAAAGTTCATGCTTTCACATATTATTAATTACATCATCAAAGGGGGAGCGAGCTTCCTTACTTTGAGCTAGCTGCTGTGTATAATGCATTGCAGTATTTTCCATTCTATAGCTGGCTAAACCTGCCGTATAAGGCTTCATCTGTCAAGGCTTTGACAGATGAAGCGGAGTACAAGTAAATGGACAGGGGCGTTTCTAGGATTTTTTTTAGGTGGGGTTGGTCAAACACAGAGCAGGGTGGGACCACAGGAAATCAGTATTTTTAAGCAGAAAATGAAACCATTAGTGCAGAAAACACGTGGCACAACTTTCAGGTCCATGTCCAGCCCTGTGTTCTACTTATTATGTGATTTATTACGTGAAAAGTGCTGCACAAGAGTTTAAATAGCTTTTTGTTTGTTTGTTTGTTTGTTTACTGGATATTTGTTTTGCAAAGTGGAAAAACAGTAACTTAACTAAAAGTTAAGTAAAAACTTCCCTATTAGAAATTATATGCTGTATACTGTATAATGTTCTCATTATGTGTGCTCTTCAGATTCATGTAAATACTAGATATAAATATTTGTTTCTTAAATGCTGCAGCTCAATGTGATTTTAATTACTTGCGTATTGCTGATCAATAACAATAGCATGCTCAATAATCCAAGTAAGGAAATCTCAGAAAGCTCATTCTGTTCATCTGGACGTTGCCTTTTCAGGAGGAGAAACATTTCGTCAGTCATTCAAGTGAGTTCTGTTCTTTCCTTATAAGGCTGGGGAAGGCAGGCAGCTGAGACTAGCTTGGACGGGTGACAAAACATAGAATTAATTTTCTATAAAGAAACTACAACTTTAAAATAAATATCATGGAGTCCAATAACTGCACTCCAAATAGAGCAGAAGCAGAAAGTAGCACAACATAGAAATACTACTTCTGTAAAGTATTTGAGTAAATGTACTAAGTTACATTCCCACTGATCCCATCCATGAATCTCATCTGATGGTGGTGGGAATTGTAGGACTTATAATACTCTAGTGCTTTTTTAGTACTTTATTTATAATGTGTCTGTTAAAATGATGGTGGTTGACTTTTGTTTGTTTGTTTCTTTATGTTTTATCATTATTTCCTGAAGTGGCTGTTACATTTTCTAACTCAAGCTGTATTTGTCAACGATGCAAGGTTTAGCCTGCTATAAAGAAGAGTGATGATTTGTTGTTCTTATTGTGCAATGCTTTATCAAAGCGTGACATGGAGAGTGGATGTGCATAACAGTAGATTCTTTCTGGGGTTTGCACACAGGCTTCAAAAAAGGATACCAAGGGAAAGATGTCATTGAAAAGCTGCCAAAAGGAAGCTGTTAGAAGATGAATGTGATCTGAAGATTTGTGCAAATCATTATTATCATAGTTTCTGTACAGTCTCACATGCCCTTAATGGTCCGCACAAGGCTTCTTCTTTATGTAATTAGGGAAATTTTATAAGGCCTGATGAGCAAAAGGCAAATTTTAGAACATTTTTTCCATGTATTTTAATAATTTATTAATTTTATGATCCAATTTAAGATTTTATGATACAATTTCTTTGAAGGTCAGAGCTGAGAAATGGACTGTAACGCTCGCTCCTTTGTTAATCTCTGCTACACATTTTGGGGGGGTTTTTGTTGAAAAAGAAAACATTTATTTTTCTGCAGCCACTAAATGGATGCTTATATATTTGGAATCAAATAAGACATTCGTGGAAAATAGTCTGTGATACAGTTTTATTTAGGAAGATTGAGCACACATTAGATATACCTGCAGCTTGGACAGATCACCATACTTGTATATATAAATATGTTTTGCCACAAAAAGGATTTATAGACTGTTCATCTTTGTAAAATAGTTTCCAACATGTTGCATCAGTGTGCTGTTTATGCCAGAGTGTGTTCCTGTGTGCTGTCAGGGTGTGCTGACACTGCTTGTGCAGCAGTTCTGGGATTAACTGCGCCAGGATTATCAGATTGTTTCAGAGCTGCCAGAACAGACACGATGACAGCTTCATATAGGGCACCGCACACACATATGCACGCAAACACGCACACTTAATCCAACTCTCCTTGCTGGACTCAGATAACCCATTGTCATATTCAAACGTGCCTCTGTTTTAGGACATGTACAAAAGGAAGCCGACACTACAAAGCAGTTAAAAACTTCTACCTTTAATATATAATTCATGTGCATTGCCAGTTTAACAGGTTCCTAAGCATTTCATTGCAGATTAGTACAAACTACAGCCGTGGGATGAATGTTACAGTGCACACAGGATGAACTTGTGAATCTGAGCCAAAAAAATTGTTAAAAATTGTTAAATATGTTTTCGTGTTTAAGCTAAACCTGTTTAAACTGACTTTTCTAGACGCAACAAGATGTACTACACATCTCCTGAACAGATTCGTAGACGGTGACACATGCATGATGTCCTGCACAGAGGAGATGTTTGTTTGGTGTCTGTGCAGGGCTTGATAAGATTCCCTGTGTGTTGCCCTGTTTTGGCCATGTGTGAGGGAGCTGCAGCTGCTGCTTTTGGTGGTACATAAATCAAGCCTAATGTGTCAAAACCCAAATGGTGCCCTACTTGCCACCACCCAACTCACACAACCAAAACAAAAAAAAAAGCACTGACACATCCTCCCCCCTTGCATCTCTTCCTCCTGAGCTTGTGTTTTTAAAAACATTTCTCCCTTTAGCTGGCAGGGGAGGGAGTAGGGGAGGCAGCCTTCTCCGTGGTGTTATCAGCTGGCTTCTCTGCGTCTTCAGCCCCGGGGGATCCTTCGGCGGCCGAGGGGTCAACCTGCGCAAACTTCAAGATGTTGAGGACATTCGCTTTAACATCCTCAAAGGTCTCCTTCACACCCTTCTCCAGGAGATAACCCACACTTTCACCCTCGGGGTCCTCCAGAGCCGTGGCCCCCTCCACAGCCGTCTGCAAGTACCTCAGGCTCACCAGCACTGACATCTGCAGAGAAAGAAGCAATAAAGATACTGTGAAATCAGGGTGTAAAATCTGTGCTCGCAGACAGTTTTTATCACAAAACGAGATGGTCAAAGGGTTTCGTAAGCTCACAAAAAAAAAAAAAAAAAATGGAGAGAGGCATCAACTTTAATAAATCACGTAATTTTAAAGCTGCTGGGTGATCACACTCTGAAGGACTTTTATTCTGTACAGCTGAAGCTTGTGTGGATGTATTTGAACTCTGAGTTTCTGACAGCTTGTACTGTGTTATATATGTGAGAGACAGTTATACACATTTTTTCTGATTTTGAATTCACTGTGGAAGTATTATCAGCATTGTTACACATTATTTTATTTTTTTTCTGTAGGATTGTAATGATAAACATGGTTTTACTTGATGTTCATAAACCATGTTGGGGGGGAATTATTATTTCAGAAGGGGTGTTATGTTTATATTGTCTTAGTTTTTAAACTGGAAAAATCTTACTTCCAGCCTTCATATTGGGTTTTGCAATCTGAAGCTTCTTCAAAATCAAATCACTATAAAGTTAATAGTTAAATTCAATCTCCATCTGATCGTTTTCATACAGCCTCTTAGACACATTGTGTCCAGTTTGTTTCCTAAAAGAGTGAGATCCAGTTTTGACTGAAAATTAGCTGCAGTCTTCAGGACAACAATGTAGTGGTGATGCAGGAGAACAAAATATTTTTAGTATTATCTCATGCTTCCTCTTCCATTTTTTGTCTGCTGCTCAGATTCAGCACAGGTTTTGTTAAAGTAATGTCTTAATGCCTTGGCATGCCAAAGTGGACTAGAAAAACCATGCCACTGGTCTGTTGAGGTATAGGCTGTGTAATTGGCTGGTTGGAGCGTATAACAGTGCTGTGTTGAACATAAGAAAGAACTTCCTGTTACAGGCTTAGTTTGGCTATTTAAACATGTGCTGTCAATGCTGGCATTTTGCAAAGGAATAAAAGTGCATGTTTGATTAAAACTTGGAAATCAATGTAAACCAGTGAGCTTTTTCTTTTTGTCGGTTGTCATGGCAGTGTGTGCGTCAGTAGACAGTCATCATTTAAAATTCTGTTTTTTGCTTCTTCTTTCTTTGTGTGTCTGTGTGTGTGAGTGTGTGACTGTACAGAATAATTTCAGCGCTCCTTTCTGAACTCAGGGAACTCAAAGAAGAATTATAGAATAGCATGACAATAATAACATATAACAGCTGTTTGGGTTTACTTTTAATTATTCACCTGTATTAGGATGACTGACAGCACACCAGGGCCAGTTGAATTCATCATCTCCATGTAGTAGTCGGTCAGAGCCTGCCTACAGCCGCGGCTGTACAGGTTGAGCTCCTCTGCTTGGTAGTCGTAGCTGTAGTGAGCGCTGTTATCTGTCAGGTGGTACTGCAGGCAGGGGCGTGGGGAGGCCGGGTTACAGCAGCTGAAAGGAACGCCATCCAGCAGGTAACGGCCATCCACGTTACTCCTGATACGACTGTAAGCAGATGAAGGAGAGAAAGTGTGAAAACCACAAAGAGTGACAGATTAAAAAACAGAGTGAAGTGAGCAAGAGGAAGAGAAGTGAGGAGATAAAGTCATCTTAAAACCAGTTAAAGGCCGACTTTTAGCTCAGAGCAGCCCCTCTATACAAGTGTCATCATGTCACAACCTCTCTGTTTGTTCATTCCTTTTCACTTCCCTATCTTTGACCAACCTTTCTCTGCTTGCTGTACCACCAACCTTTTCATCGATGCCTATCATTCTCTTCAAAAGTAAAGGCCAGATCTATTTTTAATATAGTCTTCCTCTACCCTTAATATCATTTCGCTCTCTCTCTTTCTCTCTCTGACATATTGTTTGACCTTTCTGGATGTGAAGTCTGCTTATCTCTCACTCATATAGACCTCTATTTTCTTTGCTTCTCTTCGCTGTATACCCCTCATCAGTCCACCTTTTTCTCTTTCTTTCTGTGGATCATCAGTCACTCACTCCTTGACGTCCTTGGAGGTGAAGTCCAGATATCTATTGCTGACCCACTGAACCTCAAACCAGTCCTTGAAGTTGTTGTTTCCACAGCAGCGGAACTCCATCTGCAGACGATCAATGGTCTCCTTTTGAAAACAGCGGCCGGGCACGTCTGTGTCCTTGTAGAAGCGGATCCCATTCCTCAGTCCCACCTGACATCGAAGAGAGAAAAGTGAAGGAAGGAGAAGGTGTTATCTTTAAAAGTTGTTGGAGTTTCAGAGCAGTTTGAGCTGGTTTTAAAAAATAATGTTTGATTGTTGGTCAAATTGCTCTCCCATTTTGGCTTTGTCTACATCAACTTATAGGGAAGCAGGTGTTTCCTAATGTTTTGCTTGACACTGGAGGTAAACTACTTATACCCTCCTTTTAATCTTTACCCAGCCCAGTGAACCCACCTTCAGGGACTCCTCCAGGCGTCCCTGCAGGGCATAGCTGAGCACCACCACAGCAAGAAGGAGACAACAGAGTAACATGGCTACGGCAAACCAGACCATCAGGAGCAACTTCCAACGGGGGAAGCGGCTCGCATCCAGGGAGTCCTGACACACACGAGTGGCAACCCAGTTGGTGCCAATGGAGACCAGGCCCACCATCATCAGGATGTTGGGTACCACGTGGATCTCTGTGTTGTCCATCACCTCAAGAGAAGAAGAGCAAAGTCAAAGATAATAGTTGGCACAACACTGGCAGTCAGCTGCAGGTCTCTTTGTCATTTCCTCCACTCAATTTAGAAGGCAATAATCCTCTGTTCAATTATCCTTATCTAGTCTAAAATGACCTTGGCAGCCAAAAGATTCAATTAGCTGCAAAGTCTACATGGAAATATGATGATAAATTTAATCCATTGCCCGTGTTACTGCAGAAGTCAATTATGGACTGAGTTTATTATTGGCTGAGTTTGCAAACGTCTGCCAGCCACAAAGCACCTTTGCCCAATTGTTGTTTTAAAATTACCATTAAAAAATATCTTACATTTACAGTCCGGTGGCGCCATCGTCTAACATGATCCTGTAAACTCTGTCCAGCCAGCTGGGCTTTAGGACAAATAATCTCTCTAAATGATATGGCAAAGAAATATTTTAAGCTCCATGTGGAATACTCAGTTTTCCCACTGAGTGCAGTAGAGAGCAAAACAGAGTACACAAATGAGGTATTTGTCTACAGATGATAAAGGAGGATTATGCTCTAATGAATCATTTGTTAGAGCCTTAGCTTCCTGATTCCATTTCATTGGTCAGAGAGCAAATATGTCTTCTGTTTTTCCCAGCCATTCACCACCACCTTGGGAAAAATGATTACCTAAGATTAGCTAAGAGCACGTCTCACTTTAGATCAATAAATATGTGAAGGCATCCTTTCATGGCGGCTTTCCTGTGAATATCAGTTCACTAAGTCTGTCTAATTGATCACTGATCCATTAAGACAAATGGCTACAGTGCTTTAACAAAATGCGCAATACACACGCACGCGCACACACACACACACACACACACACACACACACACACACACACACACACACTAATGATTTTCATGGGAAAAGTGCTGACATTACAAAGAAGTTTTTCAGCAAACTGCACCTACATGACTTAACATGCATGAATGTGCATGTGTACACTTGCGTGCGGTGTGTTTGTATTTGTCGATTAAACGCCGAAGCTAAGTTAAAAAAAAAAAGAGTGACACAGCAGGCTCAGTAAACAACACCTAGCAAAGGCAGATGCTTGAACATACAATCCTATATTTGTTCAACCTTTAATACATTCATGCACTAGACATCAGCTCCACCTGGCCTTCTAGCTTGCATTGCTTCATGTGTGTGTTTGCATCCATGCAAGCATCGCTTTCTGTACCTCGGCCCTACGAAGCAGCTCTGTCTTAAGGTAAACACCAAGACAAAAGATGAAGGCCCCACTCATCACTGCCAGCCAGGACATCAGCCACAGGCCCTGGGCCAGACGAACTCGCCTCTGCTGGGTGAACGTAATTTTCATCAGCATGGCTCACTATTATGCACAGGCCACCACAGAGAAAAGAGAAAAAAGAAAGAGAGAGGGAGCTGGATGGAGCAGAGCAAGTCTATTCTGGTCAAAACTGATGCTATCCAGAGGTGGCCAACTGCATTTATGGAGACAAACTCAAGGGAGCTCAAAAGACGGTGGAATCAGTGTTGTTGGATTGGTCAGTGGTCAGTCCAGGCCTGGTCGTTTGATTAGTTATTAGTGCGTTGAGCTCATCTAAGTTGTTCCAGGTGGAGGGGATAAGCAGTTATATCCCTGAGATGGTAGAGGACAAAGTCGACCTTAGAAGATAATCCAAAAACTTTCACCGGGTTGACGAAATGTCTCAAAAAGTTGTTTTTTCTTAAATAATCCAAATCCGTGCGGATGAGAAATGTGAGAAAAGTGGTTATTATTAAAGTATGGTGGAAAAGTGATAATCCTTTTCACAAATATTACAGATGTTTCCCTCAAGCAAGTGGTCACAATGCCGCAGTCCCCCCTCCAAGCTGAAATCAGTGATTTCTTCCCCTTGATGTGATGTTGTCTTTTGATGGCGCCCCTCCGGGTCTGTGCATATGCGGCGCCCCCCTAAACCGCGGTACCCATGGTTGGAGGACACAGACAACTGGCCAAAGTCGAGAGTTTGGAACCGTAATCCTCACAGTAGAGTCCCTGGGATCCTATTAGAGCCCAGGAACCAATGGGAAAGCAGGCCAGTGTCTGATCAGCAAACTTATCTGATGGACTCATGGTATGGGAGGGTCTATTGAACTATTATGACAGGTGAATTTACCTGAAGCCCATCAACACAGGCTTGTATGTCTGAGGAAATAAACACAGGAAATATGTATTACTGTTTACCTAAGAGCAAGAATACGGTGGGGTCCAGGAGTATGGAACAAAATCCAATTTACTGTCAGCGTCACTCAGAGTTTTCACTCTGTTACTGAGCCAAGATATTTTATGCAGTTAGAGAAGAAAAAATCTAAGACATCTGGAATAGGCCCACACATATCAGGTTATACTTGAAATACAACTGGAACAAATGGTATAGTTTATCTTTTACAATGCTCTCAGTTTATGCACTAAAACCATTATTCTCATAATTAACTGTAACCTTAAATTTTCATGCATTTCCATTTAAACTGTTTGTGTGAAGTTAAATATAAGAAACCTGCAGCCATTAATGATTTTACATTACAGTGACAAAGCAACCCACAGTATAGTGTTATTTTTAAAAAGGACTAAAATGCATGTAATGATCAGACGTAAGGCAGATTAAATATCTATTGATTAATGGACTGACTGAAATAAAGAGAATATGGTTCCCAAAAGGATCCTCTATTCTTTTTTGAGGTAGGTTAGGTTAGCTGCTTCATGTGCAGTGAAAGTAAGACCAGAGTTATGTTTGCAGGGGATTATGAATATAGTGCAATAGGGAGGGAGGTGGGACTGGATCAATAGGATTAAACTGCTATTATAAGTATTTATGACAGCCTGAATCAGAGCTATAGTTAGGCTGAGGCTGGTGTCACGTTATCAGCTCTTAAAGCACAAATAATTTTCTACAGCCCAATCAATATTAATGTTTGCAGCTATATTTTCGAATAGTGAGACAGATTGAAAGCCATTTAAAACTTACAAGCAAACCTGTTTAGCTTTCTAGCAACAGAGATTTTAATGTAGCTCAGATATGTCAGCAGCATACATGTAGCACTTTTCTTCAGTTCAATTCAATTCAATTCAATTCAATTCAATTCAATTCAGTTCAGTTCAATTCAATTCAGTTCAGTTCAGTTCAATTCAGTTCAATTCAGTTCAATTCAATTCAATTCAATTCAATTTTATTTATACAGCACCAAATCACAACAACAGCCTCAAGGTGCTTTACTTTGTAAGGTATCCCTACAATAATACATACAGAAAAAAAAAACCAAAATCATATGACCCCCTATGAGTAAGCACTTTGGCGACAGTGGGAAGGAAAAACTGCCTTTTAACAGGAAGAAAGCTCTGGCAGAACCAGGCTCAGGGAGGGGCGGGGCCATCTGCTGCGACTGGTTGGGGTGAGAGAAGGAAGACAGGATAAAGACATGCTGTGGAAGAGAGGCACAGATTAAAAGCAAGTATTATTCAATGCAGAGAGGTCTATTAACACATGAAGAAGAAATACTAAATGCATCATGGGAACCCACCAGCAGCCTACACCTATTGCAGCATAACTAAGGGAGGATTCAGGGTCGCCTGATCCAGTCCTAACTATATGCTTTAGCAAAGAGGAAAGTTTTAAGCTTAATCTTAAAAGTAGAGACGGTGTTCATCTCCTGAATCCAAACAGGAAGCTGGTTCCATAGAAGAGGAGCATGAAAGCTGAAGGCTCTGCCTCCCATTCTACTTTTAAATACTATAGGAACAACAAGTAAGCCTGCAGTGCAAGAGCGAAGTGCTCAAATGTGGTGATATGGTACCATAAGGTCATTAGAATATGATGGGACCTGATTATTTAAGACCTTGTATGTGAGGAGCAGGATTTTGAATTCAATTCTGGATTTAACAGGGAGCCAATGAAGAGAAACCAGTATAGGAGAAATATGCTTTCTATTTCTAGTCCCTGTCAGTACTCTTGCTGCAGCATTTTGGATTAACTGAAGGCTTCTCTAACTGAGCACTCAAAGTGCTTTTTAGTACAAGCCTCATTCACCCATTGAAGCACACACATTCAGATGCATTTCTGTTCCTTAAACTCTGATTTCAATGAATCAACACGGAGTTCATTATCTTGCCCAAGGTCACTTTGACATGCAGGCTGGAGGAGCCAGGGATTAAAACACAACCTTCCAATTGGGTTTTTTTGTTTTGTTTGTTTGTTTTGTTTGCATATAAAAAAAAACATGCTATATATTATTTGAATTTGACAACAAGAAAGTGAGAAAGAAATCATCAATAATGAACAAATGTTTGTAATCTGATATACTCCATCAACAAAACTATCTTTATTGGTAGAATAGATGCAAATACACAAAGAAGAAGTATTTTTAATGACAAAATGTAGAGAGAGATTTAGATTAAAACAATATTAATACCAAAGAATGCTAAGCACAGAATTAAAGGAACACATAGATCCCAGGTGTACACGTTCTGTTAAGCTTATAAACACCATCACAATAGCTGTACACGCCTTTGTATTTTAACTGTACACATTTGTCAGTTACATCAGCTTGAAAGGATTTTCCCCTGTCAACAATTCAATTCAATCCAATTTTATTCATATAGTGCCAAAGCACAACAACAGTTGCCTCAAGGCACTTTACACTGTAAGGTAAAGACCTTGCAACAGTACAAAGAAAACATTTTTGAATCATAATATTTGACTTTCTTTTTATGAATTAAAGACATTTACACTGAATCTCTGGATATTTACACAAACCAATCAATGCACAGTAAACTCAAAATAGTATTTTTCATTGTACACTTATTAATTTTAAGAGGTTTTCACATGAGGGCTATTTAGACTGTTTGAACCATCCAAAGCAGTCCCTGGCGACTTATTTTACACAAATATATAGCAGAAACACGAACAACTGAGTCTGGTTGAATTATTATGAATAAATGTAGATTAAAACAGTCTCCAGTGACACTGATGGTACAGTAACCTGCTGCTTTAAGAAAGAGATGCCTTGACTCAAGACTTAAGAGGGTTCCAAAAGGGCATTAGCTTCCTTAATCACGTTGTTTTCTCGATGTCACTCAAAGTCGTTCACTGAATATAGTTTCATTGTTCACTTAGCAGAAGGCCTTGAGGTATCCTGCTTTTAAATTCCCAGTCTTTCACTGTTTTTTAAATTTGTTAAAAGTGATCACATTTGATCTCATCAGTGTCAATGATCTATTGTCAGAGACAATTAAACGCTTCTGTTGTCTGTATAAAGTGGGCAGCATGGTGACGAGGTGGTTAGCGAGAAGGTTCGACGTGCAATTAGTGGGGTTAGGTGAACTGGTGATTCTAAACTGGCCCTAGTTGTCTCTCTGTGTCAGTGCTACGTCAGACTGGTGACCTATCTGCTAGGAAAGGCTCCAGCTACCCCCATGACCTTTTGCCTGCACTATCAATTTGGAAGAAAACTAAAAGGTAAAAAAAAATAGACAGTAAATTAATACTACAGAAACTTATACATAAAGCATATTTTTAATAAAATAAATGGTTATTTTGTTATTTTACTGCCATTTTTCTCAGTTTTTTATGTAGCTGTGGCTCTTTCTTTCTTTTTTTGTATGAAAATCTTTTGACTATTATGCAAAGCCCTCCTTTGTCGCCCACAGATAGCCTAAAATAACATAATGTTCAAGTTTTCTTAACCACAGCATTTTCAAAATACAGTATTTCCATCTGACAGATATTCATGAGACACATGAATAAATGCACATTTCGAAGCATTAAGATGAACGTTCACTGTGCCTGTGGCATTTTCACTCTGTTACTTCTGCCCTACACTTCTGCCCACTCTGTTGCTCCTTCCTTTCACCAGCCTCCTTGTGTAACTGCAGGTGCTGCATGAAATCATCCAGGATCTGCTGGGCTGACACAGAGTTCACATCATCAGTGTCCTGCTCCAAAAGAGTTACCTTTAACTCTTCCTTCCCGGCCCAGTTATCACTAGCTACATGGCCCTGCCTGAGGTCTAGAAGGGTGTCAGCATGATTAGTGGCCAAAGAGGACTGCTGTTGGCTTTGGGGGTAGATAGGCTGTGGCCTGGCAGCATAACTGGCAGCCATTTTCTTATAGATAGCAGTGCTGATTTCAGCCACAGAGAAAGGCAGGCTGTGGCTCGGCTCATGCTGACCCAAGAGGCTGCATTCATTTCCTGTTGCTGGTACACTCTGTTTAAAGGGTGTGAAAGCTGTGACCCTCTGTGGACCTGCCTCTGGTTTTGTCAGCCAATCATTTGCTGCTTTGTCTGCTTTAGGAGGGTGGGGCTGGCCATCTGTTTGCTGAGAGGGGGCAGAATGGCTGTTTGCAGCAGAGGTTGTGAGAAACTTCTGTACAGCCTCAGCTGAATCAAAATGCTTCTCCAGTAGTTCCTTTATCAAGCATGGCACCTAAATTTAAGAAAAAATATGTATAAGTAAACATTACTCTTTACATTTCAAGATTCATGAAATGCATCTGCTTTCAAATCTAATTCTGTTGCTTTAGTAACTTTGAAATATTTGCTTCATAAACAGCATCACCTCAGTGCTTCATCATAATCTCTGGCGCAACATAGCATCTTTCATTGGTTGCTATGCGTTATTTAGCATATTTCAAGGAACATTTAGCTGATTATGCATGTGCAAAGAGATGTTTGGGGGTGGGGTGGGCAGCTGTGCTTCAGTATTTTGTTTGCACTGACTGGAGATCCAGATGAGTATCCTTTTGAAAACAAAATGACACTGAACATGGCAGTAATGTCTCCTAATATGCTACAAAACACTACAGGGAAACACATAAATATTATAGATAACATGTTGTGCTGCCTAACCATTTAAATGATATTACCACTCTAAAAATACATTTATTAGTGTACAGTGGCATACACATGGCACTTTGAGTGTTTACAGTATATAAATCACACTCAGTATCATGAGTTCCTCAAATAGATGACAATCTTAAGCACATAAAAATGTAATAATGTCAGGTGTACTTTTGCCTGAGTTGAAAGATTAGTTTTGATATTTAACTCTCTAAAGTTGAAGATCTCTTACATTTTATGTTATTTCTGGTTATAATGAAATGATAAACATTCAGTATGTCCACAGGTTTGTCTGCAGGCATTTAGCATGAATCTCAGGCCCTGAGGCCTACTGAGTAGAGAGAAGTGTGCACTGATGTCCACTAGATGTCAGTGTGCTTACATTAATGTTCTCCAGGGCTGCAATGGTCCTGTGGGCGTCTTCCAGCTCTGAGCTCAGGTTGGACACACGATTAAGCAAGTACTTCCTTTCACTGCTCAGGCTCTCGGACTGCAAATGCAAAAAATAAGGGATAACATGCATGAAAGTCAAACGATGTGTTTCATTTTTTTTATTATTTCGCTCAGAGTTTATAAATCTCCAGTTTTCTCACCGCTATGTGCAGGTGCTCCCCCAGCAAGTTATTGGCCTGCTTGGTCCCAGTATGTGTTTGCAGAAGGCTTCAAAACAAGAAGGAAAATATGTCATTCATCTATTTTCTGCACTAATAGAATTAATCCAAAATCCTTAAATTTTATTTTTAACACAGTACATAAAGGCCCATTGTTAAACGTATTGCCTGCACCACTGCGATCTTTGAGTCAAGTCAATGGCAGCTGTTTGTCAAGACAAATGTCAACAACAAACTCTCCTAATAAACTTACAACAACTGATGCACAACTTGTGTGCAGTGTGAGGCGACCATTCACTCCAGCTGCAGCAGTCTGCTGAAGAATGTCTGGTATGTGCCTGACTGCCAGCAGCAGTTGTTTGGTTATAAATATGGGCCTAACAGAATCTGGGTGAGTGTGAAGACGCAGTTTATATGTCACTGAATTTCCACCCACGCAAGGAGGAGATCTGTGGCCTATGCTGTTCATCCAGAATGTCCCACTGATCAATTCATCTATAGGAAGTGTTAAGTAAAGCCAGAGATTGAGTTCATTCAATAGTGGCTCTGGAATCAATATGTGTGCACACACCCTCTTGTAGAGGCAAGCTCAGTATTTATTTATGGACATGAGTCAGAGAGTTTAAGCAATGCACAGCCATCACGTGTGTTTTCAATTCTGTTTAGCCTAACCTTTTGTATTTCTCCTTGACATGACTGAGCTCGTCTCTGGTCCTCTGCAGCTCTGCCTCCAGGCTCTCAATGCAAACCACTGTCTGCAGCAAGTTCTGGTGGAGATCGGCATTCTCCTCCTGCAGTGCCCTGAACACAGAGGAAGGATTAGAAATAGAGGGCCAGCATATGTTACTAATGAAGGTTATTTTGACTTTCAAAATTTTGGATTTAAGGAGGATTAAAGGTCCAGAACCTGCAGAGTGAATTATTTGGGATGTGTCAATTGTGCTTTTTAAATGAAATGTCAAAGATTTTTAATTAAATGTCAAAGATTTTAACATTATTAAGGTAAAAATAAATAAATAATCATCAACACAATGGTGACAGGTATTACTGCTGAAATGACAATTAGGGTTTAGTTTAAAAAGTAGTTCTAAAAGGTATTCACAAAGGTTGTTAAATGTTGGTTTCCCTGGCACATATACATATGACTGACGACATATAGTTATGTAAAAAGGTTTCATAATGACACTTCATCCTGTTTTAACAGGAATGTGGAGGGAAGTGAAGCTCATTAGTGTGATCAATAAGCACTGATCCATAACCGGATACAAAGAGAGACAACCGAACGAGCCAGAGAGAAAGGCGTGAAAATCTGCAGTCAAATGTGACGTGTGCAGAGAGAGATTATATAAATACAAACACTTACTGAAGATGGTCAGCCTCACACAGCACATCCTAAAAAAGGAATAGAACAAGTTTAAGGAGGAGGTGGCTGAGATCAGGCTGTAGATTCTCTGTAGACACAGGTATTTTTGTTTTGTACTGCAGAGTGTGTTAGTTTTTCCTTATTGTAATCTTTGTTGAATTCATAATTAAGTTTAAAATTCTTCTCCTCAAATACAAAATCTTGAATAATCAGGTCCTGTCAAATCTTAAAGACCTCATAGTACCCTATTATCCTGAGAGAGGTTACTTGTAGGTCCTAAAGTTTTCATAAGTAGAATGGGAGCAAGGCCTTCAGCTATCAGTCCCTTCTATTATAGAACTAGCTTCCAGATCAGGTGATCCTGAACCCTCACTTAGTCATGCTGCTATAGAGTTGTGTTCCTGAGGGCTTCCCATAATGAATTGAGCATTTCTTCTTCACTCATTTCTTTTCACTCTCAGTATTGTTTATACACCACTTCTGCATTTAATCATTAGCAATTATTAAAACTCTCTCCTATAGTTTACCTTTTGTCCTGGATCTCTCTGCTGTCTTCTTTTCCCCTAAACCCCAACCACTCACAGCAGAGGCTGTCCCTCCCTGAGCCTAGTTCTTCCAGAGGTTTCTTCCTGTTAAAATTGTGCTTTTGTTTGTCACCATCACCAAGTGCTTGCTCAAAAAGGGCTGTGTGATTAATGAGGTTTCTTTCTAATATTGCAGGCTCTTTGCCTTACATTATAAAGCAGGTGACTTGAGGTGAGGTGACTGTTGTTGTGAATTGGAGCTACATATTAAAACTGCACTGAATTGAGTAATATGAGTGGTATTTCTCAGGGACAAGGTCCAAGATGTTTACAACATTTCATTGATAAAATACATGAATGCAAATATTTGACATACAGTTACATAAACATGTCAGTCTCAACAAACATATGAACTGGTACTACAGGGCAGTTTTCTACTCTAACCTTCATTCCCCAACCGGTCGTAGCAGATGGCTGCCCTTCCCTGAATCTGGTTCTGCTGGAAGTTCCTTGCTGTTAAAGGGAAGTTTTTCCTTCCCACTGCCACCAAGTGTTTGTTCATATATGGCCATCTGATTGTGGGGGTTTTGTCTCCATTGATGTAGGGTCTTTACCTTACAATATAAAGCATTGTGAGGCAACTATTGCTGTGATTTTCTGCTATGTAAATAAAACTGAACTGAAATTATATTGACTGCAAGCCTCATTTAATCTTTTTAATGCTCAAATGCTTTTATCTAAAATTCAAACTCTAGTGAATACATGAGGTGCAAATCATAGATACTTTGACATACAGTTTGGAAGAGCTGGGGATCTAACCAACAATGTTCAAATTAGTAGACAACCTGCTGTACCTCCTGAGCCACAGCCACCCTTTTGTATGCAATAGTGTGTCCTCAGGCACCTATAGACTATAGGTGCATTTTGTATATTTTCACTTTATTTTAATTGGTTTTGTATGTTTTATCAATTCAAATTGTTATTTCAGTTGATTATTTTTAGAGTGTTTTTAGTTAGTTAGATATAATAATGTTTTTTGTAGCAGACTCCTTAGTCTGTAAAATATGCAGTGTGATTCAAACATTTCTTGTTTTGTAATCAAACACATTCAATGTAAAATGAAACTTAAAGGTGTGGAACGGCTTTCAGCTTCAGTTTCCAAATATGAAAACTCCCCAAGCACCCTGTCGGAAAACCAGAACTTCACCTTCATTGTTTCATTTGAATTCCAATTGCCTGGATGAGGTCACATCACTTTCCAAAAACAACATAATTTCTTTAACTATTCATTACTATTTATATTCATAGGTGCTGGAGCCCGGCACGGGCTATATACCCGGGCTGGGTCACCATTCATTACTGAGGACAGCTCAATAATAAACTATTGAGCTGTGGTAGACCTGTGCCAGAAACATAATCGATTTGTTCTGTGAGGCTAAACCATAGCCAGGATGTTCCCCTTTGTACACGTGCATATATGTGAATTCAATAAAACAAATAAACCAAATGAGACCAGAATCTATACTGTTACAGCATGGAAAAAGGCAAAATTATGTAAGGCTCTGTGTGTGTGTCTGTGTGTCTATTAAGAACGACTGGATTCTACCTTCTGTATTACTCACACATTTTCCCATGAGGGAACTATGCAGATTTGTCTTTGTGATTGTATGTAGTTACGTCCCTTCAGGTTACAGAGCAAACAAAGAATCGAAACTGATATATCAAGGAGTTTCAAATGAATTTTCCCCTAAAAGCACTCAACGTCATTTGCTGCAATGCTGGAGAATGACTCAGCTTGTAATGCGCAGTGCTTGACACCATCCCACACGCCCTGTGACTCAGCAGCAGTGCCTCATTCTGCAACATTCTGTTCTTTTAATAGAGATATCATTGATTTGATGCAGTGTAATATGCGTCACACTTTGTTCTTCAGCAGCCCATCAAAAAAGACATGATTAATAATAAAAAAGAAATAATTTTAGTATTATATATTTATATAATGCTGAATAGAAAGGTCCTTGCTTTCTAACTAGAGCTTTGGCTCATTAGCACCCTTATATCTTATCATTTGATTCACAAATCCATGCACTGAAGACCACTGGCTTCTCCATGAAGCCAGTGGTTCATGATGGTTCTTACTAGTTGTTCATGATGGTTCTTACTAGTTATACTAGTTAACTTTAACTTCAAAATGAAAACACATACACATAGCAATGATATTAGCAGGGTATAATATTTTAAAGGTGGTGAATAACAGCTCATGATTGATTTGACTCTCTCTAAACTAATTTGTTTGCTGTCATTTTAGTGTATCAGCTTAAAGTGGACTTACCCTGTGCTGCTGAGAGTGCCCAACATGTTGTGGCTGGTGTCGACCACTCTGATCTGAGCTGTGGCTGGTAGCTGTGGAGGCTGTGTCCCTGGCCCTGGATGAATCTGATTTTGTGGATGAAGACTCAGATCCGACCCCTGCCTCTGCACCTTGGGCTGAAGTTGGAGGCGAGTTGCTTGGTTCTTGGTGACCAGAGTCTGGATAGGACTGTTGGTGGAAGTGCTGGTTATGTGGATGCTGGCTATGCTGCTGTTTTCGGTGGTGGTGGTGGTGGTGGTGGCGTTGTTTGGACTGACTGGTTTCAGGGCTGGTGCTAGTTTCATCGGTGAGGTGAGGGCCACCTCTGCCAAATCTGTCTCCTGATGTAGGCCTCCTGTCCTTACGGTTGCTTCCGTGGTGTGGGCTTTGGCCGGCGGAGTGCGGGTGGTGACGAGGCGGTGGGCTACCGTGGTGGTTCCTCATGGCATATGAAATCAGTTTGTCAGGATTGGAGCAGTCTGAGTGTTTTCTAGAACTACTAAAAGGTGCTTTCTCCTGTCTGCTGGCCAGTTTGGGATGCTGACCCGTCTCCTCCACTGGGGCTTTTCTGTGTTTTTTTGGTGGGAGCTGAGGCTTAACTGGGTTAGATGTGGGGGCTGAGGCAGATGTTTTTGCAGGAGTTTTATTATTATTAACACCCAAGCTGGTGAGATACGATGGACTTATAACGCTCTTTGTAATCTCATCTAGAAACGCAGAGAACTGTAATTTCTCCTGCAGAAAATTGGCCCTGGCTTGCTCTATGTTAGCTTGAGTAATTTCTTTACCCTTCTGCCCAGGACCTTGTTCTTTAGCAACTCTTGGGGACAACACCTCCATCGATTTAGTCTTACGAATGTCAGTATGAGTCTCCTTGTTCTTGAGGATCCCTTTGCTGGGTAGCTGGTTTGAAGATACTGCTCTCTTGGGGGCACTGGAGACCCCTAAAAGAATGTTTTCCTCACTGAAAGCTAGACATCGGTTCAAACTAGCTGACTTATACAAAGGCCCATAGTTATTTTGCTTAGATTGTTCTCTTCCACCACTATCATTACTCTGAAAAAAGGCTTCATCGCTCCGACTGTGACCTCTGTCAAGAGCAGAAAAGCCAGTGTTCCCTCTTTGCTGTGAGCTTTCATGAAGCAGCTTGCCTTTTTTGCTGTGTTTGACGGTAGCAAAGACAATGGGCTCACTGCATTCATCTTCCCGGAAACCTATGCGCACATCTGGGATATTGGAGCAGGACAGAGAATGCTGTGGGCGCTCAGCATGGCAAAGAGTGAAAGGATCATTTGCGCTTGACTCTGTGTACCAGGAGGAAGAGGATGAGGATGAGAGGGAAGAAGAGGAAGCCCTTGAGAGAGTTACAGGGGTGTCATGGTCGTAAATGATCTCATCCTCTTCACTGTGGTGAAACTGACGGCGATAGTGACCATCGTGGCGAGGGCTTTCATGGAGATAGTGACTGTGCTGATGGTGGCGAGGCTGCCCTCGGCTGTCATCTGTGTTCCTGTCAGTGTCATCAAACTTTGAGTACCTTCAAAACAGGGAAATTGTGTAAACTGACCATGTAAAAAGGGACTGTGCTTAGTATATTTTGTCTAAGGCTGCAGATGTTCAAGCTCAATAAACTTGCAAATTTAATCTTGCAAATAAATTTAGACTAAAACACAATTAGATATGTGTGGAAAAAGCCATCCTACCTGTGTGACTGAGTGTCTTGGCTATGGTGAAGGTGATGATGGCGATGATGGTGGATTTTCCGTGGCTTGAGCTCATCCAGCTCAGCTGGGCTCTGAACCGGTTTAAAATACTTCTCCATGACCTCTCGCTTTCCTGGTGGTAGTCTGTTGATGGGGTCCTGGTTGGGATGACTGCACTGGTGGCACTGAGGGTGATCCGTGTTGGTACTCTGCTCTTTTTCCTCTATAAAGCTACAACTTATCTCTCGATGTCAGTCACAAAGAACAATCTTACTGATGAATACAATCATTCTGAAGATGAAAAATTACCAAAGCATGCAAATTAATTTCTAATTTAGCTAAAAAGAAGTTCAGTCCTTAAAAGTAGTCTCTTTAGTAATTATATCTTCTGTTAAAGGACTTGCATGACTATGTTTGTCTTCCTCAGGGTCTGACTGCAGACTAATGGAATCATGGCTTGTGTGCAGGACTGCATGAATTCCTAGGTGGTGTTTTGGCTTTGCATCACTTCTGATGTGCTAACAGCTGGGTGCTCATTGAACAAACCGAAAGAGCATGACCTTTGTCCTCATTCAGGAGACAAATGAATCAAACCCTGTGGAACACAGTCTATAACTGGGCTCATTTAAACCGACAGTTTTTGTTCTTTTTTCTGCTTTTTTGCAGAATGGGATTTGTCCATATGTTTGTTCTGCCCTGTGGGCCAATTTCAGGCATCTATCCTATTACAAAGTACCAATATTTATTATTACTTTGTTTTCACTATCATTCTTTTTATAAATATACAAAAAGCACATCGAAGGGTTAATCTAAGCCATTGAACTGCACAATGCTACCTCACTGATTTTAAGAGGTTTCCTGCAACCTTTCCACTGACTCCTTTGTAATTACATTCTCTAGGGATGAGCGGTATTGCAATATATGGGATAACAGGAAGTAGTGAGCAATTAGAAATTGTATCACACTATTTTTTATTGTGGCAGGCATCCACTTTAATTACTGTTGGTAATTTGGTTTGCTGTGTGTGGCTGATGGGTTTTTCATCATCAGCTGCATTCCTCTTTATGTTCCTGTTCTTTATACAAAAGCTTGTTAATTGATTTTGTACAAACTCTGTTTCATCAAGATCAATATTGTGATTTAAAATGACACTGTTAGTTGGGGACTGATGTCTGCTCATTATAAAATTTCACAGCTCATCCTCTAACACCCATACAACCTCCATTTCCACTGGCTTTCTGTATATTTCCAAAGTTTATTCTTCTGGGAGGGTCAGTCAAGTTAGTCACACCAAGGTCCAGATCACCCTTTGGAAAAGTTTTGTTTTCCTTGATTATCACTTGAATGATAATGCAGGGGTTTTCAAATCGCTGCATTGCATTGACTGCACCCTTTGTAGCAACTCTGAAAGAGATCAATTCATCGGGATTCGGGAGGGGGCCTGAAAGCAGCCAGAGGACAGCTCCCCACTCTGGATTGTTGCTGATCAATGGCTTACCATCATAATAAACATAGCTGCTTAAGGGAAGTTGCCCAGACTTGTCCAGGTTGATATAATCAATGCTAAAAAGCAGTCCTGTTACTGTAAACACGTGTGAGGAACATGGTGATCCCATTGTTGTCCGAGGTACGTGACTAACTGCACGCACCCTCTGCTGGTGAACATCGGGAACTCCTGCTTGGATCTAGTAATTTTCCACCTTTCCCTCAGCAACACGTTTTAAGGCTCTGGTTGTTTCTAGACGTTTCTGGATTTATCGCGTACACTTTTCAGCCTATAATAACATTAATGTCTGAATTAAAAATCAAGTTTAACATCGTACAAACTATGACGTGGAAATTCATGAACTGTGAAAGCACACTATACATTTGATTTAAAAAAGACTGTAAACACCATCAGCTTTTTACAGTAGCTTCTAAATCTTACATAAAAAGAAAAACTTTATTGTACATTGGACATCGAAGTTAAAGGAGATGAGCTGGCTGTTTTCTTTTGTTATTCAATCCAAAAAAAAAAAAAAAAACAGCATATCACTGCAGTAAAAAGCAAGTAGATCCGACAACTCCACTACGTTCTAGTTTGATCCGGTTTGCAGGGCCTTGTTACAGCTAAAAAAATATTAGTCCGCGCACCATTTCCCGTGACGTCAGCTGTTTTGACCGTTAGTTTTTAGTAGGATTATTAAAAAGGTTCATTTTTTTGTTACAGTATACCTCGCTGTTTTGTCACTCATGTGTTGCCAAATGGTGAAATTAAGTTTAAATTAACCAGAAACACCCAAACAACGTGTTATTTGCAACGAATATTAGAAGGCTTCTCAGAATAGAAATCTGAATTATTTGTGCGTCATTACCGAATTCAACAGTACTGCGTTTATTCGCGCACATTGGTTCGTGTGTTATTTTCATTCTAAAGCTAAAATAAACAAATACATGGGTTTGTTTTTGTTTAAAAAGGGGGACTACTTTAGCGGATGAGTACCACATTTTCTTGTAGCCGTATCACTATAACAATATAAATAGCGCTGGTGACGCTGTCGCAACTTACACCGCGTTGATGCTTTTCCGTCTTGTGGTTGGGCGTTGCAGGTTGAGCGTATCTTGTTTTTTTTCCTCCTTTTTTGATCTTTTGAAGTTCGGGTTTTATTTTCGAAGCTATTATAGCCTTGCTCTATCTAGTCTAATGTTTGCGACAAGTTTAATTTTAGCCTCCTGAGCATTATTGATCATTATTTTAATGCAAGTACTTTAAATCTCTAGATAACATGTGTAACGTGTTTTCGGTTCGTTAAACGCTTTTTAGTACTGCTTTATTGCAAATGATTAAGATTGTAGAAGATGAACACAAATTCTACTGAGTCAGAACGAAGGCCTGATTCCTTTTTGTTGTCGTTCTTTTTTTCTTTTTTCGCCGAGGGCTGTTGAGCTAACGCTAGGCTTAGCCAGCCAAATGTATAAATTTGTGCCAGTATTGTCAGTTATTCCGCAACAGTTGTTTTGTTAGCTGTCATGTTTAGCATTTGTCTAGCGGTGATCTTGCTTTTTAAAAATATATTCCAAGTAACCATTTTTGGTCATACTAACAGCAGTTGGCTCGAGATGGGCGCTGTAACGTAGTAGAAACGTGTAAACGTCATCTATTGGCTAATTCAATTAACGTCATGACGTAAGTAGACGGCAGTGGAAAAGGGAGTGGTCAGACTGACGGCCATTATCAACCTTCACGTAGTGCTTTTCCAGAAGGTGTAGAAAGCTTTTAGCAACAAAATGGCAGAGGAAAATTTTTCGTACTTTTGTAATTGATAAGGCAGTGAAGTTAGGTGCCTAATTAGGTTCCTAAAGAGTACTGACTTTGCAATGAGGTCTCTAAGATTAGATCACAATGTAACTACAGTTAACTGAATCTGTTAAATATTAGAAGATTCGTTTTTATTCTGAAGAAACAAAGAATGAAGAAAGAAAATAAGGATGTCTTAGTCGTGATCAGACGCAGATTATGAGAAGTGCTAGTAATTGTATTTAAAACGGAGGGTTTATGTGTAAGCTCGGAGGTGCTATCTAACTGCGATAGACTAGACCAGCCTGTGTTTATTAAAAAAAAAAACACATCAGGAACAGATTAAGTAACAACAGCATCAAAGAAGCAATGAAGACGTTTTTATTTTTTGTTTGATAGTTGTTACTTGGATGAGGTCCTTACCTCTGTCTTTTCACTCTTATCCCATTGATCAGGGAAGCATTTTGCAAAGCTAAGTTTTTTTTTATTCATTTAATTTTTTTTTAATCGAAATTTTCACTCAGTTTCCATCTGTCATTAGACTTGAAGTTTCAAGCTATCAATTCTGCATTCAAAGAAAGAAGATAGCATCAGTCAAGTAATGCTGAAGAATGGAAGCTTATCTTAGAGCTCTAGTAGTAGCTCAAGCAATATCAAGTTCAGAATTATGGACTTCTTGAGAGGGAATAAAAAAAAAAAAAGGTTCATCACTTAGAGAAGAGAGAAGATTTTTTTTTTCTTGGGGGGGAAAAATGGACTGAGTTATCACGGGGAGGAATGGACTTAGTTATTAGATGAAGATCGCAGGACGGCTTGGAGCGAGGTCGTGGGACACGGGGAGGACCCCAGAGGAGCCAGCCAGGCAGGACAGGACCAGAGGGCGTGGGAGGACCAGTGTGGAGCCAGGCAGGACAGGACCAGAGGGCGTGGGAGGACCAGTGTGGAGCCAGGCAGGACAGGACCAGAGGGGCGTGGAGGGGAGGAGCAGAGGGGGCCAAGAGAGCAGGAAGCATCAGGAGCTGTCGGCCAGTGTGTACGCCAGAGGGAGCCAGAAACGCAGGGCAGTGTAGAAGCGCAGTGACCAGCCCCGATGCCGATCCAGTGCTGAGAGGGTGGGACAAGGGCGTGCAGTCTTCTAGCGTCACAAGTTTAAAGCGGGGCTTTGGTTTGTATACTGGGTAGAGGTATCTCTGTAACATTCAGTATTTGGTTTTTGTACTTTCCAGAAACATCTGTTGTAGAACAACTTCTCGCACAGCTCTCTCTTCCTCTTTTCAGGCAAGCCGTGTAAAGTGTTTTGTACCGTGGTCACCCCTCCTGTTGTGCGCTGAAATGTGTGGTGGTGTCTGCTGTGATGAATGCCTTGGTAGTGTGCTGACGAGGAGCGTCTTAATGGACTTCTCTACCCCCCCTGCGATCACAAGTAGTTTCCACAAGCGGAGGGAGAGGCAGTCCTTTTGTTGTTCGATAGGTCTTCCCCCAGAGAAGTTTTCTGCATTGGAGTGTGAAAGTGGATGGTCTCCCATACGGCCAATTGTGTATTCGGCAACCCTTCGGTACTTCAGCTGCGCCTCATTGGTACAGATCAGCTACATCTACCTCTTAAACCCAAGCAGTGAGTTAATGCATGGAATGTACATGTGGGTGTAACTATCCTGTACATTAACTCATCATTACATTTCATAAGTATACAGTAATGACTTCACTCAAAAGGGAATTTGCATTGAAATGGTAGTTGATCCTGGTGGGTAAATATTTTTGGCTTATGGGGGGGGGGGGGTGTTAAAACTTGTTTGGAGTCTTTCTTTTTACAGGCCTGGCCCCCTAACGCGATCATCGACAGAATCCCCCCTTTCTAGCTGCTTGGTACAAGTTGAGCTCATCCTATATACAGTAGTGATATGGATCGAGATCATGCGCATCCACTGTGCTTAAACGAGATATAGAAAGGTATTTGGTGTTCACTGACTCAATTAGTTTTAATTTCACTTTTATTTGGAACATGTTGTAAATGGGCTTCCATGAATTTATTTTTTTGGGAGGGGTGGGTTGTGGGGCGTTAATCAGTCTCTTCCTAGACTTCACAGCTCCACATTGCCCAGTGCACATGGCTTGAATAGGAAACATCCAGGCGCAAGCAACAAGATTCAAGTGGACACTTTACAACGCAAGATAGCAACCTCAAAAGTAGTCTTCTGATGTAGTGAAGTTCCTTTCCCCCAGGGAGAGTGCGGTAATACTTCTCCTTACTAGAAGTCATTGTAATTCTGTACAGGGTTTACGTTGCTTTGTGGGGTTGGGAGGGGGCTGTGTATTTTTTTTGACTCTTACAGATTAACTTGTAAGGCCCATCCTTCAAAAAGCTACGTCCAAGTCCATGCCTACAGTTAAGGAAGGAGTCCCTCATACTCAGGCCTGTGGTATTTTAAATGTTTCTTATGGCAAATGGCTTCAATCTTTTGTGAATTGTATTCGTAGTCTTAAAGTTGGCCTTGTTAAAGCAGTTGCAATTGCTGTAATCCCAGTATTGTCTTGTAGTTCTCTACAATGTTACTATAATGCCAGTGTTGTAGTTTTCTACCATATTGTATTAGGGCAGGGGTGTTGTGGGGAGAGGCTTTTCTTTGCATTTTTTCAGTGTGCTGTGTCCTGTGTGCTTTCAATACCCAAGACCATCAGGAACTCCTAACTCATTGTATGTACAAGTTTCCTTGCGCATCGAGCATCACGTAAGGTGGCTAAATGTGTTCATTTACTTTAACATTCATTATTTGGCTAATTGCCTTCATTGCAATTCCTTTGCAATTAGTTACTTTGCTTTGTATCGCCAATACAATGAGTGAACTATCTGTAAAGGATTTTCTTACTGCATAATAAATGCATAGCTTGTTGTGATTGAATACAGTTTTGGTATGCATTTGTTCTTTTTGGGGGGGCTTGTGTGGGGGAGCTTTTCTTGTGCTTTTTCAGGTATGACTAAAGCTTGGAGCTTTGTAGAGCACGGATGTGACCTGGGCTCGAATGACTTCTATTTCAAAGCGGAAAGTGAAGGCAGATAAGTTGAATCCATCAAATATTGATGTCGAAAAACAGAAAATTCTCAGCCCTATAGGGGTCACTTATCTTGACTGGACTTGCGTGTCCTCATTCTTGAAAATGAAAGCAACTTGCTATACTTGACAGTAGAAATAGCACTGCTGTGCTTTCTTAACAAGTCACTTGTGATAACGGGAAGATTTGATGGACCTTCATTGATTCTGACATTATCTGCAGTAAAGCATTTGGGTAAGGATAACAATAGTCAGTTCTACGATACTGTGGGGAGGGGTATAGGGGTGTTTCTTTTCTGCCTCTTTGATCTTACAGAACAATCCAAAGGAAGAAAGCAGTGTACCTAGGAGAACACAAGAATCACGCTGCCCTTTGAACTCCACCAACATGCAGTTTGAACAAAAGGAGTCAGGTTTTTTGATGTGTTTACATAGATTAGAGCATTTAGCCCTCAGCTGCTTGCCCTTGTGCAACTGTACAAGTGGCAGGTTGGTCACCTTAGCAACCGCGCAACTGTGCGAAGTTTCAAAATTTAAGCAGCTGAGGAAAGCTGCGCATGGTGCAGCTTAATTTGGTCTGAAATGCAGCGCAAATGTGCTGCCTTAGTTTCTATTGTGCTATGGTTGTGGTTGGGCGTATCCCTACACTTCTCTTCACAGAACTCACAGTGCAAGACTGGTTCAAGCACGAGTCAAGTCCTAACCCGGAGCATGTAGTAAGCTGTTGGCTTTACTTGTCAAAACTTCTGCAATGTTGTAGTTGACAAAATGACATCTTGGAACTGGCTTTATGTTAACCTCAAATCATCAGTAACAATGCTTTACTAGCTTATTCCTCTTTGGCCTTGGGGCCCTATTGCTTTGCATCTTAAAACCATAAGATGAGTAGAACCCGAATCTTTGAGTATTGTGTGGTGGGTGTGTTGTGTAGATCACTCTTTGTTTCAGATCATTCTCGTCTGTCCACTCCGATCTCGCCTGCCTCTGAATGCAAAGCCATCTGTGGAAGCTGTCAGCGATATGAGTGTGGCCCCTGAATGAAGTACCAATCCCCTGTGCGCTTGAGCTTAAATCTGAACCCCTGACGTCCTTCGCAGAAGCCCCCGCTCTCTGTGTTTGTGTGCCTTTTTCTTTCCCTTTGGTTTCTCAGGTCAAATTACCCCAAATTCTTAATTTTTCATCTGGGATGGCCTAACCTGTGATGGAACACTGAGAATCCAGTCACATTAAGATCAAGAGCTGCAAGCTTGTTTTCGCTAATACTGCATCACTTCAGTCTCGTGGGTGCTAAGTTAAGTAATTTCGGTTCCCTTGATTTTTCTTTAACATACCATGGCTTTAATGTGTAACTCAACATGTTGCATGCACATCAGCTATGCATAACATTTTATTTGTAAAACAATGTTCATAAAGTCGTTGTCAAACATTGCAGTAGTATTATGGTTAGGAGGGTCTGGGGGGGCAAACACTCTTCTTTCTCCCTTTTTCCAGATTTCTCATTCAGCTTAACTTGCTACTGAACCAGACAACTTAAAGGTCTGCAGGGAGTCATTGGATCACTTGGGTACTGCCAGCCTCTAGGGTTCATTTAATACATTGAAGAGCTGAGCATCAGAGGAAGAATAGCTGTGGTAAATGCTGCATCAGCTGTGGTAAACTACAACCATATTGACAAATTCAATCTCCCATCATATTCGATGAGTCTTGGTACAAGTGTGGGGTTTGGGTGGGGGGGGGCTTAAATTGTCTGTCTTTTTTCCCATTACAGCCATAAAATTGGCAAGAAAGCCTTCACTGTCAGTTGACCCGCGAGTCGTGCTGAATTGCAGAGGGGAAAATCGCTTTGACAAGGGATTCTGGTATTGTGGCTAAACGGATTTCGTGGAATAATACACCAATACAGTGTCGCTGTGGGGAATTTTGGGGATTGGGGAAACCAGACGTCTCTCTGTTCTAGTTTCAGCCTCGTGACCAAGAGAATCCCCGTGTGGTGACAGCATAATTAGCATCCAGGTGTCGGGTTTTCTTTTCCTGGAAGAACAAACTGTTTTGTTCTTCCAGGTTTTGCTTTTGCCCTAACTAGCAAAAACAAAAAGCAAAAGACTCCGGTGGTGGCACTCCTGACTCTGTCGGGACGGGGTTCAATTCCCTGCGGTGTCTTGCTTTTTTTAAGTAAGCTTTGTGGGGCTGAAAGTATATTTAATAACACTTCAACTTAAGTATGCATTCCATAAAAGGACAATGTCTGGGTGGGGAAAATATTTGAGTCGACATGATCAATAAAACTCTAAAACCATGTTTCTGTTTTTGTCTCTGTTCTATAGATAATTACATCAATATTCTGTAAATGACTTGATGAGGTGGGCATAATAGACAAAGATTACTGGACATTGTATCCAAGATGTCCTGTGATGATTAGCAACAGTTTTATAAACCTCCTTTTGCTGTCTGTGTCCTGGACACTACCCTTCTTGAGGTCCCTATCACATGATAACAAATGGAAGAGGTGAGGTCAGGGAAGAAGACCTGAGGGGAGCAGGCATCCAATAAGTCATCCTTGCTCTGGATCCACTTCAGTACAGCAGCATAAAGCAGTCCAGCTATTGCTGTATGTTATGATCTCAGTTCTTCTATGAGATAACTATGTACAGTGTCATGAACAATTAACAGCTACCTCTAATTTAAAGTAGTATTTTACTATACATGTATGTTGTTGTTGTTGTTGTTTTGCGGGGGGGGGTTGTGTTTTTTTAATGACACTGAAGAGCAGGATGTCTGATCAAGCTTAAAAGAAGGTATGAATAAGGGAAACTTATTTGTAGACTTCAGCTATATGTTTTGTTTTGGGGGGGGACGTATCACAACCTCAGCTTATTTATTTTCATGCTCATCAGGCAAATGGCAATAACGGAAAGCGATGCCAAACCTTAAACAGTTTAATTAGTTGGATACATGGGAATATTTCATACTACGCACAAACATACAAACAAAGAAGTTCATATTGTATCCTGGGGTTTTTTATTACTTGTGGGCTGTGACAAAACCAAATTTGTTTCTTTCATTGAATCTACCGAAAATAACAGTTTGAGAGGTATAAAATATTATTTTTGTATTAACAAGGTATTATTTTAAGATTATGCTTAAAACGTTCCTTTTTTTTTAAAAGGCTTATAGTTAACGTTGCATCAGTTTACCCTTCCTGTTAAAAAGGTGTTTTTCCTTCCCATCATTAGTGTGAATGCTTGTAAAAGCATTCACAGTATTGTTCTTCTAATCTTTATTATTCTATTTTATTATTATTATCTATTCCGTACGTTTTTTGTAGTCCTACTACTTCAAAACCGTTCAACTTAGAAAAACCATTCAAACACCGTTAGATTCCTCTTCTTTTGGACATGACTGCTTCTATTTTTCTCATTTTTAACATTTATATTTTTAATTTTATTCAACTTTTTTCAACAAAAATTTCCCATGTATTTCAATGGGGAGACCCTTCAAATCCTCATTCAACTCACTCATTTTTAAACTCCTACTACTTCTACATACGTTGACATAGAGCCACCATTCAAACTTTAAAACGAAGACAAGACATTCAACTATTCAACTTGTATTTATCTTTTCAATATCTTTTATACTTTTTCTTCAGTTCCAGTTTAAGTTTCATGATGTTTTTTCAGCCGTTTCAGAGTTTATAATGGGTGTGTATGGGACGGAATGTTGCCCCCAGAGTGAGACAGCTCAACTGGCAGAGTGGAAGCAGGTCGAAAATTAATCTTAAAATCTTTTTTAAAACTGCTGCTGTGTCTGCGGCGTTTGCTCTACAGGTATGATTTTACCCTCAAAACGTAGCCATCGCTGTCCTCTTTCATCCAGTGTGTTTATTATTGTACTAGATGTTATGGTTCTGTCATAAATGTCACCAATGTGCAGCCTCATCCCTCCAACTCTTCCATAGACTCTAATGTTAAAATGGCTCAGAAGGTTCGTTTGAAAATCAGAAGAGCATGGTGTCTTTCCACTGTCACCACGTCCATATAATAAACTCCACCGCCATGAAAACCGAGAATTAGGTAGACTAGACGTTGCCGTCGCTCACGGTGAAAGAATTTTGTCAATACGACTTGTACTTTTCATTTGGGAACGATTTGTTTCGGCCTGACTTTTCTGTTCATTTTAAGCAGCAAAAGTGAGGTGCATGTCTGTGTGCGTGTGTACTGAGCCATTGGGTGCAGTCACTATAGCAACCAGGCTCACACCTGCCTGCCTAACGAGCTCTGTCTCTCACTGTGCCAAGATTCATCTTAAACACTTCTCTTTCAACTGCTGCTGTGTCCACGGTGTTTCCTCTACAGATATCATTTTACCCTCAAAACGTAGCCATCGTTCTTCTGTTCCCAGCACCGTGTCTTTCAAAGCTCATAGATACAAACTTTTTAAACTGTGTGGATCCATGTGGAGGAATCGCATTTTAGTCATTCAGTTATTCAAAGAATATGAACTTTTAATATTCATTCAGATGTTTTCTGACTCTAAATTTTCTTTTCTCATTTCTTATGTTTTTCTAATTTAAAATTAAAACATTTTCAGCTCTTTTCCAACTTCTGTGTGGTTGTCAGCTTTTAGCACTTCAGCACTTTTGTTTTCAGGTGCAAATTTCTGTATTTTTCATCTCATTCAACATTTTTAACTTAAAATTCAGCAATTAATTCAATTCAGTGCACACATTCAGATTCAAGCATTCACACTGCAGTTTCTTCAGAAAATGCACTTTCTAGTTGTTTGTAGCGGGACATCTAATTGTTGAAGTTTATAGTTTGTATATATTGTAGGGTTTCTACGTTACGATATAATGTGTATTGAGGTGACTGTTTTTGTGAATTGGTTCTATACATAAAATGTACTTTTAGAAAAACTCAGAATTGGTGTGCATTGTGTGTATCTTTAAAACAATTTTGTAAAATGGACAAGTGGAGGACAAAATAAGTCATCTCAAGCATAGAAACTATCTACATTAGATGAAGACTAAAGTCAAATTCTGAAGAAATAGGAAAAACAAAAAAACAATCCAGCAAATAATGTATTTGATCTATTTGTTCTGTTTTTAACAGATGAGGTTTACGGTCCAAGTCCTGTCTGAGCTGAAAAAGGTGCACCACTTTTACTTGCTCTCTTCACATTTACATTGCATCTAATAAAAGCCAACACTCAAAAGATTATCTTATAAAAAAATATATCAGAGACATACGCTGAGTAAGGATGTCAGCTTTGACTTTTGAATTTTTTTTCATACTTATCAGATCTTAACCTCCTAGGACCTGGCGTCCACATATGTGGACATCACATTTTTGGTTATTTAGACCCAAATACTCAATTTTGCTCTACAAGGGCCTGATATCCACTTACGAGGACATTATACTGCAACTGTCCTATCGAAATTTTAAACGAATATCCTCATTTGTGGCTCTCATTTTTCTTAGAAACAAAAATTGGGTAAAAAAAAAAAAAAATCTGGTAATTCTTTGTTTTTACATTCATCGGGCCCCAATATGCCCAAATATCAAAGAGAAATTAAAAATGCATGCTGTGGAAGAGTTCGGGTCTTAGGAGGTTAAAAGTCCAACTGATTTAGCAGTAGATGGCTCTGATTCTGACCAAGGAAATCAGCTTGGCATGGTCAGTAACTTCCTTTAAGGCATGTCTAAGAACACATATTTTTATGTCTTCTTCTTTATTGCCCTTCATATTTTTTAAAGGTTTTAATTAGTTTGGTTGCCCTTGAAGCACGTTTCAATCTGTAATAGAGAAGTATTCGTTTGAGTTTATATTTTGCTACACGTATTGTAAACGTTTTTTGGACAGGTGACGTTTTTTTCATCGACATTATTTTATTACTACCCAAAGTTCAGTTTGAGGCTTTAATTTAGTGAGAGAAAGAGTGAGGGGAATTTATACATAATAAATTAAGTCTTATATATATTTTTTTTTTCACAACCTGAGTAAGCTGAACTTCTTGTGGAACTAATAGGCAGAAACGACGTTTCCGCGGAGTCATTTTACATCCGTGCCAGTCGCTAGCTAGCACTGTGTAGTTCACCTGTCGCTGTTTGTTTGATGAAGTGCGGAGCTAAGGGGAGATGTGGTCCTTTTTCGCTAGGGATCCCGTGAAAGACTTTGCGTATGAACTTCTCCCAGACAGCCAAGAAAAGTCCGGAATATGGACTCTACACCGGGGAAAGCGAAAGGTAAAAGCGGCAGCCCGCTGCTGCTGATGCACTAGCAGTCAGCGTTAGCTCGATCGGTTATGGGGCCTGCCAGTAAGCTGACAAGTCAGCTTTAGAGCTTGATTTAGCCTTCAGATGAAATGTCAGCTCTGTTAGCGTTTTTCGGGTGTTTTTCATCTATTCATTCATTTAGTCAGTCAGTCTTGGTAGTCATTTATTTATTTATTTTTATTTTTTGCTTGGTCTGTCTGTCTGATAATTGTCGCTGACTAGCCTAGCTCAGGCTTTTTGTTTACCCCCAGAGGCAGACACGTATTTCTCGCCACGTCACCCGTTTTAGCCGAGTAACGGCTCTTATTTGAGCTGTTTTAAAGTTAATGCTTTATTTCAGGAATGAAAGATTCCGTCTTAACTGCAGACAGCACTGCATATAACCCACTGCTTCATTATTATCACCGAGAAGCGGAAAGCTATAATCTCAGTGTCATCATCTTCACCGCGGGCAGCCGAGCCCAAACTTCCTACTTTCATCATCCTCAGTCACATTAAATGTCTTTTCAGAATTCTGTATACAGTATTGACAGTTACTGCTTACTGGTAATATTTTCTGCACGATGGCTACATTTATATCTACATTTAAAACAGCACAGATGTAAGCCCACCATACTGTTCAGTCCGATAAAATGGGAGTGTTGGTGTAAATCAAGCTAGTACATAATTTACCCTAATTTCTGGAATTTTGATTGTAAGGTGAATGTAGATTTTTTTCCCCCCATTATACTTGCTTAAATATAGCTATGATAATCTTACCTGTAAATCTATAACACAAGTGAAATATTACAATGGAAGGAAAATGGGAGTAGTCTGTTTGCAGAGGATAGCTTCATTTCAGATTAATTTAGTTTTATTTGTATAGTGCCAAATGACAACACCAGTGGCCTCAAGGTACTTTACACTGTAAGGTAAAGACCCTATGATATTAGAGAAAAAAACCAGCAATCAGATCATCCCCTGTGTGCTGTACTTGGCTATAGTGTGAAGTAAGAAATGTCCGACAGAACCAGGCTCAGGGTGGGGCAGCTATCTGCCATGATCGGTTAAAGTTGAAGAAAAAGAGAAGAGAATGGATAAAGTAGAGTATAGAGAGAACAGGGCAAAACAGAAAATACTGGAGAGACACAAAATTAAATGGCATGCAAGTAGTGATGTTTGTTAGTAACTTGCATACTCAAGTTGGAGTAAAATTATAGACTTGGACTACACCCACAAAATATTGACTTAATTAAGAGTGATAGAGTAATTATAACTTGCTGCTCTTATGCCAATCTTGCTCCTCAGACCACTGGAGAGCCAGTGTCTGTGTTTGTATACGAGGTGGCTCAGGGCACAGAGCAGCAGACCCAGCTCGCCAAGGCTGCCTTCAAGCGTATGAAGACCCTGCGTCACCCTAACATCCTGGCCTATGTTGATGGGTTGGAGGTATATATTTTATTGTGACTTAAATTTAACAGAAACCACTTTGCTTTAAACACACTTTTCTTGATATTTAGAGCTGAGATTCTGTGTTTTGCTGTAATTGTCATATAATTAGTTGTCTCATTTCTGTCATCTGCTCTTCTCTGCATATTAAACATTAAGACAGAGGTGAGTGGGAATAGGTTCCTGTGGGTTTGTAGTAGTTTTATAGTAGTTATAGTGAGTGAAGTAGCAGACAATTGCACAGCTTTCTTTGGTTTTTAATGAGAGTATAATTGACACACTATTCACTATTAGCTCAACTAAGGATATGATTTTACCCTTTCATCTGGAGAATCTATCCAAGGAATATGACCAGCAAACCATACAGCATTAGCTAATCATTTACTTAACCAGGAAGTCTCTTGAGAGAAAACATCTTTCACAAAGACACCTGGCAATGAAAGTACACATTAACAAGGTTGGAAAATGATACAATCAAGCAGAGGAAAAACAGTCAGTAGATAAAAATAGAGCATGTTGAAGAACTGGTGCATAATCAAATATCCAGCAAAGCAATAGTAGTCGCTTTTTCTTCTAAAATATCTGTGATCTGAACTCTCCAATATTCAGTAAATTTAGTATTAATTTATAGCATGTTTTTAATAGAGATCTGATGGTAAAATGCTGTGATGTATAAATGTGTTGTGCATATGATAGATAAATGCAAAAACTGGTGTGGAAAAGCTGTTTTCCTATGTCAAGTTACTGTTTAATGCAGTGACATAGAATAGTTTTGAAGTATAGTTTTGCTTTTATTTTTTTTCCTTTCTTAGTTGATTGATGAGCTTGGTGTGGTTGTTACAGACAGAGAAGAGCCTCTACCTGGTTACCGAGCAGGTTACACCCCTGGCAGTCCATCTGAAGGCACGGGCAGAGAAGGGTGGTGTTGGGGAACTGGAGATCTCATGGGGTCTCCACCAGATAGTGGTAAGGACAGGAGGGTTGAGCTGTTTGTGGCAGCTGTCCTCTATTAGTCGTCTCTCACCGTCTCTTCCTCTGTTTGCTTACAGAAAGCTCTGAGTTTTCTCATCAATGACTGCCATCTGCTCCATAACAACCTGGGCATATGGGCTGTTTTTGTGGATCGAGCTGGAGAGTGGAAGCTAGGAGCCCTCGACCATGTGGCTCCTGAGCAGGGAGACCCAAGTGGGGTCCCGCTCCCCGCACCAAAGGCAGTTTACCCAGACATGGAGAAATATGACCCACCGGAGATGTCTAACAGCAGCGGGGAGAAATGGTGAGTGTGACATTTGGAGAAAAACTACCTGGTGCTCTTTGGCTGCACCCTTTTGCATTGACCTGTGTGTATTTTTGTTACAGGGCAGGAGAGGTGTGGCGATTAGGTTGCCTGATTTGGGAGGTGTTCAACGGGCCACTGCCACGTACTTCTTCCCTCCGTTCCCTGGGAAAGGTTTGTGTCTTCAATTGCTGTTTATCCAAAAACGTTATTATTAAATATTGTCCTTGCTACTTGGAATGCATGCTCTTATTTAAGAAAAATACAGCTTTTAGAAATATTTAGATTATTGTTGTTTAAAGGGAATTACATGATTCTGCTTCTGTAAAGAAGCAACAACAATAAATTGAACATATAGAGGGTTAGCGGGGCCCTTAAATAAAACATATGTCATGGTTAAGATCAGTTGGAGAGAAACCCAAGAATCTGATGATCTAATATGAAGCCGCATTTGGTGCCACCAGGGAGGAAGAACTGTGAAAACAGGACAAAAGGCAAACCACAGGAAAGAGGAAACAAAAGTTAATGGCTTGCAAACATGACTGGAGTGGAGAAGTGCTCAGTGCATCATGGGAAGCTCTCTGACAGTCTGAGCCTATAGCGGCATAAATAAGCGATAGTTCCGGGTCACCTGATCCAACCCTAATTTTAAGCTTTTTCAAGAATTTATTTTTTAAGCCCAATCCAAAAGTAGAGAGCATGTTCCATGAGAGAGGAGCCTGATAGCTGAAGGCTCTGCATCCTGTGCGCTTTGAGTGCTCTGTCGGAATAGTGTGTTAATGAGGTCTTTAAGATATGATGGGGCCTGCGAGGAGAAGCTCTTATGAAGGAAATGTGATCTCTCGTTGCGATCTTTAGTCTTAGTGCCATAATGCAAGGAATCCAATGTGCTGGTGCTTCATACGTTCACTGATAGCTGAAGAGATTTTTCTTTGTCATATGAAAAAAAAAAAAAGGTATACAGTCAAGTTTATTGTTTTCTTTCTTTCTGTTCCCACAGATCCCCAAGGTTCTGGTTCCCCATTACTGTGAGCTGGTTGGAGCCAACCCCCGGACTCGGCCAAACCCTGCCCGCTTTCTCCAGAACTGTAGAGCCCCAGGGGGATTCCTGAGTAACAGCTTTGTGGAGAGCAACCTTTTCCTGGAAGAGATTCAGGTCTTACACAAAGACTTTTGTTTGTGTTAGAACTACAAAAAAAACATTCTAGTCAAGTCACAGCATGAAGTATTAAAACCAAGGTTGAAATTAATCAAAGTCCTGAACAGATTGATGTCATTTGGCTAAACAAGCTTAAATTTGGACATCATGCCTCGCTTTAGTCCAAGCGTCTATTGCAGAAATTAGATGATCTCTTTAAAACGATCCTTTCTAGATCAAGGAGCCAGCCGAGAAGCAGCAGTTCTTCCAGGATCTGAGTGACAATCTCGATTCTTTCCCTGAAGACTTCTGTAAGCACAAAGTCCTGCCTCAGCTGCTCACCGCCTTTGAGTTTGGCAATGCAGGCGCTGTCGTCCTCACACCGCTCTTCAAGGTAAATCCCAACTCCCGAGGCGACTTTAGACCCTAATTAGAAACAGAAAGTGAAGCAGATAATAATCATCAGTAAAAACATTCTCGAGACAAGTTGAAAATGGAAGGATTGTAGCTATATCTGTACTCTTTTCTTCAATCTCTCTCTCTTCCCATTTTTCTAGGTGGGAAAATTCCTGTCAGCAGAAGAGTACCAGCAGAAAATCATCCCTGTCATTGTGAAGATGTTCTCCTCCACAGACCGAGCTATGAGGATACGACTTCTGCAGCAGGTGTGTAATATTCTTTTCCTTGCAGAGGTAATCTTTACATCATGTGTAAGATTTTAAAAACAAGTTCTGCACAAAACAGTTTTGTTCTTTTTAAATATTGACTAGTTTCAGAGATTTTTCAGTGATTAGGGTGAATATTGCAGAGACAGTGTTCTTATTTATTTTACTTTTTTAATATAGAGTTCATATTTAATTTTATGGTATGTTATTTATAGCACGGAAAGAGAAACATTAGTTAAAAGAACAGTAAAACATAACAAACAGTTGTTTAATCACATGCCTGTCCGGCTGTTTTTATCTCTGTATTAAAGAATAAAACCATTTATCTTTTACTCACCCTAACTCTGTCTCTGTCTTTCTCAGATGGAGCAGTTCATTCAGTATTTGAATGAGGCTGCAGTGAATTCCCAGATTTTCCCTCATGTTGTTCACGGCTTCACAGACACAAACCCTGCCATCAGGGAACAGACTGTGAAGGTAGTTTTCACACTTAAACACAAGCACAATCTAACAGGTGTTATCTCATACTTTGGACATATAGCACATGACAGATAACATCCTAAATATGATCTCTTCCCCCCGCTAGTCTATGCTGCTGCTGGCTCCGAAGCTAAATGAGACCAACCTGAACCAGGAACTGATGCGTCACTTTGCCCGGCTCCAGGCTAGAGACGAACAAGGCCCAATCCGATGCAACACCACCGTCTGCCTGGGAAAAATCGCCTCCTACCTCAACGCCGGGGTAAGGCACACCTGCATCACTGTGTAAAATTTAAAAAACAGAAAGACTGAGATCAGTGCTCAGTAAAGAAATTAATTGCCTCGCTGTTCACAGACTCGACAGCGCGTTCTGATTTCTGCCTTCTCTCGAGCCACAAAGGACCCATTCCCTGCGTCACGCTCTGCTGGCGTGCTGGGCTTTGCCGCTACACACAACTACTACAGTGTAACGGAGATTGCTGCCCGTATCCTGCCCACCCTGTGTGCCGTTACTGTTGACCCCGATAGGAGCGTCAGGGATCAGGTAGGGCTGGGTGATGTGAGGAAAATCGAATATCACAATATATATATATGTTGCTATATCAAGATTTGCAATATGTTTAAATAACCTTCAAATACAAATGTTGTTTTTGGCCATATGTTGCCTACAATTGCACTGGTATACTCATTCAAATCAACCATTCAGTATTTTTTTACTATACTTTGAATACAAAAAACCAGAATGAACTGAAATGTATTATTTTAACCATTTTTTTTAAACATCAGTTGCACATGGAGGTTTTTCACAAATGGCTAATCATAGCAACAAAAAAGTACATCAAGCAGGAATTCACAAGACAAAATAAAACAAATGAATTTAAAAAGGTGCTCTTTTGTGCTTTCAACATATAAAAATTGTAAAATAAAAAATGTGATGACCTGAAATTACAGAAACAAAAGTCTAGATAATGACTATAAAAACTCACAGTGAATCAGGTATTCGACTGCTGGAGATATGTGGCTTCGTGGTGTTTCTCACAGCTTGTACTCATGCGTTGGTTTGTAGTGTTCCTTAGTTTTATCTGTAACTATGCCAAGAATGTTATAAATGTATTTGTAGTCTTTTTGATCCTCGATCTTACAGCTGTTTTGAAGACTTGCATACAAACCAGCGGTTGATGCTGAGGAATGTGTACCAGCAGTGGTTGTGGAGTTATCAATCTTACAGCATTTAACTAAAAATAAAATGTGCAAGAACATTTCAGTTAAATGACATTAAGTTAAAAATAAACTTTAGAAAAAAATAACATTAGTTGAAACAATATTGTGCACAAAGCTAAAATACAAATATGGTTTTACGGTTTTAGATTTTGTTAATTCAGTCACATTTGTCAAACGACCAGTGCAAGAAGGGAGTATTTGCTGAGACTGGGATGTCTACATGTCTTGGTGCTTGTTCTGAACCTCTAATTTTGCCTGTCTCTTTCTCCCTGTCAGGCATTCAAAGCCATAAAGAGTTTCCTTTCCAAACTAGAGACTGTGTCAGAAGATCCCAGCAAGCTAGCTGAGATCGGTATGTAACTGTAAACTGCACTGAAAATCTTCCCTTAAACTAGAAACTCCATGCTGTGTAGTTGTTTCTTTACCATGAATAGAGTTTGAGAAAAAGAAACAAATAATCCTGTATCTATCTCAGATGGCTTTAATGGAATTAATAGACACATTTTATATGAAAACCTAAATGTAGCAACACTCTGTTTTGTGTGTCCTGCAGAAAAGGACGTAGCATCGTCTGCTCAGCCTGCAGGTGCCTCGTCCAGTTGGGCTGGCTGGGCTGTGACAGGCATGAGCTCGCTTACTTCTAAGCTGATCCGCAATGCTCCAGGGACGGAGGGGGGTACAGGCACTGAGGGAGGCGGACCTGCCGCTAATGCCACCAGCCCCACTGCTCCCCCTAGTGCCAGTGATGGAACACCCGCAACAGGTGAGGTGGAACCACAGCACCCCGCCTTTTTTTTTCTTTTTTTTTTTAAATAAAGATTTACATACACTAACGTGCATATTTAATCTAAATAGAATCATCTAAAGAATCTCAACACTGGAATAAGTGTATGTGTCTATATTAGTGGGACTGCTGGCGCTGGTAGGTGTCAGCTTCCTTTTATAACACAAAGCCTTCATCTGTCAATACAGATCTAAGAATCTGCATTTTGACCCTGTGATTATCATGTGGGAGAAAGCTAACTCGCACAAATAGCTTTCTGAGTTTTTGGTGTTTTTGTAGTAACCACAGGTTTCACAAGTCTCCATTCATGTAGGTGTGGCTCTGAGTTTGATCCCAAGATTATTTCTTAATGCGTCTTTTACTCATTCTCCATATCTGAGAAGAATGACGTCAGGTGATGCTACTTTTGAACCCAGTTTACACCAGTTGAACAAAATGGAAATCAAAAATGGCTGGAAATAGGCTGGATGGATGCAAAGCCTCAAATTCCACTTTGAAACTTGTTAGGAGCAATTTCTGAGGTTTTTTTTTCTCAGGGACTGAAGTTCTTCCTGCATGTGAGAAGTTTTTCAGGTTGCGTGGTTGGAGCATCAGTTGAGGCAACCTATTATCACTTTAGCTAATTAAACTCACTCAGAGAGGTGTGTCCAGAGTGCGTATTCTACCTGTTTTGATAGATCTCAGCAAAAATTTCTGGCACAACTTTACCTGCTTCCGGGGTGCGTGGAGAGGATGAAAAAAATCACAGTGCAGGGACTCCAGCAACACTTAAAGGGAAGAGGAAGAACTTTATTGACTGACCAAGGCGTTTCGGCTTGTGACCTTCAGATGACCCTGATGAGGCCACAAGCCAAAACGCGTTGGTCAGTCAATAAAGTTCTTCCTCTTCCTTTTAGGTGTTGCTGGAGTCCCTGCATTGTGCTTTGATAGATCTGTAACTTCAGGCAAGTCAGTGGATCTCATAGAATAGAATAGAATTCATTGCACAAGTACAAGGCAACGAAATGCAGTTTGCGTCCATCCAGAAGTGCTTTAGCAATAATATAGATATATTACAGAATATAGATCTATTATAAATGTGTTACAATGTACACAGTATTATGTTATGTTATCAATTTACTATAGCTATAAGTATGTACAGGCTATAACTGTAGTGAGTGTACAAGCTATATGCAGGCTATGAACATGTATACTTATGGTTATAAATATGAAAAGCTATAGCAGATCCCTGCTTAGCAGTTTAAAACCTGTGTGTAGCAGCAGAATAACAGCCTCTGTATCCCAGTTACTATTCTTTAATTTATTAAATGTTCCCGCAAAAATCAGTGCCTCACATTAAAACGTTTCTTTCAATCTCAGGTTCTCAAGACAAAAATCAACAAGCCTCCCTGACTCACCACGGTGCCTCTAGTCGTGCCAACCAATCACAGACTCTTGAAGTAAGAGACAACAATGATGAGCCTGTAGGAGACCGCTGGGATGATGAGGAGGACTGGGGAAGTTTGGAGGTAGGGAGAAAATAATTAAGATATGTATTGCGCATAAATGGAAGATTACAGTCTCACATAATTATAATTTGAAATCACATAAATTGACTGCACGTTTCCTCAAAGGAGCCAGAGAAAGCTCAGACTGAGCCCGATGACTGGAACACCGACTGGTCAGGAATGAGTTCATCCAAAAAGAAGGTCAGACGGAAGATGCTAAGCATTGCAGTTATTTGACAGTCATTCCTTTTGTGCTCATTCTACTTCCGCTAATGCTGTGAGCACTGCTGATATTGTTAGATTACTGTGAGTCATATTAAACTATTAATCCTCCTAGTATTGTCTGTTGACTTGAAAGGTTCCCATTTACCTGTAATATATACTTGTATATGTTATTGAAAACAAATGTTTAAAAAAAATTTCTCCACTGTAAAAACAAAAACATAATTGATCACATCTCGGGGGTGTATGTAGATGTGGAAAAATCAAAATCTGCAGCTGGACTCATTTCAGTTTTCTTCGCTGTGACGCAGGCGAGCCGCTCATCCACCTCCATGGTGGTGAAAAAGCAGAGCTCCGACTGGAGCTCAGGCTGGGACGCCGATGACAGCTGGTCCAACGAGAAAGAAGGTCAGGGTCAGAGCTCTGCAGGCGAGGAAGGCTGGGGGAACGACTGGGGGGAGGAAGAGACTGACATAAGCTCGGCCAATAAAACGCTGCCCCTGCCCGAAGGTGTGCGGTTAGCCAGCGAGTACAACTGGGACAGCACGACAAAGGGCGTCAGTCAAAACGATCTGTTCGCCAGCGTGTCCCAGAGAAACACAGCCAGCACGTCTGCGGCCACGGTGAGAGCGCAGTGAGCCAAAAATACAAAAGTTGGTTTTCAGATTTGAGAGACAAAAAGAACAACGGAGTGTTATGTGCACTTTTGATTATGACTTGAAAGTCTTACATGTACATTAGAGGGAACACCAAACTTTATCCGATTTCATTGAAATGACATTTTAACAGAGCACACCATAAAGCTGCAGTCACATGATCAGCCCTCAGCATCACGGTGGGCTTTTTTTTTTCTTCTTCTTTTTTACCTTCAAAATAAAATCGCTGTTGTTTAAGAAAAGGTCATTAACAAATCTATCGATCGAGATCACTAAATATTATATTATTTATTTATTTTTAAAGAACTAAATTAGATCTTTTTTTTCCCTCAATAATTGTACATTGGCTTGAATTAAGTTTGAATAACAGAGAACTATGTTTGTGTTGTTGTCTCAACGATAGTCTGGAGATGGCTGGGCCGCAGAGGCGACAGGAGACTGGGGAGCTGAGGAGAGCTGGGAGTCGGTAGATGGAAGCCAGGGTAAGTCCAACAGCGAGGTTACCTTAATCAGAAATGAGACCCTGGATTGGCCTGATTGTAGAGACTCCAATCAGTTCGTACCTCCTTTCAGTCGGGCATTTTTAGCGTTTCCTGTGAGGCTTCTAAAAATGAAGACCTGCAGTGATAATTCACAGAGCTGCCCCTTTATTTTTAGCTCATTCGGCTAAAGGACCAGTGAAAAATCCATCATGTGTCTGTCCACAATTCATAAGAATGACACCTCCTAGATCATTAGTCTGATTTTAGTGAAATTTGCTGACAATGATCAGCTGATAGGTCTTTAGTCAAACTACTCTCAGAGCCAAGGTCACATTTTTTTTGTTTTACAGGCAGTAGCATGTGAATTGTGATCGATCATGTGCCTCCTGAGCTACGATGTCATTGACATTTTGCTTTTATTTTCACTTAGGTCTCAGCAAGGCAGAGCTGTCCAAAAAGAAACGCGAGGAGAGGAGGAAGGAACTGGAGGCGAAACGGGCGGAACGAAAAGCTGCTAAAGGTCCTCTCAAACTGGGCGCGCGCAAGCTGGACTGATGAGGACCTAACCGAGCGGCACAAAGCAGCGGATCGAGGTTCCACATTCCACAAGTTAAGGACCAGAAAGAAGTGGCAGCATTAAAGAAAACTGACAGTCACTAAAATGGAGAAGGAAGAGGAGAACCTTTCCTCTAGACGACTTTTAGTTTGGGGATTTTCTGTCTTTGTTCCTGGGGGAAAAAAAAAAACTGACACAGATAAAAGATGGAGACGGAGAGGAAATCTGAAGAGGCATGACGCACCACAGAGCAGCACCCCCTGCAGCAGAGGCCTGAGCAGGTTTCAGACAATGTCCCCCTCTTTATTTTTTATTCATGACTCCCACAGTTGCTCTTGTAAACTATATGTACATAACTGGTGCATCCTGTCTTAAAAAATGACTTTTTTTTAGAAGAAAAAAACACAAATATATATATATAATAGAATTTTTCTTCACACATCTATTGTTGTGCTGAATGTTTTTCAGTACATGTGAACACACACACTTGTACACACACACATAAACACACACACACACTGTGGTTTCGAATGTTTTAGTTCAGTTACAGACTAAGAATAAGTCCATGCATGCACTGTGTATTGTGTGGCCTAACAAAAGGCTTCATGGCAAGAAATTAAAAACGTGCTGAATTTACTTTGCACATGCAACACTGTATTTTACAGAAGTGACCCGACAGGTAACACAGGTGACTGCTTAGAGATCTTTAAATGATAAACATGCACTTTGGAGGAGCTGGGACATAGAAAGATGCAAATCGAGTGGTTTTAGGGCAAAATCAGGTGAGTTTGTAGCCTTGTGGTGGAGGCTATGTGAAATCGTCTGTAGTGCTTATGATCAGCTTTTGGAATCACTTGTTTACCACCAAGTCATTTTAGGCAATATATGGTTTGGTATAGGTGAAGGAGAACCTTTTTATACTTTTGATTTTATTATTTGTGCCTTTAATTAATTGACGGGATCAATAACTCCACATTTAAACAGACACTTGAAAAGCGGACCTGAAACCCATTAAAGCTTACAGCGTGACCCTGTGTGGCCTGTCTGGGTCGGATATGGTATTTCTAGGTTTCGTCTTTCGAGCCAGACGTTTTATGGATGAGCCAGTTGACACAATCCGAACCCGTCACCACTGGATCTGAAATCCGGGTTTTGGTTGGTCGGGTCCAGTTATGAAGGGGACTACGCTGCATTAGTCTAAAGAGATCCGGATGTTTTACTAAGAAAACAAATCATGTAGCATGTGAGCTATTCTGACATATTAAATAAAGTTTCTTCTTCTATGCTTGTCTTCCTGTGTTTGAAGGTTAGTATGTTTGTACCTGTAATCTGAGTTCTGATAACACCTGCTGCTTTCTTTGTTAGCTCATATAAAAGGGTCATTTCATATGAAATGAGTGAAACCTGATAAAGGTTACCACCTGACTCCCACAGAATCACCTGATTTTTTTTTTTTTAAGCATACAATAACTTCAGTATGTTTAATGAGCCATGCAAAATTTTACTTTCCTGCCCTCGATGTATAAAGACTTTAAATTATTAAATTCTGTGCTAATGTGTTAATTTGTTATTTCCAATGCTTTTCTAACCCCCAATAATTTCACAGCTGTAGGAGATAGCTGTGTGACATTTGTTATAAACAAGCTTCAAAACCTAAAGCCAACATCTTCAGAACAGTTTTTTTTCTTGGCAGTAACTCGATCACTGATCATTAAAGGCCTCCCACGGTAAGATAGAGGGATCGCGTGTATTAAAAGAACGACTAGATAGTTAGATGTTTAACACTACTGCATGATGTGAAAACACTGATTGCTGGAATATCTTGTCACTGGTGGGGATAGTGTTGCACATAAATATGATGTATATCAGTTTCAGTAGTTTAGTAACTGTGACATAGAGTAGCATGTGGACGATGCTGACAAGTTCAGTTACCGTGTACAGGCCCAATATATTGTATCTCCACTTCTTTTGCTTAGGAAATGCTACAGGTTTATGAGAAAGTTTGTGTATTCTTAAAGTCTTTATATAGAGCTGCTGCTCTCACTGGTTTATCCATAGATGGCAGAGCTTGTTTTAACCATAATCAACAATAACACACACACACATATAATGTGTCACTCCCCACCATATTTTCCTCTCTGTGCAAAACTGAAAAATGGCACAAAAAAGTGTCTCTTTCTCAGAAAATACCTCTGCTTCATTTTCTTCGTGGTCTTTTCCACTATATTCAAAATTTGCAGAGCTTGTAAGTGTCCCTGAAAGGTAAGTCATTAGTCATTCAAGAACTAGTACAGATGTGGGAATTAAAAATGCTGTGCAGTCATGCTCATCCTAGACATAGATCATAGACTTTTCCTTTGTGAAAGCTTTCATTTGGTTTCAGGGGGGAACAGAATTGGAAGTGCAAGAATGGTGCAGGATTCCTTTGCAAAGACTTTAATGTCATAGGCTGTATTTATGGGTCCAATGACAAGAATGCTATATCACAAATTCCAGGCTATCATTGAGAGTCGAACAATTCATTTATTTAAAACTTGTTCAAACAGTGAAACATCAGGGGAACAGCGTAACATGGTATATCTGTGAACTGTAGAAACATGTTGATCATATAAGGTTTTTTGCTGTTTTTAACAAATCCTACATAACCTAGCATAGATACTCATTAGCTTAATATTGAGTATTGACTTATATCACAACCCTTTCATTATATAATTATAAATACCCTCCAACCTTCATCCCTCATGAGCCATCCACAGTCTTTTAATTGATATGAAAACCACATATTTCATCTTCATTTGAGAAAAAACTGTCAAACTTGTGCTGTATGTAAGAATTTTAAACAACCCCAAAAATACAAACTAGGCAGCCTTACATCATTTTCCCCAAAAAACAAAACAAAAAACAACATGAAGGACAGATAGGGGTGAAGCCGATCCAAAATTCCTGCTAAATCACAGATAACTGCATGCAAGTTAGGCAGTGTTATTCATATGCAACTGATTATGGCAGGCGCCAGTTAGGCTTTGCTGGTGATCTGCTAATCCAGACCCAAAACAAAAGAGGACGAAGGTTCATCACTGCGTTTCCTTGTTTTCTTTTTTGCTTCCTCCAGACAGAGCTCGTGTCAGCGCGAAAAAACCCACACCCACAGCTGCAGCCAAGCCTGCATACATGGCAAACTCTCCTGCCTTACGCACCTGCAAGGAAAACATACATCATTTAGCTGGTGATGCAAATGCATAGACACGTTTTTTTCTTATTTTATCTGCAGCTAACATGATTTATTTTTTGTTGAAATTCATAAAGTAGCAAAAAAAAATTAAATCCCCACGCTGTCCACAGCTGCCGAACTTAAAAAACATAACGATTTAAACTTTTAAAAGATTTTGGGTGGATTGGGTTTCAGTGAAAACATCTTCTAATTAAAAGATCATGACATTCATTTGTTCTTAGTGTCTGAAAGAAACATTCCTGAAACAACACATGAGTGTTTATACTTAATGTACAAAGTTTGGAATAGGAGGAATCCAGTGCATGCAGAACTTAATTCAGTAAGAGCAGCTGATACTCCTACTGAGCTTCACCTGCACTGGGAGCAGTTTAAAGTTTCACTTTCACTGCCTGTTAAGTTTCATTTTGACTCAGAGCCTTGTTCAGAAAAGGTAATGGGTGGAGTTCAATGCACTTTAAGCAAATTCAACTAATCTTTGAAGGCTTTGTCTGTTTAGTTTGCAGGCTCAGATACAATTTTACAATTTACACGTTTACTCACTGATGCTTAGATTTAAATATTAACTAAAGGTTGTAAAACCAGCGTGCACAGACCTGCCCTGTCATGTCCCAGGCCACAAAAGTTTCCTCTTATCACTGTATGCAGCACGTTGACTCCACTGATATCATTCCGCCCTTTAAAAGCCCTTCCCACTGTTACTCACAGTTACCTCTCTCTTTAGTTTCTTACATAATCCTTTACTAATGCCTTGTTAAATATGTGGTGACATTTTGATGTTTCGGTGTTGTATGAAGCTGGAAAGCCTCTTGCTTTGAATCCCTAACAAACAAATAAATTAATTGATATTTAATTACAAATGAAATATGTTTAAGGTGTTTGTTTGTTTTTTTCTGTAGTGGATGTTTCAGAATTATTTGGTACCTCTTGGTACCCCCACCCCCGAAACTTTATTTACCTGTTCCTATTTTGATTCTCTAAAAGACACAGAGGTGGATTAAGTCCGACCATAGTTTACGTCAAATTTCTGCACACATCATCCAGCTAATTGCAACTGATTGAGCCATTCATCATTTAGAAGATGGCAAACCTCCAGAGGAAACAGGAGGGGTGGAGCAAGCAATGTTTGGTATGAGAGATAATTTCCCAGCTGGTGTCACAGAAGAATGAAAGGATTCAAAGTTATAGCTATGAATGAATCTTTAATCCCCATGTTTGTTTTAAGAAATGAACTATTTCTTCTGTAAATTTGTTCTGGATTTTTCTGCTATTTTTTCCTTCTTCACTGAAGATTTCTATTGTTTGAAACTTACACCGCCCAGCCTCCGCCACCGCCTGTGTGTCAGTGCTTTGTCTCACTTCGCGTTTTTATAGTGACACAAAGGATTGACATGGTTGGACCTACCTGCCGGGACTCCGCCTTGCCGTAGCGCAGCTCATTGACAAAGTGCTCGCAGTTTCCCCTGAAGACGCAGTATGGCAGCACCTGGCCCACCAGCCTGCAGGCCTCCCTCACAATGACATCAGGCGAGCGCGGCTCGTACGTCTTGTCCAGACTGTTGCTGATTTTCCACTCGTCAGTTCCCACCACGTCCCACAGCCCATCTTTCTTCACCAACGCCTTCTCGGTTAGGACAGACATCACGCTGTTGGAGCCGGCACCCGGGACCTCAGCTGGGGACAAAACCCACTCAGTTTACACACTGAATATTGCAAGAGTTTGTGTTTTGAGTGGGCCGTACCCCAACAAATAATTTACATTGTGTTCTGTCCTGAAAACCCACATCACAGAATCTGCATGTGGCCTCTCAGATAAGCTGCTTTTTGTTTTCAGTGATGGGATTTGGGGGAAGGAGTCCAGACAGTGTGTGTGTATATGTGTGTGGAGGGACTCACAGGGTGGTGCCAAGTGAACAACGAAGCCATCGCCAATGTACACAGCCCAGTGCTGGTAAGAGCCACGAAAGATCTCGATTAAATCCCCAGGCTCTGGCTTTTCGTCATACTTGGATTAGAAGAGAGGGGAAAAAATGTTTGAATTTCCAAAAGAGTGTGTTTGGCAATAATTGCAGCGCGTTTGACCTGATCACACACATGCTGACTCGCTTTAAATAGAAATCAGCTTGATGCAATAAACAGCTCTGAGGCTATAAATGTCATCACGTTCTTTTACTAACCAGTGTTGGGGCCATGTCAGCCTGTCTTTGGTCTGCGAACTTCCGATTTGTTGGACCTCCTGACGACTTTCAGCTGTAGGGATTAAAGATAAATAAATAAATAAATAAATAAAAGTACACATCAGATTTAAGCAAACCACGTGATACATAATGAAAGTAAGAGACCGATAAATCTAATAACACTTTAAATATCTGTATGTTTTTGCACAGCAAACCGGGCTAGATCCTTCAAAGTGGACACTGAGCTGAACAGCGCCCCTCTTAAAAACAGCTGCAGAATTGTTGATGTTCCTAATAAACTGGCACCTGACTGTCTGGACACATGTCAGCATAACCCCTGCACTATAACTCGTGGAAATAAACGCCAAAGAAGCGTCTGTTAGAGAAAAGCTCGCACTTTTAGAGACCAAAATAAGCCACAAAGAGTGTTTAAAAATCGCACACGAAGAAGATTAGCCGGAACTGGTCCGTGTTTGCATCACCCAAAAGCCGTGAGCTAACACCATCATTCACGCGACCCTCAGCTGTGGGAAGTGTTTGATCGGGTTAATGCCTTACCTGCAACGACCAGACTCTTCTTCTCCTTCTCCTTCTTCTGTTTTTATGTCGGTTGTCAAAACGATCTCGATCCCTTTCGTTTTTAAATGAGAGACGTCACCGACTCAAACATCAAAAGCTCACCCGCGAGCGATCAGCTGATTCGTGCGCGTGCTCAGTGCCCTTCAAAATAAACGCGTGGTAGTATTTTATTTGTCTTTTTTAAGCGTCAGGTGATTTTTAAGATGACTTTTAAGATGACTGATTGTTTAAGCAAGGTGCAAGAATATTACAAGAAAACGCGTGAATATTTAATGATGTGATAAAAATTAAGTGTGAAGGAATCATGAGTCTGCTTTTGTTTCACCTACAAATACCTACACTTTTTATTTTCTTTCTTTCATAAATTTGTGATTTTATCATGGGTAAATTTCATTTAAAATATTTAATTTATGTATAATTTATTTACATTTATTTTGTTATTATTTATTTTTGTTTATATTATTTTTATTTTACCTTTTTTGGTCTGGCAGGTGCTTGACTTTAAAGTCTAATTTCAACAAATAACGACATTTTCTTTCTCTTAAATCGCCGGTTTATTATCCGCCACCCCCTCTCTTTCTTCTTTACGTGATCAGTTATGATGGCCACGTGCAGAAAAACACGTAACTCAACCTTTAAAAGCCCCAACACTTTCGGTTTAAATATAACTGAGAACTAAATCTTCACGAGGATTTTTTTATTGCGTGACGACGTGACGACGCATGCCTGTTTGCTTCAGTAGGAAGTCAAAAATTGCTGGAGTTTATATTTGTAAAGTTTAAATGTGGGGTGTCAAACAAGGGGATAGATCCGGCCCTTCTAAAGGTCCAGCCTGGCCCACTGAATGTCTTTGCAATAAGCTTAGAGTTCTTGATGTGCTGATGGCAGGATTGTTAAACAGAAGGGAACTGTAGATATGGTTGAATGCTGTTGAATGCTGTTTTTTTCTTAATTAATACTGTCCATGTAAAGCCTGTCTGTCTTGTGAGCTGCAGATGGTGACATCCTTGTAATGACAGCAGACTAAAGTGAGAGTGGAAAAAAAATGTTGAAATTATATATGTTTTTCTTGCCATGTTTCATGTTATTCATCATCTGATGGTCATTAAATGAGACAAATGAGCAGATTTTTAATGGTTTTAGCTGTTTTTAAATGTTACTCTTTCAAAATGTATCCTTTGCACTTCAAAAAAAGTTAGTCATGTATTTGTGTCTTGATGCATGCTCAGTCATCCAGGTAGGTAAACCCCAAAAGGTTGATTCTGTTCATCTGAACGTAGCGTTTTCAATGGGAGAAACGTTTCATCACTCATCCAAGTGACTTCTGCAGTCTCAGCTGACTGCAGGTCACAGCCATTGATCAATGGTCAGACCATTAAACAGTGGTTGCTGATCAATGGTCATGACAGTTTGCATATTAATAATCAAGGAACTGACCTCACAGCCCACTGTTCGTCAGTGGTGCTAGTTGTACACCACAGTACTTTGTGCAAATGTACTGTTTATAAGGTTGGTCCCTTAGATGAGTGACGAAATATTTCTCCCACTGAAAACATGTGTGTGTGTGTGTTGTTGTTGTTGTTGTTATTATTATTATTATTATTATTATTATTATTATTATTATTTTAAGTACAGCTGTGGTCAGAAGTTTACACACACAATGTCCTGGTAATTTGGCCACACAAGTCTGAAATTATTTTGGATAGTCTTTAATCCACACAAACTCAAATATACACATACACGCCCACTAATCTTTTTTTTTTAAATGCCCCTTAGCAAGTCGCACTTCACTTGAGGCCTGCAGTTCTTTAATGTTGTTCTGGGTTCTTTTGTGACCTGAATGAGTCGCTGATGATGTAATGAAGTCATTTTGTTCCAAATTTTCTCCATTTATGGATAATGTCTCTCAGCGTGGTTCACTGCAGTCCCAAAGCCTTAAAATGGCTCTTAACCCGTTCCAGACTGATAGATGTCACTGACTGCTTCTCACACGTTCATAGGTTTCTTTAGATGGTGGGATGATGTGCTGCTTTTTGAAAGGAGCAATTACTTTTTCGCAGAGGGCCAGGTAGACTTTTTATGCCATTAAATTAAATCTTAATTTCCAAACTGCATTTTGAATTAATTTGGGTACTTATTTATTATTTAATATCAAAATGCATTGGATGATGCTGGGGTGGCAGCATCTCTGCTGGGGACAGGAAGAGACTGAACAGGCTGATCCGAAGGGCCAGCTCTGTTCTAGGATGCCCTCTGGACCCAGTGGAGGTTGTGAGTGACAGGAGAATGGTGGCTAAGCTGTCATCCCTGCTGGACAACATCTCCCACCCCATGCATGAGACTGTGACAGCACTGAGCAGCTCCTTCAGTGGGAGACTGCGGCACCCACGGTGTGGGACGGAGAGATTTCGCAGGTCTTTCCTCCCCACTGCTGTCAGACTCCACAACAAAGACTTTAACTGATCAAACACACACATCCACAAATGTGCAATAACACAAATGTGCAATAATCTTTCTGGCACCGTTGTATTTTTCACTCTGTTGTATATAGCATTTGTATTCTATTTTTATCCTATTGTATATTTTATTCTATTTTATTCTGCTGTATATAGTATTCTATTTTTATTCTATTCTGTACAGTTGTGTACTGTATTTATTCTTATTTTATTTTATTCTAATTGTCCTTCATAACTTTTGCACTGTCCACTTCCTGCTGTGACAAAACAAATTTCCCACGTGTGGGACTAATAAAGGTTATCTTATCTTATCTTATCTTATCTTATCTTATCTTATCTTATGATCCGCAACATTTATGCCCATATGCAAAAAGAAATTAGGAAGGGAGCAAATACATTTTCACTGCACTTCCTGTCACCCTGTGAAAACTTTGGCAGCATCACGAAACTCTTTTTTATTTATTTTAACTAAAAAAATCATCCTTATTCAATATAATTTTCTCCCCTGATGAACTTCACCCCACCTGGAGTGGCCTGTATTAAATTTAAATTCAACATGAATTGAAAACCAGGATCATAGAAGTCATCTAAATAAGTGGAATGACAGGGAATGAAATTTAAAAGTAGCAATAATGCTCCTATAGGTTGATATCCGAATATCAGCAAATAGGAAAACATTAACTGCTGGCAGTGGCTGATGTTGATCTAATGTGTTTGTAATGAAGATTTCACTGTTTATTTGGCACAACTGGAGAATAAATACCACAATTTTTCTCAGTTTTGTATTATTATTATTATCATTTCAAATATCTCTGCTTAAAAGCTTGTATTCCATTAGTAAAGTTAGATCATTAAGTCAGTACTGAAACACATAATAAAGGACACAGAATTAATATGTATCATTTTAAAAGTTAATGTTATTAATTTGTTTTTTGTTTTTTGTTTTTTACATAAAATATAATTATTAGTTTACAAAAACTACATACTATGATGATGAACTTTTGAGAGACCTCGCAAAAGTTCATCTTCATTTTTTTTCTCCCATGTCCCTTGCGGGGCTCCGTAACGTACTATGTAATAATCAGGCGAACTAATTTGATTTTTCTTTGCCTTATCTCTGTCGAGTAGGCAGCAGCAGTAGCAGAAATAGACATGACCACTGGGTGTCGCCAAAGCCTTCCGCGGTCGGCTTGACGTTTCCTTTTTCTAACAGCGAAGAACTCCCAACTTCCGGCTTCGGAGCGCCCTTTCGTTGTATTTTGTCCTGAAATTTGGTTGCGAAGACAACAAAAAAGCTGTCATAATCGCTCAAGTCGAAGCCCCACGGCCGAGAGGTGGATTCGCTGTGATGTTTTGATGTTTACCGACCGAACGATGTCTGTGGTGTTTGACGGGAGTCCGCTGAAAGCGATGCAGAGCTCACACACTCACACACCGCAGACTGCCCTGAGGTGAGTGGCAGATATGACACAAGAAGTGCATCCACACGATTAAGTCCCACAGCACACGTCTCCTGCTCGGGGTTAACTGTATGAAGAACAGTGGGGCATACATTTATATTTCTGTGCATGATTAAAGTTAGTGCTTTAATCCTAGACTGCATGCGTTCACGTTAAAGAAGACAAAACACAGTAAAAAAAAAAAAAACACCTAAATTTGATTTGATCACTTTGATTAGTTTAAAGTCGTATCAAGCGTATGTTTTTACTTATCAATGAAATAACAAAATATTTTTCATTACGAATACTTTCTGTGCAAGGTTAAAAAAATGATTACTTCACTGGATCAAAATTAATCTGCTGCTTTTCTAGTAATAGTTAAGTGTTTTTGTCCTTGATGTGACAACATTTCTTTGGCTGTCTTTTCTTTTAAATGACTAATCAATTAATTAATTGATGAAATAATTATCAGAAGATTTATGATCAATATAACCTCAACAAGGGCTCAGATTGGGCCATATAATCTTGAATGGTTCACATATAGTTAAAATGGGATACTTGATTTTAGAGCCAGGTGACAGTCAATGCCAATGTCGGCCAACTAATGTTGTTAACGCTGTAAACCTGGACTCGTCTTGGTTTCATTATATTTATTAAATTCTACTTTTAGAACAAAGAGAATACTTACAAATTAAAGATAGAAATGATTGTTATTTTGATTATCACATAATCAAAATTATTTTAAACATTTAAAAGAAATCCAGATCCAGATTTAGAATCTCGATTTTTAATATAGAGCTCATAAAATAACAAGTGAATGCCTACAAAAGCCCAAACTGACGACCATCAACTAATAGTTTTGTTTGACTTGAACATAATTTGTTCATAATGTTATAAAACAAAGAACAGGAGGACATACTGGGATTTTCTTCAGTGTTGTCATTGGTCAGTTCTCCACATGTAGTTGAGCTTAAATCAAAAGCCCAAGCTTCCGCATTTTTATAATAACACCAAACAGTTACTCGCTAGCTTTGCCACTTGTAGTTCTTATATATGTTATGAAATGAAGTTTATTTGTCACAGGATGTCACTTTTGGTTCTGTAAGGCTTTAATGGGTGTTGTTCACAACTTCTTCATATATTCACACAGAATATGTTAGCAGTGATGTATTCTTAGATCATTATGGCCGTCCTTATCATTTTTAGCTTGTTGGTGAGACACCACTCTGCTTTCTCCTTCTCTAGTACCCAGGAACTGTCTCAGGAGATCAAGTCCTTCATCAGTGGCGTTGACACCGTTCAGGGCCGGAAGCTCAGCGTCCGAGAACATGCTCGCTGCGCTGTGCGCCTGCTGCGCTCAGTCCCGGCCTGTCGTGGGGCGGTCTTGGAGCATCTGCGAGGCGTGTACGATGAGCATGTGTCCGCCTTCCTGCACAACCTAGAGACGGAGAGTAATGCCAGCACTGGGGTCAGCTCCAACCTGGAGGACATTATACAGGTGTGACTACAAAAATACACCATCATAAAATAAATATGCACATATTGAAGTTAAAAAAGATTTTTAAAGGTAAATTTGTTTTATTATTTCTTTTGTCTGTAGGAGATTCACGGCGTGCTGTCAGAGTTCATCCGTCTCAACCCCCGAGCCTGGGCCCCTCTAGTGTCCACCTGGGCTGTGGATTTACTGGGCCAGCTGAGCAGCAAGCATGCCGGGCGCCGTGTCGCCCCCCACTCCTCCAGCCTCAACGAGCTCCTTCAGCTCTGGATGTCTTGTGCTGCCACTCGATCTCTCATGGAAGCCTACTCTCAGTGTCTGGCTGCAATGCTGGCCTGGTGCCCTGATGCCTGTGTCGATGCTCTTTTGGACACTTCAGTTCAGCACTCCCCTCATTTTGACTGGGTGGTGGCTCACATTGGGTCTGCCTTCCCCGGTACCATCATCAGCCGAGTGATGGCATGTGGACTGAAGGACTTCTGCTCTCATGGTGCTAAGGACCAAGGGCTGCTTGTAATGGGAGTGGATAAAGGCAGCAGAGTGCCAAAGATCGGCTCAGTGGTGGGAATCCTTGGACACCTCGCCGCTCACCACTCCGACAGCATCCGGAAAGAGCTGCTGAGGATGTTCCAGGAGAGTCTCAATCCGTCGAGCCCTCTATCTCCAACCTCATCTTCAACATCCTGGGAAAGCTCCCCTCAGCTTCGTCGTGCTGCGGTGCCGTTTCTCCTGCAGCTGGCAGCAATGTCCCCAAACCTTTTTGGTCCTGTGTCTGCAGAGCTCGTCGAGTTGTTGCGCCCCCCTGTCCTGCTCCAGCTACAGGCCGTGCTGCAGGGCCTCCCCAGAGAGGAACTGGATAACATGCTGGGCCTGGTTGTGCATCTCATTAGCCAGAGCCCCTCGGGAGGGGCCCGGGTCCTCAGATTTCTGGCAGACACTGCGACCCCAGCTTCAGTCATTATCTCAGGCCCAACTCCCTCACCTCACGAAGGAGTCCGAGAAGGTTGCGACCGCCTCTTGCAGATGCTGCTCCTGCATCTCCACAAGTTAGTATTCAACCGCACTGATGGAGTTGAGGTCAACCCCCATCACTCTGCTTCCTCACAGCCCCAGAGGGTCATCCCGTTCTTGGAGGAGCTGCAGTCTCACGTGGGTCAACTGTGTGCTGAGACGCTGCGACTGGAGAGGAAGCGTCACCTGTGGCTGCACCAGCTGCTGTGTCTTCTCTCAGTTTATGGGGGTCCCAGCACAGCCACCGAGGCCCTCTGCCAGCTGCTCACTCAGGCCCGCAATCCAGAGGAGTTGGCTCTGGCCTGGCAGCTCCACACCACGCTCTCCTCCTGCATGGCAGGCCTCATTCCTGCTGCCATTGCACGTAGCGTGGCGCAGATCCACACACACACTCTGGGGCCTCGGCAGCTTAGGCAGCTGCTGCTCAACCTGGCTGCAGCCATCCAGAGTCAGGACGAGGAGAGAAGAGGAGCAACAGGTGCTCAGTCCTCCATGGTGGTCCAGGTGGGCTCAGCGGTCTCAGGACACCTCCATGATTTCTGCCCACTTCTTCTCCACGGTGACCCAGCTGTATCTCACGCTGCAGTACGCCTCCTGTCCTGCAGCCCGCTCCCTCGCACCTGCTCCCCAGCACAGCTGCTCCAGCTCTCTCGCGCCGCCGTCACTCATTTCTTCCTGGCTCTGCGAAGGAGAGGAGAAGGAGGGAAGGCAGGGAGAGATGGAGGTCAGGCAGGTGAAGCAGTGAACTGCTCCGTTCTTCTACTGTCCCGTTTTGCCGCATACTCTCCTCTTACGCTCAAATCAGTGCTTCAGCAGCTGGTTGAAGGAGCGCTACATAAAGGCAACACCGACCTATTTGGAGGGCAGATCGCAGACATGTCTGGTGCCCCTGTGCCTTCCCCATCTGTGTCGCCTGATCTTGGAGCCTCTTTGATGGACGTCAACTGTCGGTTTGGTACCACCGTTAATTTTTCAAGTAGTGTGTGGTCGGTGTTTCACGCAGGTGTGATTGGCAAGGGACTAAAGGCTCGCACCATCACACAGCTGCCTGATCCATCCTTAGTCATACAGGTGAGTGTTTAAAGATTGCAGTGCAGTTAAAACTATAAATAGACTAGGGAAGTGGGTTTTTTGTGTATTTTTACTGTAAGTTGTGCATAAAAATTATTGGTCCATGTGACTCCTATGAAATGATCAAACAGAGGAGATAAATCTGTAATAATGTGCATGTTTTCGTCCTCTTTTCTCTGTAGAACATTCAGATTCTGCTGGCAGTTATTGTCAAGTGTTGCAGCTCCTCCGGTCTGAACGGCTCACGATCACCGTCTGACCCCGATGAGCCGCCACCAATCAACGCGGAGGCAGCCAAGGTTGTTGCAGTCACACTAGTGGAAAATGTCTGTCCCGACGTGGCCAATAGCGAGTTATCCTGGCCCCCAGAAGAGCACGCCCGCACCACAGTGGAGAGAGACATCCACATTCGGCGCTGCTTTGAGGCCCACCCTGTGCTCTTCCCTCTGCTTCAGGTCGTTGCAGCTGGACGACCGGCTCTCTGCTACTGCTCAGCGGTGCTCCGAGGCCTCCTGGCCACTCTGTTGGCCCACTGGGAGGCATCTCGCGAGGCATCATCCACAGACTCCCCGTGGCACCTCCAGGCTTCCTGCCTCTTGGTGTCCTGCATGGGAGAAGGCCAGCTCCTGCCACCCGTCTTGGCCAACGTCCACGAAGCTTTCCCTCACCTGACTCCCTTCGAGGTGAGGCTGCTGCTGCTGGCTGTGTGGGAGTACGTAAGGGGGAATGGGCCCATGCCCCAGAAGTTTGTCTTCAGCTCGGAGAAGGGCATGTTCTGCAGAGATTTCTCACGGGACGGCGACGTGGCAAGATACGTGGCGCCGATCCACAGCGTGCTACATAAAAACATTGACAGACTGGGGCACCTGTGCTGGCGGTTCCAGCTCTGAGGAGTGACGGGGAATAAATAGACTGTAAAATGGAGGGAATACTGTGTTACGGTCCAAGAGCGGACCCCAGAGTTTCAGTCACTGTAGTTCACTACCATATCAGTAGAGGCTTGTGCGCGTGCATACCTTTTTGTACCGTTTTTAGACTTGATACATTTCTAACTGGTGAGAAACACAAATGGCACATGTGTACATTATGTGCATACAGAATCTGGTATGTAATGTGTTTTAATGTGTCATTTTGGTTACAAAAAATACATTAACTGCTAAATCATTTACAGACTGTTTTGTATAATTTTCACATTGTTCGTGTTCTATAATGGAAACGCAACTTTGCTTTCTTGTTGTGTACACGACCTCTTCTTTCAGCTACTTTTCAAAAAATAAACCTTTGTTCCAGAATTTGACTTAACTTGAGTGTTCCTCATTTATGTGATCGTCAGAAAGTTGTATTATTAACAGTTTACAGGCTCTTTTTGTATTTGAGCTTCGCTAATTTTGATTAAATGTTAAAAAAGAAAAAAATAACTTTTCAAAGAAAAGTTAAGACACTCTAAATAAGGTAAAACAAAAAGACGATTATCAAATCATCAATCCTGGACTTTACAATAGTCTTAAAGTTGTCTTTGAATAACTTTGACTCTACAATTTACAGATAATCTGTATTTCACAAAAAAGAAAAGGTGGATGAAGTGGAGGTAGTCAGTGGAAGCTAGCCATAATATGTGTGTGTGTGAATGGGAGGGAGACAGGTGGAGTGATCAAGGTGAATGAGTTTAAACACATGGGCTCAACCATCCAAAGCAATGGACAGTGCACAAGAGAAGAAAAGAAGACAGATTTGTGGCAGAAGGATAACAGAAAGAGTGAAAGGGAAAGTTTACAAGATGGTAGTGAGATCGCAAAACAGACAGAGGAGGTGGAGCTGGAGGTGGCAGATGATAAGATTTTCATGAGGGGTGATCAGGATGGACAAAATTAGGAGTAGATCAGAGGAACAGCTCTTTGGAGATTAAAAGGTAGAAATGCAAGGGTGAGATAGTTTGTCGCAGAGGGAATGTATTGAGCAAAGGATGTTAAAGATGGAGACCATAGTGAAGGTTCATGGATGTAGTGAAGGATTACATGGTGAGGATGGAGGCTGATAATCTGTGGCGATCCCGAAAGGGAGCAGCCGATAGAAGAAGAAACAGGACCATTGACATGAGGTCCAGAGGGGAAAACACGCCTAAATCATGGACGAACATTGATCTTTAAGGCGATTACGTCCATTTGTGTGTGTGTGTGTGTGTGTGTGTGTACATCTGCTGATCGTTATGATTTATAACACGGCTGTAATACAGTTGCACGCATCGGATTGGCTGGAAATGAATCCGGTGGGACAAAGACTCCCATGTGTGCACTTCACTGACTGGAGCCTGGCGATGACGTGTCCGTGCCTGAGAGGATACATTCATACGTTCATCCTCTCTTTACAGCCAGAAAAATAACATAAAGATAAAAAAAAATACTCTTTATAGTGTTAACCGCCACATATTGACCTGCTATCTGAAAAACACGCGTAAATATTAGCGCAGTTGCTGAGTATCCTATTTCTTAACGATCTTTGTTGCGGAGTGATTGGGGGCGGAGTCAAGAGGCCGCATAATCAAGATGGCCACCTTCACTGCAAGGTAGGACAAAGCAGTTCCGTTGTTTCATCGCCAATTTATTCTTTTTTTTCGAAATATTATCAGTGCGCGGGAGGGCAGAGATTATCACCGTAGTTGGACATCGTGTAAGCGTGAAAACAAACTCACTGTTTCGGGGTTTAACTGCCGCAAAGTCGGAAAATTAATGCGGGAAAAATTCGATATCCCCCTCAATTGAATTGAATTGAATTAGCGACTTGACAGGCTGGCTCTTAGTAAGGTTAGCACCTTATCTTGATCCGGATTGGCGATTAACGATAACACTGCTGTCAGACAACGGGTGCATTAGTGCGTGTGTAAAAACGTAGACGTTTATTTATTGTTAAATTAAAAATTCGTGGCGGTTTCCTGTTGTATTTTTCCGTCTTGAGCACTCACTAGCTAGCCCGCTTAGCTGATGCGTTAGCTTTTATTGCCTCTTCTCCTTGTCGGCAGTCTGAGCACATCCCCTCATCGGGATTTTTACAGTAGGGCTGGGAATGAGTCTTTAATTGCAGGACCAGCGTCTGAGGTGAGGACAATGGGGTGCTTCTTGTTAATATGTACACTGTGTGCAGGGTGAGGAAATGGGTAATTGTATAGCTGCCTGTCACATTTTCTGGCGCTGTTTTTCATCGTTTTAGCAACATAGAGACCAAAGTCCGTCTGTGTGTGCTGTCTGTTACCTAACCTAACTCCTGTACTGTAGTTTGGTTAGCTCTGCCAGGCATTGCATCCAAATGCGATTGCACGCTGAAGCTAATGTTCTTGTCTTTGCTTCCCATTACAGGATGGCGCCTCTCTTGGTAGTCGGGCTGGCTTTGTGCCTCAGCGGGACTTGGGCTGTGGACAAAGGCAATTTCAAGACCTGTGAGCAGAGTGCGTTCTGCAAGTGAGTTCCCAAAAGACAAACTGCTCATAAATAAAGCGGCACATAATTGCAGAGGTTTATAACTGGTGTCGGCTCTTGGTTTGAAATGTTAAACAGGCGTCAGCGAGCTTTGAAGCCTGGAGAGTCTCCTTATCGAGCCCTGCTGGAGACCATGGAGCTGACCAACACCAGACTCACCCTGCAGCTCATCAATGACAACAACAAGGTAGATTACAGAAAAGGGACTTTGTGATAATCCAACTATCATTTACACAATCTGCAAAATATGATTTCTCTCTATATATTTTTTTTACTTCTGCCTTTGTTTTTTTTTTATTGCATTAATAACTGAATCATTAGGCTAACAAATCACTTTTCATTTGTTTTTATGTTTTTGAACTGTCAGCTGAAATAAAAAAATGTTAATCCCATTTTCCAGGGTAACCTCTTTGTTATGTGAAATCATAGTGACCCATTGCTAAACCCAGTGTTTTCCTATGCTGTGTTTGTATCAAATCAGGCACCTGCCTTTGCTTCTCACTGTTCTCATTCTCACTTTGTGTTTGTGTCACAGGTGCGTCTGTTGCTCGAGCTCTACCGCCTCCAGGGAAACATAACGAGGGTGAAGATTAACGAGCTTAAGCCTCTGAAACCTCGCTATGAAGTCCCAGACGTGCTCATCAGGGAGCCTACCACAGAGCCGTGAGTGTCCCGTGAGGGTTTCATGGGTGGGTGGAGGTTTTGATGTTGGGAGTCAAGCCGAAAAGACAAGAACAGGAGGGATACTTATTTCAAAGGATCTTTAAATAGGAAGAGTAACAGAAAACATTTCATGATAACATCAGCTTTTTTAAAGGTTAGGTAAAGTGAGGGTGTGAATTCTGAAATTTCTACTTTGACAAAGATCCGTTAATAAAAGAGATGCTTCAAACAAAGCAACACACACTCAGATGTGACTTAGGAATTATAAGATAAAGAAGCTCTCAGATTTTCCTTGTTAAATGAAAGAAAACCCATCGTATGGTTCATGGCTTCTCTGCACCTCCTGACTGTGAAGGTGTCAGGTCAATGAGAATTGAAACTTTGAATAGAAATTGTTCCAGTAAAACAAAAACTTGTAACTGTTTCAGATAATTTCCTCTCTGTCTTACAGCTTATATAAGTGTGGAGCTGTGATCAATGAGATGATAATAAAAACTATTCAAATTGAGTTCCTGACTTTGCATTTCTTCATCAAAACTAAATCCTCGCTTCACATTTCTCTCTCTCGCTCTCTCTCTCTTTTTCCTTTCAGCCTATCTGTCTTGTCTCAGGACGAGAACGGTGTGGTGCTGTCCCTAGGGGTGGAGTCTCAGAGAGTCATTATTAGCGCCCGGCCCTTCCGACTGGACATCATGGAAGGAAGCGACGTGCTGATGTCTCTGAACTCGCGCGGCCTGCTGGCCTTTGAGCACCTGAGGATGCGCAAGGACACGTGAGAAACCCACGCATGCACACACATTTACAAATGCCAGCCCTCTCTTTGAATCCACGTCGTCACTCCGTGGATGATTTCTGTTTTTGTTCCCATGATATGGTTTGTTTTTTTGAGTATTGTCTCTGACTCGTTGTTCTGTCCTCTTCTCCCCTATCATCCTAGTTTCTCCTATAAAGTAACTAGCACAGTGGCTAGCGTGTGGGATAATATCAAGAGGGTATTCTCTAGGTAAAGACCCTTAAGATTTGTGTGTATTCTGTCCCATGTGCTAATGCTGCCAGTAGTGACATAAAATTTAGGGCCACACGTCATATCAACTGCTGTATTTACCCTCAAATAAATGTGACAGAGAGAGAGGGTGTGGGTGAGTGTGTGCATGGTGATGTTTGATTTTTATTTAGATTAAGGGATCATTCCAGCCCTTCCTGTTAGCATAGCTGTGATAGACCGTCTTTACAATGACCATCAGAAGACCCCCGAGAGATTATCCGGCAGAGTCTGCTTTAGGCTTTTTAGTTACTGTCTGTGTAAACCAATGTTTTGTCAGATCAGCGTTTGATTAACTGTACTCCTTTAGTATTGCTCTAGCAGCTCGTCTGATAAATTAATCTAACACCGCAACTGCATGACTGACTGGATTTCTCAATCTGTTCTTTTGAATGAATGATTCAAATTTTCACTCTTGCTTAATTTATGGTCAGAGCTAAGTGCAGAAATAATGTTAGCGCTGGTTTAAGGTCCAGATAAGAGCTATGATGTGGCATTACACACACATCAGGGTTTCCCACAAACTTATTTTAGATCTACCAGAGATTATGTTGCTGTCATACATAGTATAAAAGATAGAGGGATAGCATGACGTCTTATAAATCACTGAGATGCTGTCACCCTCTTGGTGTTTTGAAACCAGATGTGGTTAGAGAGAGGTGGATGATTGTGGATGGAGGGTAACCCTCCTTCCTGACACTTAGCGTGACTAAAATGTAAGAAATTGACTTAATGTTTTATTTAGTGTGATCTGAGTGTGACTGAGCATATAAATTCATCAGGAAAATGTTTACAGAGATCAAGCCTGAGGGCTGTTTTCCTGTAGACTTCAACAGGACTTGAAGTGTTTCTGTAGCCACAGGTTGCAGCGCTTAATGGTGGTCTAGCAAGTTCCAGGTTCACGAGTTGCTACACTGAGCCCATCTAGGCTGCAGAGCATAATAATGACTAACATCACCAAATAGAGCCCAAGACAATGGAGTTAAGTTTATCTGTATATAAAATATGTATACGTTAATGTAAGATCATGCATAAACTCACATACACCCCCTAACTTCTCCTGCCACAAAGTCAGTGGGAGATGGTGCATGTAGTCTGTGTCCTGCCTCTTAGTTCTCAGGCATTACCTCAATTTCCAAACCAACAGCAACATCTCTCTTTGTGGTTATATTTCAGTTTGTAGTTGTGTGTGTTCTTGGTGTAAGAACTGGCATTGGAGCTATTTTAACCAACAATACAGTGCTTACTGTCTGCATTAACAGGGTTTTAAGACAAGCTGTTGTTTACACTTATCCCTGGCATGTATATCACTGCAATTCATTTCAAAACTGTGTCTCAAGTGTGTGAAGGGTCTTTTGGTGGCTTACACTCGGTTACTTTCGGTTTATGCCTGATCTACTGGGTACAAGCCCTTTGGGTGTTACGTGCTGCAGCCTCTGGAGCTCCTGTCCCATAATGTCTAGCTTGAAATAGCCACAAGGCAGGGAGTTGCTCAGTCCCTTTTGTCATTACAGTAAATTAATGGTAGATATGGTCAGATGTCAGGGGGGGCAATCACCAACTTGTGTTTGTATGTCCCTTTCCTTTAATCATAGTTTAATTATCCCATATATTACCACCATCACAATATCATCAAGATGGCCTGAATTTGCCAAAGTAACACACCTTTCTTTTCCCCATACCCCCTCCTCGCGTTGTTCTTTATGCCATGAGCAGTCAGGCAGACCCAGAGGCTGAGAAGAAGGAGGAGGCTGATCCAGCAAAGCAAGCAGAGGTACTGCACAATAAAATCCACTCTCTTTCAGTTTTCCCCTCTTGATTTAAAACCACCATTTCACTGCTGCATCTCAGCTAGATCTGAGTGACGTGACTATTTCCCCTGTTTGGCTAACAGACAACGAAGGAAGAGGAAGAGAAAGTAGAAGACGGGATGTGGGAAGAAACATTTAAATCGCACACAGACAGCAAACCTAATGGTAAATCCTACTTGTGATTTCAGTATCGGTATCATAATGTCTGCATGTCAGTGTGTGTTCGGGTTTGCCAGGTGGTGAAAAGGTCTTCTCTTTGGCTGATGTTGGATGTGTTTGCTCCTCAGGTCCATCTGCTGTTAGTTTAGATTTCTCATTGCCAGGAGTCGAGCATGTTTATGGTATTCCAGAACATGCAGACACTCTCAGACTCAAAACAACAGAGTGAGTGCCACCAGCATTTTACATGTAGAGTAATTTCATTATGAAAAATGCACAGATGTTTTATGCATGCCTGTGTTTGTGTGTCCCAGTAATGGAGATCCGTATCGACTCTATAACCTGGATGTGTTCCAGTATGAACTGTATAACCCTATGGCCTTGTACGGGTCTGTCCCAGTGATGCTAGCCCATAGTGCCCAGCGAACTACAGGCATCTTCTGGCTTAATGCTGCAGAGACCTGGGTGGATATTAGCTCCAACACAGCTGGAAAGGTATGTGGGGTTTTTTGTGTTTTTTGTCATTTCCTCCAATAAGTCTTGATCTGGATTGTTACTTAAAGTAATTTTAGTTTTTGGGGGTTTTTTGGTTTTTTTTTGGCCAGCAGTAATAATATTAAAAAAAATATAAGCGTCTTTTGTCGTGCTGCTCTCTTTCCAGACTGTTTTTGGGAAAATGCTAGATTATGTTCAGGGCTCCAGTGAGACACCACAGACAGATGTGCGTTGGATCTCTGAAAGCGGCATCATTGACGTCTTCATTATGCTGGGACCAACTCCTAAAGACGTCTTCTCTCAGTACGCCTCTCTTACAGGTAGGAAGTGTCAATACTGCTGAGACTCTTGTGTAAAGTTGTATACACAAATACCACTAGCCTTCATTTAATAGTCTTAATGTTTTAATGGTTCTTATTGAGGGCCTGTTGGGATTTCCTTGTTCGTTAGCAAATGCTTCTGGCCGGGAGCACAGAAGTGGTACCCTCGAGCTAAAACGTCTCGTTTCAGATAGACAGTAATCTACTGGGCTGTATGAAGGCCTAATACACGATAAAGAAATCTTATGGTGAACTCTGACTATTCAAGAATACAACCTGTTTTGCTTTTTAGCTTAAAATGAGCAGTCTAATTTATTCAGATTTGTTTTGATATCTCTTATTCATAAGAAATATTCCAGTCTCTGAATTTGTAATAATGTTTATAGATTCATTTTTTTGGCCTAGGTGAGCACCTGATTGTAATCTGCAGAGTGTTAATTAATATTGACAGTTTTTCAGTGAACCCAATATTTACATTTGGTTCACAAATTCAATCACAGTAATGCAATATTTGCCTTCTTGTACCCTCTAGTTGAGATTGCTGGTGATTTTAAACAGAAGTGATTAAAATCAGTGGTGATTCATGAAAGCGTCTGCTCAAATCTTTTAATAATTTGACTTGAAATAAAATAATTTTTTATATTATTGATCCACTGCCTAATGCCAGTAATAAAACTACAAATTTAAAATAACAGCTCTTGACTGGCCTCTTCTTTGTGTTTATCAGGCACTCAGTCTTTCCCTCCACTGGCTTCCCTGGGATACCATCAGTGCCGCTGGAATTACAATGACCAGGAGGACGTGAAGTCGGTCGATGCCGGCTTTGATGAGCACGACATCCCCTACGACTTCATCTGGCTCGATATCGAGCACACCGATGGGAAGCGCTACTTCACCTGGGATCCACACAAGTTTGCAACCCCGAAGGAGATGCTGCAGGGTCTCATGGACAAGAAGCGCAAGGTACAGATGGAAATATAATGACGTTCATAGTGATATGATGCACAGTTTGATGGGTGTCTGGCCAGAACTTCACTTCACTTTTTTTTACTTTTCTAGATGGTTGCTATTGTGGACCCCCACATTAAAGTAGACAGCAACTACAAGATCCATAATGAAATCCGCTCTCTGGGTTTCTATGTCAAGAATAAAGATGGTGGCGACTATGAAGGCTGGTGCTGGCCTGGTAAGAGAGTGAGAACTCCACATCAGTATTTCTTTATCAAACATAAAATATTTCTCTAATATTTGTTCTCTTTGTTTTTCCTTGGGTTGGATGACATCTGTTAGGAAGTGCCAGTTATCCAGACTTCACTCGTGCAGACATGAGAGCCTGGTGGGCCAGCATGTTTGCCTACGATCAGTATGAGGTGAGCCTTGAAGACATGAAGTTGCTAATCTGCAACTTAACGTTTACCTATTGAAGATACAGCATGACAGCTGTGTAACTGATATAGGATGCTTTTATTACATTTTTGTTTTAGTAAACAACATTTATTTAATATATTCTCACATGAAGCTGAACCACCTGAGCTTTCCACAATTGGCTTGTAACTGTGAATATTCATTTAAGCTTGAACTTTTTAGGAGTAAAAATAAATAAATTGATTTTCCATAAATTTGTTTAATCGTCTCACAATGAAATCTAATCTGTTCACTCTCCAGGGCACCATGGAGAACCTGTATACATGGAATGACATGAATGAGCCGTCGGTCTTCAATGGGCCGGAGGTCTCTATGCACAAGGATGCAATGCATGGAGCCTGGGAGCATCGTGATATACACAACCTGTATGGTTTATATGTGGTGAGTGTATTTCACTGTGACCTTTCTCATTAATAATTTTTCAGAGAACCTATAGATTATTTGGAGTTTGTGTTACTCTGTTGGAGGACAGATAATCTTTGGCATCAATCCTTTTATTGCCTGTCACTGAAAATAAAACTCCTTTGAAAAGGAATAAGATATCCTAAAGTTGTATTTGGTAACTTACTGTAAAATGTTAGTCTGTTTTCCTCTTATTTATCGATTTCTTTATTATCGACAGCAATTGGCCACGGCGGAGGGTTTGATCCAGCGGTCAGGAGGAGTTGAGCGACCATTTGTCCTGACCAGGGCCTTCTTCGCTGGGTCTCAGCGCATCGGTGAGCCATTTTCTTTCTTTACTTTCTTGCCTGCTCTAATGTAGATGTGGCATCACACGTTGAACAGCTGACGTTTACAGGATGCAGTCTTCTTTGTGTACATTTGGTGTTGGCTAGACCAAACACCACTTTAAGTTTGTTCAGACTGAGCCGTGAAAGGACCCTCGACTCTTGGACAGTAAAATTATCAATGCTCATAAAAACAGCATGGATCATTGTTTGACAAGAACCATTGTTTGACAACCGTTACCCTTAATAATTCCCTAATTAGTAGTACTGTAAAAGCAGTAAATTGAAGCTTAAAATTAAAACGGTTCACCTTATTTTTACTTTTTATAACAAAAAGAATTGGGTGTTGCATTATCTTGTTTGTTAAGGTTTGTTTTTTGGCTCTTAGGTGCTGTGTGGACAGGAGATAATGCTGCTGAGTGGGACCACCTGAAAATATCCATCCCCATGTGTTTGAGTATGGGCCTGGTTGGAATCTCTTTCTGTGGAGGTGAGTGCAACCCTCCTAGATTCTCTGGTCAGCTTAAAATGGCCATCGTGTTCAGTTTCATTCATGTCTCACGGTGATGTTGTTCAGATACTGTTTGTGCTGGTCAATCTCATGATGAGGATAACCATCCAAACCACATTAAAGCCATAATTGGTTTAGTCTGATTAAAATACAATCGTCAAATGCATCTCTTGATGCTGCTGCAAGTTTTTTGTTTTGTTTTTTCCCCCCTTTGCCTCATTTAATGTTTTGCCCTCCGTCAGATAACTGTTCAAACCTGATTTAACTTAATTCTTAAGGCTGAAACGCTGCTCTGCTGCCACACTGGAGACTGAAATTACCACCATCATTACAGCTAGAGGTTTATAGTCCAGGCCCAGAGAAGTGATCAGAAGTCATCAAAGCTCTGAGTGTGGGACTTTCCAAACCTGGAGGCACCACTTCTAGTTCTATCAGTCCTCAGATTTTCCTTTCCTTTTTATTTATAGTACTTACAGAGTCTTGATTTTTATGAAACCTCAAATGTGGAACAGAACAATGCTAAAAAACCCTTTATTTGCTACCTTTTAATATTTAGCTATACTGCAGCTTTCAAATAGGTGTGAGTGTGCAGCATCTAACTTGAACACAGCAGTGAAACAAGACTGAATTTTGAAAGGGGAAATGCATTCATTCAGATCAGTTTTACGTAATTGTTTTGACTAATACACAAATCCCTCAGGTGTTTGGTAAGGTTGTCATGGAAATGGGCATGAGGCATTACCATGGTGAGCCCATATTCCCATGTTAAATCAGCTGCAGTCACATAAAAATTGATTTAGTACAAAACCCGCCTCAAGAGTTGAGCTCTAAACATGATTATTTCAAGAAGTTTGTGTCCTGCCGTCTTGTGTTGTTAACCGAGGCTATAATGTCCCTCTCTGTCTCACAGCTGACATCGGTGGCTTCTTCAAGTCTCCCAGCACTGAACTGCTTGTGCGTTGGTACCAGGCGGGTGCTTACCAGCCATTCTATAGAGCCCATGCCCATCTGGACACGCCCCGCCGCGAGCCCTGGCTGTTTGGTCCAGAAAACACTGCATTGATCCGTGAAGCCGTGCGCCAGCGCTACACCCTCCTGCCCTACTGGTACCAGCTGTTCTACCGCGCATATGTGACAGGAGAGCCCGTCATGAGGTGATGATTTTGGTTAACCTGTGTGTATTGACTGTCTATCCACAGATAATTGTACTCTGAAGAGGTCTCATTTAACCAAACTGCTGTTTAAAATGTATTTAATATGCCAGCTAATTTTAAGGCAGTTATTTGCTTGCTTTTAGAGTTTATAAATAAGAGTGATGCATAATACCACACAAAAAACCAGTGTATTCATGTAGTTACTGCAATGTGCTGTAGGACAGAGGTGAATATTACTTTCCCAATCAAGAGAAATGGAATTTCAAATCGGGAAGGAAAAAAATCCTTTATTTGGGTGATATATCAGGTTATAAAAATATATTGCCATGTGGCTGATTTGTGCAGTATATTGCGATGCAGATGCAAATATTGTGTGCATGTCTATTGCAGACCTCTGTGGGTGGAGTATCCTCAGGATCTGGCTACTTTTGCTCTGGAAGACGAGTACTTAATCGGTGAGACACATAACCAAATTTGAGGCCTTCAGTATTCATCAAGCATCCACAGTGATAACTGCAGTTTGTCATTGAAAGACCCCCCTGAGTGATCTGGGATTAAAAGCGACTCAAAGTAATCCTTTCACAGGTTCATCTACAGAAACCTTGCTGAACAAAGGCTCCCTTATGTTCAAAAATGCAATGAGCCTTAGTGGAACTTTATTTCTGTCACCTTATTGCGCTTTCCTCTCATGTGACTCACCCAAAGCATCAGTTGACTGTGTTGTCGTGATGTGTGATTTGAGTGTGGTGCTCTGTAAGTGATTTACCAAATGGCAGTTTAAACCCACACTTAGGACTACATGCAACACAAGACTGTTCAACACCACATCAAATGACAGGAAGTGCAACAAGGTGACAGAGCTATGGTTGCACTGACACAAACAAATGGTTTGTCAGGTGAGCAGCTAACAGGGACAGTCTGATGCTCAGACCGGTCTTGTCACAGCTGAAGTTACGGTTCAAAGTTAGAAAAAAAAAATTAAGTCACAAGTCGACATGCATGTGAACATGATTTTGGCTAAAATATAACCTCCTACTATGTAGCTTCCCTCAGTTTGTTTCTTTCCAGCTGACAAACTTGCTGCTTTGGGTCACTGTTTTCCCTTCTCTATAAATCATGTTTTGGAAGTACAGGTTGTATAGTGGGGGTACACTATTATTTATGTTATAGAGTTATCTACAACTTGCTTCTGCTGCCATCAGGTGGCCAAAAATACCTGTTATCTCGGTTTAAATTGACTTCTAATGTTCAGACACTTGAATTAGAAAATCTGTGCAGCTGTGCCTGTTTGTGTGGTGGTGCTTCACTTTGTCAATATGACAAATGAGAATAAAACCCTGAATCCAGTTGTTCCAGTCAGACAGCCATGTTTTGAAATGGTTGCCACTTCCCCTGACGCTATTTTAATTCTGCCTCAGGACGAGACTTGCTGGTGCACCCAGTTGTTGAGGAGGGAGCCAGAGGAGTCACTGCCTACCTGCCCGGCAAAGATGAGGTAAGAGGAAGAAACGGAGGCTTTTATTTTGACACATGTAACAGGTATCTTTGATCTTTTCAGACGGGCGTATCTTAATGTGTGTGAACGTGTGTTATCAGGTCTGGTTCGATGTCCACACCTTCCAGAAACACAACGGAGCCCAAAACCTTTACATTCCTGTCACCATGAGCTCTGTAAGTGTCAAGCTCTCAGCTTAACTTTTTTTTTTAAGCTCAATTTATTCTTTCTCACATTTCTCATTAGTAGCCTTGATGTTTTGTTGTTAGATCCCGGTTTTCCAGCGTGGCGGTTCCATAATTCCCAGGAAGCTTAGAGTCCGCAGGTCCTCCACCTGCATGGAGCATGACCCCTACACTCTCTATGTGGCTCTTAATCTCCAGGTAACTGAACTGCACATCCTCTGTTGCTACAGTGCTAAGTAATGTTGAGATGTTAATGACAGGTTTTAACCATTTATTTAATGCATTATTTATTTTGATAGAGAACTGCAGATGGTGAGCTCTACATAGACGATGGCCATACTTTCAACTATGAAAAGAAGGAGTTCATCTACAGGAAGCTTACCTTTGCCAACAAAGTCCTCTCTTCTGTGTGAGTGACGGATATGTTACCAAAATTCTCTGTCTGAATTAAAAAACAAAACAAAACATGATATCACTATAGTTACACTTTTAATAGTCTCAGAAATTTAACATTATAAAATATAAACACAGTGAAACTGAAGAAACGTTTCCACGTGTTGTGCCAGTCTATTCAGGGACAATTTCTTTAATCTTAAATCTGTTATTGCTAAGTATTTAACTCTGTGTCTGCCTGATCCACAGTAACCTTGCTCCTGATGCCAAGTTTACTACCGATTCCTGGATTGAACGTATTATCGTACTGGGAGCCAGTAAACCCAGCAAAGTTACCCTTAAGACTGCTGGTAAGTGCTTGATATGAAATCATCTTCAGTTCGAGTCTGCATGTTGAAGCTCCTTTCAAATGTTTTAAATGTAAGCATTTACTGGTAAACACTCATGGAATTAAAAAAATCGTTATGTGTGCCATTAAAGTGGGATATAAGATAAAAAGGGATCTACTGGGTGAAATTTCATGCTCCAGATTTGTATTTTTATGCTAAAGTAGATCTGCATGAAACAGTCATAAATAGTCACTATTTAGCTTTTGATAGGCCTTGGATGCAGCTCCTCAATTCATCCACTGCTTGAAGTAAGCCACCTTTCTCATGCCCCTCACAAAAAGAAAGTTTGAACATGAGGTGTTCAAACTTTCATTGACATCATGCTTCTCATTGACATCATGCAGATTCAGGACCAGGAAAAACTGTACAGACAGCACTCTGAAGCTTGAGGATATTTGTTTACGCTACGACCGTGTTTAGTGTGAGCATCAACAACTGAAACAGGCAATGGATGACCAAAAATAAGGGAAAGGATAATGGATAATCACCATTTTCTACTCTTTGCTGATTTCCCCTTATTTAGTTTCATGCCGTTTAAGAAGTTGTTTTCAAACTCTTATTCAGATGGGATGGCAGCTTTAGGATCTGAAAGATTTAAGATGTGAAAATTGGCAATCTGTTATGGATTTATGTGAAAAATATGCAGCTTCTAAACTTAAAATCCCCTGATGTTTGTTTTTCTTACTTTTTTGTTTGTTTACAGATGGCCAAGAGAAGCAGCTGGAGTTCGATTTTGACGCCTCCATGTCTGTTCTGACAGTCCGTAAGCCCGGCATGAACGCAGGGGCCGACTGGACCGTGACGTTTCAGTAATTGCGAAAGATGAAAGAGGAGGAAGCAGGAGAGGGGAAACGACTGATTTGAACCGAAAGTGTGCAGAGGGAGAGAGAGGGAAACAGAAAAAAGGCACTAATACCCATAACTAACTAAAACAGAGTAAGATAGGCAACATGGTGGGGTAACAAGACACTGATTACACGCACACAGAGATTCATGTATTACCTGTTAGTCGATCTGAGCCACTTTACTTCTCTGCCATTTCCCTCTTGTGTTCACACTCTAATACGTAACAGAGAGAGTTCAGGGTTATTGCTAGATGAACAATTATGTTTTGCCACATTGCTCGACCTGTTTGATTCATGTCATTGTTAGGAATCTTTGGGGTAAGACAGAAACTTGTTTTTGTTTTGTTTTTTCGTCCATTTCATTTTCCATCCAGTTTGCCTCAGAAAAAACCCCCCAAACCAATCCACTGTTTTCCATTTAAAATGAAGGTTCACTTTCAAAGCCTCCATCTGCTGCTGATCCCCTCGATGCTCATCGAAAACTCATTTCATTCCTCTTTTAAGAAAAGCACTTAAATTGACTTAGATTCAGGCTGTCTTTTTTTGTTCCCTGTATTGCAGAATTTGTGCACATGGTTAATCAACCGGCACCGATCTGGTTATTTACCTGCTGCTCAGTGAGGGGATTTGCAGCTGTTGTTTAGAACAAAGTTGGCAATGGGAATCACTTCAGGGGACTGAACCACTGACAATTTGTGGCTCATTCTGTTGATGTGCTTTCATTGTTTTATCTTTTTGTTTTCCAGCATTGTTCAAGAGATTTTTTTTCCCTTAAATGCACTTAAAGAAGAATGAGAACTGATTGAAATGATTATGTGGAGGTGGGTTATGCTCCACCTAGTCAAATGATCTGACCTTTTTTGTAGTTTTGTTCTGGGAGGGTTGTTTTTTTTTTGTTTGTTTGTTTGTTTTTGTTTTTTGCTTGATTGCTTTTATGATCACAACCATACGCTTAGTTGCATTTTTGTTGGTGATGAACTGGTGGAAATGGAAGTGAAGGATCGGACTTCAGCTCTCAAAGTTGTCAGATGTACTTTAAAAAGATGAGACCAAGTGAAAATAAAATTGATCAAATGTAAACCTGTTACCTTCTATGAGTCAGTAATTCATAAATGTTTCTTTATATGCGCCTGGTCTTGTTTCATATTCTGAGTAGAGTATCACTTCTAAAGCAGCCAACTGGATATGGTGGTATGCATTATATTAAACCTACGCCGACTAGATACTTTAATAGGTGCGCATATTCAACTGTTAATGCAAGTGTCTAATCTGCTAATCACACGGCAGGAACTCATTACATTTAGGGATGTAGACATGGTAAAGATGGGCTGTAGAGTAGAGCATCAGAATGGGCACTAAAAGCTGATAGAGAAGCAACAGTAATCTAATAACTGCTTATTACAATCAACCATGTTAACGCTAATTATCAAGTATCTTACTTGCTATTTGAAAGTGGAAAGAGGTCAGGGGGCTCTCACCTCTTTTTGGCTGCCTAAAACATTGAACCTTGAAGCAGAAGAACATGTATGGCTGTGTTCAGAAAAATGGTATTTACTGGAATGTAAGAAATGGATCGTGAAGTCTCTAAACGCATAGACCAATGGATTTCAATAATCTTTTGTTATTCAAGCACATGTACTCACAGTGAAATTTAAATTAGTTAAAGCCAACAAGAATATGAATTCAAACACAAGCAATAAATATGCTATTAATGCTTTAATATAAATAATATTAATGCATAAATAGTCTAAATAAGAAAAGTCAGGTTTAAAGTTTAAAAAAGAGCACCTACAAGCCAACCTCGTTGCCAAACACTAAACCTGGATTAGACATATTCTGTATTATTTTATTTTTGTGAGCATAGACTATCATTTGTTTTTACTTTTGTTTTTTCAAGTCTAAGGCTGAGGGGTAAAAAGTTTGTGAATGCAAAAACATGAGAACAAGTTGACGTAGGAGTTTCAAATTGATACCATAGGTGTGTCTACTAAAAATGTCAGATGAGTTTGAATCTCACTGACCATTGCCTCAAGGTCAGGGGTCAGAGGTTGAGCTTTCTGAAAATCTTGTGAATGACATAACTTGCGAACATGGCTACATATGATTTTGAAATTCATACAATAGGTGGATCTTCTAGGAGGCTGAGGGGTACCACTGGCCACTGCCAGCATTCTTATTTGTTATTTGCTATTTCCAGTTGAAACTAAATTAACAACTACACCAGTAGTTACTATAGTGATTATATAAACGTTTTGGGTTGTCTGAAAATTTCAAGTTATGTAAAAAATCTGGAGTTTGGTGGTTATCATTTCAAAATGTTTGGTTATATCAATATTTGAAGCTTTGAGTAATAATAAAATTTCGGCTTATTATATAAAAATATTGGGCTATCAGTATTTGGGATGTCAAAATTTCAGGTTGTTATATTGAAAGTTTGGGTAAGATTAAAAATTGTCGTTATCGGCTTATTTTATCCAAATTTCGGGTTATTGTCTCAAATTGTGGGGTTATTATATAAAAATTTAGAGATTTAGGTTGTTATATCAAAAATTTAAAATTTTGTGATCATAGTGGATGGCATGACTTGTGGATGGCACTTTTTTCAGTGGCGGTGAAAAGCTTCCATAAAATGTAAATGTTGCACTTTTAGCGTGGTAGGTTGTTATAGGCGTCCTGTCGCGCCTGAATGACGTCAGCCAGACGTTTACCGTCATGGCGGCGGCGGAGGGCTGTGAGGAGATGAGCGGCAACGGGGAGCTGGTAGAGTCTTCAGGTAGGTGATTAACGGTGGTGAATTTAGAGTTCGTATCCGGTAGTTGTTTTACAGATGTGGTGGAGCTTTGGTTTAATCAGCCAGCGTTTTTAAAAACAAAGCCTCCACCTGGAGCCATTGTGGGTGCAAGCATGACATGCTAGGCTAAGCTAACGTGAATTCACCTGCACGGAGAACCATCTGTCGTTTACTTTCACTAAGTTACGATCGGGTGGGGTATACAGCTGTTGGCTGCTGTTGTCTACCTTTTTTCGACAAGTTAGTTGTAGTGTGTCAAAAAGAGCCCAGAGGCGCTTTAAAACTCTGAGCTTTATATGAATGAAGCATCTCTGCAGGCGCAGACAGGAGTCGGTAAAACAAAACAAAATACTGTACGAACTCATTTTAGTTGAGTTTATTTGGCCTTTTACTAGATAAATCACAGCTGTAGGCAGTAGATAATTCTTTCCATTCTTTTCATATTTTATTCTAAAGTTTTACATGTTCATGCATGGTTTCTGTTATTACCATTTTTCATTCAAAACTATTCAGGAAGTAGAAGAAACAGAAAGTGAATGAGTTACGTAACTTCAGTTAAGCAGCTCAGTATTTCTTTAAGTCTTCTTTCTATTTTTCATCACACCTGCTGAACAACAAAGAAAAGGTGAAACAGAAACGATGTCATAATGGGAGTTTTATCAGGTGTTTCTTTGGGTTGTAGTCTTTTTGAGTATAAATAATTTATTGATTGGGAAATTTTTCTCATTAACTACTTGATGGGCATTTGCAAAAGGTAGGCTGTTGGATTTTTTTTTTTTTTTTTTTTTTTGTAAAAATAATTCTAATAATAATAATAATTCAAATCTCATCTGTGAAAGGTCAAGAGGCATGGTATACCCTGGACAGGTTTCCAGTCTGTCCCAGGGTTAACACATAGACAGACGACCATTTATGTCAGTGGCCAATATTTCTTTGGTCTGTCACATCAAAATGCTTTGAGACCATGTGATGACGAGTTGTCAGATTTTATAAAAGTTTTTATAAAGAAGAGATTTATTCTCTGGCACTAAAAGCAGATTAAATAATCACAGAAACAATATAAACAATAAGATTTTGCTGGCACCAGTTGTCAAATTCTTGTATTAAACATCAATATTGGCTCAGAATGTTTTGCATTTTGGGTTTTTGGTTCAACACAAATAAAAGGGGAAAAAAAGTGTATCTTTTTCAGTATCGTGCATATTTTGGGTCTTAAATATATTGAGATATGCCCCTGATGTTTTCCTCTTCAGCCATGGAAGCTCCTGAGGTTCCGGCGCCACCTCTACCTGAAATGACGGAAGAGAACGGCAGTGCCGCCGTGGTTCCTGAGGCTCCTGTTGGCCCCGACCCTGCTTCCTTCTCCATGCAACCAGCCACAGTGGATGAAGAAGGGGAGCTACCTGCAGACTTTGAGCGTCTATGGAAGGCCGCTCATGACAATCCTCAAGACTTCACCTCCTGGACTGACCTGCTGCAGTACTGTGAGCAGGAGGTGTGTTTGCTTCTTTGATTGATCACTGATACATTTGTTTTCCGGAGATCACAAGAGATTTTTGGTGAAGAAATTTAGAGTTGCTTCGTGTGACACTTGGATTTAATGTGTCTCCTCAGGGTCACGTCACATCTTCACGTAGAGCACTAGAAGCCTTCCTTGTTCGCTATCCACTCTGCTATGGTTACTGGAAGAAATTTGCTGATCTGGAGCGCCGCATTGGGTTTAACGACAAAGCAGAGGAGGTAACGCGAGAGAGCTTTTACTGTTCTGTCCTACTGTTATTATGTAATAATACTTTCAAGGCTATTTAGAAGCGCTTTATTTAGGTAGTTAACATATATGGGTGTCCTGTGTTGTGTTAGGTGTGCATTCAGGGTCTTCAGGCAATCCCTCTCAGTGTAGATCTGTGGATCCACTACATCAATCTGCTGCTAGGAACACTAGACATGAACCTTCCTGAGTCACCCAAGCGGATTCGCAGGTACACATGCACACAGACCAGATCTTACTTCCTTTTTAATCCTTCCTCTTTTTTTTTCCTGATTTTTTTTTTCCTTTTTTTTTTTTTTTTTTTTTTGTTTAGTTTCATTTTTTTTCTGCCTTTGCCTTCCCCATACAACTAAAATTTCTTTTTTCCAGCAAAAGCTCTGTTTTTTTTGTAAGGATTCCCAAAAAAGAAGTCCTTAGACTCCATGCACTGACGTTCATCTTTTTTTCCTGGTCTTAAAACCAATCTAATCAGATTTGGTTAAGAGAAACTGAAAGCTGATTATCATGCTTTTATTTGTTTCACAACAACCATCAGTGTGTTTGAGGATGCTGTCGCGGCAGCCGGTTTGGACTTCCACTCGGACCGGCTTTGGGATCTGTATGTTGAGTGGGAGAAGGAGCAGGGGAACATGAAGAACGCAACAGCCGTCCTGGACAGAGTCCTCAGAGTCCCCACACAGCTCTACAACACCCACTACGACAAGTACGGCCACCGCCCAGTTATTTATGCTGATGTTAATGTGTTTTTCTCTACCAGCTTTACTTTTAGAATACAACATGTTATCTTCTTAATTTACTGAGCTTTTAATAGTTGTTAAAATATTTCCCCATGTGCTAGGTTTTGTATCTTTTAAGGGCAACACTAAATAACTCCACTGTTCTGTCCCTTCCTTCATTTCTTCTTTTCCTCTTTCGTTAATCTAATTTGAGGTCGTACTTTATTTGTCAGGTTTAAAGAGCATCTGAACAACCATGAACCTAAAGAGGTGCTTTCTCCAGAGGAGTACGAGGAGCTGAGGGAGCTGTGCCGTCAGAGCCAGAAAGCGGAACGAGCCGAACAATCGCAGGAGGAGGAGAAGGAGAGGCCGCCGGGTGAGGAAGAGCCCGCCACACCCGAGGGCACAGACACAGTGAGTAACATCCACCTGCCTCACATTGATTAGAGGTGTGTGATGTGGATTAACGCGGAGGTCACATAGACTAATAAAATGCTTTTTCTGTGTTTTAGGAGGAATTGATGCAGAAGATTAGGGAGCAGGTGTTACTACGCAGGGACAAAGTGTATCAGGACAACGAGGGAGAAGTCCGGAAGAGATGGCACTTTGAAGATGCCGTGAGTTTGTCCTTCTGTGATTCGCTGCTGCTGTAGTTTTTGTCTCTCTATCTAAGAGAATCTAGGAGTAGAGGGATTATTTTCTCTCCTTTATTCATAAATGCTTTCCTATTTCTGTGCTAATGTAGAACTTTGTCCTGAATCAAGGGGTTAATGTAAGAGTTATTAGAGATGATTGACAGATTAGGTCCTGGTAGAAAACTACATATATATTAATGAGCCCTTATTGGGGAAAGTAAAAAACACCTACAGTGGCTTGCAAAAGTATTCGGCCCCCTTGACCTTTTCCACATTTTGTCACATTACAGCCACAAACATGAATCAATTTTATTGGGATTCACGTGAAAGACCAATACAAAGTGGTGTACACGTGAGAAGTGGAACGAAAATCATTCATGATTCCAAACAAACTGAAAAGTGGGGTGTGCGTAATTATTCAGCCTCCTGAGTCAATACTTTGTAGAACCACCTTTTGCTGCAATTACAGCTGCCAGTCTTTTAGGGTATGTCTCTACCATCTTTGCACATCTAGCGACTGAAATCCTTGCCCATTCTTCTTTGCAAAACAGCTCCAGCTCAGTCAGATTAGATGGACACCGTTTGTGAACAGCAGTTTTCAGATCTTGACACAGATTCTCGATTGGATTTAGACACCAGACAGGTCAGGGACAAAGTTATTGAGAAATTTAAAGCAGGCTTAGGCTACAAAAAGATTTCCCAAGCCTTGAACATCCCACGGAGCACTGTTCAAGCGATCATTCAGAAATGGAAGGAGTATGGCACAACTCTAAACCTACCAAGACAAGGCCGTCCACCTAAACTCACAGGCCGAACAAGGAGAGCGCTGATCAGAAATGCAGCCAAGAGGCCCATGGTGACTCTGGACGAGCTGCAGAGATCTACAGCTCAGGTGGGGGAATCTGTCCATAGGACAACTATTAGTCGTGCACTGCACAAAGTTGGTCTTTATGGAAGAGTGGCAAGAAGAAAGCCATTGTTAAAAGAAAACCATAAGAAGTCCCGTTTGCAGTTTGCCACAAGCCATGTGGGGGACACAGCAAACATGTGGAAGAAGGTGCTCTGGTCAGATGAGACCAAAATGGAACTTTGAGGCCAAAATGCAAAACGCTATGTGTGGCGGAAAACTAACACTGCACATCACTCTGAACACACCATCCCCACTGTCAAATATGGTGGTGGCAGCATCATGCTCTGGGGGTGCTTCTCTTCAGCAGGGACAGGGAAGCTGGTCAGAGTTGATGGGAAGATGGATGGAGCCAAATACAGGGCAATCTTGGAAGAAAACCTCTTGAAGTCTGCAAAAGACTTGAGACTGGGGCGGAGGTTCACCTTCCAGCAGGACAACGACCCTAAACATAAAGCCAGGGTAACAATGGAATGGTTTAAAACAAAACATATCCATGTGTTAGAATGGCCCAGTCAAAGTCCAGATCTAAATCCAATCCAGAATCTGTGGCAAGATCTGAAAACTGCTGTTCACAAATGCTGTCCATCTAATCTGACTGAGCTGGAGCTGTTTTGCAAAGAAGAATGGGCAAAGATTTCAGTCTCTAGATGTGCAAAGCTGGTAGAGACATACCCTAAAAAGGTGGTTCTACAAAGTATTGACTCAGGGGGCTGAATAATTACGCACACCCCACTTTTCAGTTATTTATTTGTAAAAAATGTTTGGAATCATGTATGATTTTCGTTCCACTTCTCACGTGTACACCACTTTGTATTGGTCTTTCACGTGGAATTCCAATAAAATTGATTCATGTTTGTGGCTGTAATGTGACAAAATGTGGAAAAGTTCAAGGGGGATGAATACTTTTGCAAGCCACTGTAGGTGTTTAAAAAAAAAAAAAGAAAGAAAAGAAAAGAAAAAGATTTTTGACAAAGACAGTTGGAGGAAAAAAACCTAAAGGTTTTATTGGCAGTAATCAGAAAGTTTTAAATTCTTGGCTTGATAGGTTTTAAACTAAGTGCAAAACTAAGATCCCTTTTTAACAAAGATGCTCCCTCCGCATTCTGTGACTACAGATCAAGCGACCGTACTTCCATGTTAAGCCACTTGATCGCCTCCAGCTCCGCACTTGGCACTCATACCTCGACTGGGAGATCACAGAGCTGAACAAGGACACGAAAGACCCCAGCCAAGGTGACTACACAGGTGATGAAGAGGCTGTTTGGTTTCCATGAATCTAAATGAAGTGTTCCAAACAGGCTCCCACACGCTTGCAATAACATGTTTATCCACAATGCTTAATCATATATCCTCATCGGCTTGTGGCTATGGAGAACCACTGACCTTCTATTAATCGCAATGTCAGTGGTTCGATCCCTGAAACCTCAGTTGCCATAATGGGGGAAAAAAAGTATTTGTAGGAATGGGTGGATGTATCCTTCAAGTTCTCAAAGTAAAAAAGCACTGTACAGTACAGTGCATTTAGGCAAAGAGCAGCCCTCTTATATGTAACAAAGCTATATGACAAAATACATTTACTTTAGCAGGTTCACCTATAAATAAATAAGCATTTTTGAGCTGGGTGTCTTTATAAGTATGCAGTTTAATCCTGCAAACCCATTAAAACCAAAGTGTTTCCAACCAAAAATCTGTCTTTCCCTAATCTTGCCTTGAGCTGACCTGCCAGAACCTCGTGAGGAATGAGTTTGGGCTTTTACACAGGCACGAAACTGTGTTATAAGAGAAAGGATTAGAATTATAATGCAAGATGAAATGAGAGCCCCATTGCAGGTCTTGATTATTTTGTATTAATAATTATTGGAGGCAATAACTGTATCTGTATTTACATTTGAAATAATTGCACAGTCCTGATGGCACCAGGAGGAGGATGCAATTTACTAGCTGATTCCCATGTAAGAGGGCTTCTCTTTGTCATTAATCGTTTCCTGCTGGTCAAGTATCAAAACAAATATAAAGATGTTTTTGTAACTGTTTGTCCATGCTCTGTGACTGCTTTGTGACACCTCGGTCATACTAGATCCAAACCAGGCCACCACAGAGGAGTCGGAGGTCATGGCCCCTCCACAGGAACCATCGGAGGACACTATAGCTGCTCAAGATGACCACAGAGTTCGCATCCTCTTTGAACGTTGCCTGATTGCCTGCGCACTCTATGAGGAATTCTGGTCCAGGGTAAGAATGATTTGCAGATGCACTTTTTTCTGCAGGTTGATTTAAAATCTCCTTAAATTCTCCCTAAACTCAAAATTTTAGGCCTTAACACTAAAACTGCCAGGTGGGTCCTTTTGGCCCTATTCAGCAACAATAAACAGTAAAGCCAGAGAAGTCATTGCTTGAAGTTAAATTAATTTTTGTAATCAAAGTTAGTATTTAAAATTATGTCTTAGTTATTTTTATCAGTTTTGCAAATTATTATTTCATTACAGATCGTAAAGGTAAAATATATATACTAGAATTTACTAATAAAGAAATATTACAATAAAACAACACATACTTTTTAAAAATGCAGAGGATCAAAATGACCCCTGTTACCCTTGATGTCTCTTCCATCTAATAAGTGTAAGTGCAAATTCAATGAGATCCGGCTCAAGGACAGCATAGTTGCTTCTGATCCACCTTGTAAAAGAAAAAGCTCAAATTAGGAATTAGGTAGATTTGCATCTAGAAAAAAGCCAGTCAGTAAACACCTGCCATCACCAAATATTGTTCTGCATACACGTCAGCAACATCATCAATATTCCAGCCTCAGGATGACCAACTCTACATTAACAGCTTTAACTCCTGCAACCCCAAAAACGGGACATCGGTGCTGTTTGAATAGTCATATAAAAAATAAAAAGCAGTTAAGACATGTATGCATGTGCGCTTAAATTGGCTTTTCAAAGTCTGTAAAACTTCACATTACACTGGAGGATATTTAAACTTCAGTTTGAGTTCATGTGTAGTCTGCATGAATCTCTGTGTGTGTTTCTCAGTACATCCAGTACCTGGAGCCGCAGAGCGTGGACGAGGCCCGGGCGGTTTATAAGCGAGCCTGTGAAATCCACCTGGCGTACAAACCCAACATCCACATGTACTGGGCGACCTTTGAGGAGAGGCACGGTATGACAAAACATTAAACACCCACCCATCCCTTTGTTCTTTATTCTTGAATGTTAACAGACACTTAAGGGCTATACTGGATAGTCATGAAAGCTTATCATCTTCTCCATCAGGTGACTTAACTGAAGCTCGGCGAGTTTTGGAGGCCCTGGAGAAGAAACTGCCAGGTTTGGCGGTCGTCCGTATCCGCAGGGCTGCTTTGGAGAGACGAGCCGGCCAGCTGGATCAGTCGGAAGCCTTGCTGAGGGAGGCGGTGGCTGAATCCAAAGAGAAGCCCACGTTACACGCTTTCTATTCAATCAAGCTGGCTCGATTGCTGCTGAAACTGGGCAGGGACCCCAGCAGTGCCCGCAGTGTTTTACAGGAAGCGCTGGAAATTAGTCCGGTGAGATGACAGAACACAATTGCCAGAGAAATTATGTTAGACCATAAATTTGTATAAGCTGAAAAGTGAAGACGATGCTTGCATTCTTTGTAATGACCAGCAGGGGTCGACTCTGATTGCAAAAACAAGTCTGGTTGTATAGTGGTCTATGGGGAAAAAGAGTCTTCAGTATTGCTCACTTGATCTGGGACCTTAGTTAACTTTTTCCTGATGCTTTCGTAGGTTGAATCAGATGTTTTAAATCTCACTGAATACACACATGATGTTCAGTTTGTAAATTGTGTTCCTAACTACAGCAAAATGGACAAAATAGCAAGATTAGGGACATTAACCTCTTACATTATATTGTAAACATGCTCACTTTGCAGTTTGTTTAATAAGTAATGATTTTTCACATTTGGGCAGAATTTTAATGGCAATTAAATGTTTGTTTTTTTTACATTTTGACCATGATTGTTTGAGCAAACTTTAAAAAACAGAAAGAAAGAAAATTAAAATTTTAGTGGGCTTTTAAAGTAGGTACTAATTGCCCCCATCCTCTTTCTCCCCTTTCATGTGTCCGTCTTTAGGATAATGATAAATTGCACATGAACCTGTTGGAGCTGGAGGTTTCAGGTGACCCCTGGGCCTCAGCCGAGGCGGTGCAGGAGTGTGTGACACGAGCTCTGGCAGCTCCTCTCGAACCTCACACCAAGATCCTCTTCTCACAGAGGGGCCTACAGTTTGCAGAGGACTACAGCAACTCTATCCAGAGGTCAGAGTTCAGAAAGAGAAGTATTTTAAATTAAAATGGTCCCTTAAACCCTTTCAGGTTCTTCAGTTTTTATATGTGTGTCCTCTGCAGTGTGCTGTCTGTCTACGAGGAGCACCAGAAGCTGCTGAAGGAGCTCGGTGGAACAAAGCGAGAAGCAGAGAACGGGTGAGAGAGGGAGGAACGACTAACTAAATGTGAAATGGACTTAAAACTGGTATTATTTAACATGTTGTCCGAATGCCTTAAAGGGGTGGGGTTTCACTTCTAGATGATTTAATTTTCTTAAAGAATAGTCCTTTATGTTATTGTCATCTGCCTCATTAATAAACATGTATAACAGCTGAGGTCTAGATGCATATTTTTGCTGAGTAAACGAGATGTGAAATGATTAGAATGAAAGTCACGCTTTCAGGATTTTCGTTCTGTAGGGATGAAGATCCAGAGAAGCTGAGCAAAACTGATGACGGCTCTGCTGTGGCTGTGTCTGCACAAGTCCCACCTACCATGCCGCACGTCCCCATCACCACGCCGCCTCCTCCTGTGATGGGTGCCGATATGAGCGCACAGGCTGGCTACGGAGGATACAGCAGCTGGTACCAGGTAACACTCAGATTTATATAAACTCTGTATTATGTGGTTTAATATGTCTGCCTGTGTTTTATTAATAGTGGAGTAGGATCAGAATACTTTATTAATCTGAGAGTAAATTATGTAATTGTTACATTAGGGTGGGTTTGAGACTGCATATAGAAGATGAACATAGCCTCCTATTAGTTTGCAAAGGTTCAGCTCTAATTTAATAGCCATTTGAAAGCAACATGTATGGACAAGAGGTTGGACTGCAATTTGCACAAATACAGATACCTGATAATTGTGTTGTTTTTTTGTTTTTTAATGCAATTATTTGCCAAATAATATTATCTGTTCTGTAGTACGGACCATCCAAAGAAGCTTTTGTCTTCTTTTTGTCTTTTGATGAGAATTTCTCGTATTTTATTAGTGTGTTATTTAGCTCTAATAGATGTCTGGATTTGAATCTGTTGGTCAGCTGGGGTCTTTCTGTGTGGCGTTAACATTTTCTCCCAGAGCCTGTGTTGGTTCTGTCCGGGTGCTCCAGGTTCCTCCGTAGTCCAAAAACAGGCTTGCTGGGTTGATTGGTTAATTCTAAATTGATCATATGTGACCTATTAAGAGTGTACCCCTGTCTCCTGCCCAGTTGAACCCATCGTAATATGCTCCTGCGACCTAGCCAAACAGGCCTATAGACTAGTGAGGGTCCCATTATACCTGTGATGTGTATAATGTGGCTGTATGACCGTTACCAGTGGTGCACATATAATAGGGCTGTCAGAAACCCCTTGCAACCACCAGTCCCTTGAAAAAAACATATGTTGTCCCCGATAATCAGACCAACTTGACAAAATTCATTTTTAGCATTTGCTCCAGGAAGCATTGTGTGACTGGGGCTTAAAATAAGTTGATGGAGTTTAGCAGCTAAAGATTTAAGCTTGGAGTTCAGAAACTAATGGGCTATGTTAATGATGGCTGTAGCCATCATTTATCTACAGTCTACTGAGAATGACTTGCCCTAGATGCTCCTTCAAGTGGACGCTCAAGAGGTGTCTTGATTTTTCAGCCCCTGAGGTTCCAGCTTGGTTTAATGTAGGAAAGCACAGTTTAAGATGTTTTTAATCCTGTTTCCTGTTTGTCGTGGTTTTTCTCCAGCAACCACAATACGGCAGCTACGGCTACCAGAACACCTGGAACTACAACCAGGGCTACTATCCACCGAGCTAGAGAGAGCAACAGCAAAAGACCGCATCAGGCCACTGAACAATAAAACTGAACTGAACAGTCCTCCAGACTGTGGAGATGTTTCATCCTGCTAAAGTTCATCCAGTCATTATTCTTCCCTCTCCGTCCTTCCTCTCAGTCACCTCGCTGTCTCACTGGATTTATGAAAACGAGGAGTTGAGGTCATTTAAAAGATCGTCTTTTCATATATTTTTTTTCCCTGAACAGCAGGTGGAAAGATGAAAGGAAACACGGCGCTCATCTTCAGTGGCGTGTCTTTGAATTTTAATCAGAACTATTTTTGTATTCGTTGCAAGTTGACCGCTTTGCTCGTGTTTTAAAATCATCCAACTTCACAGGTGATGTATGATTGACATTTTGTATCATTCCACAGACTAGGCTATGTTTTTTTTCTAATGTATATAAAGGTGTTTTATAGTGTGTCACAACACTGCTTCTTTGTGTCATGTGTTTCTGCTTGTGTGTTCATAATTAGAGTGGGTGGGGCAAAAAAATCAAATATCACACTCTGTAAAACTGGTGGCCTGTTTCGGGTCGCTGTGCCTTGCTCATTATCTGGAGTTTACATGTGAGAAAGAGCATTTACAAGAAAGAGAATGCCCTTTGTTTAAAATAAAGTGTTGGCTGGATGGGCAAATGCAAACAGGGAAAACACTCGTCTTCTTCATGGGTATTTATTTTTAGCCATTTATTTTAGATCTGGGCTGAAACTTTTCCATAGACACAAGATTTAAAACTTACTGAAAAAAGATGCTGAGGATTTATTTATTTATTTATTTTAATAGCAAAAAAAACCCTTGTTTGAAGTTAAGGAAGGCCATTTGTAACATGGACCTTGTTAGACTTGTACATTTCAAAATGAGTTAAACTGACAGCGTCTGGTTGTGATTTTTGTCTTGTATAATGCCAGCACCAGTGGCTGTTTAGTGAGGACTACAAAGTCCAAAAACTTGTATTATTTGGTGGATTAAGTATTGATTTCAAAGGTGGACAAAATGCCAAACATGTAATGTGGGAATGGGTCGCAGCAGGAAAAGGATCTGTGGCAAACTACAAAACCCAGAGGAAAATCACTTGAGTCAACTTTAGACTTTACACAGAGATAAAATCACTAAGTCAACAAGATTGTGTAAATATGGTTTCCTGCTTAAGACCTACTTTATCAAATTTTCTGCAAATCTGTAAGAAAGTAGAAAAAAGCTCCAGATCCCCAGACAATCTGAAGCACTTTGAGTTTACATTTGAATTTTGGACTATTAACCTTGAATATTGATTAACAGATGATCCTCTAAACCGGGGGTGTCAAACTCATTTTGCACTGCGGGCTACATGCAACACACATTAATCTTGACTGTGCCGGACCAAAGAAACTCCCCTTTCTAAGGAAGTTTAACTACACGTCAACTACCCATTGTGAAAAAAATTGTAGACAGTGGAGGAAAAAAACTTTTCTGTCATCCACTTGTTTTTTACTTAATTACTTTAATGAAGCATGGGGGAGGGCTTTATCAGTACGAGTTATAAAACTTATGAAAATACAGTTAAAAGTCCAAAGTTTATGTTGGACCGTTGTGGAGGGCTGCATCAATAATCTGGACTTGATTCTGCTAAATGTTATTTTTATCTCTTTATAAACTTCTACTGATAACAGGAGAAGTTACGCTTTCACTGGAAAATTGCCCAACCCTTCTCTAAACTTTATACAGCCCCATCCCAAGGTCGGAATTTGTCTTTGTCTATCTGTTCAATGAGACGCCTACGAAACTAATGACACCGTCCACAGCTTCAGCTGAACCTTTTGTTTGGTGATAACTGGAACATATAAAGTAGGATGGAGATGATGAGCAGAATTAAATTAACAAAGCTCACAAGTAACAAACTTTCCAAGTCAGCTTTATTGTAAGTAGATTTTTGGTGACCAGGTAGACATAGTTGTCAATATATTTAAACTTATAAAAAAAAGAAAAGGCAAACTGTCACAAAATCAGGAAGATTGTGGGGATTAAACTTAAGGTCCTTTCCGAATCAGGTGTTGTTATGGATCGGGTTAAAACTCACCGAGTTTGTTCTCTATTTTTTTCTTTAATGTGTTGAAACTATGAGTGGTGCTCCTTGAAGCAGTATCTGTCAGAAACCAGCTATCTTCACTATCAGGCTCACTGCACACACCAACCCACAGCCTGTGAAACCAGCGCAGAAGAGGATGGATTCAATCAAGCCTTTTTCTTTTTGATAGTCGAACCAATTTCCTCCATATCATCACTTCGAGAGGAATTACACATCTGTGCTTTTATTAAGTTATCTGGCTTGTTGGGTGAAATGAAAAAGACTGCAGCTCTGTTTGTGGATCAGTCCATGTTCTGGTATCTCTGGTGTCAATGTAGTGGAAGTGGTGAGGTAGGCTCACAGAGCAGATCCTCCTGTTCTTACTTTTTGGCAACAACCAGCACAGCTGAAGGCACCAAACCTGAACACACAGAAGCAAAGCAAGTCTGATTTCAATTTGTGATTTTTTTTTTTTTTAACTTCACTAAATATTAAAATTATAACCTGATGATACCAAATCCAGTTTAAGCTAAGTGGCAGCCTAATGCTATCCCCAGCTCACCCAGCTCTTTGAGGGGCTTCTCCATATCCAGTTCAGTGTAGACGTGACGGGGGTAAGGTGACAGCAGCGTGAAGTCCTGACCCTCGGGCGTGTTGCCGTTCATCTGCACATAGACGCGCACTGCCGCCAGCGGCTCCTGGGCCTTGAAGACTGTTGTGATGGTCGAGCCGTCCAGCAGACGGACCTGTGAAGAAGCAGCAAAAATTAAAGTACATATTTTAAAGTGCAACACAACGCCAGTTTATCTGCGTTTATAAAAGCTGGCCTTCGACGTTCTGATGTCAACAATTAGTCTGTGAAGATCTGCTCTGAACACTTGACTTGAGCTTTTTAGAGGGGTGGATTCATTTTCATATAAAGCCCTGAAGCACACTCTGCTTATCATCCATTTTATTCTAAACATCCTGTTAGGCCTGAAGACTCTGTGCACGTATTATAAATGCATTTATCGAAACCTGTGACTTTCTGTTTCAAAGGGCACAGACTTCAAACTTTATTAACATACATGTAAAATAAAATTGTAAAATCAAGTATGAATTAGGTACCTGTATCCTGGATTCATCATACTCCTTTTTAGTGGGTGGAGGGCCCTGACTGGTGGGTGAAGACGGACTGGGCTGGCCAGGCTGGGATGACGCAGCAGTGCTCGAGGGTGCAATACCTCCAAACTTCACAGAAAAAAAAAAGTCCAAGTTGTTCTTGTTTCCACCAGAAGTGGTAGAATAAAGAAATGGAAAATAAACCTAAAATAAAAAGTACCTTTTGCGCTCTTTCTTCTCTGTCTCTTGCTATCTTCTCTTTAACCCTTTGCCTGTTAGTAATAAAGATAAGCAACACAATGACTCAGCAACCAGAGTTAACAAAGGAACAAAGTTACTTAATCAAACACAAGTTAATCTTTATGAATGCGAACATTTTCCAATAGGTAAAGCAGAGATAAAATTATTTCCTGGGTTATTTGTTACCTTTTTTTTAAACAATTGAATGTTTAACAAAAAGGGTCCATGGGAACAACTGGTTAAAGTGAAAAGTTTAGCTTTTTTATAAATAAATCCACAGTATTTAGGCTTGCAATACATTGGAAAACATCACAAAAATCAACAGCATGACTGCTATCTGCTCTTTTGTGTGAGGAGGACAACTGCCAGTGCTCAGCTGAAGTGACCACAGTAAGTTACTTGTGCATGTTTCTCACCAGACTGTCAGAAAATGATTTCACCGAGGGTGGAACAAGGGCTTGAAATCTGTTAGTGGTATCAGCTCACAGCCCAGCACTGTGCAGCTTTATGGCTTTTAACCAGAGAACACCCAAATTCTCTCCACAGATTAAAGAAGCTTCAAATTGAGAACATGTGTCAGCCGTGAAAGAGTGTGGAGACATTGTGGCAAACATTATGATCCCTGTAACATCACTGGGACCCTCATGTCATCCTTGTGTTGTCTGTTTCCAACAGTCTGGTCAGAAACATGCACAAGAATAGCCGTTTAAACTTGATTCTGTAGGGCTCTGGCTGTGCTCCTCCTCACACAAGCAGACATCAGATACCAGATACCAGCCCTGTTGCTGTGCTGATGCTCTTCTACAGCCCATCCATCTGTCATGAGATTATGCTGGAAGACAATTATCGGGCAGAGTAACATTATACTATTTAAAAAGTAACAGAATGCCTTTTAGCCAAGCTAGTCCTGTATATGAGATGGTGTGATTTGCTAGTCTTGGGCCTGTAAGACTGAAAGTTTGTTTTTATGAGAATAAACATGTCAGATAGGGCTGGGCCATATCATACCATTCACGGTAATACCGGTATAATGTTGGGCAACGATAAGAAAATGAAATAACGCAATAGAATATGCGTAAAACGCACATGCGCAGTGCCTTTGTTTTCATACGCACATGGCGGAAAAAGCATGGCGGCGATGGAGAATGAGAAGGGCAAAAGCAGATCGTTGAATGAAACGGATGAACCAGAATTGGTTTGTAAAAATGCTGCAACTTCAGTGGTGTGGAACTGGTTTAGCTTTCGTCCGTCAGATACACAACAAAGCACTATTTTTGGTAGAGCATGATAGTGGGCCGTCGTTATTACCGTGTTTTTTGGAAAATACGGCACACTTAAAATCAATCCTTTGATTTTTCTGAAAATCGAATTCTGTTGTGTTTACTGACCTCGAAACGATTTTATGTGGTACACGGCGCTCGAAAATCTGTCAAATGTTTTAGTACGACTTTGCTAAGCTACGAAGCCACACCGCTTGATGGATTGTCGGAGCATTACGGCTATCGTAGGCAGGAGCTTCGCGGAGATACGTACTGTGCTTGAACATAATATTACCATATTGTGTGCGTATAACCTCTTTTTAAGCTTTGTGGATATTATACATGGTTATGCTGAGGATATGTCGGCCAATTTCCACTGGAAATGGCTTTCGGTTAAACTGTCAGCAAGGAATTTGCATTTGCACTGTTAAATTTTTATATAACTTTAATGCACATAAAAAAAACAGCTGCTTGTTTAAGTGAAAATACATTGATTTTTTTTTTTTTTTGCACTAATAAAGTGGTGGAGTTGTAAAGTATTTTGTCTAGTGTCAATTATATCGTCAGTTATATCATTATCGCAAATTTCCAAATGTATATCGTCATAAATATTTTTGGTCATATCGCCCTGCTCTAATGTCAGACATTTGGGAGCGAAGCCAAAGAAGTGTCTTTTTGACTGAATGGTTATTAGACTCTATGTACTCCGGTATGCAATCCTTCTCCAAACCTAATTATCACGTTCTCTAACTCTATGTGTGTTGTTGAAAAACATACCTTGCCAGTTTGTCCTCCATCTTCTCCCTCTGACGCTGCTCAGCGATTTTTTTCATTTCATCATCCTGCAGTTTTTGGCGGATCTGCTGCAGCTCCTGGCCCTGCTTCCTCCGCTGCTTCTCCCTCTCCACCTCTTCTGCCCGCTCTCGCTCTCTTCTCTCCGCCTGCTTCACCCGCATCAGCTCCTCGAGCCTGAAAAACAGACACGCTTAAATTACACACATACTTCTATATTCAATATGCACACTGCCAATCAGTAAAATGCACTTTGAGTATCCTCTGACCTCTTGACTTGCTCATTTTTCTCCTCTTCTGTCATTGGCCGTTTGACGCCGTCCTCTGTCTCAATGTAGCCGATGTCTCCACCTGCTATTCCTGAAGCCGAAACAAACGGGCAAGACAACGTGAAAACTTTGACAGCTTACTTCCGACTACTAACCAAAGCAAAACAAGACAAGAGGCCCATCTAAAATCAAATACCACAAACCTTAAAACACCACAGCAGTGCCAATGAACCACAACGAAACACCACCAACGAAACACCAAGTTAGTGACTCAACCACTTGAAACAACATTTTTTGAGATAAAGAGCTAGATAAGATAGATTTAATGGGGGTGCATATCCTGTAGATGAATTTGGCTGTATGCGCGCACACACACACACACACACACACATATATGTGTATACAATTGACTGGTATAGTTATCAAAAGCAAAATAGTGTAATTTTACCATTTCCTTGTGGATATACAGCACAGGTGCACACATTCAGTATGAGCACACTTACGGCAAATGTGGCGGTCTGATTGGTCAGATCTATTTATTTGGATCCAAATCAAGTCAAAAAATATTTTTTAACACATGAAATATTCACACGGATTTTACACGTCCAGTGTGTAAAGTCCTTAAGAGTAGATACATTTAGGTTGTCTAGTGGTATATTCAATCAGACTGAAAATCTGTGGGTGACTTTTCTTTCCTGCCCCTTTAATGACATACCTTCAAAACTTTCCTGCCCCTCCTGACCTTCAGAGCTGTCTGCTGTGCTGGGCTGGCTCTGTGCTTCTCCTCCCAGGACGTTGCCCGCTGGCGGCACATAGGGCTCATCGATGTCTGGGTCATTTTCGTGTTCCATTAGCCTGAGGAGAGTGCGTAAGCAAAATGTATTACTTTCCAACAGTCACAAAGAGCTTTACAGAGGTCTAGATAACATTTTTTAAACACCCTATTTCAAGTCAAAATGGACACACACAAACAAAGTAAAAAAACACAAACCACTAAAATGTCTGAAAAGATGAGTTTTAAACTGCCTTTTAAAGAATACCACAAAGTCAAGGGTGCAAAGAGTGTGTGACAAGCTATTCCAAAGTTTTGGAATGTTAGTTTTCAGGCAGGTATGAAGAACCACAAACTTGGTTTGAAGAATAGGACTGGAGTAGTAGCAGGGGGACTATCTAGGAGGGGGCTGCACCCCATAAAGCCATAAAAGTGAGAACCAAGATTTTTAACTGACAGGGTTAACTGACTAATCCTGACAGGAAGTCAGTGTGAAAGCTTTAAAAATTGGGTGATATGAGAAAGTTTATAATGAGTTAAAAGCCTCACAGTAGCATCTTGCACAGATTAGATGCGATTAATAAATGTTTCAGTCCGACAAGAAAACAGTCCAATCCAAATGAGAGGAGATGAAGGCACACACAAGCATTTCTAATTCACTTTTTGAGACAACACTACAAAGTTTATCAATATTTCTTAAATTGAAAAAACAACAGTCACTTTCTCCGATCACCACAATCATGTTTACATTGGGAAATGAAAACCACTGGATAGTTTTATGAGGGAAATTGGCGTGTGGAGCTGGACTGCGGCACCAAGTTAAGTGATGACAGAGGGAAAATGTTAATGTGGGAGGTTTCAAAGTAGTGTGTTGTTATTCTGAGTGCTAAACTCACCAATCCATGGCTTGCTCAATTCCCTGGTTCCCTGTGTTGGCCACTGCCTTCTCTCTAAAGACAGATTATGATAATATGATAGATAATGTAGACACAGTTTCAGTTTCATTTCCTTGAAATCAGCTTCAAACCTGAAATCCAAATAAACCAATATAAATGTGTGCATCGGGGATCACTCACGCTCTGTTTCGATCAAACCCCATCTCCAGCAGACTCTCGAGTGTTGTTAGCTCTGCCATTTTGACCTGAAACAATACAGGAACGTTAACGAGGAGTTCATCGTCTAACTTACTGGTACAATGCTGTCATCTGATAATGAAAAGAACCCAAAGGACTTCTAACCAAACTAAAGTTAGTGCAAGAGCTCATGACTTTATTTTAGCTGACTAAAGCAGCTACACTGACCACTATTGTCCGAATATAACACTACGTGAATATAAATAAACGATTCCTTTACTAGCATCTTACCAAAACACAAATTTATTCCCGCTACACATATGCAGTTATTTGATATAATAAATACCATCGTGATGAGAGCTAAAATTAGCTTTAATGTGGCTAACGTTCAAATTACGAAAGCTAACTGGGAAGCCTCGCTGGCTAGCACGATTAGAAACAATCAGGAACTCCAATAAGCTCTTCATCACTTGTGCCGTTAATGTTAGTTTGTACACTTGAGCTAAATGCAAACTGACGTGGCAGTTTATTTATGTACGGAGGAAATATGAGCTAATATACCCAGTGAAGGTAGGGATAGTTAGCTACTCACACATCGGACAACACCGCTTCACCAGTAAGGAAGCCCACACGGGTCAAAAAGAACCACGCGAAATTCACGCTTATTAGAAAGAACGATTTTTGAAGTCTTAAGATTTGTTTAAAAAACAAACAACATACAGATCCTCCACTTACTGACGACACTTTGACGACGCTATCTTCACGTTTATACACCTTGAGCTTCTACTGAGTTATACTTCAAATGTATGAATAAGCCTCCCTAACATGCAAATGATGAACAGTAACACGTAAGCTACTGCAGGGTTCACCTGACCCCATCTATTCATCACCACTATGGCAGCATATCAATACCGGGGTACTAAAACCATGTGAAATGATACACAATGCAAAATATCTACAGGAACTAAATCAAATATCTTTATTAAGGAAAAAATATTCCTACACCAGCTGCTTTAAATCACTGGTGAAATAGTATAGATTGGTGAAAGTAGTGCCCTAGGTCTACCAGAGTGTAGAAATACTCTGTTCGAAGCAGGATTTTAATTCTATTAAAGTCTACTATTATTACTGTTGTGGCCTGAGTAGGATAAGTATATAAATCAAGGTGTTTACCTCTGAAATAAAGATTAAGTGAATATTAAATCATTACTTCACTACCTCTATTTATGGTTTAAAAACAATATAATTTGGTGTGAAATAGGGTGTTAATTCCCGTCAAAGTCAGTGACATCAGGAAACACATTGAGTGTGTTACTGGTTTAGACATGCTGTTTAAGAACTATTTATAAATGCATCTAACTGGCTTGGAGGAAGAAGAAGAGGCTCTCCCTTTGTAACTCATTTACAATTATTGTTCTCACACTTTGACCATGCAGGAGTGATACATGCAGGAATGAATTGTTTGCAGGAATCACTCACTTTGAGCTTGAGCCAAATGCACTTTACAAATTTGTTTCAGGCAAAAACTCGTTGTCTTCAAAATTCATCTTCAAAACAACGGCGTAAAGAAACACTGTTAATAGAAACTCCTTCAAATCTGGGTTATTTTTAAACGGTTTGTGTTTTGGGGGATACATAAGGTCTTATTATTGTCTCTAATTTACAAATCATTTGAAAAAAAATCATATATCATCTTGCAGTCACTTCAAAAGTGCAGTACAGATTTGGATTTTATAGATATCCAAGACCAGAATAAACAGTACAACTTGATGGAGTATCCCAGATTTTGATTATTCATCAATCGTTTCTTTAAAGTAATCTCATAATGTTCTCTCCATTTAGATATTTAATCACTGATTTGAATAAATTGTGCGCCAGTAAGAGTGAGTGAGAGACAGAGAGAGGGATATGTACTTTCAGTGAAATGTGTCAGCAGAGGAATTATGTCTACTGGATGATTAAGGGTGGGGGGAGGCCTGATGGAAGGTCGGATGGTCTTATTGGCTGCTCTGCTGCACGTATAATTTCATCTCATCTGCGTCTCTCCGTGGGTGTTCAAACACAATGCAATTTGCTGACTTTTATGTGCAGGTTGGGTTTGTTACATATTTACAGTAAGTGTAATGATTAATTTTTCTCTCCCCCACGTAGTCTTAAGCAGCCCTCATTCACGAGCCTACCATTACTCAGAGACTCCGCTCACTGCTGGGTGTCTTTTTTTTTTTTTTAAAAACACTCTTATTTACTATTTATTCGTTTGTCCTTTTTTCCCCCTCACACTTATATTTTGTTCTTTTTTATCTGGGTTTTACTTGTCTTGTGTTTTCCTTTCACAATTAATAACTGAAGAAGCTTTGCCTGCAGCTTTTACTGGGTAAGTATTAACTTTTCTTTTACGTTCTAGAAAGCAAACTAACTCAGGAGATTAACAAGACTAGTTTATTTCACCATGCATCTAATCTACTTGCACAGTGTAGGCCAAATCCTGTAATATGTATTTGTATATATGTTAAAATGAGAACAGTTGATCATAGAGGATCTTTTAAGGAAATTAGATGATTCATTTATAATGAATTCAAGTGCCTTCAAAAGCAAACACGTTCTGTGTGAACATGTGTGTAATTTACAAAGATGTTTGGTGTCATTTCGGTAACAAAGACGATATTGTACCTGTTCAGATAAAAATGATTATAGTATGAATACATTTCAGTTTCTGCAGGTTCTAACTCTGAGATGATAAGCGTGACGATTTGCCCAGCATTAAAAATGTTGTTTAAGATGTGGTATTTGATTTCGTGACGTCACCTTTCTCTGTCCAGTCCGAGTTTGTTCTAGTTTCCGTGCTCAGCCTCTTGGTGCACATTATCTGAAGACGCTAATGACCCTTCATAATGGAATTATCTGTTAACAATATATAGCAGGGTGGCCAAAGTCGAAGGAGACAATGGGGTGAAGTTCTCTCCAGTCTGCCCTTATATTGCTTTATGGTTCTCTGTGGGGTTTTTTTTTCTTTTTACAGAAGGAGAGGATTAAAGGTCAAAGTTCAGCGAGGATATTCAGTGAAATTCTGGGAAGAAGATGAGCTACACACAAGAAAATGATGCTTGCTCCTGTTTACCACTTGTGTTAAAGATCATTTCAACACCTAATATATAAAGAAATAGGACAATAGATCTATTTTTTTTTACTAGGGTTACTGCAACCATTGTTAACTTCTAGGAGCACGTGTTCTTGGAGGGAATGAGCCTGATTTTTATTGGCTTCAGAAGGGACACATGTAATCTTAGAGGCAGTAAAATCCAAGATTAGAAGATAAAATAGTGGATGATACTAAGTCTTTATTGGGTGTGGGTGGTATCGTGACATGAGAACTGAAGTATCATGTGTAATAAAAATGATTTAAGTTCATGTAGTCAGAAACAGATGACCAAAAGAGGGCAGCATTAATTCATATGATTTAAAAGTGGGCCACGATGCTGCCACCCCCTTCCAGTTTGCAATACTCTGAAATGCTTGTCTGGCTGATCAAGAGTACAAACAATACAGACTGTAGTGGTAGTCCAGAGGAGTTGTTTAAGGTAAGTTTTGGTTATATTCAGTTTTGCCAACTGAATATACAACAGGAAAAACACTTAAATAGAAGATGCCAGCAGAATGCCGTGGTCTGGCTTGGTGCTCTCAGCTGTGTTTTTCTCTGGGTCTCACCAGCTGTAACAGCATCTCCATATGGAAAAACTGTGGCTTCCAGTGGAGCTGCTGTTATCTGTGGAGGGACACCTCTTGTCATGCAAACACTGCTGGGACTCTCTGTAGCTCATGAACGGCAACACTTTCGGTTTCTTGTTTCTCTGTTTAGTTAAATTTTCATGGTGATTTATGTGAAAGCTGCAATAAATTAAACAATTCTTGTGAATTCAGTTGAAGTTTCTGTTTCTTTATAGGCCTTTTTCATGAATAAAACACAAAGATTAAGATTTGTATGGCATGGGTTTATGTAGCTTTCTGAAATGAAAACCAAAAGTAAAAGTGAATACAAGAGCATCATTTGTAGTAAATGGTCAGAAGGATATGGGACTTTCCCTGACATCAGTCAGCGATGGTGATAGACTCAAAGGTCCCTTACAAAAAAAATGGCCTTTTGGGGGTTCTTCCTGTAAACCCTGTAAGTGTTTACAGGAAGATATCGTAACAAGATCTTTTTCAGCTCAACAAACTGAAAACAGAGTAAAAAAATACTCACCACTCAGCCTGAGAACACATGAAACACATGAACACATGAAAAGTCAAACCAAAACTAAATCACTGTTTGCAATTTGATGTAGTCATTTCAAATTACAAGTAGCACTAATTCCACTACAAACACTCCACATAAACACAATATAGTGAATATTAATTCATAGTGAATGTTATTGGAAGCTTCACTGGTTCATACATATGAACAAATGAATGAATACGTGCTTTCATCAAAGTTTTCATATGGGTTATTGTTCATAACAGTAACACATTTAGTATAATACACTTTCATAGTGGCATCGGGACACTAAGAAAATGTTTAGCGTAGTAAAACAATATTAGAGAATAGAGAGGTCGTCTGGTGACACTGCAGTTATAAGCATTTGGATTTCACCCAGCATTGCTAAGCCTCAGGGTCGCCTCCTGTTTAAAGACAGTTCTTTAAACTCTCTCTGGCTAATTGCATGCTCCTAGTATGGATTATTGGGTATTTGGCATCCTCTTTGTGTAAAATCTGTCTGTTGTGGCTGTTGCTGTGAAGGGGGACTGTATACTTAAAACAAGTTGTGATAGAGCCATGTCCTAGACTGTTGCACTAGCTCTCCAGCCTGTATGCAGGGGGATGTGGGACTCCCTGTTTGTGTTGCCTTTGGAGATGACTTTGTAGCACCCTTGCAAAGTGAAAGTGTTTCTTGAGAAGACATGACTCTAATCTTAAAAAATCTGTGTGTGTGTGTGTGTGTGTGGGGGGGGGGGTTGGAAATATGGGACTTTTTCATGTCTGAGATTTGTGCTATTTGATTTGGGATTTTGGATTCATATTTCAATACACAATGCCCTAAAACCTGTTCTATGTTCTCATCTGTCCCATTGTTTTTGCCACTTTTCCTTTATTTTCTGCCTTATTATGCCCCGATTAATTCAGGGTATATGGCTTTCAAGGAAGATCTGCCTGTACCCCTGTCACTTTTAACTAAGCACCTCATTATATTTAACATTATATTTATGCATTTATCCACCATCTTTTGAATATGTGCATCCACTGTCATCCTTTCATCACACTACAACCCAGAAAACGGCAATTTTCTGCTAAACGCTCCCCTCCCTTACTTGTATTTGTCTGTCTGTTAAGAAGTCCTTAATCCATCGGAACATTCTACTATTTATACCCATTTCCCTAATATTAATTAGTAGACATTCCCTCCACATTCATATGATATGCTTTTTCTATATATTGAAATAACTGCCACTACACTCTCATTGTTTATTTGTTTACGTTTTTGTTTGGATTTTTTCCTCATTAATAACAACTGAAACATTTAACCATGACAAATATACAAAAAAACTGGAAATCAGGCAGGTGGTAAGCGCGTTTTCACACTACTGTATGTGTATGAACTTTTCATGCAGAGGCTTTTATTGTGAAATAAAACATTCACAATGTTATTGGAAGCTTCACAGGTTCATATATATGAACAAATGAATGAATACATGCTTTCATCAAAGTTTTCATATGGGTTATGAAGAACAGAGGCTTTTATTGTGAAATACAGACTGTAGTGGTAGTCCCCACAAAAAAAATACTGTTTCCGGTATAAGTCCTCTTCGGCGGTTCACCAACTGTCAGCAGGTGGCTAGTCGGCTGGCAAGCCAATAAACGGTTTTGCTGTCTGACATTTAAGCAGCAATTGACTGCATTTATCTGACCGCAACTTAGTGTTTATGGTGGCGTGTCGTGTCGTGTCACGTCACGTTAGATAACGTCCAGTGAAAAAGGAGTCCTCCTTGAATGACTGACTTCGCAGTTGCGTGGCTAGCTAGCAAAGAGGAGGGTGGGGACAAAAACTTCAGCCTCGCCCAGTCCGTAGCTTTATACCAGCAGGCAGCTACTCTCTCGGCGGTGTGAGCACCCACACCTCTAAATTCGATACTTATTAAAGGGGAGACTGAAACCCTCGTGTCAAGTAGGCGAAAAGAAGCAACCATGTTCAGGAAAAACTTGAAGAAGGATCCCGAGCTGTTTCAGAACGTGTCGGAGGGACTGCGGCGGCTTTACCGGACCAAACTGTTCCCGCTAGAGGACACGTATCGATTCCACGACTTCCACTCCCCAGCCCTCGAAGATGCCGACTTTGATAACAAGCCCATGGTTCTCCTGGTCGGCCAGTACTCCACCGGGAAGACCACGTTTATCCGGCACCTCATGGAGCAGGACTTTCCCGGTATGCGGATTGGCCCGGAGCCGACAACAGACTCTTTCATCGCGGTGATGCACGGGGAACAGGAGGGGGTGATACCGGGTAATGCCCTGGTTGTCGATCCCAAGAAGCCCTTCCGCAAGCTCAACGCCTTTGGCAACGCATTTCTCAACAGGTAAAGCCAGTGAGCAGGACTCCATTCTATCAAAGAGAATATGAAAAATTATATGACTCCCACCACTACCTCCACCTCCCAGGGTTATTCATTACTCTGTGAATGAAATGAATGGGGCACACTCGAATTCTCACTTTAGTGCTGTTGTGTGTTGAGAAACTGTCATAATAACACAGCAGCCCTGATTTTAAAGGCACTCCTACATGTTCTCACATGTACGACACGTTTCAAGGTACATTCTCACATTATGCTGTTGCACAATCTTTTAAAATGAGCCAAGACTGTGAGGGTTTTACCTCTTTCATCATCTTAACAGAATGCTGGTGTTTTGTGTCAATAGATGACAGATGTAGCTTGTATATAAAGCAAAGGGTTGGAAGGTGCTTTCCAACACCTTTTCCCACTAGCCTTTCCCTTTCGCTTTGTATCATATGCTACCAATCAAATGATCTTCTTCGCCACCTGGCAGAGTCACTCTTGGCTGACAATTTTCTCCCTGTCTCACTAGTGTGGCCTCTTGAACTTAGCAATATAACCTTCAACTATTTCTAGGGAGCATGCTGACCTTGTCCTGTCCTCAGATCATGAAGCCATAACTTTCAAGTCCTTTGGCATGGTAAACCAACTCCCTCATCCGCTACCTGTGAGCAGGCCTTATGTAGTTCTATCACAAAGGATTAAAGGCGTGGTTATCAATTTTGACTATTGTAACATACTTTTTGGCACTACTAGACTGGCTTATGTGAAGTTGGTCAATTCTAGTCCATGATCCAGATAATGAAGAGATTATGGGGAAACCTCCACAGCCACTCCCAAGGTATTATTAATCACTTTTATATTTGTTACTCAGCTCATGTCCTAATCCAACAAAAATGTCCCCCAGCAAACACTCAGATGACTCAGAAGTATTCCCCTTGTGGGTCTTTTACCAGTTAATGCAATTTAACTATGACAAGAATGCAGAAATAATCAAAAACAGCAGAATAAAAGTAAATAAATGGCATAAAAAACTGATTCTAGGGTATTCTTTCAAACCCAGAGAGAGCAAAGGACAGCTCAATCTTCGAGTTTCATTGAGTACATGCTCCTCCCAGCTCAGAGTGCAAGTGAAACTGCACAAGCATTGTGCAGTGAGCCAGAGCCAGTGTGACGTTTCGTAAAACATCTGAGTCCAGTCTCCTAAGTGCTGGGGGGCTTTTAGGGGGGGCGGGAATTTGACATCATATGTCAAACATCTGATTGTTGATTATGTCATTTCCTGTAGAGGATGTAGGTATGCCCCCCTTCTCTGCCTGAGTCGCACCCTGAGTGGGATTAACAAATAATGCACAACTGAAAAACTTTGGGACAGTCATAATACTTGTTCTGGTATTAGTTTCACGGTATTATCTGGGTGTAGGGTAGCGCAAACACTCAACTTGACACTTCCCTAGCTAGACTAATTTCCCATTATCTCATGACAGCCCTTCCTTTATTTATGTAGAGTGTTTGGTTTATCTCGCATGAGTGTCAAACCTTTGCCAAGAGTCATCACTCAAACTTGAAAATGTGAAGTAAGAATAGGGGACTCTAAGACTTCATTGGTCACCTCTATGGCTTTATTACTGACTTGAAGGGGAAGACATAAGATTTGAACAAAAGCTATTGTCCGTTGTAGCATCATTTGCCAAACTGCTGGAAACAGTCCTGCGGTATTGTGGGACATGTGGTAGTCTTTCACTTCAGTGTGCATCTCTGTCTCAGAGGCATATGCAGACGTGAGTGGGCATATGCTGGTTTAGAGCTCACATGATCACACACAACAGGATATGTGGGTAAGACAATAGCAGGTGTATGAACTGTTTAAACAGCTCACGTGGCATTTAGCCAAGAAGTGGCCTGCAAGTTGATAAATTGATTCACATTTTCCACGAAGAACTGGATGTAGATAAACATTTAGAACCAGGCTGACTTCTGAACCATACTTCTGAGGCCAGTTTTCCATTTTCCTCTCAGGAAGTCAAAGAATTTAGCCTGGTCTTCAGCTAGGTAGGTAATATCAAGGGTCACATTGGTAATTGACTGAATGAGACTGTCAGGGCAGCTTCTCTTAATAGCTCTTAACTATAGTCATTCAAACTGCAGATTAGCCTTTAAATACCAGGCTCTCAGTATAAGCAGTTATTTATGAAGTGAGTAAACAGAAATCAGTCATGTGATCCTCAAACGCAGAGCTTTCTCTTGGGTTTTCTAAGCCCAAAATAGTAGGTAGCTTCCCAATTTTGGTGGTTTAAAAAATATATTTAATTTATTGAATTGTGGTTGACCTTTCATTGTTTGTGCAGTGATACTGTTCTGAGTGTTTCCACAAAAGTAACCCAGTTTCTTTTACACCTAGATGAGCATTCAAATGTTTTAGCTCTTCTTCCCCTTTTATGTTAAATTCAACTGCAGTCAGAGGCCCTCAGTGTATGTCAGTGCTTTCTGTAAATGTTTAGTCAGTAAAATCAGAGTCAGCAGAGCTCAAGTTCCGCACTGGCCCACCCCGGCCCACATTATCCTGCTCCGTCCTGTACTCCTCAAGGCCAGGGTGCTGACTCTGCACTTTGTTGTGATAGCGGCTGACACATGTACACTCTTATACAGAGGTTAGCATGAAGACCTGTGTAGGTATGTGTGTAGTAAAATGATTTATTCACCCACACGAGGCAAGACTTCACAGGAAGAAGGAAAAGTCACACAGTTGTAACCTTGCTGTTCACATCTCCAGCAGTAATGACAGATACCCCGTTTCCTCTTCTCTCAGGGAAGTTGAGGTTACGACGTGAGGGAAGGTCATAGGTCAGGAGGTCATTAGCTGGAGCCATATTTGCTATCACAGCATAGGCTTGATGTCTTTTACACTGTGGTGCGTTTCCCACTTCACTGAAGATATAGTGAAAAACTGAAGGATCTCTGATATGCTCATGCACCGTCCCCCCTCGTCCCCTTGGGCCCTCCGTTTCAAAGAATTCCAGCTCAAGTTCATTGGAACATTTTTTTTTTTCTGCTAGCTCTATGTGGAAAAATGTTTGGATAGATGGCTGAAATGGAAAAGCTCAGCCAAAATTCCTATTGGGAATCACATGCCATCAGCTTTAAGAGCGAGAGAGTGAAAAACCTGCACGTTTGTTATCTTTTTGTAGTTTATTATTGTAACATTAATACACAGGGCCTCTATGCAGGAAGCCCTATTCTTATATTTCTTTGAGTTGCTCTTTGTGGATTTTTCCTTTCCCCGCTTTGTTAGGGTTTTCTCGTGTGTGTGTGTGTGCATGCGCTCTCAGCGCGGTCACAGCAGGAATGTAAAAGCACGATTTTTTTTTTTTCCCCAGTCTTATGACCTGCTGCTTCTGAGCTCATGTTGTGAGTATCAGTTCAGTTTGACTGAAAGGGCAACAGAGTGTGAGAAGTAGTACTCCTGAGTGTGTGGTGTCTTAACAATCCCCTTCTTTGTCCTGAGTGGGACAATGGGGGTGTATGCAAAAGCAGTCATCTACTTTCATTCTTATATCTGTCTGTGTTTGTATTTCTTGGCTTCATTTCTGTTTAAGGGCTCACACTCGGCTTTAAGATTTAAACCCCAGTGTCCCAGCTTGATGAGAGTATTGTAAAGTGAATTATGTCGCACTGGGAATGACTAAGGCATATAATTTATGGCTTATCATGTATTGTTCATATGTTTCCCTTATTAAATATTCTTACATCAGTGCTGACCTAAAAGCATGGCTGTCACGCCGTTTGGAAAATCTGACTGTATAATTATGTTGCCTCACTGTTGTTGAGGGCAAAACATCCAAACTAGAGCTGAAGTAATTAATCAGCTTGTTGAACGATAAAAAGAAATTACTGCTTTGATAAGCCATTATTGATAATAAGCAAGTCTTTAAGCAAAAAATGTCACACGTCCATTCATTTCATCTTAAAAATATTGAATCAAGTGTGTTAAAAGCAGCAGTTGGTAGCAGTCTTTTACAATAGGATCTTTTACAATAACCACACACTTTATAAACCAAATGATTAGTTGAACATTAAAGGGCAGATGTAGAATAACTGTTAGCTTCAGAAATGTACATTTTTAGTTTACCTTAAGGCATCAAGGATTTGTAAAATGAGATTGTAGCTGTCCTCTGAACCCCAGCTTTGTCCTGTTAACTGACTCCTATTTTATATTAGCCTCAGGTCTCTTCCAACAAGAAAGAACATTATGTTATGCTTGAGATATTGTTGCTACAAAGTTCAAGATTAATGTCTGTTTAATAGGAGTTCTATGTAAGCATTCTCACCTAACCAGTTTTGTATCCCTCTCTCCTTTTACACCCCTGTGCCTGTTATTCTTGATCCAATCTCTCCCTCTCTTTCATAATGCTCTTTCACTTTCTTTTTCTCCCCTCTCTCTGTGCTTCTGTGTCTCTCACCCCCTCCTCCCCCTCTCTACCTCCTTGGCAGGTTCATGTGTGCCCAGATGCCTAACCCCGTCCTGGAGAGCATCAGCATCATTGATACTCCTGGAATCCTGTCAGGGGAGAAGCAGAGGATAAGCAGAGGTCTGCCTCACATACATCCAGTTTTCCCACCTTTCACATACGCCTTGTTTCATGTTCTTAAAACTCTACCATACCACACCCACTGCTCAGAACCCAGAAACAAGCGCAATCAGAAAGCATTGCATGTATGCAAAATAAAACCACAGGAAGTGACAACTTCACTTCTGAAAAAGAAATGTTGAAACAACAAACATACCCTCCTTTCCCCAAGCCTGTCTCTGTTTAGCAAATGCACTGCAAATTTACTGCAGCAGTTTGGCTCACTGTGTTGTCAAACCTGTATTTAGCTCCTTTAACACCTCTAGGTCAATGCCTAACCAAACAGGTTACATAAATCTGATGGAGACCTCAACAGCATGACAGTGCCAAGAGGCCACATAGCACTTTTCATTCGCTGTAGCTCTTCTCATTCGCTGTAGCTCTTCAGCGCCTTCAAAGAGAATTTATTGGGCCTCCCCTTATTTGTTTGCAAAGTTGGGGTGACCAATGAGAAATTGTCTGAAAGGGAGAAGAGCTAAAACAGAGCTGAGTCCCAAGACCAAGGCCTGGTATAAGATAAATAAGGACTATTTTAAGCAAAGCTCCAGGAATAAAAAGATATAGTAGGGAATAATTGTACTAGATGGCATTTAAATCGTTCTTGTTTTCTAATCAGACCTAAAAAGGTATGAAAATGCGCCTCCTGCATTACCATTCTTCCTATTTTTATTTGTTTTATTACTACTTTTTAAACTTGATTTACCCTTTCTGTTTCCTATGTACTATTTATCACTACATATCTGAATCATTTCCCTATACTCTGTGGAAATAAATCAATTTATATTTTTATCTGCATGCTTCAGCAATGCTTCGACCTGCAGGGTCATTTCAGAATTGCCACATACACACTTTTCTTGTAACTTTTGATGATCTTACAAACAAAACATAGCTTCTTCTTTTTTTTCCCACCTGCTCTGTGTGTTTGAGAGGAAGCACATATATAAGCACAAGTTTTCTGTACGCCCCAGAGACAGGAAGTGGAGTAAAATGGCAAACATAGCAGAGTTTCCCAAGACTGCCCTCCCCTTATCCACCACCGCCTGTGTTCGGCAGCTTCTTCACAGGCTGCTCTTTATCGCAGTTGTTTCCTGTGAGGCACTGTATGAAGAAATGGAGAAAAAGAAGACTGTTAAGCTAAATAAAGAAAAACTGATTATGTAATTAGCCTGTAGTTATAGTCCCCCCCCCAGAGAAAGGCCTGAGAAACTGACAAGGCCAGACAAGCGACTGTAGTCCTGGAAACGGAAAGTAGTAAAGCGAAAAATGTGCACATCTGAGTATGAATAAAGAGATTTGGCACACGGAAAAGTGACCCTGACTAAAGCCACGAGGCGGCTAAATCTGATGTTTCATACCTTAAACAGCTTTATACATACAGCACATACTCCTACATTCTTGCTCTCAAAGAGACCGTCCTCTGCATACACACTGTCTAACAGACATTATCCTCTCCTCTGTTTCTGTATAAACATGAATACAATACGGTACTGCAGACATACTGTACTAACTGTGTCATATATAAACACAACTGATTGGATTGTGCTGCTCAACTTTGACGGTCATGTGTGCCTCACCCAGAATAATGGCAGATTTGTTTTTTACCAGGCCTACAGGAAGCTATGATATTAGTTCAGGTTTCCACAGATTGCTAATCGCGCGCGCGCGTGTGTCAAACGTCTGTAGTTTTTAGCGTAGATCCGCATTGCACAATTTCAAATGTGCAGGCTGTTGACATAACTTCGAAATTACAAAAGTTTTCAGGAAAAAATCAGGAACCGTGAAATCGATTTATGTATATGGTGCTTTTTTATTGCATAACACTTGGACTGTGTTTATTTTTGATTAGGTCAGCATGTGTGGTTCAGTGCTTGTTCCTTAGTAAACTATGAAGTGGCAAAAGCTATAGTAAAACTGGAACTAGGTGGTGTGTTTTCCGACAATCAGTGCTGATGAATTGACAATGATATTTTAATGCTATTTAGCAAAATTAGAAGGGACTTGTTGCCCGTTTTTTCTGTCATGTATGCGCTCTTACATTGGTGAGAGCCCCTGTTAAACATAGCAAAGGACTGAAACAGTCAGAAAGAAGTGCAAGTAAGATAAGCTGTTTTATTGTCATTATACAAGACTGTGCAATGAAAAGTAATCCCTGTATGCCAAAATCTCAGGCAGTGTTTTTTTTTTTTTTCTGCTCTTGGCTCTTTATATTGCCATAGAGAGGGGATGTTCCTAATGTGGTCACCTCAGACACCGGTCACCTCAGACACCGGTCACCTCAGACAACAGTCTCCTTCTGTGAGCATGAAATCCCCACCCACCTGCTATTCAAACCTTTGCAAGGCAGCCAATCAGAAGAGGGATGTCTTAAAGAGAGAGAGTAAAAACAGTTTGTTTCAGGCAATGGATGAACTGAGGGCTTGCACCAATGACCTGCATAAATAAACTAAACTAAACTGTGACTCGTGCAAAACTCTACTAGAGTCTAAGAATAAGCATCTGGAGCTGGAAGTGAGCATAATAGGTCCACGTAAGCGGATTGTAAATACATTTTTTTTTTTTTTTTTTTTAAAGGCTGAGCCTGCCACTATTAAGAGATTAAAAAAAATAAATAAAAAATAACACTTAAGGATTATTCTGAAGAAGAGGATGTCACTTTCTGGAAATATACTTCCTTGCCGTGAAGTAAATGTGCAGCAAACAGATGTTTAAAGCTGGTTGTTTCTGTTGGCCTTTTGTTTAACAGGCCTTGGCATATCGCACAACTTTATGCTAAGTCCTATCTGTTGTTTTATAGCTGCTGTGCTGTGATATGGAATTCTGTTTCCCGAATTCCAAACTAGTCCTTCGACTTTCCCAGAATTCTGAATGAAAATATGCTCAGGGTTTTTTTCCAATCATCTGCTCTGTCTAAGAGGCACATGATTTTGAAGCCATGAAGTCATGAGCGCATGGCTCTATCCCTGCATGTCTGTGCGTATAGTACAGACACAGCAGTTGTTAATGCTATGTGTTCTAACTAAGTCGGCCTTGAGCAGCTGCCTCTCTGATTCCCTGACATGTGCGTTTAAAAACAGACTTAAGATGGAATGAAGAAATATCCTCAGCTGGCTCTCACTGGGATCCTTAACTGGAAGCAGTCCCCCTTTATGCCCCTTTACTTTCACATGTTATAAGCATGAACTTATTTTTCAGTATCCATCTGCTATATCCGTCTAGGCATTGTCATTTTACTTTCACTTTTACTCTGTCTGTGTTCCCTCTTTATTCTCTTTTCATCTCCATGTCTCCCTCTTCATGTCTCTATCACAGAGTCGCTCTTTCGACCGTATCTCTCCATTGCTCTTTTGTATACATGTATTTGGACAGGGACAAAAGCCAGCCATGTTGGAATGCATGAGCTGCAGATCTGCTGTCAATTGTGCAGCTGGTGCGATGAGCTTTTAGAGCGACTGTCTCATTGGCTCAGAAAAGAATGCACACACTAATGAAAACCACTGCTCTCTTTGCTCCTACCTCCTCAAGTCCTTGAGGCAAATGAAAACTCAGGGGGAAAAAGCCAATTTATGCAATCTGACTCAGCCCCGAGTTTCTCAAATAACCAAAGGAAGTGAATGGTACAGTAAGTTTCTCTGCTCAGGCGGCTATAGAAGTGTGTGTAGTGCATATTCTGGTCAAGCTATTCACTTTAAAAAAAAAAAAAAAAAAAAAAAGATGTTACAGTGTATAGCGTTTTCAGTTTAACACCTTATATCAAGTATGTGTCTTCTTGCTTTCGGTTGATCTTTCGTTGCTTGGTTTCTCTAAGGCACGGTGCAGAATCTGCTGTGTCCAGAGGTCATTTTATTCCTGAGGCTAAAACCTCCACCCACCCCAAAAGAAAAAAGTTTTTAGCCAGCTCCACAGGAGTCACCCACCCTCCAATGTTGCAACACAATTTTAAAAATGTTTTTTGTTACATTGATGGTTGAATTGTTTGTTTTTAAAGGGTCAGAAGTACTAGGTTATGTCAGACAAAGTAACAGGCTCTGCATTGTCAACCTCCCACGGCCTGCTGCAGGCCAGGAAAAAAACATGTCATGCTTCAGGTTATCCAAAGGGACTGTGGTTTAAACTTACCTTTATACCACTCTCTCTCTCTGTCTCAGTAAAGCCAGTTAATCAGTAATCAGAGGAAACAGACCTGCCTCTTGAAATCCCTTATCTAAACATTACTTGGAATATAAATATGTGTAGAGTCCAAAACTAAACTTCTTTAAAGATGCAAGTTATTGGAGTGTCTTTCAGGTCAGATGGCTGCCACACCGTTGCACTTGATGTGCTCAAGTAGAATATGAACAAACATTGGAAGATAATAGTGCACACTGATACCCAGGACAATGTAGCCTGCTTTGTGTGTCACTGTGAGCTTATCTAGTCATGACAGTTCTTTATCACTCCCCATATGCTAACAGCATGACACTATAATAATTCGTAATATGGCTGAATTTAACATGTACTGTCTTTTGTTTTTGTTTTAATGGCAATGCATCATCTGTTTGGGAAACTTGATTTCAAGCAGCATACACACCTACCTAAGTTTTAATGTTGTTCAGACCTTATTGTAGAAAAAAGGTTTAGAGCTGGGAAAACAGTCCAGTTAAGAAACCCAGTAATGCAATATTTAATATATTTAAAGATGTTTAAAAAGCTTTTCTTTACTCTCTCCAGGGTACGACTTTGCCGCTGTGCTCGAGTGGTTTGCTGAACGCGTGGATCGCATCATCCTCCTGTTTGATGCCCACAAGCTGGATATCTCTGATGAGTTCTCTGAGGTGATCCGCGCACTCAAGAACCATGAGGACAAAATGCGCGTGGTGCTCAACAAGGCAGACCAGATCAGCACCCAGCAGCTGATGAGGGTCTATGGAGCGCTGATGTGGTCTTTGGGTAAAATCATCAACACACCTGAGGTGGGAAGGAGGAAAAAAAGCCCTTTTGTTGTTTTTGCTTTTTTTTTTTTTTTTTTTTTTTTTTTTTTTTTTTTTTTTTTTTTACAATTCTGTTTTTGACTGAAGATTTGTAACACTGTGAGAATTATTTCACTCTAGCCTGGTAGTAATCAAGTATTAGACACATGTGGAGCAAACAAAGGATGTTACTGTTTCAGAGTGAAAGCCAAGCTCCGGGCGAAGGTTGGATAGCTTTTCCAACGTTATCAAATTCTCACTTTACCAAGGAACTTAAGAAAAAAAACTCCTTAATGAAAGTGAAATGCGGATAAAATACCATCCATGTCAAATCCCATGTCCTAGCTGATATCACGTGACATAAGCACTTGTGATTTTTCCGCCTGACTACTGAGTTAATGTTTGATCCAGAGCCATATTCATAAAGTGATCCCAGGGAAACCTTTGGAGCATGCAGATAATTACTCATTGACTTTGATCTGTAGTTCATATCCTGTTTGAAGGATTAACACTACAAGTCTGTCACATTTTTAAAAATGTACTCTTGATTAACTCAGTCTTACACTCTTTTGTTGTTTTTATTGTGTTGGACTATATAAATGTTTTACTTCTGTTTATAAAACCATGAGAACAATGTCACATATGTGGCCTGTGAGAGAATTTCCTGCTGTGGGTGTGAGCTGTAAAGTGTAACCTGATGGAGATGAATGGATATTAACTTGGAAAACCTTTATTCTAGGTGGTGCGTGTGTACATTGGGTCATTCTGGGCCCAGCCCTTGTTGGTCCCGGACAACAGGAAGTTGTTTGAGGCAGAGGAACAGGACCTTTTCGTGGACATTCAGTCGCTGCCACGCAACGCAGCTCTACGCAAACTTAATGACCTCATCAAGCGAGCACGTCTCGCCAAGGTCAGTATTAAGAAAATTAAACCCTTTGGGCCGATGCAATGATCATTGTGCAAAGCACCACATTCTTTTATACCGGTGCTTGAGTAGCACCTATTCTTCCTTTAAAGGATAGGCATTGATACTTGAAGAAATAGCACAGGTTCACCTTTAGTAGTGATAGAATTGGTATGGATTGGTAGGAAATGCATTAAAAAATTCATTGCTATACACCACCACTAGTTCTGTGGTGTGTGATAATCCAGTAGTCACTCACTGATGGATCATAGGAGTGTCTATAGACAAGCTTAGAGTTCAGCCTGCTGCTCTTTGCACATGGAGTGAGCTCAGTCCACGTGGCAGTTTACCGGAGTTGGAAGGTGTGCGTCTGCATGAAATAACCAAGCTCACCACATGTCAACCAGCAGCAGCGGTAACATTACATCTGGGGCACAGGTGACAAATAACACTGTAATAGTATAAACTAAGCTTTGTAGCGTTCACATCATAAACTTCAAAAAAAAAAAAAAAACACAACCCGTTGAAAGTACCAGTATACTTTTTTTTTTGCATATTTTCATAAATGGTATATTTAAAAATAAATAAAAAAAAAAACATGAATTATAAATTATAAAATTTAAAAAACAAAACAAAAACAAGCACTGGCCACTTTCGGAAGAAAGCCTGCGATGTGAGAAAACACATTTTATATTCATTTATTTACCCTGGAAATATGCATCACTGTGTTCTGTCTCGATGTAGTATGTGTTACTGTGTTTTTACACGTTCCAGCCATAGACCCGTCCTATCTTCTTACATTTTGGTGGCATTTTTCATTGAATTGTACATTTTTAAAGAAACCGAAAAGTTTAAAAAAAAAAAAAAAAAAGTTTTTTTTAAAAATAGATATTTCTGTCACAGATTACCATTCTTAGACTCGGCTGCTGAGTTTAATTTATGTGGTCATATTTTCACTCTCTATTCTTTTTAAGCCCCTGTCTTATGTCACTAATAGGGTGACACCAAAAAACAAACAATCCTCACCCTGTTTTATGCAACTTAGTGTTTCATGTCTGAAGTCACCACAAGCAGATGTCAGCCCAGTGATATGTTTGAACATATGTCAGTTTTAAAACGACTAATACAAATTATAGCACAGGGTTTATCTATTTCTGCTCTTAGTCAATATGTATATATATGAAATTTAAAAATACACTGCAGACATCTATTTTAAATCTAGTTCCCTTCATTTGTCCTTCTGCCTGATTGAAAAGTCCAAAATTCAGATGTTGTAACTCCGAAATGTTTAATGCAGAAGTCAAGAGGGTGCTAAGAATTTCTGTTTTTTTCTCTTATGCATTCAGGTGCAAGCTTACATTATCAGCTCTCTGAAAAAGGAGATGCCGAGTGTGTTTGGAAAGGACTCCAAAAAGAAGGAGTTGATTGCCAACCTGGGAGAAATCTACCACAAGATAGAGAAGGAGCACCAGATCTCACCCGGAGACTTCCCCAAGCTCGACAAAATGCAGGTAAGATTTAAAAAGGAAAAAAAAGTCTAAATCTAGAAAGAACTGAAGCACTTCCCTGACAAAACTGAAGTGCTGTCTTGAGTTACAGATCTGATGAAAACACAACTCTATTTTTGGAGTGTTATATAAAGTGTTAGAAACAGGCTGTTCAGAGTAGAATGACCTTCCAACCTTTACTCTTCACATCTTTGCCCTTCTTTCCTGCTCTTGCCCTTCAGGATGGGCCAGGACGGAGATGAGATTTATTTTTCCTGGTTTGTCAGGAAATCCTGCTTCTTGTATGTTGCTCCCATTGGTAGCCATTGAAGACTGATCTATTTCTATCACCAATTCCTGTTTTCTCTCAACCACCTTCATTCCCTCAGGAGCTGCTAAACGGTCAGGACTTCACCAAGTTTGCTTCACTCAAACCCAAACTGCTGGAGGCGGTGGAGGACATGCTCGCCAATGACATCGCACGTCTCATGGCAATGGTCCGCCAGGAAGAGGCCACCATGCCCAGCCAGACCGTCAAGGGTGGAGCTTTTGAGGGAACCATGAGTGGTCCCTTTGGCCACGGTTACGGTGAGGGTGCCAGCGAAGGCATTGACGAGCTGGAGTGGGTGGTGGGTCGCGACAAGCCCACGTACGATGAGATCTTCTACACCCTCTCTCCCATCAACGGCAAAGTGTCCGGCGCTGCCGCCAAGAAGGAGTTGGTGAAGTCCAAGCTGCCCAACACAGTCCTGGGAAAGATCTGGAAGCTGGCAGATGTGGATAAAGATGGCTTCCTCGACGACGAGGAGTTTGCCCTGGCCAACCACCTGATCAAGGTAAAGCTGGAGGGCCACGAGCTGCCTCCCACGCTGCCAGACCACCTGGTGCCCCCGTCTAAGCGTGGGACGGTGGAGGCCTAGATGCACCCTGCAGATCATTGATGTCAACACAGGGCTCTCCAGGCAGTGTCTAACTTCAAGAAAGAACGGCAGCACCTGGAGTATTTTTCACCAGAGAGAGACTGGAGGGTATCCGGGGGTTGGGTGGGAGGGAGGGCAGGTCCATCTTTGTGAATCTGGGGATAATGTTTAGTGTGTGTGTGAAATAAATGGTGGGAGAGGGGTTTGATTTGCAGACTGATAGAAGGACATTTACTGAACTGATGGGTAGCTGGACGTCACACGATGAGGCGGAACATGGATTTATGCATCCTGTGTAAAAGATGTCTTACAAATATACACTTCATATTGTTATATGTTGATCCAAAGAAATCTAGTTTTTTTTCCAATTGGGAAAGAGAAAGGAAATTAATCAAAACAGCTGTTAGATGTGCTTTCTCTATTTTTGTATTTCCTCACTGTTAACTTTGAATCTTTCCAGAAGCTTCCTTTTTTATTTTGCCAGATAAATAAAAAGGAATGCTTGTACCATTCAAAAGGTTAAGTGGATTTGTATTTAATATTGCTATATCACATTTAACAGTGGTTTGTCAGAAGAAAGCTACTTATTAAAATGGGGGAAACGCATTTAAATAAATATGCTAAATAAATCTTAACTGATTCATAGTTTGGTGCTTTAAATTTGTAGTAGTTTTCTGTTACCAAAGGTTATGTCAAGGACTGTCACCCAGAGGTCATCCAAAGGTCATCCAGAGAATTTTTAATGTATTAATTTAAATCGGTTTAGTGCGCTCTTCTGCCCTCTGTAGGCTAGACAGACTCAAAGCAGGGGGCTGGGAGGACATATAAGGTAATTTAGCCATGAAACTGGCTTCTGCCTGCACGTTTTCAAGGACAAATTGAAAACGGTGGCGAAGGCAGACATGCTTACGTTCTCTGGAGCTCTTACACGACACGTGGAGGCAATTTACAAAAACTCAGTCCGGGCTCAGAGACGAGCACAAATTGTAAACAGAAAGACAGGAAACCCTCTCCAGTGAGCCTGGAAATAATATACACTTTTATTCGCCTTATAAATCTGTGCGATTATATAACCTGAGCAGGCCTAATGTAGATGTCAGATGTCAAAACAAGCAACTGAAGTAGAAATAATACTCGTCAGGCCTGTATGTATCGGCTGTTTTCTCCGTGTTTGTAAAGGGAAATGCAGAAAGATGACTTATGCAATTCCAAGAAATGCAAAAACACATCCTCATACACTGCACGTCTCATCATGTTTGTTTGCATATTTTCCAAATGGCAGATTCATCGGTCTCATCTGATCATTTTATGTAACTGAATATCAGTTGAGAGAATCAGTTTACCTCCTAAAACATGCCATTACACTCATGGTCATGTGTTTCCATCTTATCTTAAAATGACTCTGAAACACTGCACAGTGACTCAGTAAGTTATCAGCCAGCATAAGATACATGATATTTCTCCTCTGATCCAGAGTCCAGAGGCGCTCTCTTGTGTCTTCCTGAGTTATTACAAGTGCTGTGTTTCGACCAGTTGTAAACGCGCCCTTCCAGCACATGCGTGATGGTGACAGTAAACATTATGTAGTTATTAGGAGCTGCACAGATTTCTAACACTTCAACAGGTCTGCTCTGTCTTAATTATCTTTCTTATCTGCATTCTTGATATTTTTAGTGCCCCGAATTATTATAACCATCCCTTCTCTATGTTGTTTACCTATTGATACTTGATGTGAATGGTTTACTGTATTGAATGGTAAAAATGTATTGCTTTTTGTGTTGTTACACCTTTAACATAAGTCACGCAGTTAGACCCACAAAAAGGCTTTTAGCTTTAATTCAGAAATGCTTTAACCATTAAGGCCATTTTTATACACAGCGCCCAGGTTCAGATTGAGCAGTTTTTGTCCTTTCAAATTAACCAGATTAAAGACCTGCATTTGATTCCAAGTGTTGATCTTGGATTTAGTAGCTGTTCACTGGAACTGAACAGTGAACAGCTACTAAAAATGTAAATAAGGTACACTATCATTAAGCTGAAAAACCCAAATAAACCAATCAGGGAGAGAACACTAACTTTAATCTGGTACATGTGTAAAAAGTGTGACAGCACCGGGCTGCTCAGCACCACCAAAAGACCACAAAAGACAAAAGTGCATGATTGCATTCAAAAACACTCAATATGAGGTAGGAATATCATTGTCAAGGGAGTTTACAACAAGGTAAATGAACAGATAAGAGATAAACTTGGTCCAGAACAGTGGGAAGAGAAAAGGCTTGTGATCTAAGGCATACCATGCCATCTGTCAAACATGGTGGAGGCGGTGTTATGACATGGGCGCCCAGTGGAACCAGGTCATAGTGTTTATTAATGATGTGACTGCTGATAGAAGTAAAAGGATCAACTGTAAAGTATGCAGCGCTCTATGCTCTGATCAGATGTTCTTCAGTGGCCCAGTGAGTCGCCTGTTCTCAGGTCAACAGAGCGTGCTTTTCAGCTATTCAAAGCAAAACTGAAAGCAGTAAAGGCCTGACACAACATCTTAACCCATGAAGACCGCATCTGGTGATGTCCATGGGTTTTTTTTGTCCAAATACTTATGGACATAAGCTGCACGTTTTAAGGATGCACAACTTTATTACCTGATATTTGTACTGTTGGTTGCATCACTGTGTCTGCAAACAAAATGGATTTAACCAAAAGTGGATGCTTGTTTGTTGTGTCCCATTAAAGAGGTAAAAACTCTTTTAAGATGGATTTCTTTTTGTTCTCTGGCACAAAAATGTTGAATAGGCAGCAAAAACAAGCCAACAACTGTTGTAAAAACCACTGATCCTGAATTTCAGCCACTGCATCACTAACCCAGTTATCACAGGATAAAGATCAAAATACAAGCCTTGTCATTAAACGGATGCAAAGAGAGGAAAAAAGGATAACTAATAAAATCGGAAAGAAATCATTAGTTAAGAAACGTGAGTGGATTATTCTGCCAATCAGAGTTACCAAGAGATTCCTAAAATTTAACATAAAGCATGATTTGTGGCCACCTTTAAAATGGAAAAGAAATGCAATTTAGAAAGATCTTTTTTTTTTCCATTTACTATGAAAATATTGGAATTTACTGAAGCTCCTTTGGTTCTGATGTTCTTTTAACTTTAAATAAAACAGAGGCAAAAACATTTACTTCCCCTTGAAAAGTCGGGATCCTCCCTGGCTCAAGCAGATAATTTCCAGCTGGCAGCAGCTCCAGAGTTCCTCCTGTTCAGGTATGATAATTTACTGACAGAAAGCTGCTGGAATGCCCACGCTGGTGTGAAGAGAGAGGCTGTTTGGCTCTGCATCCCTGTGCCTCTGTACACTGTGTTTGGATAGCCGCCCTTCCACACTGTATATCTCTCCTTTACATTGTTTCCGTCTTCCTGCCTTCCTCTGTCAGGACGTCACCCTTTTCGCCTCTTCCTTCCTTGCCTTCCACTGTTTTCTGCTACTGCTTCTTTGTTTTTCATCTGTATTCCAGCCATGCCCCTGACTCTCTCTTTCACTCCACGTCAACCCTCTGACATGCTGACCCCAGCAGGGAGCTGACTGGGTCAGGCTTATGTAACACAGTCATGTGGAGGCCCACTTGGAATGAAGCACCTGTAGCCTATGTGTGAGTACAAACTTTATATAAGTCAAGTCAGCATTAGTGTTGTTTGAACATTCTTAATGACCTGTGGAATAAACCTCATATATTGGACACTTCGTTTTGAAAGACGGCCTGTCTGACTTTCATGCCTACTTTTTTCTGCACACTGAATGCAATCTTTAAACAAGGATATCCGAAAAACTTCCAAAGGTAAAAGCCTGAAATCTTCACTTGTCTTTCTTGCCATCAAAATGAACCAGATCTGTAATTTCAACTGTAAGCCTCCCATCTTACTCAGCACCTCAAAAATCTTACGTGTCGTATGCATGAGTTCAGAAAGGAAGATCTGCAATCACTCATTTGCCTGCCTTCCTGGGTTTTAGGCTGCTTTGCTGTTCTCTTCATCACTACTGCTTTTCAATACAGTCAATCTCAATACTGTCATCATTACTCTAGTCCAATTATCTGCTTGCCCGCCTTCTTAGAGCCAATCAGTATCCACTTTGCGTTGTTTAAATCTGTGCTCTCTGTCGTTCTCCCTTTCAGACTCATTCGTGTAACCCACCTCCTCCCCATCTCCACCTAGCAGACAATTCAGTGAAAGCTTCATCCAAGCCTCAGTCTTAATCTTCACCAGCACCTAGACTCCTGTTCTATATCTGATCACCACTGGGATTCTGTTCTGCCATGATGGGTCATCATACATTAATTTCTCTATCAATAAATCCTGTTCTTCCAGATGATTTCTCCTTATTTAAAAGAAATTATATTCTTATAACCTGTGTAGGAAATATCACACGAGGCCAATAATTTATTGGGACAAAATTTTATTTTTTGGTGATTTAAGAACACATCAGAGCAGCTTCAAATGTACCTCTAGGAGTGCTTCAATATTTCCTGTAATGACGATATTTTCTGGACAGTTTCACATTCTTGAGGGAAGATGAGGATGGGCAGAAGGAAGATTTCATGTAAGTGTTTAGAAGTTACAATGTTTAACCTGATTTTGTCTGGTGGAGGGGGTGGAAAGTGCTGCCACAAACACAAACACCGCTTTATCTGTATTGAAACTCAACAGAAAGACTTTTTTTTTTATGTTTAAAGAGACAAAATACACCCCAAACATTCGAATTAAAAAATTTCTTACATTTTTTTCTTAATTAAATAAATTAGCTTTATATACTGAATATAGTTTAATAGAAACCCTTAAATATAATTAGTCCTGTTACCCCAAACCAAATCTGAGTCTTGACCACAGACTCGTGTTATGTCTTTAAGTCCACGGAGGTTTCATGAGGTAGACAGATGTGCTCTTTGGGGGGGAGGAACAGTCTTGCTTTGGCTCAGTTTGTCCTTTTTTCCCCAGGTTTGGTTGTGCGGTGTCTCCACTGGTCACAAATAAGTTCATTTTATCACTTTTCAAGCTCAGCAGGGCTGCCTGGCTGCTTGCAGAGGAGCTCCGAACATTTCCTGAGAGGCATAGGTGATATACAGGAAGCCGTCAGCATCTCTGTAGCGGGTATACACCTCCCCCATGTTGGAAGACATGCAGGACATGCTCTTCTCCGCCACCAGGAGAAACAGAGCCTGGGTGGACTCCAGAGCGATTTTATTCCTGGAGGGGAGACAGTTGGAGAGGCAGACTGAGATTTTTAGGACAAAGGAAGACAGAATGTGAGGGAGGCAGAGGCATGGAGAAGAATGACAAATCTGACAACTTGCAGGAGAAGAAAAGGGCAGAACAAAAGAACCTGCTGTGAGTCACAGATGACGTACCTGAGCAGGCAGAGGAACTGACCCAAGGTGAGCTCATAGGGAACCAGGAACTTTGTTTTGTCCAACAGGGGGAGGGCTCTTTCACGGATGTAACGTTCGACAATCACCTAAAAGCAAAAACACACCTGCTTTAACAGGAAGTTCAACAACATGCATCTATTATGTCTTTAAAACATCTTAGTCTGAATCAACTTACAGGCAGCTTGTTGGGGAATTTAGACCGAATGCAGCACACTTCATTTTTTCTTGTTGCTAGAGAGAAAAAGAAATAATTTGAAGACCATATTTTACACACATGCTTTAAAAAAAGGATCCACTCAGTGAAAGGTCAACTAAATTGTCCTACCGAGGCATTTCCTCTGCTTGAAGGGCACCGTTTCCACAGATTTCTCAAAAGGAGCCATGTGTGCTTGGTTTTGTTGAGTGTTTCACAGAGGCCGGTGGTGATGGAGGCTGTCTCGCCCGGGCTAACGACAGAGTCCCCTCGGGTGGAAGTAAGCAAACCCCGACGAGCTGAGGTGACCACTCGTGTTTTATAGGGTGCATGGGCTGGGAGGAGTCGAAATGTGACACCAGCAAACACAGACACACTCCTCGTCCTGGGGAGAAGTGTGTATGGATGCAGAGGTGAGTGTGTGTGTGTGTCCTCTTCAGAACAGATTCACACATACTGGCTATCTCTCTGAGTGTTCTCACGTCGGCTTGTGATTTCGGTGCTGCTGTCACGTACACAGAGGACACTATGTGAAGAACACAGCGTAACGAAGGAGGCCCGCCTCCAAGAGAAGCAGAGGTTACTAAACAAGGCTGCACAACCCAAACTGTCACACTCAAAAACCTGGTGCCTCATTTATCACAACACTAGATGAGCCATACTTCTATCCTTTCACTTAGTGTCTGACGTAGGACACAATGGTCATCTTTAGAACATTTAACCCATGTTAAGCTAAACTTTTACCCTTGACTAACAATAGCCAGCACCAGTGATGACAGTGACTTGAGCCTGTGTGCTTCTAATGACAGGAAGTACTGTGTTTCTCATGTCTGCAGCATCTCCAAGCTCCAAATGTTTACTTATTACCTTTTTAAGTGCTGTGTGTGTTTCACACATATGGACACAGAGCCATTCATTTAGATCAGGGGTGTCGAACTCCAGGCCTCGAGGGCCGGTGTCCTGCAGGTTTTAGATATCACCCTGGGTCAACACACCTGAATCAAATGATTAGTTCATTGCCAGGCCTCAGGAGAACTTCAAAACATGTTGAGGAGGTAATTTAGCGATTTAAATCAACTGTGTTGGATCAAGGACACATCTAACACCTGCAGGACACCGGCCCTCGAGGCCTGGAGTTCGACACCTGTGATTTAGATCCTCAGGCAGAAATCTGTAGCTGTTTCCACATCACATCTAAAGTCAAAGGGCGATTATTCTTTGGCTGTCCAGCTTCATCAGGCCTGAAGAAGTCTGATTCGCCTCATCAGTGTCTTCTTTTAAATCACTGCCAAAGACTTGTTTATATCATGTATATGATTTCTGTTTATATGTGTTTTTGTGTAGATTTTTATATTTTTGGCATTCTCCACTGATTCTTTTAACATTTAGATAGTTTTTTAAGTTCATTTTAAGTTATTTATTGCAGCAGGTCACACTGTATCTTCTTCGTATTGTCATTTTGAGTGTTGTGTGGCCCATTTTAACTGATTTGTAAATTGTTTTTATAATTTGCTCTTAGTTTGTTCTTTTATTCTTTGTTTCCCAGAAGCACTTTGCAATTCTTCTTTACACATAAACTTTAATATTATTATTAGTGTTATTATTATCATTATATTAACTGGGGCTGTATTATTTTGATTTATTCAGTCTCTTTACACTTCTCTATTTTCTTTTGGAAGCTCTAAAATCTGTGTGAAAGCTGCTTCCCTTCCCTCCTGAATTTACTCGAGTTGTCAGTTTGTTATGGAGCTAAAACTAGTATTTTGCAACAAGAGTTCAGCAAGTATCATCACAGTGACAGCTATTTATGTTGGTTCCACAAAGACTGTAATTTAACTATATTTTGTTATACAAAAATGTGAGTTCAGATTTTGTGGAACCCATTGTGAATAAACTGTCAGCTGAGTTATGAACAATGCATTTCTCTTTAAGGAGCTCATGCAGCAGTGGACAGCTGCTCTACTCTGGATAAAGATTGCCCTCTGCTGGATGGAAGGTAGCCCAAAGGTCCCCTGCACTGCAGAGGAGACGCTCACCTATGCCTATCATGACATTTTTCTCAGTGGCTTCATTCTTAGTGGAGTGATAAAAACTCTTGTCAGTTTGTCCCCCCAAACTGACGACTTTATGCTTTTTAAAACTTTTATGAAGTACATTTAAAAGAATATAAATCCAACTAACAGAGTCAGAATTTTAAAAAAATAAATAAATAAATGTAACGCTGAGAAAAAGTCAAAATTTTCATTTCGAGAGATGATTTCTGACTTTACTCTCATTTATTATATCACTAGGCTATTCTCAATATTTTTAGAATAAAGTGAGAAAAGAAAATCATAATTTTGAGATTAAAGTTGAAATTTTGAGTTTAAATTAATTCTGAGAAGTCAGACTTCAGAGGAAAGTCAGATTTTAGAGGAAAAAGTCAGAAATTAAAGAAAAAAAAATCTGATTGATGAGAATAAAGTCATAATTCTGACTGTTTCCTGTGAATTCTGATTTAATCTCAGATTTCTTTCAGATTTAAAAAGAATTAATTCATGACACAACATTATTTTTTCTGAGGCCTTAACCTTCTTCTGTAGTAAGACAATTGAAACTTGTGGGTGGATCCAGTGTTGCTTCGTTCTGGCATCCTCTCCTCCCGTGCCTGCCAACTCCAAGCTGCCCACATGTCACATACAGTAAACACAGCAGACTGGCCAGGGTAGCTCACTCTGAGAGCAAATAGTGCTCAGAGGTCACTGAATGTCACTCAGCACAAGGTAATTTAGGATTATGCTATTTGTCATCATAAAATAAATGAAGATTTTAAAAGATCCAAACTGTTTAGTTGCAAGAAAACCACAAAAGTGACAAACAAGTCAGTTCAGTTGTATTTGTTTAACACAAATTTGCAACAACAGTCACCTCAAGGAACTTCATATTGTAAAATAAAGACCCTAGAGTACAAAAAACAGGCAAGCAAACAAACAATAAAAGAGATTTGGGAAAAACCCTTTTTGCAGAGTGCATACTTTTACTAGTAGATATCATGACAGTGTCAACGATGCTGTGTTAGCTGTGCATTTTTTCCCCAAGAAAAGAAGAGATAAAAACTTTGTGAATTTTTCCCATATAAGGTCAAACCTTGCCCCTTGTGGTGTCTGGAGAGCTGAGGGCCCAGAGAGGGGGCCTGATTCACCTTGACTGGTAACCATTGGTAACCCTCATTCACCACATGTAGGAACTTTATTTTTGTGAAGCTGCTTCAGCACAATTCCTGTGCTCAGTCTCTTCCTTATGTTAGCAGAAGGTCGTAAACTATAATGGTTTATTACTATACATATAAGAAAGTATAAGCAGCTTTTAAAACTTGAAGCTATTTGACTACTAGCGTATCACATGTGACAACTAGGATATGTTCCACTCCCATCCCCGCCTTCCACCCACCCCAAATCCTGAATTAGACGGATAAGAAACACGGTAGAAAGAAACTGGATGGATGGCAAACACAGCTGCTTTCATTTATTTACCCTGTAATTATTCTAAAGCATAATGTTTAGTGGAAATAGGTAGGTAAATGTCAGCAACACTCCAAATGACAGGAGGCGTAATCAGACAGAGCAAATGCAGGCTTCTGTGTGGGTGAGCAGCGTCTCATGTGCGCTGTTTAGCTATAGAGTTACATGCGATAGAAGGGATAAATGCAACGTCACTGCTTAAAGACTACGCTTGGAATACAAAGATCGTCCTTTGATATGTGCATTCAATAACACTATAGAGTATAGATTTCACTAATGCAGGCATCGGATTATAGTATTCAACTCTATGCAATGTATCAGTGAAGAAAATAGCCACATTAACATTATACACATTATATCTAAAAGAAAAGCACTCCTCAAAGTAATCAGATTACTGCTGCAATATCTTCTTATTAAATTAGTCACACAGTCCCTCAATATCTAATATTGTTTGAAGTCACATGACAAGACAGCATTTTACACAAAAGGTGTTTATCTAGTGAGCTTCTAAAGTAGAACAAAGACTCTTAGTTTTAAATGTAATGGAGTTAAAATTCTACTTTTCTTACAGAAACGTCAACGCAGGCAAATAAAGCTGTTCATACTGGGTCACGTGGCTTCCTATCGCAGCTCTACTCCCATCTTGCAGTGCTGATAAAATCTTGCATAGCTGCAGCTTTTAAGATGAAATACGTGCAAGTTTCAAGTTACAGCCGATGGGAAAAAAACACATGCAGCGCATTAAAAATTCAACTTTTCTACATAAAAAAAAAAAAATCAGTTTAGGGGTCAAAACATGGGCTAAAAAGTGAAGCAGAGAAACGACCCTGCTGATTATGTGCACAGTGTGCTGCTCGGAGCGTGGGTGCTGGGGTGTTTTCTACTGCTATAGTTGGATGAACACTTGAGGAAACAGTGCATCTGTCCTCTGCGATCCTGCGCGCTGAAGTTGGACACTCTGGGAATTTTCTTGCGTCCGTTCGAAAAAACTTGGTCGTCCAATCCGTGTGCAGCTCCTGCACACTGGCTCCTCCTTCCCCTCTCCCTCTGCCTGCTCCCACATGTAACGCTATCGCTGCCTGTCTGTTGCATTGTCTCATTGGGGACGCAGCACACGGAGTCCAGCGCTGCGGACAACTCCGGCGGACCTGCGAGCTTTAAAGTGACAGGGGAAGGAAAAAATGGATAATGTCGACCGGAAATGAAAACCTGGGATAGTATGAGTCATGGCTCGTTGAGGTGTTTTCAGTCTGCCGGTGGATTCATTAATTCCAGCCCTGTGTCAGTCAGTCAGCGGGGCTGCCTGAAGCCGCGAGGCTGCACTGCACGTTAGAATGAGCCGCTATCATTGATGTTGCGTTAAACCAAGCAGCTGCTATGTTGAAATCCCTCATTCGGACCTGTGTCGCTCTACCTGGTGCTGGACCCTAGCCCGTTCCTTCCCTTATCCCGGTGTGTGGTAACTGAGCGGTGGTCAGCGGTGCGCCCTGAGGAGGATGGCCGCCCGCCGCGGATGCGTGAACTCGCTCTGGTCGGGCACCGAGCGCGTCCGCATCGGAGAGCGCCTCAAAGCGACGCTGGCCGGGGTGATGGAGCTGGAGGTGCTCAGGTGCAAACACCTGGAGATGGTGGACGCCGCTCTGGAGGATCGACCGCCCGTTGCCGCCAACGCTGAGGATCCACGGGCGGCGGAGGAGGAGGAGGAGGGGAGAGAGACCTCGGAAAGCGGCGCAATGGATGCCGAGCATGGCTCTGCGACATCCCGCCGGCAACAGGTCAGTCAGTACGTCTGTCAGCTCACAGGTCGGATCCACAGACAGATGATTAAATATGAATGAGGGGCTGATGGTGATCTGCCAAAAAGCCAGTCCCTCTGCGACTCACTAGACAGATTTTATCGCTGCCTCGAGCGCACGGCTGTGCCGAGAGCTGAATACTCAATTGAATGTTATGGTGCCAGAGATCAAGCCAGGCATGCAGTGTGTGTGTGACATGGAGCAAATGTCACTGAGGTCAGGAAACCGGGACCAGCTCTGGCTCTGTGCCCTGCCTCATGGTTAGAAAGAAACATGTGGCGCTCAAATCAGGTGCAGGTATTAATACACAAGCCAGCGCTGCATTTTTTGGCTCAGGATCATAAGCTCTCCAAAGGTCACTTTGGCTCTCCGTTTGCATTTACAATTACTCTGATCACATTCTAAATACCAGCCCCTCCACTGTTTGTCTAAAAAGTGCGCTGCCTTTTTTTTTTTTTTTTAAAGTCTGTATGTTCGGTGGAGTGTGACCAACCTGAAGAGGGTTAGGCTGTCTCTAAACACCCATTTAACCCCATTTCCCCAAACCTGCCCTGAAATGGATATGCAGGTCTTTTGTGTGGAGAATGTGGGTTGACATGTAGGCTGATACAGGAGGACAGGATGAGAACAGGTCTCATCCTGAGGCATGGGCCCCGAGGCCGTAGCTGGTCTGCTCCGTTATTGGTGATCTACATTTGAAGCTGAGGAGTCATCAAGATGTAAAATCGGCCAAAAATGAGATGATTAAGATGACTGTGGGTGCATCCATCAGTGTGTGTGTGTGTTTTTAACGAAACATAATAAATGTAAAATGGCAATGGGCAAGAGAGCACAGGAAGAGGATGACCAGTGCTCTAAACAGAAATATAATGTTGAAAATATTAGACATGACCACTGTTTCAACTTGTTAAATTTGTCTTTTGATATTAAACAAATATTTTCTGGTTTTTGATTGTTGGTTAAATAAGACATGCAACATGAAGATGTCACCTTGGACATCTAAATTCAGTCATTATATGCTAGAAAACGTTGATGGATGGACATTGATTGCAATGACTGGCTTGAAGTTTATACACCTTTTTTATGGTATTCACGGCCATTTAAAAATAAATAAATAAATAAAACAAACATTTTTCCAGCAACTTTAATACCAAAAATAAGCAAAAGTAATCTGAAACTTCACTGCATTGCACATGAAGTGGTGTGTTACTTTGTACAATGTGGATTATACCTGGAACATTTCCAGACTTGACAAACAGGTGATGGGTTCAGGCTGGAATTTGAGCAAATGCCAAATTTAAGTTACATTTTAATGAAAATTATAAATAGTTTCAGAGCCAGGCAGCACCACAACCCACAAGTCTGAAGCATCACAGTAACCTCCACTGCACAGACGCCCAGTTTCACAAAAACAGATTCTTTACAGAAGGGATTTTGTTGTAGATACTGTTTATGTGCAGACCTGTTTTCCTCTGAACTAAACATCACTGCTTTACAAACAAACTGCCCAGCAGTGCATGGTACTTTTCACCAAATATGTTATCTCCGGATTGTTTCCATGGTCTGCTGTGATATGAAACAATGCCGTCGACAGCTACAGGAATAACACTCGTTCAGAGAAAGTAACAAATGCTTCATCATGGTGGCTTTGCACAACCTGTTATTACACTGTGAATATGTGTTCCTGATACCAGTGAGCGGTATTAGTCAGCAGCCTGCAGCATATTAATACATGTTCTGTTTAAGCCAGGCTACAGCTGAGGTCACATCTGCAGAATATTGTTTTGTTTTTTTTGACAGAGTGAAATGAAATTGTATCCCCAAAAATAGTCTGCAGAGGAGAAGCGGAAAACACTTGAAATAATAAGTGAAGGGAGAGAGCTTTTTTGCAGTCCCATCTGAGAGAGGGCATCCGCATGGAAGCGCTTCTCATAACGTGCCGCCTTCCTCACCACCCACCCACCAACATCTCCTCTGTAGTTCCTCCCGTGGTGCTGAGAAATCCTGTGGAGAGGCCGAGCAGCATTGCTCATTCTCACCTCTGAAGGGAGCTGCCGATGTAGCAGAGCAAGCAGGCTGGCACGCTGCCCTTTGCCCTGGCTGGCCTTCACCAACACACACACACACAGTTGTATTTTCATATCCTTATGGGGACATCTAATTGACATAATGCTTTCCCAGCCATAACCATAACCACAAGCATAACCTAAATGTAACGCTGACACTAAAACCACATTTTGAGCCTCAAAAATGCCTACAAACTCGTGGGGACATGCATTTTGTCCCCATAAAGGTTCTTGGTCCCCACAAGTGTAGTAACGTTCCAATTTTTGGTCCAAACAAAGATATGTAAACATGGTACACACACACAAAACAACATTTGCATAAAAGGGAAACAAATTTCTGTCTTGTTGCAACATGTAGCTGCAGCTGGAGAGGGAACGAGGAAGGGAAAGTTGACGGTTACCTACTGCTTTGTTTACTAGAATCAACATACAGTTTTATCCATAAACCCATTATATTCATTTCCCCTGTATACACTACTCATTACTTTGGAAATCATTGGTTGTTCAGCCTTTTTTGTAAGCCAAGGATTTGGTGACTCATAGCATAATGTGCTCTAGCGCAACACTAGATTTTTTTCTTTCTTTCTTTCTTTTTTAATAAACTCTTGAAATATGATTCACATTTTTTCTCTCTAGCAGCAGAAAGAGGAGGACAGAAACTGCGCACATCAGGGTTATGGCTGACTGTTACGGCCGTGGTGTCATCCGTGCTGAAAAATGCAGTTTAAAATGAGAGAGTATTTTAAAGAATGTCGGCTTTTGAACAAATGTTTTTAAAAAAACAGAGCAGTGGTTCTGTAGTATGGACAGAAAACACATTTAATTTGCATTAATACTATGAATAATTCAGATCTGCGCAATCTGTTGTATAGAGAGAACACGCTTTGAGTTACTGAAACGACATCTAATCTGGAAACTAGAAGAAAACGTAACTTCTTGCTTTCGAAATGAGCATCAAGGCCACGATGGCGGATTCCGGCTCGTTGCCGTTCGGAGTTTAAAAATAAAAATCTCCTCGCTGAACATAACACATCAAGAACAGGAGTGGGAGAAGGAGGGAATATGCTGCAGAGCTTTAATTAATTCACACGCACAGCAGAACTGCAACGATTAATTAATAGAGAGGAAATTAATCAGCAGCTATTGTAATTAGGAAATCTTTCAGGACTGATTAAAGCTTGTCAAATGTGGAAATCAGCTGTCATTTCTTGCAGAAAGCTGAATATGTTTGAGCTTCATGATTAAGCGCAAACAGCCGGTGATACTCATATAACGCTTTTCTACTCACATTAAACACACACAGAGCGCTTTCTTACTACAAGCTAGAGATGAGCAGGTTGATCCAAATATCAGTAGTATCGATACCAATGGTACCGGTATCATATCGATACTAGCGCGACAGGATCGATACTTTGTTTCTATCCTCTAAATTACTTTAAGTTAATAATTTAGCCTGCCTTTATAAGTTTAAACTATAGGTATGGGTATTGATATCAGTCATACTGGACCTGTCTTTCCTTGGGAGTATTGAACAGCACTGCTACAAGCCTCAGTCACATATTCATGTTTCTTTAAATCAGGGGTCTCGAAACTCCAGTCCTGGAGGGCTGGCGTCCTGAAACTTTTCCATGTGTCCCTGTTGCAACACACCTGAATACAATTAGTAGGTCATTAGCAAGACCCTGTAGAACATGACTGCATGCTGAGGTGACAATTCAGCCATTTGATTCATGTTACAGCAGCTCATGAGTGAATGAACATGGTGCAATAAAAGTACTGTTAGAAGTAATTTTTTCCAAACACTTACATTTACTTACATTTACTTGAATAGGGTTAGGGGTTGCCACTTCAGCATGCAGTCAAGTTCTATACTCTTGCTAATGACCTACTAATTGTATTCAGATGTGTTGCAACAGGGACACATGGAAAAGTTTCAGGACACCGGCCCTCCAGGACTGGAGTTTCGAGACCCCTGCTTTAAATGATAAGCACTTTTAACCTAATGTTTACACACTCAAACTCCGATGGACACATCAGGGGTTAGTCAGCGTTCAGTATCTTGCCCAGTTATGGTTTTGTTGGAGGAGCCAGGGATCGAACCACCGACCTCCTTATTAGTAGACGACCTGCTCAATCATGAGCCAATAAATCAATAACTGATGGGGATAATACTCAGATAAGGTCCTAATGAGAAGTGTTTACATTGCCGTGTGCGCGCTCATTGAAGGGAGGCTGTCTTGAAATTAGGTTTGGGAAGCATCATCTTACATGGTGAGTCATTAGCCCCCCCTCACTTGTGGAGTGACAGCTTTCATCTCCCCCCTTTTTGTGCCTTGGGGTATCTCCAAGATCTCCAACAAAAGTGTGTAACATTGATAATTTTACGTGTACTCAGCTTTCAGGATGGGATCACCTGAAAGCTGAGTGAAGATGAAGATTCACAGTGTGGGCTGTCTTTACATTTCAATACCATATTAATAATGTATGAAACAATAAATAGACCACCGTGCGAGTTCTTCACACCGATCGCTCGCACCGTCCCACACTGTTTGACCAAATTATTCTGTCTCGACAAGCCAACCGCTGCAATTGGTTCTCGCTGATGACATAATGCACCTATTAAGAAGAAGTGTATGGCTTGTGCAGTCGCTGCAGCATTATTATCCCATCGACCCATACATTTTCTATGTGCACCCCTCCCTCACATGCAGGACTATCATATTACAGAGCTCTGAGCGAACCATCACCCGTCTCTCCAATGATTTGATCATGTGCTAGTCACTGTGTAACAATATATGCCGTAGTGTGCAAGGCCTTGTGTTGCTGGCACGGATTTGTTGGAGATATTTACCCTTTCACGAGACTTTTAAAATTGCGTTTCACATCTTTGCACAGGCAGAATAAGTTAATGGTCTTTTAAAAATGTAGAATTTTTCAGATCATACATGTGAGAGGAAGTCGCGTCACTATTGGACTGCATGTTTGTGTGTGTGTGTATGTTCAGGCTGAGGATTGAGTTAAATATTTCGCCAGGCCTGTTGTGCTGTTGTGGGTCTGTGTGGGAGGAGAAGCGAACGCGAGTTAGAGAGCGAGCAGCTGTAGCTATGGTGAGTAGAGGGTGGCTGGCTCGAAGGATATTATAGCAGAAGGAGGAGGGTTATTTGTTAAGGGGCCTGTGGGGGAGGTGGGGGTCCTTCAAGATGCCCCTCTCTCTCGCCCGGCAACCGCTCACCCCCCCTTCACCTCACCTCACTCTCCCTTCACCGCCTTCACTCACTCAGTGACTCACTCCGCTATTTCTCTGTCTCTTTTTTTGTCCCTCGCACTTAGTTTTGGTCACCCACTCAGCCACGACTCGCTGTAGATTCACAGGGAAACAAAAAAAATAGTGAGGAGGGGGACAGGATCTCACAGACCTGAGAGGGAGAGATAAGCTGAAGACTGGTCAAAGTCTGAAACTCTCACACACAGTTTCCTTCCTTCTCTCTTTCCTCCACAGTCCATCCCCCTTTTTACCTTCTGCCGCTCTGGCAGCTCTTTGTTACGTCATCTGTCTTCTCCCATTATCCTCTGAATCCCCCTCCTCTCCTGTCACCCCAGTGAGTCACTACCTGTATTGTTTCCTCAGTAACCAGAGGATTGATCAGCAGCACCACTCACAGTGTTTCTGTTGTTTGGGCCTGATCACACTAATGCAGGGGCTTTTGGCTGCTGTCCTAAAGGGATGGGTTGGGGATTTTGAGGAGGGTGAAGGGGGGGTTACGCTCTGCCCTCTTACTAATCTGGAAAATGGAGGCACTTTGCTAACTTGATGGGCTGATTGTTATTCTTGTTCTTGTTGTGCACGAGGCCTCATTTCTGACTGTTCCAGTAAGTGTGGTGTGACGTTGCTGGAGCATGTGGCTGGTAAATGATATTGTGAATGCACAGCCCTTTCACGTGGGTCTGGACCAAAACATGCAGAGGGTTATGCTGTGTTTTTAAAGCAGTATCCTTATTGTCACTGGTGGAAAGTATACTTGAATGCTTAATACCATCTAGAATACTTTCTTCTTCTACCTTACTAGGTTTCCAAGGAATATATTGTAGTTTTTTTGTAACAACACTGTTTTTATCCAACCTTCTTCAGGGTTTTCTTTTTTTTTATATTCAGAAAGTGTTGCGTAAGTTTTGACCTCTGCATGCTTTTTATTCTCCCCCACCCATCCATTAAGTAGGTAAACTTGAGTATTAATCTAATTAAATTATTCATTATGAAGCTTTATGGTAAATTAGCTGGTTCTTATATAGCGCTTTTCTACTCTACCCCTTTCCACAACATCTTGAAGGTGCTCTATTGGATTGAGATCTGGTAAGTGTGGAGGATGTTTAAGTGAATTTATGGGTGATGGTGCACTGTCTCATAAAGGCATGAACATGGTCAGGTAGGCTGCGGTGTTAAAATGATGCACACTGGGTACAAAGGGGCCCAGTGCCAAGTGCCAAGAAGATATCTTCCACACCGTCACACCACCACTAGCAGCCTGAACGATACAAGGCAGGGTGAATCCAGGCTCTCGCTCATTGTGTGGAATTTGGACCCTACTATCCAAACAGAGCAGAGGCAGAAACCTTTTGACCAGACAGTGTTTTTCCAATTGATTACTGTTCAATTTCGTGAATTGGTCCAACTTAGAGCCACAGTTTCCTGCTCTCGGCTGACAGGAGTAGAGATGGCACGATACCACTTTTTTATGTCCGATACCGATATCATAAATTTGGATATCTGCCGATACCGATATTAATCCGATATAGTGTGTTTTTTAATCAATAAAACTGTTTTTTTTTTAATATCTTGCTGCATTTTGTATAAGTTCATACTCAAGTTTAAATAAACAACAACACTAAAGCTATTCTGTTATACCTGTATGTAAAAAAATACACTGCACCCAAAATATTTCATAGTTCAGCAATACTGATCAATCTAATAAACTTAAACCTACTCCATCCTTCCTATTCTGGTATTTTAAAAAGTACTTAGCAGAAATATTAAGCAACCTAACTAATAGGGTTGCAAATTCCCAGCAACAAAAAATAGGGAACCACCCCCACCCTCCACCTCATGATGCTTAATCGACGTAATCAACTTTAATTTGATGCAGTGTGAAAAAAAAAGCACAGAAATAAATTATTTTTCAAGAATAATTAAATATATTCAACATCTTTCTTCTACAGAATTGCAGACTGCACAGATGGTGTCTTCCCAAAGGAAAAAGTACTAGCTTACTAGGGTATATTAGACTTAACAGTTACTATATACAGTAATGGACTTCTATACATTTTACATAAGATTAAAACTTTGGGTGTAAGATTCAGATAATTATTTATAAAAAGCTAGACATTTTAAATGAGAATAAGAAAGAAAAGTATGTCTTTGTGCCCCCTTTTCCCTGTTAATGCCCTATCGGCCCCCCCTGGCTAAACTTTGCTAGATCCGCCCCTGCACAGTTACCAGCCGTCAGCTACGTAGAAAAAGATCCTGGTGTAGAAAGTAATGTTAAATAAATTTTAACAAGCTTATCAAGGTTAAACGTGCTGCTGTTGTTCAGCCGCTGGTTTCCTCTTTCTGGTGCAAAGTGGGCCAAAAACAAAGAAGAGAGACGGACTCACGACAGAAAAGCCTCAGTTTCACATTGAAGTAGCAGCAGGAGAGGGAGGGAGAGAAGAGGCAGTCGCTCCATATATCAGTCGTTAAGCTTAACGTGGGAATGCTTTACAAACATTCAGAGATGAACTTACACACTTGCTTTACTTCTCTCTGGGATAACTTCCTCGGAGATGAAATGCCGGTTTGGTAGCGAGGCTACAAATACACACAGCCGCTCTATCACGTGAGCACACTGCTCCGAGGTGCTACGGTTATGAGCCGAGTTACACCGTGTTGCAAGTTTTGTGGGGTGCTTTTTGACATTTAATGGATCGGATTACATTTTTTATTTCTCTCCGATATCCGATCCAGTAATTTAGGTCAGTATCGGACCGATACCGATACGTAATATCGGATCGGTCCATCTCTAGACAGGGGTAGTGCCGTGTGGTCTTCTGCTGCAGCTGCAGAACACACTGGATGTGTTTTGTGTTCAGAGATGCTCTTCCGCATACTTTGGTTGTAAGGAGTGGATATTTGAGTTACCGTTACCTTCTTGTCAGCTTGAAGCAGTCTGACCATTCTCCTCTGATCTTTTACATCATCGCGCCATTTTCTCCCAGGGAACTACTGTTCGCTGCATATTTTCTGTTTTTCAAACTATTCTCTCTAAACCCTGGAGACGAATGTGCTGAATAATCCCAGTAGGTCAGCAGTTTCTGAAATACTGAGACCAGCCTGTATGGAATCAAAAACCATCCCACGTTCAGAGTTCCCTAAATCACCTTTCTTCCATTATTCTGATACTCAGTTTGAGGTTCAACAGGTTGTATTAACCACATCTGCATGTCTAAATGCACTGAGCTGCTGCCATGCAGTTGGCTGATTAGATATTTGTGTTAACAAGTAGCTGAATGGATGTACCTAATGCAGTTTCCATGACTAAATATTAGCCAAATATATACCCATGCGAGCTGATCTTTAATCTCTAGTTTTCCTTCCACTGTTTCTTATTGATGGTTGGTGGTTCAATACCTGAGTCCTCCAGTTGGATGCTGGAATATGCTTGGGAAGAACTTTAACTTGCCTCCCAAAGCATCTGTTTCTGTATGAATGTGTGTGTGAGTGTGAAGTGTAGCTTGTAGTGTTTTGGGAAGCCAATAACAGTAAAGCATTTTATTTAGATAACAGTCTATCCATTTACTTCATGTTTGCTGCATTCATATCTTAAGTGACAGTAAATCAATATACCCGACTTCTGGTAAAATCATGTTGTTATTCGATCACTCTTGTCAGATTTGCACACTCCTGCTGTATGCTATGCATTTTCAGCATCTAACCTGCAACTGAAGAACAAATGCATAATAAAGTAACGTTATTTTATGCTCGCTAAGTTTTAGGCCTTTTTAATGAGGCTGCAAACAGCAGTTTAGTAAAAAAAATCTCAAAACATGCTCAACTTTTTGTTTCTGAAGTATTCAGACACATGTTTGTGTCCATCCTAGTTGGACAGAGCTTCGTGGAGATGGAGTGTGTTTAAAAAACAGCCAATATGTTTAATATGAGTCATGTTTTTTTCCAGTTGTCCACTGACAAACATTTTGATGACGATCATGTGTCATTTTGATTTTTTGACTGTGGTTTTAATCCTTACTTCCATTTTATCTGTGTGAATGAATCATCCATAGTCACCTACTGTTTTTCTTTTCTTTTTAGGATCCTTCTCCCTCTGACACCGCCTGTCAGAGCAGCCCAGAGGAATGCGGGGGTAATTCGGGGGACGGGGCAGCTCACCTCTCATCGGGCAGAGGGAGTAGCTCACGTTGGTCCACTCTTTCCTGGGACGCCCCCTCTGACTTGCTTTCTCCCCCAACCCCGGACCTTAATGGTATGATCCCCCTGGACAGCGACTCCAGACCTAGTTCAGGTAATTACACACCTGAACACCTCTTTCGGGTGGTTTAAATGTCAGACGGCTGAGACAACGGCGCTGAGCTGTACAATGATCCAACAGTTTCTCACCTCCTGACAGAACTACAGCTCACCTTGAGAGAATTTCCATCAAACATTAACCACGTCCCTTTTTTACTTTTGTTTGCTTGCACTCTGTGTGACTCGGCACTGACTCACTCAGTTTGTCTCTTGCTGTCAACATTTTTTAGCCTCTCCTCAAACTCTTATCCGTTCTCTGCTTCCTCTGAAAGCTTTTCTTGGCCAGGTATAGACTCTCACCCACTTTTCACTCCACTATTATTTATGCTCTGGAAAATCTATCAAACCTAAAGACGTGATAATATATAGAGAGAGATTTTTTTTTAAATCAAAATGAATGTTATTTGTCCATTCTTTAGTCAGTAAAAATGTAATTTCAGGAGAAGTCTAAGTGTTCATGGCTCACACTGCATGTCTAACAGTGGTTCCTGCACTGTGACGCTTTTCTTCTGGAATTTTTACGAGGTTTGAGTTTCTATAGGTGATGGTAGCTTGTTTTTACTGACTCACCTATTTATCCGAATGCAGAAGGGATTGTGAATCTTGTGGAAGCACTGATGTCTCTGCTCTGACTCTGTGGCCTGAGCTTCATCTAAATCACAGTAAGAGACAAATAGTATTTGACTGCTAATAAGATACCGCTCACAGTGCAGGCTGACAAAAGCAACCGAGCCTTTGAATCAGCTGTTCCAGTTAAGGTGATGAGATTGGAAATGTGGACTGTAGGGGTGATTCTCTTTTTAAAGAAAGCCATAAATATCAAAGTCTGCTCATCTTAAGAAAGATTGATCGCTGGGAAGCATACTGCAATCACATACCTCCATGGGGCTTTGGCAGAAATGTTTTAGAGACGCAGGGAGCTTTAAAAGGCTGCAAAAGGTGTTCTGAAGATCTAGGTGTTCATTAATCCATAACACAACTACCTAAAAATGGATACAATTCAAGGCTGCTGCTACTTTTCAAAGGAGTGGGCGTCCTGTAAAGGTCACAGTAAGAGCACAACGTACAAGCCTGAACGAGGTGAAAAAGAATCCAAGAGTAACAGAAGAGCAAAAGAGAGGCAGTATGCAGAAATCACTACAGGTTAATGAGTGTTCATGGAAGTAGTGGGAATCATGAGGGAAACCACCGCTCTATAAAAGCCGCTATTGTTTGCCACGGCGTTTGTGAGGCTATGCTTTGTGGACAGATGGGGCAAAATCTGGTTGTTTGGAGGAAAAATGTTCCTACACACCATGATTATAACTTCATCCTAAATGTAAAGCAGGATGGAGGAGTATCACAGCTTTGAGACACACATCCAGTGAAGGAACGTTGAATTAAAGTGATTTCTTGAGCAGTTACAGTCCAAGAAAACATCTAATAGAGTTTATTGCATTAAGAGGTGGATTTAGTTAATACATCTACAGGTTTGTTTACTTTTCCTGTCAGTCACTGTCAAATACCTCTGTGTGTTTAATAAAGGGAAGATAACTACAGTTTGTGTGTTATCGGTTTAGTCGAGTTATTTTCTCTATATGGAGTCTATCTGAGAGGTGCGATACACCCTGGACAGGTCACCAGTTCATTATGGGGTTAACTCAGAGATACAGACATACGTGCTCACATTCACACCTAAGGCCAGTTTAGAATTGATAATTAACCTGAATGTACATCCTTGCATGGTGGAAGGAAGCTGAACCTAGGAGGAGAGGAGAACATTCAAAATCCACAAAGAAATGCCTCTTTTACAAATGTCCATGTCTTTTTTTCAAGGTTTCTATTCAGTGAGCGGCAGCTCCCTGTCAGACTCTTGCTACTCTGTGTCCAGCGACGCAGCCCATGGAGGACCGGTGGCCCCTGCCAGGCCCCTGAAGCTGTGGGAGCAGGTTCCTGTGTGTGCTGACAACACTGACCTCCTGTGGCCAGAAGGTGCAGTGCAGCTGCAGCAACCTGTACTCCAGGACAGCCAGGAGGACGCTGAACCAACAGAAGAGACGCCAGTTTCTGGTGAGTTGGTGCAAACAACAGATCCCTATCTTGTAAATCAGTCCATGTAGATATGAAGTTTCAGCTGTAAGTGAAAATACCTCAAAATGTCCACTGAAGTCTAAAGTTTTTTTTCCTCTCTGTCTCTTACAGTCCCAAATGACCTTGAAACAACTGGTCTGACCTTTCTGTCTGAACTTTGTTCAGGACTTGGCGATTCCCTGATTTCTTTCATCCTCCCGCTCCTCAACCCTTCATCCTCCTCCTCCAACTCCTCCTCCCAAAATTCAAAACTCCAGCTTGACTCCCGCTACTGCACAGACCTGATGTCCCGTCGGACCAAAGAGGTTTACTCATACCCAAGCCCACTGCATGCTGTTGCCCTCCAAAGCCCCCTCTTCACCACCCAGAATCAAGAACAGTCAGCCTCTGTGAGCCCTGAGGGACTCCAGCATGATGAACCCACAGAGTCAAACGCTGACACAGCTCTGCCTCTCCAGCCTCAGCAGCCTCCCACTCCGCCCTCCTTCACCCATTTGGAGCAGTACATCTCTCGTCTGGCTCGCCAGTACCACAGTCGGGCAAAATCCACCTCTGATCTCACCTCACCTGCCACCCCTGGGCCAGTCACACACAGAGGCCTTTGCACCCCTGGCAAAGCTCACGGATCCACCCAGTCTCTTTCTGCCTTCGAGAGCCGCAGCACACCCTCTACCCAGCCAGGCGTCAACATCACACCCTCTAAGTCACTGCTAGGGAACTCAGCCAGAGTCAGCCTTAGCACCACTGGAAAAAAGGGCACCAGGAATTCAATCAACCTGGGAAATCTTCCTTCAGCCACCGGAGAAGACTTAAACATAAATCTGCATCTAAACCTCAACTTGAACCTGACTCCCGGTTTAAATTCTGGCCATGGGCTGGTGGACAATCCCAGAAACGGAGCTCTGAGGAGAGACTTTGCTGCCAATTCCACCGCTTCTGCCTCATCACATTCTTCTGCTACACCCACCCCAGCAATGAGACCTCGTCCTCGCATTTCAACTTGTCCAAGCAGCCTGAGCCACCGCAGCTCCCTTGAGGTCCCACTGGGGTCTGGAGCCAGCTCTGGGTTTGGCTCATCAGCTTTCTGTCGCTCATTAGACTGGAGCAGTGGTGCTCCACCTGAGGCTGGACAGCCAGTGTTTGGCGCAAACGCAGGATCAGCTCCTGGATCTCAGCGCAGCAGCTTGATCCAGGAGTCCAACTCCAGTCCAAAGTTAAGTGAAGACTCGCCCATGGTGGAGGAGATCTCCCGCCTCTCTGGCCTGTCTCGAGCTGTTGTAGTCGGACTCATGGAACAAGGCGTGGAGCTAGATATTGACTGCTTCCCAACAGATACTGCAGGTGAGATGAGAGGCCACACTAAAACTCACCTGACAGCCCAAACAGATCAGTCACATGACTATACTAGACTGACAGACTTGAATCCCCAGAGACCAATACAGCTGTCTCTCAGTGTCACTCATTCTCCACAGTCTCAGTCCAGCCTCACCCCTCCTCTCTCACACTCCAGCAGCCCCATACACCCCTACCAATCCATGCACATTCCCTCCTCCCACTACTCCTCACACTCCCACTACCAACAGACACCTGACCTTCCTTCCTCCACAGCCTCCTCACCTGCCTCCCGCCCTACCCCAAGAGGTCGCTCACCTCCACGCCCTCTCCAACCATCCCCCCTTGGTGCGACTCCCCTCTCTGTTTTCCGACGAGATGCACCATTCCAGTGCTCCCTGCCCCGCACCAATACCAGGACCTCTCCTTTTGAGCATGGCGGGATCCAACCAAGAGGAGGATCACTTCGGCAGAGCAGTGGAGGAGGCGAAGGCAACAGCAGGCGGAAGAGGGCGGAGGGCAACGGGCTCTACAGAGGAAAGCATGCTTCCCATAAGCTGATCAGGGCAGCAACAGTTAGCAGTTATGCAAAGAGAGATGACTACAGCTCAGTTTGGCGTGAGGAGGAGGAGAAGTCGCGAGCAGCCGCTCACACATCCAAAAAGTCCTCTAGCAAACTTTGGAAGGGCTTTGAGGGACGCCTCTGGAGCAAAGAGTCTGAAAGTGAAAGAGAGGAGATAGACAGGGCAGAGTATGGCTATGGCTGGAGAAGGAACAGCGTGGGAAGCTGGAGAAGAGAGCACAGAAGGGTTAAAGCTTCTAGCAGCGGTGACAAAAGGCCTAAAGTAGACAACTCTCCTGTCTTCTCAAAGAAGAGAGGTAAAGATGACGGGGAGAGACGCAGCTCAAGCCTCAAGCTTTCCAGGCGGGCTCTGTTCAGGAGTGAATCCCAGGGCTTGCTGGTACCTCGGAACCACAGCGAAGAGCCCACAAAGCGGCCACACTGGGTCTCCTCCTTGGACGTGGGGCACGGTGGCATGGGAATCAGAAAAGACGAAGGGGTCAGACTACTAAGAGCGAAGGAGGAGGACAAACGCCTGTCTTCCACCGCCAGCCTCTTTAACCTCTCTCGTTCTCAGAGCCTAGAAGGCAGCTGCCATTCACTCTCTCCTCTCTCCTCCCCTTCATTTTCTCCTTCTCCACCTCCACGGCTGCCCCTTCAGCGCTCCCGATCACTGAGGGATTTGGGAAGGAAAGTGTTTGGCTCAATGAGGTCGCTTAGTCTCAAACAGAAATCATCCAAGAAGTAACTGCTGTACAAAAAAGTGAACTTCATCGTTTGCGTTGTACATTCAAAAATACCAGTGACGATTAGTATTATATTTGATGTTTAAAATAAAGTGCCATCATTTTGGATTTTTATGACTGATCTGATACACTGGCTCTCTAATACTGGCTATGAGATATCCACTGGTCCTTTCACTCATCTCCAGTGTGTTGAAGTTCCTCTCAGGCACATCAGGTCTGTGAAGTTTTAGTCTTGGGTCACTTCACTCATTCTAGTAATGTTTCTTTTCTAAAACTAGGCATATACATTTTTATAACCTTCTCAAAAAGTATAAAATAAATGCGAACCTTCCCCAAACACAATATTTAGTATATATGGAGCACTTTAAAGCTCAGAAGTTTTTGTATTAGAAAACCATGTAATGTAAATTGTGCACACCGCAGCAGCAACATGGCCCACAGAGAATTGTAATACTGCTTGTCCATTGATGTGGTACCGGTCTGCAGCTAGTTCTGCTTTGGTACCTTTTGAGTAGCAGTCTACAGGTTTATGCATTTGAAGTAACTTCCACAGGAAAGAGACCATGACTGACATAACTTATGTGAATTTCTCTGATAGCCACTAAATAATTTCAACTTTGACTCCAACAACTTTATGCTACTGTGCACTGCTAGCTATTGGCACCAGGAATACTCTATGTGTGGCAGTCCTAAATTAGGCACCACATCAGTGGAAAGGAGGCATCAGTGAAGGGAACACGAGTGACCTGTTATTTAGGGGTGAATGATTCTTTTTAGGATCTGTAAAGGACTGCAACCCTCATAAACCCTAATTTTTATCAGTGTGAATGCCATCCTGAAGAGGAACACTTCTGGGATCCTATTGTGACAGGAAAGTAGCCATTTGAAAATACTGTAGTAATAACAGCTGTAAGAAGCTTCAGTGCATAATCATGCGTATGAATGTGTACGTGCACACTCCCCTTCTGCATGCTGCTCTGTGACTTGTTCAGTGATTATAGCTATTGTGAGAGTGTGATATTCCTCTTTGATCATGGGCAGTATTGCCACTGAAGTACAATCACATTGGCCAGATTATGACCAAAATTAAGCAAATACTCTTTAACTTGATATTTTGCTCAGGATTTTGAAATGAACATTGAATTAAAGTATTGATGAGTTATCCAAGATACACATGTGTCCTCTCATGGCTTATGACTAATAAAGGAAACTTATAACTGAACGTGTGCTCTTCCTACTGTAAGTGTATTAAAGATGTTTACGTGTCAGCAAAGGGCTTTGCTAAAAAAATGAATGAAAATTAGCATTTTTTAACAAATATTTTTATTGAAAAGTCACAAAATTAACATTCATATCACTGACCAAACAACTGCAATCACAGAGGCAATTGAGTAGTGCATGAAGAGCCTCTTTAGCTTTCAGAAGCATTTTGTGAACTATATTAGACTGTGTTGCTAGGAAACCAACTTTTCTGTCTTTTCTATTTTCAGCAGTGACATCTTTGCTTTCCAACTGACTGCTTTCCTCAAGTCTGTATAATGTCTGTTATGCTTACGTCAATCCTCTCCCATGGAGACACAGCAAGAGTCGTTCAAGACATGTAAACATTCTTTAACCCCTTTGTGGTGTGGTCTGAGGTTGGAGCAGTCTCTCAGGCTGAGGTTTTATTTGGCACATTCAGCTCGTGGGCTAAACGCCGTCGCCAGCTCTTCTGGTTTGGTTAATCCCACCCTCAGAGCGATCGTTCTGGTTGGAGGAAAACATGCCTCGATACATGGCTTTCTCTTTTTGTAAGTCCCGACTGAGTTTCTCCTCAGCTCTCTGCAGGTACTTCCTCACATTGGCATCTGTGACAGAAACGTATACTTTAACTCGCTGGTCTCCAGAGAAAAGATCAGACAAACTATGCTTAAATTACTATGAGCAACTCTATATCCTTCAGAGAGAAAAAAACTGCACAAGTTACCCACCTGGTCTTGATAAAATGAAATGACTTATACATGAGTCTTCTAACATGCTTTAATTAAATACCTTTAACATGGGAAATGGTGACGCTTCTAACTCATGGGTTTAATTGATCACAAAGTTAAACAAGGTCAGCAAGCTTTTCTAAAGCTTAGCTGACTGTTTACTTTAAAGATGAGTGTTAATATTAATTGCCATTTCTGAATGGATAGCAGTGTAACAAAAGAACAATTTTTGGTTATGGTGGTGGACTAATTGCAAATGTAGACTGAAAAATAAATACATTTGGAGAGCACAGGCGTCCACATGGAGCTACTTGTTCACCATTTATTAATTTAGAAATTTTACGTCACTTGGACACAAAACGGCTCCCACCAAAGAACTGCTGTTTCGACATGCTCTGTGTTAATCATCTACAAATCACAACTTATTCATCAAAGACACAGATTCTTTTTATTGCTATTTTTTCCTGCTTCCAGCTAGTGCAACTAGCTGAATTAATGTTTAATGTTTTCGCTCTTGAAAGTCGCCACCAGAAATACCTCTTGGCCCAAAGATTATGACACAGCCTCAGTGAGAAAGTTGTAAAACAAGTGTGGACTAAGATGTAAGGAAAGAGAGCTATTGGTGCTAGCAGTGCTAGTCACAATATGATAACTACTATGATGAATGTGCTGCATATTTCGGTAGCATTTAAAACAGTATGTACAACTGGCAGATAGAGGAAGTGGCTGACATCCAGAAAGACAGCACAGAGGCACTAAGAATGGCAGCACAGAAACAAGGTCCATAGAGGCTGGGGTCCATCACACCAGACCCCAAGTGCAGGCTGTGTAAAGATGTCCCTTGAGCAAATCCAGCACATAAGAGGATACAAGATGCTAGCAGGCAGGACATACATGGAACGCCGCAACCAAGTGGCCGTCATAGTATACAGAAACATCACCCATACTGCATGTTTTACGTAAACCTGGGGTGAGCTCACTTATAAATATGTTATAAATAATTTCAAGGGAACCCATCAATTCCTGACTTGTTATCAGGAATTGTTTATCTTCATTTATTTAAACTTTATCTTCCATTTTTGCGATCCACATGCAGTTATGACAAAAATTTGGCGTCATCTGAGTTAACAGAACTCTCTACATTTTCTGTTTATTTTATGCAATTTGATGAACCAAAATGTTTTTAAAACTTTAGTAAATTAAACCTAACATATTTTCAATCAGAGCCCTGGAGATTTTTCTTTTGGTAGAAGGTTATAACCTCTTTGGTGGTCCTTAAAAATGTAATATGCGGGAAGAAAAACCTGGCTATATATGTCTATATAACTATTACATCAACTTGCTCTGAAAGATCATGATGGTCTGGGTCTTTACCATTAGGCTGCTCTTTAGAGGCCTGGATGAGGTACTGTTTGGCTGTCTCTGCATCTCCCATCTCCAGAGTGGCTACCCCGGCCCTGTACAGTGCTTTGGCATTGCCTGGTCGCCACTTTAGCACTCGCAGACTGTACTCCTGCACACGAGTATAATCAACAATCTTTCTCTGCAGCAAACAGGCTGGAAGAGATATAAAGAAATGATTATACTGAGGCACTTGTATCAAACTAGTGACTAGAGAGCAGTTTTTCAAAGAGTTACTAATTCAACAGCTTTGAAAGAATATGACATTATCTCAGAATGATATTTACCTACCAGCAAGGTTGTTGTAGCAGTCCACTTGAGTATTTCTCATTAAAGCCTCCTGTTCAGGTGTGAGCACAGGTGTCTCAGGCCCAAACCCTTTCACTGATGTCGTCACATCTGAGTCAATGCTTCGCAGGAGCAGAAGAGCGCGGTGATAACGACCAATGGCTGAGCGAATGTTCTTGTCCTTGTAGAAAGCATTTCCTTCTGTTTTCAGCTGGGCTGCTTCCTCTAGCAAAGCTGAAACCGGCTTAGCAGAATTTGGTTTGTGTCCAAAGAGACTCGGTGCTGCTGCCGCCGCCCCCTGTACATCTAGGCTAGCCTCCCCATCAGCACCCTCCATGTCTGCAGTGAAGCTAATAAGCTGTTGGGGTGAGAAAGCACATTTTAGTTTATTCTTAAACAGAAAGCCTAAAACATAAAGTGGTGAGATGTAGAGAAAAAGATGCAAAGACTTATGAAAAATACAGGTTCAGGCCACTTTATTAGGTACACCTGTTCATTAACTGCTCATTAATTAAAACTAAAAATCTAATCTGCTAATCAAAATCAATATAAATGAATACTTTTTTCCCCCAAGCGTAGGTCTCTGAACTCAAATTTAAAAACTTGTAGTTATGTGAAATAAAGTTTAACACTTTTTCTTACAGTGGTATTGATCAAATCAACGTTTCAAAAGAGCTTACATACATAATCACTCACTGGCCACCTTGTTAGGTGCACAGGGTCCACTGCTTGTATACTACAAACATGTAATCAGCCAATCACACGGCAGGAATAGAGTCAAGACAACAACATGAAAACATGGAGCCCACCCTTGTATCAATGGTTCAGGCTGCTGATGGTGGTGGTTTAATAATGTGGGGGTACATTTTCAGTTTGAGGGGTATTGAAGGGTACAGTTTGTGCCCCTTATTACCAACAGAGCACTGTTTACAAGCAACAGTCCACCTGAGTCTGATCGACATTAAGAAGGCTCGACACCACCTGTTCCAGTGTAAAAAGATGCTCTGCGTATAATAGTAGAAAGCACTTATGTGTAAGAAAAACGGTTTGTCACACCGCTGCTACTTCACTCCTTCACTTGTAATACCTCACATATGACCTGGCAGTCACATAGTGAGCCACATTGCTTTTAATAAGAAGGTAGACAAACCGCAAGAGCAGTAGTTTTTGGCCATTTCACCATATTTAATATGACAAACGGCAATGCTTTTTATTTGAAGTATTGCTACATGCCAACATTACATTATTTTACGAAACAAATAGAAAGCACGTCACTCAGGTCCAAACGTAAACCGACGTTTTGCGGCAAAACATCCAGGGTTTGTAGCTACCGCTAACCGAGCTAGCAGGCTGCCAAGCTAGCCCGCGTCCTCGAAAACTAGCTAACTCACTATTTCCCGTATGTTCGCGCATTTTAGGAGGTTCGCTACATGAAAGCTGTATTGTTATGCATTCTCTCGCCTTACGCCACTGAAGCGACAATCCACGGATAGCTACTTTTCAGCTGGTAGTCATCTTAGTTGTTGCCACACGTGCGCTTCCTTGCTTGCCTTTCTATGGACTCGCCCACAAACTGTGTGGAGCGTTACTGCCACCATAAGGTCGAAGCAGGAATTGCCAGCAAATTATCACAAAACCATCTTTAACTTCACAGCAATGAATTTATTAAACAATGTTTTAAAATCTACTTTTCAGGTTCCAGAGTCCTGATAAACAGAACTATGCTAAGCATACCACACAGCAAGTAAAATAGCTCATGAAAAATTTACATTTGACACAAGAAATTGATAAATATAATTATCTGATCTTTTTGTTTTTTTACAATTTCAAAATCTTTCATAATTGCATAATGACTCATTGATAAAACTGCAGATGCCCTAATATAATTATTCTGATTTAAAAAAAAAACATCACAAAGCACCTGTAAAATTTTAGAAATACTTTTAAACTGTTCTAAGATGTAAAGTGCAGATCACACCAATAAACCTCTATATCCTGGAGCGATCATGGCTAAAGAGTTGGCAATTCGTATTGTAATCGGAAGGTTGCCGGTTCGAGCCAGGCTCGGACAGTCTCAGTCGTTGTGTCCTTGGGCAACACACTTCACCCGTTGAAGGTGGTGGTCAGAGGGCCTGGTGGCCTCGCCTCTGTCAGTGCGCCCCAGGGCAGCTGTGGCTGCAATGTAGCTTGCAGCTTCACCAGTGTGTGAATGGGTGGATGACTGAATGTAGTGTAAAGCGCTTTGGGGTCCTTAGGGACTAAGTAAAGCGCTGTACAAATACAGGACATTTATATTAATCTGAAAACACAACACAATAGACACAAGCTCAATAATGCAAAATGACATTTTAAAAAAAGTGAAATTGTGTAAAAACATAATGCAGCAGCAAATCATTTAAACCCCTTTATTTAAACCTTTGTTTAAAAAAAAAGACACCATTTCAAATCGACATAGAAATGTTAGAAATAGAAATGTTTAAAAAACAATGCTGGTTTCAAATTTAATGACAGCAACGTGTTTAAAAATGACTGAGAATGCAGAGGTGCAATCACACAAGTAAAACGTTAATAAAGTAAGTGACCTTTTATTTATGTAGCACCATTAAAGATAAATATCACAAAGTGTTTTACAACAAAATGCTAAACACAAAAACAAAAAGCTAGTTTAAAAGGACGAGGTTTTAGCTGATTTTTTAAAAAAGACCCACAGATCTGAGTGTCAGTGGGAGAGAGCGCTCGATTCTGGGGGTCACTGCTGCAAATGCTCAGTCTTAGTTCTCAGCACTGTGTGATGCACAGCCAGCAGCTCTAAAATTCTAAAACAGAATCTTAAAGTGGACTCTGAAGTTAATCGGGACCAAGTGCAACAGAACTCAGTGCAACTGAAGCACTCACACGTGTATGTCAGTACTAAGACTTAGTCAGAAGCCTTGCAGCACCATTTTGAATAACGTGCAGATGTTCCAAGGAAACTTTTTAAAGACGAGTGAAAAACAACAATTTCCAATTTAGAGCGTGACACAAAAGAACTCAACTTGCCAATCTTTCTTAAATGATAAAAGAAAGCACATGCCAGAGACTTAATGTGAGAATCCAAAGTCAAAGCTGAGTCATAAGTTACCCCAAGCGTCCTGAAAAGTGACAAGGGAACCAAGAGTTTCAATTAGGCAGAAGTCTGTCAGGGGCAGTAACAACTTCTGTTTTCTTTGTTAAGCTTGAGAAAATTGTTGCTACCGCTGAGAAATATACTGAAGAGGGAGCAGATATACCAGAAACAATAGGACCCCCAAAACAGAACCTTGTTGCACACCAGAGGCAAGAGAAGTGGAAGGAGATCTGAATTTAGAAGCAACCATGGAAGAGAATCTTTCAGACAGATATGAAGCAAGCCACTTCAAAGCAGACCCCAAAACACATACCCAGTATCTCAGTCTATCAAGCATAATGTGATGGTCAGCAGTGTCAAAGTCTGGGACACGGCTGACTGTAACACTGCGCTATTTTGCTGGACTGAACTCTACAAAAGAAAGATTGTAATTTATGAAGTATTTGTGTACAACAGCTGTAAGCTGCTTAGCCTTAACCTTTTCTAAGCAATAACTTTTGAGATTGGTATATAAGTGCTAAAAAGAGAAGGTTCAAGTATTTTTTTAAGTAAGTCAATGATAGTATTCCTAAACAGGGACTTAAACAGGAACAAACCATGCCCTGATTACAAACAATGAATTCCTCCAAGTTCCTGTGGCCAACATGATCATTTCACAAAATGTTTGGCATAAAAATAGAAGGTGTGATAATATATCACCATAAAAAACACATCTGCATCCCACTAAATCATTAGTTTGTCACTCCAACTGACTGGTGGTTAGCTTTAGTTCAGTTTCATTCTGACCATCAGGCTTCTCCTCCTTGTCTGTTTTGATGATGCCATTGCTCGTTAATGTTAGTTTTTGTGATTGTTTGTTGGCCTTCACTTTGAATATGTCCCACCTCTCAGAAATCAATCCTCTATTGAACAGCAGTGATAACAGGTAGGAGAACAACAAAGTAACAAAGATAGTGAATAACATGCAGATAGTCTTAACTGGAGAGCGCTGGACATACACGCCATCTTCAAGAGTGCAACCCGGGAAGTGAAGGACAACAGGTAAGCCTATGGATGGTTCACCACTGAGCAATCTCAGCAGCACTCCAACTAGCAAGCCCATGATGGAGCCATAACCATTGGAGATGTTAAAAAAGAGGACGCAGACTAGTTGAGGGAACATGATGGTGTAGGTTATGTCTGAGCCCAGGATCCAAAAAACCATGATGCTGTTGTTTAGGAAGGTGAGCGATGTGCCAGCCACGCCCACCAGGACCACAGTGACACGGATCACCCACTGGAGCTCCCTGTCTGATGCCTGCAAAAAAACTCCCAAAATAAAATAAAATCTGGAAACTGAAACAGAAAAGACATAACCACAACTCTAATCTTCTCCTTTCAGGTCTCTTACTGTGGTCCTTAGGATGTTCTTATATATGTTGGATGAGAAGATGGAGGCTGCGGATAATAGCGCAGAGTCTGTTGAGGACATCGCAGCAGCAGCTACAGCTCCAATACCAATGATGGAGATGTAGTTTGGAGTGAGGTACTGCAGAGCAATTGGCAGAACCTGACCAACCTCTCCTCGCTCGAAGGGGGATGGGGAGCCATATAAGGTCATGTTCCAATCTGGGATAAAAACATAAAAATGTTATATAAAGTCATATAAATTCATTAATATTTTTACACTTGTTGTTCACTCTGTTGTTGTACCTGTCGATGCTGCGACTGCTCCAATCAGCACAGATGGGATTCCAAGGATGAAGACTAGAGGAACTGCAATAAAGCAGGTGATCCTGGCTGTGTTTGATGAGGAGGCTGACAGAGTCCTCTGGTGGAAGTCCTGATATCCAAGGTTACCTAAACCCTTCAAAAAGAAATTACAATTAAGGACTACAATACTTTAAATCTGTGACTGATGCCATTAATTTATTTTTAATAGCCAAGTCATAGTAATCTGTACAGTTTGTCATGCTGCACAAATAAACCTCACACACTCTTCACACAGTATATTATACATCACCATATCACACAATAAATGATATCATATTGTCATACAATACCTGCCTCTGAGGTATGTATGTTTTTTTTTTAAATAAAGTTTTTTTATTGAGAACTTTCCCCATACATTTAAACAAAAAACAAGCAAACAAAAATTAATTAAAGATGATTCATACATTTTGGGGTAATTAACCCATACACTTAAAGCTGTATCAAAATAGTGAAAGAAAGATCATCATTTAGTCTATAAATAGTTTGCTGCTTTATAAGTAAGCCCTCTGTGAAGCTAGAACATCTTACATCTTCATCACTGATTGAAGAAAATAAGAATTCAATTCAATTCAATTCAATTTCATTTATATAGCATCAAATCACAACAACAGTCAACTCAAGGCGCTTTATATTGTAAAGTAGACCCTACAATAATACATACAGAGAAAAACTCAACAATCATATGCCCCCTATGAGCACTTTTGCGACAGTGGGAAGGAAAAACTCCCCTTTAACAGGAAGAAACCTCCGGCAGAACCAGGCTCAGGGTTGGGGTGAGAGAAGGAAGATAGGATAAAGACATGCTGTGGAAGAGAGACAGAGATTAATAACAAATGTGCAGAGAGGTCTATCAACACATGTTGAGTGAGAAAGGTGAGTGAAAAGGAAATACTCAATGCATCATGGGAATCCCCCAGCAGCATACACCGATTGCAGCATAACTAAGGGAGGATTCAGGGTCACCTCATCCAGCCCCAACTATACACTTTAGCAAAGAGGAAAGTTTTAAGCCTAATCTTAAAAGTAGAGATAGTGTCTGTCTCCTGAATCCAAACTGGAAACTGGTTCCATAGAAGAGGGGCCTAAAAGCTGAAGGCTCTGACCTTATAGTACCATATCGCCCCATTAGAGCACTTCGCTCTCGCACTGCAGGCTTACTTGTTGTTCCTAGAGTATTTAAAAGTAGAATGGGAGGCAGAGCCTTCAGTTTTCAGGCTCCTCTCTGTGAAACTAGCTTACAGTTTGGATTCAGGAGATGGACACTCTACTTTTAAGATTAAGCTTAAAACCTTCCTTTCAGTTAGGGCTGGATCAGGTGACCCTGAATCCTCCCTTGGTTATACTGCAATAGGTGTAGGTTGCTGGGGGATTCCCATGACTCCCCTATGTGTTAACAGACCTCTCTGCATTGAATCATTACTTATTAATAATACCTGTCTCTCGGCCTCTCCTCACCCCAAACGGTCGCTGCAGATAGCCACGCCTCCCTTAGCCTGGTTCTGCTGGAGGTTTAAAGGCTGTTAAAGGGGAGTTTTTCCTTTCCACTGTCGGCACAGCGCTTGCTCGGTTTTCCTGTTGTTGTTGTGATTTGGTGCTATATAAATGAAATTGAACTGAACTACACTGAAGGAATTTCACTATCCACTGGCTGATCTTACAGTGGGCTGATTAAGTGAAATAGCCCAATTCATGCATGATCCACAGATTGACTGCACACTAACAGTTACGATGTGGCTCATTTGCATTTTCAAAGTACATTACTTATTTGGATTTTGTTGTTATAATCGTGTTACAGAAAGCCATATAATAAGCAAAAAAAGGAATGCATCTGTTGCTTCTTGTTGGACCCTTGAGCCACTACCTCAAAGCAGTGGAGGTCTCTCAGGTATCTATTCCTCCAATAATTAGGAATTACTGCAAAAGATAGAATTAATTCTTACCAATAATAATAAATTGTCAGTCCATAGCCATGCCTCTTCTTTTTCCACAGAACCAATCCAAGGTGCCTGGTAGGTAAAGTTGAAAGCAGTCTTGGTAATGTCAACTGAGTGTGGGCTCATCAGGATGAAAGGGACACAGAGCCACTACAAAAATAAACAAGGAACCAGTCGTTTGAAGCTCTCACAATTTTCATTTTTGCCTTATAAATTACTGGGATTGCTGCTGTGGTGAGCCAAAGTTGACCAACTTAGGTGTCAAAAACTTTTAATGTAAACTCACCATACTGAAGAATATGAGAGTTAGCTGTATGATGTCTGTGTAGGCTACAGAGTAGAGGCCTCCCATTAATGTGTAAACGATGGCTACTGTGGCAGAGATCCAAATGGAAACCGTGTAGGACAAACCCAGGATCACGCTTATTGTTGCTCCTACAGGAGTGACAGAATCAAGTCCATTCAGTTTTAGGTGACACCGACAGCACACTTCAATGTGAGTCAATTAAATGTTGATTCATAACTTCTGTGTAATATTCGCAGACTTAAAATATGCAAGACTGACAAAAAGCACAGGGACCTGGTTGGTTTTTATGGAGCACAACAGCTGCGAGTCTCCCCTCGCAGTAATATAATTAAAATCCTGCATTCCTTGCAAGACTTTCCCTGTGATTATTACCCTTAAAACACGTCTGAGCATTTCACATGGTCATATATCAAAAACATTTATCTTTATAATTACTCTGGTGCACAATCAGTGTCTTAAGCTTGTTTGTGTTATTTTTATTGTTTTCCTTTGCATCGGTTCCACTTACCTAAGCCGATAAGAGTTCCTGTCACCCAGATTACATCAGAAATTACCAGAGCCACAGAAAGCACTCCACTTATTAACCTTCCATACTTGATCTGGAAGGGGTCCATCATTGTCACATATTTCCTCTCCCTCATTGGCTTGGCAAAGAAAAGTCCACCTCAATGGATCAATCACAAAAAGAGAGGAAAAGTTATGTTCTCGCCTGCACAGGAGTGCCACTGCTTGAAGTCTGTGATCTGATAATTAATGTTCTTTAAATCTGTCAAATTCATAATAGATAGTTTGTTTGTTTGTTTGTTACAAAGCATTGCCAAAACTTTTCTCCACACCCAGACTTTTTAAATTTTTAAACTTGTATCAGTCAGTCACAGTATTGACTTCCAGCTCCCGGAACTGTAAAAGGCATTATATCAGTTTTTTTTTCCATGTCTGCAGTACTTTTCCACTGATCTCATACTGATTTGTTAGATCAGCAGAGTTCCTTTTTAATATATTCTAAATAATCGTATGCAAATCCATTATTGCACTAATAAAATGAATCTGCGTTTATCAGGTCCATCTATATCTAGGATTTATGTCTACCAGTGATGGACATAAATGCTGTACTACAGTTTTTACTAAGTTGAATGTGTTCCTCCACTTGCAGCATCATATGAGGGTCAGTGTGACATTTCAAACGCACCAGAATGTGATCTAAACAAAATACTGATATTGTGCAGGAACATACTGCATGAAGCTTTGGAAACACACTGAAATGAAATCACACACGCTGTAAAACTTACCAACAATAAAAGTCAGCGCTGTTGTCACTGGCATGACCGCCCAGGTGAGTCCCAGAGTTGGAGTGTACACGATCTCCGTCAGGCCAACAATGAAGCCGCCTCCTATAAATGTAGCTACAGGGAGCACAGCATGAGTGCACACACACGTGCAAACACACATGCACACACACGTGCACACACACACAAATCACAAAACATGCTTTGTCTTTGCTATTGTGTCTTATTAAGTGTGCCCGTTTGCTAAATGGGCGAAATCTTAATGTAAGTTCAACTAGTTTAATTTTTTTATTTTTACTGATGACACTATTAGCTTTGGAAAGATAACATCAAACACAGCAGTATTTGGTGTTATCCAGCAGTATAAATCAATTACTTGGCAGAAGAGCGAGAGATTAAGAGACCGCATAAGGTCATAAAATAAAAACTCAGATGCAGGTTGGGACAGATCAAATCTAAAGCAACAGCATTCTGAACAGCCTCAAGCCAACTTGTAGGAGCCATTTTTAACTGTTTTAAGGTGTATTTCTTCAGAAATGAACAAAATACTATTTAAAATAAATATCTACAGGCATGATTCCTGTGCCATAGAATGACCAACCAAGCTTTGATTCATAATTGTTTTTCACTACCAATAAAGAATAATGTAAAGGGCAAAATGAGGTGCCTGTTTGCAGAATACACATCCAGTGACACTAAATGATATTAAACTAATTTTAACAAACTAAGCCATGCAAAAATTTTGATATCTTCTATGAGAATCGAGCTCCAACTTTATTTCTTTTCTTTTTTGCACAGAACAGAAAAAAAATTGGCTCACTACAGCTTTGCTCTTCAACGTTGGTGTTTGCATATGTGGCTGCTGCAGTTATGTAATTATGTATTTAACCTTTTAAAACCTGAACCGAGAAATAACCGTCAGAAAATTCTAGGTTTTGGAGTGTTTATTTACCTTTCTGATGACTACATATACACACACACACACACACACACACATATACATATATATACATATATATATATATATATATATATATATATATATATATATATATATATATATATATATATATATATATATACATATATACATACATATATACACATACACACATACATATATATATATATCATTAAAATTTCTCCGACATTCACCATTTTGATTGATATACCTTGATATATTTATTATCCTACACACTGCATGCTAACCTGTCATGGTGAAGACTCCCACTGCCAGACTGATCCCTCTGTTGCCCAACAGCGTGATCTCTCTCCGGTCTGCTTTGCTGTCTTTCTCTAACCCCTTGGACTTCCTCGAGGCCCACAGTCCGGTACCCAGCACCATCAGGTAAAACAGTACCATCACCACCAGGCCCGGGATGTTGAGGGTCATCGTGCACGGCAGGCAGGCAGGCAGGCAGGCAGGCAGAATAGCTCCCACTAGCTCTCTCAAATACCTACTGCTAAATAAGCATGACCTGCCTCCTGATGTAGAGCTGGAGTGGTGTTGCTCAATAACAAAGCTCTCAAACGGAACACAAAGGAAAAATAGGAGCAGATCCCTGTTCAGATAATCTCAAAACTGTAGGTAGGTTAACTTGACAAATTGATGCTCTCTAAAGTTCCATTCATACAGATCTAGTACAAGATCTGTATGTACTAGAAGTTATTAGTCCTACCTGTTGGAATAACCAGAGCTGCATAGACTAATTTTGAGTTTATACTAATAGTGAAATTAATATGGAGTTAACAAATCAATCTGAGCAGCAACTGTCTAAAAAAAACTGCCACTTTGAGTGAAGCTTAGAAAATTAAAGCTTGTGATTTTACTGTTATTAATAGTAGTAGCATCATTAATGACATGCTCTGTCATTAATACTTATTAATATTCATCAATTTAATGTAGTTACCATCATTGTGTGAAACAACATGCTACAAGTCTTGTAGTAATCAGTAATGCACATTTCTTGCAAACTTGGAATTGTTACCATTTTATTAGTCTGATCTATTGCTAGTGCTCTATCACTCTCGCTAACTTTCAGTCCAGCTCAACAATCCTACTCCTTTTACATTTGTAATTTTCCACTTGTAAACCTGTTTTCAAAGAGGTGTGGATTCAGCCTCATGGTATGTTGGAGGCAGCAGTCTGTAGTACTGTTGAAATCCAGCCCATTGTTTGGCAGACGTCCACTTTTATTGGAATGAAGGATATGAAGTTTACACACTTTTATGGATGACAGCATTTTGTGAGAAACTTTATTTCTTTACTTGGCGTGATCCATAAAGTATGCAAGTTCATGTCACTGCCACTGTTTCCTTGCAGAGATTTCAGTCTTCATTAACAGGTTTGCAGTTTGATTTGAAAAAGAAAATGCCTTTAAATTTAGCATTTCAGAAATGACTGCTGACACTTTGCTTTGGAAGTACTAAAAGCCAGTGTTTTTATTTTCATCTTACTAAAACTAGCAAACAGATTTAGACAGTTTTTACAACAAAAGATCCATAAAACGAATCTTTATCCATTGTTTAATGAAAATGACAACAGTTGCAGCCCCTGCAAAAGAAAAATGTGTTTCAGGGAGTGACCACAGACACCTTTTGATCCCCTCTTGAATGATTTTTTTCTCCAGTTTAAGTGGTGTTAGCAGTACTGTTAGTATGAATCGGTACCTGCAGCCCATCCAGGTTTCACAGGTAGTGCATCTCCTTCAGGAGCTGTGAAGGTATGCTGTCTCCCAGCACAGATTTGGGAATGTGGAAATACCAGGAGATGGGCTGTTAGATGATTATGTTTGAATAAATTGCTCTACCTGATGCACTTTGTTATTCCCCTCTCTACTCAGACGGATAACTGATAGATAATTGCATTTGCCAATTACTCCACAATGCCAAGAAAGAGCTGATTAAAAAAAAAAAAAAAACAGAAATAAAAGGAACTACACCAGGATGCTACGGGTAACTGGCCTCTGTGCTGAATCAGGTCATCTAACATTAACGAGAATGAGTGAAATGTTTTATCACTCTTTAAAAAGTCATATAGGGACCCAGAGCAATGTGAACAGCTTGGGTGGATAATAAAAAAAATAGCATCCATTTACATTTCATATGGTCTTACCAGCAAGTCCATACAAGTCTTGTATGTATTTAGGCATCACCTTACTACTAAGAAATGGTATTCACAGAGTCTCATAAGGGGAAGCTCTTTGTTGCCAACGTGTTATAGATACATTAAAACATTCCACCTTTCACTATAATTTTGTCATATATTTTTTTCCTGTAAAAATAAATTCTTTTATTTAAACTGTACATGTCCTAATGTTTTTTTTAGGGGGGGGAACAGGGTTATGAAGAAATATTTTGCCCTCTAAAGTCAAAGAAGTTCCAGTTGCTATGCGGGTAGTAAGAGTATTAAACATGGAAGGACTAAATGGAACTAAATTCAAGCACCTAGCCATGCAGTCTGTCTTTACAGACATTTGTGAACGAATCTGTAGCTCTAAAGAGCTCACTGGATTCCAGCATGGTTCTGTAAGAAGATGCCGCCATTGCAACAAGTTAATTTTGTGAATTTTGTTTCACTCCTAAGCATTCAACAACCTTCAGGTTGTATTACTGCAAAGTGGGAGTGTTGAGGAACCACATGAACTCAGCCACAAAGTGTCAGACCATGTAAAGTAAAAGAGCAGGGTCCCTGAATGGTGAGTCACCAACACTCTGCTGACTCAATAACTGTAGAGCTCCAAATCTCCTTTGGCTTTAACATCAGCACAAACATTGCTTCAATGGATGATTGTAGATTAAATGTGTAGGTGGCCCAGTATGCAACGTATAATATATATGAAGTGCACATTGTATATTGTACTCTATAATATATAAACATTAAAAATAACTAACGGGGAAACAACTGAGCTTCCATGCTGCAGAATGCTTTGCCAGACCACAGAGGTCACTTAGCATCTAGACTTAATATGAATGGATATTCACTGACTATTTTCTCTTAAAAAACATGAACAATTACCACAAATTTTTGTACATGATACAATTTCACAGACATTTTCATAGTTAACTTACCCTTTTGTCAAGGGTTGTAGGAAGAAGTAGTACTCAGTTGCAGGACTCAGCTGACACAAAAATAACTTTTTATTGAGGTCAAATCCAGAATGTTTGAAAAGCCAAAGCACAATCAAAAAGGTCATGAAGCCAAGAATCAAAAACACGCAAGGCAAGGGTAAACAGACCATCTAATGCATCTAATACAACTAATACATGTAAGCATATCTAGATCGATAGATAGATCGATCTACATCTTGAGTTTGTTAAGTGATCACCAAACATTCAGATGTCAGTAACATTGTTTCTCTACTGTAAATTCTGTAAAGACAATCATTCTGCACAATACATTATAGTTCTACAACTGTTTATAACTGCTTATTAATACTCACAATTGTATATCTACAATCTGTATAGTTTCATATTTCTGTATAGTTTTCATATTTTTAACCATATTTATATCCTGTTCATAGCCTGTACATAGCTTGCACACTCACTACAACCTGTACATACTTATAGTTATAGCATATTCATAACATACCTTTATACTGTGTACATTGTAACATACCTATAATAGATTCATATTTTGTAATATATCTATATTATTGCCAAAGCACTTTCTGGATGGATGCAAACTGCATTTCGTTGCCTTGTACTTGTGACATGTGCAATGACAATAAAGTTGAATTCTATTCTATTCTATTCTCCACCCATCTGTCCGAAGTCACATGTGTCATGGTTTTATGGTATAAATCAAACTGGAGCAGTGCCAGTTTCACAAGCTGCCTGTTTGAAATGGAACAACTATGCTATGAAGAATTTATAATGTCATTAAAGTCAAAGGGGGATGCAATGTTTATCAGGCTCAGATGAGACAAAAAGCAACAATACATATAGTAAGTACAGCCAAAGTTCAGGTGCTGGTGCTGGATGCAGCAGACAAGCTGAATATAGGCATGAGGATATGAAATGCAAAAGGAATGCTGCATATGCTGCAGATTGGCCAAAAAACCGGTGGTGGTGGTGTCTTGTGCATGAGTGGAAAAGAACACTAAGAAATTTGATAGTACACTGGGCAAGGATTCATTTCAAAGTGACGAAACCACATCAGCGATGTTGCAAACAACCACACTTCAGCCTGTACTTGCACCTGGAATTTTCCATACAGGTGCAAGTACTAGTGCGGTATCAAAGTATGTTACTTTAATACAGAACTTTTAGGTGTTTCCTGTTGCTTAACTTAAAATATACAAACTGAATTAAAATGAATATTCAATATTATTCAATAACTATATGAAAAATAATGAGTGTTCACAAAAGGGATTTACAAACAGTTACTAATTCAGCTATTATTGATGTTACAACATGCAAACAACATACAGAAATTTCCCAGCTGGTGAATTTACACCTAGGACGTGTATCAAACATGTTGCAACATGAAAATAAAAGTTTTTTAATTATAACCATTTACAAATGTATACCATCAGGATTAGTGCTTGAATGCCAGTCAACCAATTAATTATCATAAACGTTTAGAAACAGTTTATATCTGAGCCAAGAGTAAAAAACAGGACACAGAGTACTGTGACCTGTGTTATCTGTGCAGCGTGTATGCACTTATGTTATACAACCAGCAGTATTGGCATGTAAAGTCATGTATGAGTCTAGTCGTGTATGTAAAGCAGTTTTTTCAGACTGATAGAAAATGTAATTTCTATAGCAACTTTTGAGACAAAGATCAAAGTGCTTCACAACAAAATACCAGAGCATTAAAAAAAAGAAAGGAAAAAAAAAAAAAGAGTATACTTGGTAAAATAAACACAGGAATAATCTATGTAAAGAAATATTTACCAGGTGGGCATTTACTTAGGCCCTCTGGGAGCTCATCTGTCCAGAGTTTGCATGTTCTCAACTTGCGTGCATGACTGTCTTTTACCACCATCTCAGCACAGGAAATTCTCACAAATGAGAATTAATCTCAAGATTTTCAATTTATTGTTAAAAAAAATGTAAAAAGAAGCTGTACAATGTTTTTATCAGCTTTGACAAAGCAACATATGCGTTTAAAAGACATGCATGAGTGGTTGAGCTTTACGTGAATAATCATACACCCGGCTGACACTTTTCAAAGGACAGAAGTTTAAATGGTGCTGCCATTCTAGAACAAAGAAGCTGCATCTCCAAATGCTCACCTCCATCTACAACTGGATTTATTATGAGGCTTTGAAGGTTTAGGCAATTTACAAGGTTGACAAGGGTGAAGGCTGGATATATAAGAGTTTTTTATAAGCATTTCTTTTTACTCTCTCCTATAGTTTGCCTTTTACCACGTCTCTCTCTTGGCTCTTCTCTTCCTCTCACCTGTCACGACCACGTTTGAGTTTTCTTAGTTTCTTTTTGGTTTAAGTATGCTTCCTGTCTGAGTTCTGCTCTAGTTTTACTTTGAATTTTCAGGTATCTCACGCTCTCCTGGGTTCTCTAACCCAGTGTTTTTCATTTGTGGACTTTCTATATTGACTTATTAATTTGTCACGTCTTAGTTTGCTTTTCACACATTATTCTTGAGCTTTTGTTTCATGACTTCTGTTGGATGAGTTTTATTATAACTTTTCTAGACCATTCGGAGTTGAATTGGTTTTGAAATCTATGATTACTTTTTGGACTTTCTAGTTTTCGATAAGCAGGAATTAAAGGCTCCCCTTTTATTCTACACTCGTGTCCTGGGTTCTGCATATTGGCTTCACAGCTTCATGACACAATGGTGGAAGGCTGCCCCTCTGAGCCTGGTGATGCTGGAGTTTTTTCTTCCCACTGTCACCAAGTGCTTGATGAAAAATTGTGTGATCGTTAGGGTTTCTTTCTAATATCATATTTACCTTACAGTAAACTGAAATAAAAATTGAATAACAAGACAGCTTTAATTAACTACTAGTACTAGAAGTTCTATTGTTTTGCATTTGTGTATCTTTCCAATTATGTCTCTTGTTGTGACTGCATATAAAATGTCTAACATCGGGTAATTTTTACGCATTTAAAAATGAGTGTGATCGTGTTACAAAACTCACTTCAGTGTGCTGAGTTAATCACCACAGCATCCTCCACTCCACCCAAAATTGAATGTGTGTATAAACAAGCATGTACATGCCCAAAATAATACAGAAACATATTGGCAGTTCATCGGTGAAGTCATTAAACTTGTTGGTTGGTTTGGGCATGTTTTTTTTTAAATTTATTATTTTTTTTATTTTATTTAGATAATATAAAAGCACCAGAGAAATCTTGCATAATCTACCATATCAGCATGTTCAAACAACTCATGATGCGTAAGAAAGAGCAGAAATGCTGAGTTGAGTGAGTGTGAATTTTTATGTCATGAATGGGACACATGGGGTCACTTGTGTAAGTGTGGCACAAATAAATCAAGGTCTATAAAGAAGCAGATTCTTAGAGACAAAGTAATTCACTAACTCACTAACACTAGGAGATGGGGGGGGAAAGTGGTGACAATAGTAAAAATGATGACGCCTCAGGTCAGACATTTACAGTCAGGTCCATAAATATTGGGACATCGACACAATTCTAACATTTTTGGCTCTATACACCACCACAATGGATTCCAAATGAAGTGAACAAGATGTGCTTTAACTGCAGACTGTCAGCTTTTATTTGAGGGTATTTACATCCAAATCAGGTGAACGGTGTAGGAATTACAACAGTTTGCATATGTGCCTCCCGCTTGTTAAGGGACCGAAAGTAATGGGACAGAACAAGAACCATAAATCAAACTTGCACTTTTTAATACTTGGTTGCAAATGCTTTGCAGTCCATCACAGCCTGAAGTCTGGAACACACAGACATCACCAGACACTGGGTTTCATCCCTGGTGATGCTCTTCCAGGTCTCTGCTGCAACAGTCTTCAGTTCCTGCTTGTTCTTGGGGTATTTTCCATTCAGTTGTGTCTCCAGCAAGTGAAATACATGCTCAATTGAATTCAGGTCAGGTGATTGACTTAGCCATTGCAAAACAGTCCGCTTCTTTCCCTTCAAAAACTCTTTGGTTGCTTTTGCAGTACGCTTTGGGTCATTGTCCATCTGCACTGTGAAACACTTCAATTCATCGTGCTGCTTTTGTCAGCAGTCACATCATCAATAATACAAGATAATGCTAAGTATGCTTAGGATCATAAGCAGTTCCTTTTCTTCTCCATACTTTTCTCTTCCCATCACTCTGGTACAAGTTGATCTTGGTCTCATCTGTCCATAGGATGTTGTTCCAGAACTGTGAAGGCTTTTTCAGATGTCGTTTGGCAAACTCTAATCTGGCCTTCCTGTTTTTGGGGCTCACCAATGGTTTACATCTTGTGGTGAACCCTCTGTATTCACACTGGTGGAGTCTTCTCTTGATTGTTGACTTTGACTGACACACACACACACACACACACACACACACACACGTTCTTGATCTGGCCAACTGTTGTGAAGGGTGTTTTCTTCACCAGGAAAAGGGTTCTTCAATCATCCACCACAGTTGTTTTCCGTGGTCTTCCGGGTCTTTTAGTGTTGCTGAGCTCACCTGTGCGTTCCTTCTTTTTGAGAATGTTCCAAACAGTTGTTTTGGCCACGCCTAATGTATTTGCTCTCTGATGGGTTTGTTTTGTTTTTTCAGCCTAATGATGGCTTGCTTCACTGATAGTGACAGCTCTTTTGATCTCATCTTGGCAGTTGACAGCAACAGGTTCCAAATGCAAATAGCACACTTGAAATGAACTCTGGACCTTTTATTTGTTCATTGTAATTGGGGTAATGAGGGAATAACACACACCTGGCCATGGAACAGCTGAGACGCCAATTGTCCCATTACTTTTGGTCCCTTAACAAGTGGGAGGCACATATGCAAACTTGTAATTCCTACACCGTTTACCTGATTTGGATGTAAATACCCTCAAATAAAAGCTGACAGTCTGCAGTTAAAGCACATCTTGTTTGCTTCATTTGGAATCCATTGTGGTGGTGTATAGAGCCAAAAATGTTAGAATTGTGTCGATGTCCCAATATTTATGGACCTGACTGTAATTTCACTTAGTAATTTACAAAGTAATTTACCATTAACTTTAAAGAACTAGTGTTGTTGCTGAGCTTATAATGATTTATGTTTCAGTTGAGTCTGTTCTAATACAAAATTAGAAGCTTTGCTATATTTCAGATATTCACAAGATATATACTGTGTTAAATTTAAACATTTGAACAATCCAAAGAAATTATTTCCAAATCTTAGATTTGTTTCTCGAATTACATTTAACTGTAGTGACTGACCTAAGATTATTGGAAATAGGATTGTAATTGCATATTGATTTCCTTTAAATCCCAACAAAATCCTGCTATATATGATACACACACGCACTAAATGTAACACATGAGTACCCTATATCAGTGCACACAGAACATATATTTAAATAAGTGGTATACAGGCATGCTAACACCTACACTTACACACTGCAGAATGCATGCGAGATATAGATTTTACATAATGTTCATACGGCTAACAGTTAGTAACAGTTAAATGTACTTCAAATGTCAATTCTCTGTTTAGTGTAACATTATAACAACACAAATCTCCATTCCAGTAAACCATTTGTTTGTTACTACAGCTCCAACATGACTGTGACCGAAACCACTGCCAGTAAACTATCATACAAATGCTACAGGCCATACTGTACTTGAGTTTTTTAACATAGACTCTGGCACAGTGAAAAATTGTCCTGTAGTCTGACTAGAATTGATAAGAATTTAGCGATTCTGATTCCATTATCAACTCTCATTGGATTCTCATGCATCCACTTTGAGAGTCACCATCATCACTAAGCAGCATATAGAAGACATTATATTTGTGCAACTTAATTGCATGTTGTGTTGTCAAACGTTTGTGCATAATGGCAGTATTTCCACTCTTGGTGTTGATTAGTGTTGGGGTCATTACTAAAAGTAATTACTCCCAGAAGACAGTAATTTGTTACTCTTTACATTATATCAGCATTTTTCCGTAAAATTACATGAAACACACAGTCTCATAATTACCATTTATCAATATAAACCTATATACTACAGCCCTACACACCAACACAAATCCTGAACCTAATGAGGACACACATATGATATTTCTCAAAGCATTTACATGCGAACACAAAGCCGGCAACACAAAGATTAGAACCGGAACAAAGAAACTTTACAGTAATGTCCACAGTGATTCTACTTTAGCAACATGAACAGGTAGAGCCTGACTGCTCATCACTGATGTTACCTGTTGAAGTTCAGGGTCTGGCTGCTGGGTGGGGTCAGCATTCACTCAGCTTTAAGTCACTCTGGGTTTTTGGTTAGCTTAGCGTTAGCATCCTGTCCTTGCAGTTGTTGGCAAAGAGTTGTGTTAGCAGCATAATGCAGTTTCTGTCAATGTAGTTTGCACTTTCCCACGGTGCTCTCCTCCTTTGGACAATAAAAATAAAAATAATGTCCATATCCACGCTGTAAAACTATCTTCCTCTTCAGTTCAAAATGAACTGCAGTCAGCTGATTGTAGTACAAGTGCAAGTCGAAAAATATTTTTAATTCTCTTCCCAAATCATAATTTGTTTTGTAAGGAAGCACTTCACTGCGAACATCCATCTTCCATTCCATACGTCCATCCAGCAAAATGAATGCCAGTGGTATGGATGCTACATAAGAGTCATACATATAAACGGACTCATATTCATTCAGTGATTCATGTATTATCTCCCAGTTTCTTTGGGAATTTTATTGTTGTAACACTATATCAGTATAATTCACCATTGCTAACAATCAGTTAAAGAAATCCTAGTAAAATGAATTCAAAGAAATTACTTCAATGTAATTTTAAGGAATGTATATACTGCATGTAGAAGAATGCACTGATTATAAACGAATGGATGACTTTGGAAGAATCAATGAATTCCTCCAAGGTCCTAAGGCCAACATGATCAATTCACAAAATGTTTGGCATAAAAATAGAAGGTGTGATAATATATCACCATAAAAACACACATCTGCATCCCACTAAATCATTAGTTTGTCACTCCAACTGACTGGTGGTTAGCATTAGTTCAGTTTCATTCTGACCATCAGGCTTCTCCTCCTTGTCTGTTTTGATGATGCCATTGCTCGTTAATGTTAGTTTTTGTGATTGTTTGTTGGCCTTCACTTTGAATATGTCCCACCTCTCAGAAATCAATCCTCTGTTGAAGAGTAGTGATGACAGGTAGGAGAACAACAAAGTAACAAAGATAGTGGATAACATGCAGATAGTCCTGACCGGAGAGCGCTGGACATACACGCCATCTTCAAGAGTGCAACCCGGGAAGTGAAGGGCAACAGGTAAGCCTATGGATGGTTCACCACTGAGCAATCTCAGCAGCACTCCAACTAGCAAGCCCATGATGGAGCCATAACCATTGGAGATGTTAAAAAAGAGGACGCAGACTAGTTGAGGGAACATGATGGTGTAGGTTATGTCTGAGCCCAGGATCCAAAAAACCATGATGCTGTTGTTTAGGAAGGTGAGCGATGTGCCAGCCACGCCCACCAGGACCACAGTGACACGGATCACCCACTGGAGCTCCCTGTCTGATGCCTGCAAAAAAACCCCCAAAATAAAATCAAATTTGGAAACTGAAACAGAAAAGACATAACCACAACTCTAATCTTCTCCTTTCAGGTCTCTTACTGTGGTCCTTAGGATGTTCTTATATATGTTGGATGAGAAGATGGAGGCTGCGGATAATAGCGCAGAGTCTGTTGAGGACATCACAGCAGCAGCTACAGCTCCAATACCAATGATGGAGATGTAGTTTGGAGTGAGGTACTGCAGAGCAATTGGCAGAACCTGACCAGCGTCTCCTCGCTCGAAGGGGGATGGGGAGCCATATAAGGTCATGTTCCAATCTGGCATAAAAACATAAAAAGTACAAATAAATGAAAATATATTTTAACAATTTTATTAAATATATTTCTCTATTGTTGTACCTGTTGATGCTGCGACTGCTCCAATCAACACAGATGGGATTCCAAGTACAAAAATAAGTGGAGCTGCAATAAAGCAGGTGATCCTGGCTGTATTTGATGAGGAGGCTGACAGAGTCCTCTGGTGGAAGTCCTGATATCCAAGGTTACCTAAAGCCTTAAACAAATGACAGTGTGACAGTTAGCCGTTCATTTTGTTAGTTAGTCATTTATTAGGGTAATGTTGTTTTAGTTTATAATCTCTCAACTTTAGTTTTATCTCTAATTATGTGCATTTTATTAGCACTCAGCAAATTACAAACTGTTTATTTCATTTTGAGTTAACTTGTGTGCTTTAGGTTTATAATGTTCAGATGGAGTGCACATTATAGGTTGAAACATTTGCTCATTTGTCTCTCGTCAGAATAATTGTTCTGTGTCTATTTGGAGTTTCAGTACTTGTTCAGAGGTCCCTCGAATGTAAATGAACATTTCTAGTATTAATTATAGTTATAAGTATTAATAATCATTAAATTCAATGAAAACTATGTCCTTTACCCCCCTCATTACATCATTTGGCTTACACCATGCAAACAATTTCATACCCATGAAGGCCTAATGCTGAATGACTGAATATTGCTGAATGTAATTTGATAGAGTTCACTTGTTAACCACAATTTCTCCACTCATGTTTTCTAAGATGAATATCGTGGTCCACATTGATATCCTTAGGTTTTTCTGGATTTAAAGGGAGACCCTGTTCTTTATTTTGTTTATGAACCTGATTGATCCATCTCTGACCTGGAACCGCTACTGGAACCACTGTTCCCATCTTGGATTTCATTTGCTTGAGGTTCATAGTCAGAGTATGAAAACTGCTTTTTGAAACAGATCCATTTACAGGTGAGTCACTGCTTGGTTTGAGTTTTGATAACTGTATAAATTACTTAAATACTCACTTTAAAGCAGATTCAAGGATTTTAAACGTTTTTCTACAACAGTTAGGTGAGCCTTTGTCTGCTGGTTTCTCCCTGTTAAAAAGGGAGTTTTTCCTTTCCACTGTCGCCAAAATGCTTGCTCATATGATTGTTGAGTTTTTCTCTGTATGTATAATAGTAGGGTCTACCTTACAATATAAAGCGCCTTGAGGCAACTGTTGCTGTGATTTGGCACTGTATAAATAAAATAGAATCAAATTAAAATTCTTCTTCTTCTTTTTTAAATTATGGTCATTTTAGGTTCTTCTTTGTAATAGTTGTGGCGGGGTGTGGCCTGCGGTGCCGTGCAGGGAAGGCGGACGCACCTGCACGGCATCTGCCGTGGTCATTCACATAGTTTATTTTGGATGATTGTTTGTACTTAGTGACCTTCATTTTAAACATTTAGATCTTTTAATACCCATCAAGAGACTAGTGCTAGAAATCTGTCTTGGTCTCTGCAACTGCTAATGTTTTTCTGTGTTTGTTGCTTTTACAAATTCAGTCCTAAATAAAAATAAATGCAGGCCTTACCAATAATAAGAAATTATCAATCCATCTCCATAGCCTTTCTTTATCTACAGAACCAATCCAGGGGGCTTGGTAGGTAAAGTTGAAAGCAGTCTTAGTAATGTCCATAGAGTGGGGGTTCATTAAGGTGAAGGGGACACAGAGCCACTGCAGAACAGAAGAAGATCCAATGACATAAAGACTAAGATAGTCACAATATTCACAATCACATTAGATTTGCTTACATTAAAACCCCGTTTCCAAAAAGTTGGGATGCAAAATGTAAAAACACTGTAAAATTGTAATACAAATACAATGCAATATATTGGAAACCATTCCAATCCTGTATTATAAGCAGTATGTGAAACTGTTGTGGTTAAGACTCTCTTCTGCGAACTGTTTATGGTCCAGACGGGCATTGTTAACGCTGTGTATTTTTTGACACTGGGATAAATCAAAGCTGCTGAGGAAAAGGTGTATAATCACAGCACACATGCTCCAGAAGGTAAAGAACCATGTCATTTATCATAAAGATTAACCCTTCAACCTCAGATTAAAATCTATTGTTTTTCAAAAAAAATATAGGCTGATTTAGAATTTAATGGTCACAACACGCTTAAAAAAGGGGTGGGACGAGGGCAACGACAATTAAGGAAGAAATGTATAATTAGGGAAACAGCTCAAATAATTGCCAGTTTCATCATCTTTAGTACATAATGTGCATGAAGATTCAGACAATCTGGAGAATCTAGAGGAGCCAGAAAACAAACGATTAAAGACCTTCAGGCCCTCAGTCTAAAAACAGTGTCCAGTGAGCACCATCAGTCATAGATCAAAACTCACAAAGACAAAACTGATGTTTAATATAATTTAAGGAGACAGAAAGAAAACTGAAAAAAGTTTTAAAACCTCTCCTGTGGTGCATAAATAAAAGTGTTTTTTTTTTTTTTTCAAAGCCACAGATCTTGTTTTTCTCATGGCCAAGGAGCAGAGGGAACATCCAACTTGCTATAAACACAACCTGATGAGTTTGGAGGCATTAATGCACATACTACTTTCTTTTTTAAAGTGAAGTGCCATCAAATTAAAAAAAACAAACAACCCCCCCCGCCACAACAACTACTAAGTTTTCATGTATTGTCTATGTATTTTCAAATCCATACAGGCTTTAAAGTATTTGCATTAATTGTGCTCTTTTATATATATTAAACACAGTTTCCCTACATTTTATTAAGGAGGGATGTAGTTTTCCATGCAAGTGAACTCACCATACTGAAGAAAATGAGTGTTAGCTGTATTATGTCTGTGTAGGCTACAGAGTAGAGACCTCCCATTAATGTGTATATGATGGCTACAGCAGCAGAGATCCAAATGGAAACAGCGTAGGATAAATCCAGGACCACACTTATTGTTGCTCCTATAAAAGTAACACAGTAAATGATACAGAATCACATATATCAGAATTACCTTCATTCAGTTTAGGAAAATGTGTTCAGTCACTTTAGGATGACACCAACAGCATGCGTCAGTATGACTTAATGAAATTCTAGTTAATATTATCATACTAGTTTGTTGTATATGTGTTTTGGATGCAGTTAAAACTATTATAGCAGCCGAACTTAAAACACTTGTCTCTATCCTGGAAATTATTCAGTTGCAGGTGTTATTACTAGAGAAGGAAAACAAAAATTATGTGGGTATCACTCACCTAAGCCGATAAGAGTTCCTGTCACCCAGATTAGATCAGAAATTAACAGAGCCACGGACAGAGCTCCACTTATTGACTTTCCATACTTGATCTGGAACGGGTCCATCATTGTCACATATTTTCTTTCTCTCATTGGTTTGGCAAAGAAAAGTCCACCTTAACGATTAAAATCAAACAAAGGGAGACAAGTTTGTGTCCCTGCCTGCATAAGAGTGCCACTGGATGCAGACCACTCAGGCCTGCAGGCCCAGCGCTGGCTCTCAACTAACTAATATTTGTTGTATTTACCAAATTTTGAGCAGTTCCATCTACAGGTAGAACACATTTCTTCACATTCACTACTGAAAATCAGTGGACTTCCTCTTTAAGATTCATTCATTGCTAATTTGCACAGATGTGTCCCCACTTGCTTTTAAGACATGCCTGGCCTGTATTTTTCAAAGCCTAATTTAGAAAAGGTAGGTTTTTAGATTTTTCTAGTCGTGACAGGATTATGAAAAAACACATAAAAGGGGGACAAATTTGGGTCCCTACATGTAAGTGCCACTGCAAGCAGTCTGTTGTGCGTTCAAAAGAGTACTCCAGCGGTTTATCGTTACAGCCCTGTAACACTGATTCACTGTGGACAACAATAAAAGAGGCCCTTCAGAAACAGTGTTGACTCTCGACTAATCCTTATGATTTTGCACAGCTTCCTCTAGAGGCAGAAAAAGTGTTTGTGAAAATTTGTGGCGTTCCTATTTAATACACATTTAAAGTAATCATATAGAAATCATATTTTTCCACACATATATATGCCTTTGTCTTATAAAACACATTCCTGATTTAGACATTAAAAATAATATCTAAAAATAAAAACCTTGCTTTGAAAAAGGTTGTTTTTGTAGATGTTACATAATAGTTCAAATGAATATGATATTTGTAGGCGTAACCGAGTATGTGACAGGGATATCATAATGATTAAATTCTGTAGTACCATACACACACACACACACACGAGCCGCTCTCTTCAGAAAATGGGAAATGGGAAATCATGTGCAAATTCAGAAATTATACAGGTAATGGTGTTATTATTAAAACTCTTACCAACAATAAAAGACAGGGCTGCTGTTAGTGGCATGACCGCCCAGGCCAGCCCCATAGTTGGTGTGTACACTGCCTCTGTCAGACCAACGATAAAGCCCCCTCCAACAAAAGTAGCTGTAGAGAGCACAGCATAAGCACACATAGAGGAATTACACTGTGACCTTCAGGCTCAGGTAAAGAGGCTTCTAAATTAATATTGCCTACTGATAAGCAGTTTACTGTTTTTTTGGGGGGTTTTTTTTAGACTAAGCAAGAAATATTAATAAAAAATCTACTTAAGCTTAATGGTTCCACTTCACTGTAATTCACTGTAATATGTAATAAAGGAGGCACAACAATATATTTTTAAAATAACTGTATTAAGAAAGGTTGTTTTTTACATCTGAACAGGCTAGTCCCTTTATCTTAATAGCGGCACATGTTTTTGTTGAAAGGATGTCAAACGGGGGGCTCCCTGTTAAAGAGAGACGGGTTGTTGTTCACCAGCTATTTTACTATTTACTTTGGTGGAGTTAGAAGAGAATATAACTTGTTCTATTAAAAAAGCTGCACTGTGATGACCTCATGCAACAACATACTCATTTTGTGCTTCACTATGTTCTTACACAGTTTCACTCAATGAAAGCCTACAATAACAACCAAATATCCACAAACATGTACTCTCACCGGTCATTGTGAAGACTCCTACTACCAGACTGATCCCTCTGTTTCCCAGCAACGTGACCTCTGTCTGGGCTGCCTGGCTGCTTTTCTGCACCCGTTTGGACTTCATCGAGGCCCACAGGCCAGTGCCCAGCACCATCAGGTAGAAGATCACCATTACCACCAGCCCCGGGATGTTCAGAGCCATTGTGTGCTGCCTTGATGACTGGCAAAACTTGGTTCCACTGATGAAAAAAAAGGAAAAGAAAAAAAAGAATAAGACTAATAAGTTGATTTTCAAATGCAAAATGTTTAGTTCAACCCTAACGTTTCCTACAAACTGTGCTGCCAACTTTAAACTATGAACTATCAGTTGTAATGTGATAAGGGTGGGGCATTCAAGGGCAGTCTGGGGTGCTACTGTTTGATTAGATTTTAGTAAATGTTTGACAGTTTCTACAGTTGAGTTTCTACTGACTTGTTTCTCACAACTCCCAGAATAGCTCTTGATTGTGAAGGAAAATTCCAACCCCAATGTAAGGTTTGTTTTTAAGACTTTTCTCTCTTGGTTGAATTACTCAGCTATAGTTTAGTTTTATATTGGCATGTCTCCAAAACCATGTTCAGAAAACCAAGGCTGGAAATGGAAAAAGAAACTCTGTAATTAACCTTACAGCTCTATAAACTGATATCTGTAGATGAATAAGCTGTCAGAACAGTCAGGTGGCACACAACCAATGTAGCAGAATTCTAAATACTAGACCATATTTTTAGTTACATTTATTTTTACTGTTTACTAGTTATTAAGTTAGTGAAAGGGGTTAAAAATGTATTCAGTCAGTACAGAATCATCTTCTATCCTAAAAGATCATCAAGAAAACAGAATTAATTCAAATTAAGAAATAAGATGAGTTAGAAAGAGAGAGGAGTCTGGATATAAGAAAAGATTAAAGCTACTTTCTGAAGACCAGAAATCTCTCTATTTTTCCACTAGGACGTCAGAAACCTGTGGCTACAGCCTTGATGGCCTCACTTGGTTAAAGTCGGAGTGAAACTTTGTGATGGAGATCAGGGGGTTCCATTAAATTCTCTTATATTTTTGCTAGTTTTTCAATGATTGATACTAGAAATGATTGGAAAATTAAGGACATTTATTGAGTTTTTGAGATTTTGGGAGTGCTATTTAAGTGACAGTTTAGGGAAGACAAGCCTACCTGTGTCTAAAAGAAAATCTTCATCAGAACTGTTCACATCTTCTATTTATTTGTCTTGTGAACTTGAAAACAGTGTTGCGTAGTTTATTATTCAGATTCAGTCCAACTTTATCAATCCCAAAAAAGGGAAATTTGTTTGCAGCTTACCCACACAGCATATTCCCACAGTCAAACTCACACAACCACTACAAACACTGTTGCATGTCAAGGCAGGGCTCAATAAGAGAGCTAAGGGCTGTACAGTGGACAAGAGGATTGTAGGGCGAGCCAGCAGCTTTATACGGTTGTTAAGGCTCATGTTTCTGAGTCGCACCTGAATCCCACCTCTTCACCCTTGTTTCCTATGTGAGGATTTTTCTATACGGTCTAGAAAGCTCCAGAGAAATATCCACTGGCTTGGCTCTGCTGCTAGACCGTACTGACAGGAGGAGCTCACAGCTAAGAATGATTTTGACGGTTGTTGCTACATGTTAGACACTTAGATCAAGCACTAAGTTTTTAAAAAGTCCAAGACAGTGTGCTGAAAAGCAAGAAGAGATAAAGGTCCACAAATAACCTCTTCATCAGTAACCCAGCTGACCTGACACACACAACACTCATTCACAGTAAAAACTCAGTAAAACTCACGAAGAACAACAACAAACAACAAATGGTGGTAAGCCGCCTAAGTTGGACACAACGGAGTGCCCTGAATGAAAAGAATGTTTGCCAGTATAGATGCTAGTAACAGTCACCGTAGTAACCTTAGTAGTAACCTGTTCCTAGTTGTTTCCTCAGCAGGATGTAGAGCAAAAGAATAAAAGTAATGTACTGACTTCATCATAGTGTCTGTTTCAATATCAAATTAGGTATCTAAAATACCAAATCTCAAATCAATCATGTCAAGATACCGTAGGTGTAAAATAAAAAAGATATGAAGATTTATAGCAAACCGTGTCGTAGTTTCAGTACTGACCAGTGTGGCTATTGATAATGAAAACCCAGCTAATGCCTTCATTAAACTGTGTTCTAGTGGTTTGATCACAGAAAAAAAACATAAGCCAGCAACACCAGAACTATTACACTTTTTTTTTTAAATGGCGAATAACCAGTCCTTTAATTATTTTAACTGTACAGATGATGCTTTGAAGTACTCTGTTCTGCTATTTAAATTACAGCTAAAACCATTATTATTATTATTATTATTATTATTATTATTATTATTATTATTATTATTTTTAATATATTTTTTATTAGGATTTTTTCCATAGTAACAGACAATGACAAAAGAAAAAGTACACAAGAACCAGAACAGAACTTAGCTCAGGCAATACAAGGTTCTGAGGCACATACAAGGCAGTTGAGGTAAACCACAACCCCACTAGGGATCAAAACAAATCAATAAGACCAATATTCAGGCAAATTAATTCAGTTTGGGAAAGCCCCGTAACAAGGAGGATGACAGTACAGGTCCAACGTATTTCAGATATGGGTCCCAGGTTCTGTGGAAAGAGTCCAAGGTGGAGTTGAGCATACAAGTTATATATTCATTGGGAATACAGTCCATAACAATGTTATGCCAGGATTTCTTAGTTGGGATTGCTGGCCTGCCCCAGAGGAGCAGGATATTCTTCCTGGCCACAAAAGATAACAGCTGGAACAGTCTCTTGTGCTTGCCTTTGATAACCAGATTGTCCATTACTCTCAATATAAGACAGAGAGGGTCCAGAGGAACCACAGAGTTGAAAATAATTGAAAGTACCTTTGCACACCCGACCAGAAATATAGAATTTTCACACATGACCAAAAACAATGCATAAAGTCACCCTCCTCCGCATTACACTTCCAGCATAAAGGGGAGGAGTTTACATCTATTTTACTTTTTAAAGAGGGTGTGATGTATGCCTGATGAACAATTTTTAACTGAATCGATTTAGCCCGATTACAGACAGATATCTTAGAGACACAGGCCCAAATCTCCTGCCAGTCTGGATCATTTATTGAGCGGCCTAGGTCTCTTTCCCAGGCCTGTTTAGCAGCCAGGAAGCGAGGGGCTGAGCTAGAGTTAAGAACCTTAGAAAAGGAACTGATGGATTTTCCAGACTGCAGGGAGGACAAAGCATCCTCCACTGCGGACCTAGTAGGTTCCAACAATAGGGTGGTTTCATTAATTATAAAGTGCCTCAGTTGCAGGTATCTAAAGAATTCCACATTTTGAAGGCCAAAACATTGTTGAAGCTGCTGAAAGGAAACAGATCACCCAAGTTAACCAGCCCCAAATTAGACCAGACCACAAAACCCCGGTCCAGACATCCAGGCAAGAAATAAGGGCCATTCATAACAGGAGCCAGGGAGGATGTCAAATGGGCCCGACCCTCCAAAGCACGGACAGACCTCTAGGCCTTGACAGAGCATAGGGTAATAGGATTGTTGGACAGTTTTTTGACTTCACTGATCTCTTTAACAAATAACAAATTAAACGGGGGACATTTGGACTGAGAGGATTCAATCTCAAGTCAGATCGAGGTAGAGTCGCATCTGAGCCAGTCTGCGATCACTGTAAGATGAATAGCAAGTTGGTAAAGTGGCAGATTGGGTAAATCAACACCTCCATCTCGAATGGACATCTGGAGTGTGGCCATTTTAAGTCTGGGCCTTCTTTTGCTCCATATAAAAGCACTTAACCAACCCTCCAAAACCTTAATAACCTTGTTAGATAACAAGATGGGGATCATTTGCAGAGGATATAGCAGTCTGGGCACAATATTCATTTTGATCAGGGCCAACTATTACAATCTTAAAAGTTACTTATGGAGTAGAGTCAGCATCACATTGGCAAAAAATGTAAGCACTTTGTAAACTGTGTGTTGGGCTCTACTAATGAGCCACAGAGCTACTGCAGGTGTGGACATAAACTGACACAGAAATCGTGGCAGAGAGCCTGGGGTACAATAAGTTGACCAGGAGACTTTGACATTTGTTAGGCTATAAATTAACATGTCAACCGTGTAGTCTCTGGATAACCCGCTTTACCACTGCTGTTTACGATGTTCAGTTTCTGTTGGACCAGTTTTTTCGGGGTGAGTAATTAATTTATGACTTAGAAAATTCACAACATTTTAAATAAGTGAGCTTCGTTAAAACACTTATGGACATGAATTTTTCTGAAAAAACAAAAATATACATTGTTATATTATAATAAACAAATCTGATGTTGCAAGTTTAAGGCTTTCATCTACTGAGGGGTTGTAAATAAGCACCAAAGCTTTTCTTTAATCTACTAACAACAAATGTCATGGCAACAGCCTGCCTGTAACAATTTGGGTGTGTTTTTTCTTTCAACTCAATTAACCTTAAAAGATTCACTCACCTATCACATTAGAGCCTACTCACACTAACAGCTAGAACAAAAATAACACAATTTGCATTTATTAATAAAAGGAGTCATTGAGAGGTACATCTTTGGACAAAGTTCACAGCTCTAAAAGCTTGTTTTATTTCAGGGAAAGTTTTAACAGTGTAAAGTCTGCCTGTGTGAATTCCCTCTCTTTATCACACCATCATAGAGGCAACAAAAAAAGAAAAAGTGCACACCACATAATTTGCAAAAAGCCTTGGCAACTGAAAAACACCTAACTGATCTAGAGTACTGGTTAGGTAGGAAGTAGTTATTTCATAAGGATATATCGCACTAACAGTAGGTTAAATGTGAGCCACACCTAACTATTCTCCAACATTGCGTTCAAGGAAAAGCATTGGGAACAGTAAACATGTAAAGCATTACCTTCACCACTTAAAATACTTTTAAAAACTTGTTACAAACTGTCATGAAAGCTATTAAAAATAATTTTATAAATCCATATAAAGGCATTTTGGCATAATATAAATGTGATAATGCAGCAGTAAAACCTGATCTGAGTGACCTTTCTGTGTAGATTAAAAAGTGATACAGTGACAATTATTTGTAAACTTTTACACTTTTACTGTGTTTTAAATCTTAGTCACCAGGAAGTGCAAAACTAAAACACATGCTTGCTTTATCAGAGACCAGCTTAGTTTAATTTACAGTCAACAGCTGCAGTAAATACAGACAGAAGCTATTGCTAACTGCTAACTGTGACAGGTTTAAGCAATGAAAATCAAAGTCAAACACTAATTACCTGCTTAGCTGGTTGCAGTGTGGGTATTCTAGTACCTTTCTGAATCCTTTCCAGGGCTGCGTTCCTATCGTCTCTGCCTGACTGTTTTTTCTGTTTGTCTCATAGCCAGTCTAAGCCTCCTCGTGGCATAGAGGGCTGAGCCTATTGTAGATAAGACACAAAAATCTAAGGCTGGACAGGTTTTTTCATTCCTCACAGACCTCAAAGGAACCAGCAATTTACGATCATTTCCAGGCAGAAAAAAAGTGGCTGTTTAAGAATAGTGATACCAGAGGAAATAATTAGATTTAATAAATGCCAACAGATAAAAGTTTTAAATCTAAAGAATTACTGAATTTCAACTTTTAGCTAATGGATTTGTGGCGGAAGGAGTATTTAGAGTCTTGACTTCTGCAAAAGTTGCGATGCAATCTAAAATATAGTGTAGACATTGTTACAGTGCAATCAAAATCCTGTGTTTTAGCAAAAAACATAAAAGAGCAGCACTCATTCTTCAGAATGTCACATGATTTCAGAATCATGTAACTCGCTCAGAATTTTTAATTCATCAGTGAATAAGTCTTTTTAATAAGAGTATAAATATGATTACGTTACATACTGTATCTATGATAACTCGTTTGTGGACAGGGTAACCCTTGTTATATTTACAGATTACAGACGCCCTTTTCACTTCATGTTCATGTATAAAAAAATATTATTATTTTGAAACAGTTATGACCTTGTTCCCACCGTAAGTTGCAACTTTTTCACGAACTGCTTGTCTATGTGTGACTGACGTCATCTGGCACTGTAAACTAAAGATAAATTACACATAAACAAAAAGTTCTCTTGTCAGCATATTTTGTGTCAGAATTTATTTAGACCCATGATGTAAAAAAATCTTCCAAACTTATAACTTTTTAGCTGATCCTAATATTTTATACTCTTTCAAAAGCCAGTTTGAGGGTCAAAGTTGGAGTTAAGTCTATGTCAGGGGCATTTATTGGGCAGGGTTCAACATAAACACTTTCCTAATGGCCCAGAGCCTGAGTGGTAAAGTACACTGGGTATGTTGATTTGGCAGTGATGATATTTTCGTTATCAGATTATTCACTTGTGATGACAACATGCTGAAATAAACCGTCACAAACCGTTTTAAAAGTCAGCATTACTGTGATAACACATTTTCAATTTCACATACTACTGAATTACAGTAGTCCAGCCTAGAAGTAATAAATGAATTTACTAGTTTTTTTTAAGCATCACTCTGAGACAGGATGTTTCTAACATTAGAAATAATTAAACACTTTTTTTTTTTTATTATACAAAATAAAGGAGTTACCCTGGTCAAAAAATGACTCCAAGATTCCACTCTCCATTTACACGAACAAATTAGAGTCTAATAGATAAATATGATTCAAACCACTGCAGCACAGTACATTTATTATTTTACTATTCTTACAGCATGCTCTAATCTCTGTAATAAAATGTTGTGATCAACAGTACTGAACATTGCACTGAGGTCTAGCAGGACAAGCAGAGACATGAGCTGTAAGAGGTCATAGGAAGATCATTAAACATAAAGCTGTGATGAATTCCTAAACATGACTGAAACTATTCAAATAAACCATCCCTCTGCAGATGATCTGTTAGCTTTTTTACAACAACTCCTTTAAGAATTTCTGAGATAAAAAGGAAGGCTGGAGATTGTCTTTGATTTAGCTGGACAGGGGGTTTCTTTTTAAGCAATGGTTTAATTACTGCCACCTTAAAGGCCTGTGGTACGTTGCCAAAAGAGATCATAATCAAGATTAAAGCATTACCAAATGGACTTGTAGGAATGGGGTCACACATTGATGCTTTTGAAGAAGTGATTATTGATGTTAACTCAGAAAGACCAATTAGAGAGAAAGAATCTAAATAAATATCAATAGTACTGAAAGTAGCTGTATATGCATAATATGTCTGTGGGACTGTTATGAATATTGTTTTTCTCTCGTGGTTAAAATTGTATTCATGAAGAAGTTCAAGATAATGTTTAATTAATCTTTGGCTCAGCAGAGCTCTGACTCTTTGTCAGCCTGAATAAAGTGCTGAAAAGAAACCTGGGGTTGTTCTTTTTTTCTTCAACCAGGGCTTTTTGCTAGGGCAGCAAACTCCTTTTCCAGGCTAAATGAAGCTCTAACTTAATGAGATGCCATTTCCTCTCAAGCTTACGTTTTATCTGCTTTAAGGCGCAGGTTTGCCAGGAACAGTTATACCAGGGAGTCAAGCAATGATTTCAGGCTTTCTTTTTCAGGGGAGCGACTGTATCCAGGTTCGTAAACAGTGCTCTGCATTGTGTTGGCACATGACATCGAAGGAGATAACCGTGGAATTGCATCCTTGAACTTAGTTACAGCGCTTTCAGGAAGACAACTTGAGCCTTACTCAGGGTGTAAACAGACCTCAGACCAAGTTGGCTTCTTTCACTGAGAAAGGGCTATATCTGAACCAGATGCACCTAGACCGTTTGTTGGACTGTTTGATAAGGCCACTGAGGCAAAGCATATGATAGTAGGCTAGCTCTCTTAGAAAAAGAAAAAAATATAAAGATGGGGGGGCGCTATAATCAGATGCTACAAATGTCGAAAAATACAATTAAAATGAGCAGTGATTATATGATGCAGGAGTTATTTTGAGCACACGTTAACTCAGGTGTGCATTGTTATGTTGGCTTGCCCTTTGGCATAGAAGCTTTTGAAAATAACTGATGTAGACAACCCTGTCTCACAGTAAACATAAATGCTTGTTCTGTTGACAAATTTGAACTTTGGTTGTAGTAAAAAAAAAAAAAAAAACAAACAAACCAAAACCCCCCAAACCAAACAAACTTCGAGAGACACACAAGTTCAACACATGGCACATTTTCTAAACTTATTAGTATTTTATGCATCAGATTTTTGCTCATGTTTCATATTCCTTCGTCTATAAGTCACCTTAAGTAAAAATGACTCCTCTTACCCGAATGTGGTTGTACGGAACCGAAGTGCGGAGAAGTTTGCTGTAAAATGCGCATTTCGTGTTTTTCACCAGGTGGAGGCAATAACGGTTTCCAGCATCTGTGCGCAGGCGCAGTGGCACATCACACAACCGCAATAAGCAAATATGGCGGCGGCCGTCGACAGTGTTGTTAAAGTGTAAGTTTACCTTTATTTATTGTGAGAGTAAAAGTAGCAGCCGCACAGGGGCGCTTTTTTAGTTAATTATTCATCGTTTTAAAGGCAGGGCGCAGAAAAATTGCACATCGCATCTTCAGTATTGAATACGATAATTGTCCCAAGAGGATAACGTTATCCTCCGTGCTACTGTTAGCTTGTTAGCTTTGGGGAAACATAAGGGAATCAACCCTGCTATGGAGCTGCATTTCAGCCTCAGTTTAAGCCTAATTCAGCTAGTCTTAATTGTACTTAAAGTGGTTTTACGTGTACAAGCTTTAAACTGTTTGTAGCCAGTCGCACGCAGATGAAGGAGGGTTAATTTTCCTTTAACCTGTCAGGTTGGCGGGCGCTTTGTTGTGACGAGAGAGTCGCTAACAATCAACCTTTTGTTCCGACACCCTCCACCGTTACTGATAATGCTGAATGCTCAAATGAAACTAGGCTTGGTTTGGTGTCGCCCGTAAGTAAATAATTAAATACATTGACCCCAGAGAGAAAATATCTTCGTTTTACTGCTATGATTCAACATAATTAATAGTGGATTTATGAGGGGAGCAGTAACCCTTAATTATTCATTTTAGATACATCGACATTGACTACTCTGTTAAAATAGTTAAATTGTGATGTAACTGTAAAGCAGTAGAAGAGACATTTGTGGTGAAATATGCGAGCAAAGTCGCAGTAGGTTGTTCGGTAGTGCCGTTTGCAGTAATTTCACAGCTCCTTTGTTGTGCAGCTCAAGCAAGGCCGGTTTGTGTGATAGCACAGTCATGTATCAGCTGCATGTCATTCAAAAAAGACTGTTTAAAGTGAAAATAAGCTGCTATGTGTCTTAATCCACTTTATCTTGACTCTTTACAGAGCATAGTCATGCTGTTAAACCCAGCTAAAATTTGCTTGGCAGATAAGTAACAGAAATAGCAGCTGAAAAAAAGGTTTAATACATAATTGTTTAGTACTAGAGAAGCACTGATTGCAATTTTCTTGACTGACTTTTCCCTTAACTGTGACCTGCCAATACCATTTCCTTTTTTTTCTAAGAACTATAACTGAGGATATATTAACCAAACTAAACCTTTTTTTCAATGCAAATTATTTTCATAATAAAGAGATGATTAACTTGAAAATGTCCCTCAGGTTGAAGTTAATTAGAGGATCTTCTCTCACTTAAATTACTGAAAATAAAGTGCTCTGCTCTGTGTTGTTTGCAGTATGTTAATAACTTAACCAGATAACTCTTATATCTTTTTCACTTGCTTGCATAATTTTCCACATAACTGCATTGATCTTTTGCTCATACTGAGGCTGCTAGCTTGTGCCTGGCTCTGAGCTCTGGATAGTTTTAGCTAGAGATGCACCCATTGACTGTGCAGGGATACCTGAGCTAAAGCAAGTCAAGGAGGGAAACCACAAAAACATTTGTGACAACAAATGTAATGAGACAGTTAAACATAGACATTTTAAGGACTGCTGGTGCTGCTGATACATTTTTACTTATCTCTTCAGTGTTGATTATTTTAACTTTGTTTAATTAGCAGTTGATTATTAACAGTCTGTTCTGATTTGTGTTATTTGACCTGTTAGTGTCCAACTTCCACTTTTCAGGCTTGGAGAGCAGTATTACAGAGATGCCATGGAGCAGTGTCATAATTATAATGCTCGTCTGTGTGCCGAGCGCAGCATCCTTATGCCTTTCCTGGACTCTCAGACTGGTGTAGCCCAGTCCAACTGTTACATCTGGATGGAGAAGAGACACCGAAGTGCAGGTATCGAAGTAGTGTTGGATGATTTCTTTAAGTATTTGTAGGTTCTCAGTCATCTAGGTCATAGTAATCCAAGGAGCTTGGAAAACAAAGCGACTGGACGACCTTAAGTTTCTTGAAGACATTTCACCTCTTATCCGAGAAGCTTCTGAAGAACGAAAGAACTGAAGAAGCTTCTTGGATTAGAGGTTGATGAAGTCCAGTCGCTTTTCTTTCCAAGCTCCTTAGATGATCTCTGTAACTGATATACAGGGTGTAGCATGTCATCTAAAAGAACAAGTACCTTTCTCACTAAAACATACTTCAGCTTTTGGTGTTCTCTGTCACATCAGGCGTAGCTCCAGGGCAGCTCTACACCTACCCAGCCCGTCGCTGGAGAAAGAAACGGCGTTCTCATCCCCCTGAGGATCCCCGCCTGGCCTTTCCCCCAATCAAACCAGGTACCACCTCTGATGAAACAACTTTTCCATTTAAATAAACATTCCATAGGTTTAATTCTTTTCTTTTCTTTCTTTTTCTTTCTTCTATACACTGGTTTATCTGTTACACTTGTAGTGGCTGTATGCATTTTTGTTCTGCTCTGTTTGTGTAGCAGACTTGGAGCTGGGTCTGAAGCGCGATGCCTTGGGAGCAGTGGATGGCAGCAGTTTGGAGGCCCTGCTGAAAGGAGAGCCCCTTGACAGGAGGAGCGGTGTGGCAGATATCCGTGGCCCCGAGGACGATCCGGCTACCGTGGAGCCTCCTGTGACATCAACGACCACCACATCCTCTGGGCGCATCCGTAAGGTCAGACCCAAAGCTAACTCGATGCTGATGCTTTTTGTCAAAAATGGCACAAATTTTTTTTTTTTTTTTTTTAACAAGCAGAAGTAATTAGACTGTTATTTTTATGGTAGAGAGTGCTGGACCATGACGACTACCTGGATGATCTGGATGACGAAGACTTTGAGGATGAGACCCCCAAGAGGCGAGGGAAGAGCAAGTCCAAGGTTAGTGTTCTGTTTCTTCACTGATGGATTGCCAACCTTGAGTCCAAACAGATATGTTTAAAATATTAACTTGGCTGACATTTGATGTTACATCTTTCTGACAGGAAATAAAGAAATCTTTACAATAACAAAAAGGAAAAACATGTGACCAGATGAGCTGCTGATAATTCAAGTCATCCTTTGTCTTATTTGCAGTCAGCGTAATGTGTTTTCAATGTTGTCATTTTTAATAATACAGTTACTTTTATTAATCAACTCATCATTTGTCTTACATAATTAAAACAGTGATAGTTGATAGATAACTGAATTAAAACAACTTACAACAACAGCGCTTACAGTTACTACTTAAGTTGCCATGCTTATAGTTCTCAATCTAAAGTTTTTCTTAAACACACTTTTTTTTCCATGGATATTGTTTGATCTCTTCAGAGGTACAATATGGAACATCACTGGCTTCTTGAGTCTGATTGACTGACACTGTTCTGTCATTCAGACACAGATACGGTTGGCCATTGTGCTACTGATACATGAAGCTGACACTTATCGAAAGGCATATTTATCTGAAAGGGGCTTTTCTTGTCCAGCTGGTTCTCCTGTGTAAGAGTTTATTTTTGTAATTTTGATTTCTCCAGTGAACCAATTTCACAAAATGTTCAATTCATTTTCATTTCCCAAAACATTTTGATCTGTACCAATTGTCATAAATTCACTTACTTCTCATTATTGTTTTTCAAAGCCGTTAAAGGTGATGTACGCAAAGTAAGTTGTGTTGTTTAAGTTGGTCTGTTTGTTGGCCTCAACTGTGCAATTTGTTGTTCAGGGCCGCAGTGACAAGAATGGCAAGAAGAAAACGGAGGCCGCAGCTGCAGCGCTGGAGGAAAGGGATAAACCTTACGCCTGCGACAGTGAGTATTAGCTTTCTGTGTAACATGTTTGTGTGCGCCATGCATGCCAGCAAGAGAGGCTTTTGCTTTTCCCCTCTTAAAAGACAAAGATGAGCCTTGTGCCATGCATGGAGTCATCTGAAAGATCCCACCTGGAACTAAAGTTTGACTACGCAGAAGTTGAAAAAGTTGCTCGCCTGGATGCGTTGTCTTTTTTTTTTTTTTTTTTCTCCTATCCCTGAGATGCTGCTTCGTGTGCTCTGTAACTTCCTGTTGGCCCCAGCTCACTGTGCAAATGCTCTCCTTCGCTGTATGAGTTTGCTACTAGCGTGTCCGTCAACAATTAATCATATGAAATGAAGTTAGTTTTTTTTTTTGTTTTTTTTCTTTTACTTGGTTTTGAGGTGGTGAAAGGTGCACGCCCACCTTGTTTCCAACTTGGGCCTTTTTGGACGGTAGTTAAAATTCGCTGCCACAACTATAACACTTTTGTATGAACGTGTGTGTGTGTGTCAGTTTGTGGGAAGCGCTACAAGAACCGTCCTGGCCTGAGCTACCACTATACACACTCTCACCTGGCAGAGGAGGAGGGCGAGGACCGCGAGGAGATCGAGGCACCACCCACTCCTCGCCAGCCTGAGGAGCAGAAGAGTGAGTCACTCTCTAGTGCTGAGAGAGAGAGAGATGGAGAGAAAGAGGGGAGGGAGGTTTGGTTGCATGCCATGTAGCATGTGTGTGTTTGTTCAAGGGAAGTCTCTCTCTCATTCTTTTTTTTTTTTATTTTTCTTGCTCTTTTCATTTTTTGATTTTCATTATTTCAGATCCCAAATTTGGAGGCATTCCTGATTGAAACGTGCTTGCACAGTTGGGACTTTTGGCTTTTTTTCCCCCCTTTTTTTTTTTTTTTTAAAGCATATCATCCATATTTATTTTTTTTCTTTGTCTGTTTTTTTAAACCCCCAAACATATTCATGGTCTTGCTTTTTTTTAAAAAAAAAAAATTCCTTTGTGCACACAAAATCGTGTTATCATATACATAAAAACAAGTGCATTTTGTGAGTTGTCACTCATACTTAAGTTTCAATCATAATTCAATGCATCATCATTATAAATGTTATTTTTGGAAGGCCTGCTACAAACAGGTTTGTACTTGGAAAATGTGAAACTTTCATTTTTAAGCTGTATATGCTGATCTGCTTACCTGGGAGAAGAGCGCAGTGTTCTCTTTCCTTCATACGTTCAGATTCTTATAGTTTCTTCACTTATTTCCTGCACAGCTACTAAGAAGGGTCCCAATGGGCTGGCACTGCCCAACGATTACTGTGACTTCTGTCTGGGCGATTCCACCCTAAACCAGAAGACCGGCCAATCAGAAGAGTTGGTATCCTGTTCAGACTGCGGTCGCTCAGGTATGATTGTGTCCCTTTAGGCTTGGTTATCACACATATAGTTTAAAGCACATATTTATCTGCTGTTTGGTGTAATTGGTCTTTCTTGAGACAACCATTTAAACCTTAAAATGTTCTGTATCATGATGCCTGCAGGTCTTTCCACACTACTTCCTCACAGTTTTCATTGTTGTTTACCTGTTTTGTTTTTTGTTTGTTTGTTTTTTTTGTCTCCTTTGTGTAGGCCACCCGACGTGCCTGCAGTTCACACCAGTGATGATGGCTGCGGTGAAGACCTATCGCTGGCAGTGCATCGAGTGCAAATGCTGCAACGTTTGTGGCACCTCCGAGAATGATGTGAGCTTTTTTTTTTTATCTTTTTTTTTTATTTATTTATTTTTTTATATAAATGTTCCCCAAAACCTTAATCTGTAGTGGTTACAAGTTTAAAAAAAACTGCCTGTGACCCCTTTCTTCTCTTTTTGACCATATCCACATAAAACTGTCTAATTTTTTTTGGGAAATTCTTTATTTTCAAGAAGTGGAGTACAACATAGAGTGTGTCAATACCAGGATGTCCAAATATAAACCACTTTTATCTTTCTACGTTTTGGGAACAAAGAACAAGTGGGGAGACAAAGGAAAAACGTCCATCACAGGGTTTAAAAGGGGATAAGGCACTGCACTCTAAGTTTCTAAATAGGAGAAATTTCAACAAAGTCTGGCTTTTTTTTTTTTTTTAAGACTTATTGAGAACGTAATCGCTTCCATTACGTAAATCTCATTCACAATGTCTTTCCACTCTGACATAGTGGGGGGCACGGGAAGGAACCAGCATCTCTTGACTGCCTTTTTGGCTGCTTTTACCAGAATTGTAAAAAGATATTTATTTACTATGCCCTGCAAATGATCAAGATTTACTAAGAATATGGTAGAAAATTGTAAAGGTATATTATTTACCTTAAACTAAAAATCTTTTTGTTTTAATGAGCAAACATCCACTCTGTGCGTCACAGCTGTGGGACAGACACAGTGTAACATCACTTCTCAGTTTCAGCTTGTTAACTTGCAGTCCACTCGGGCTCTGTTTTTAGTGCGTTTAATGAGCTTGAGAGGGAAAACAAAGGCAAAGTAGTTGTTATAGTGGCTCATGTAGCCGTGATTAACTTTATTTTCTTTATTGATGAACTTCTATCTTGACACCAGCATAACATACTGGGCCAAATAAACAGTATCTTTGGATATCAGATTTTTTTAAAAATTGGATAGTGTTCAATTAAAGAGAAAATCATATAAAAATGATATCGGATATTCTTCTTGTGAATGCGATAACTCAGGAGAAACTTCCTTTTAATAGAAAGAAATCTCCAGAGGAACCAGGCTCGGAAGGGGCAGCCATCGACTATTTGGGGGTGAGGGGAGGAAGATGGGATAAAAGACACACGGTGGAAGAGCCAGAGATGAATAACAATTACTAATTATTAAATGTAGAGGGATAGGAGAGTGAAAAGAGGTGAGCGTTTCATCAGTAAATTGAAATTTTGTGTATTTGTAGGACCAGCTGCTGTTCTGTGATGACTGTGATCGAGGCTACCACATGTACTGTCTAACTCCACCCATGACTGAACCACCAGAGGGTAAGCAGACACTTTACAGCAGGGGTAACAAACTCAGAGGAAGTTGTTAGATATAACTGAGAGAGCTGTAAAAATGTGACCAATACACCAGCCAGAGGCCTTCTGGTATCTGCCAAATTACTCCGAGATTCCATCACTTCGAGCCTTGTCTCACTTTGCTTCTGTTTTCCAGGGAGCTGGAGCTGCCACCTGTGCCTGGCTCTGCTGAAGGACAAAGCCTCCATATACCAGCAAAACCAGAGCTCCGCCCCTGAGTGACAACACAGTGGTGGACTCCACCCCCTTCAGGCACCAGGATCCCACCCCGAATTGAAACGTCAGACCTCCTCTCAGTCCGGAGCTCGAGGCTCGGTCTTGATGTAGCTGAGCCGGATTGCAGATCAGCTTTAGAAGTCTTTCATATCTTCAGCGGCCAAAGGGGGAGGGGGGAACAGAGCCAAAACAGACCTCAGATCAGCAACCACGGGGATCAAACCATCACTACCAACCTGCCTGCAGAGTCCCCGAGGCCTGCCGTCAAACAGCATGGACACACACTTTCTCCTGAACTGTTACACACCAGATACCAGAGACAGAGCGCATACAGTAACCATAGTAACTGCTGTCTCCATGGGAGCTCCTAGGAGAAAACGGATTAGCACCACAGCTAACAACCTGCACCCCTCACACTCAAAGACACAGTGTGCAGTGTCGACCCACCACAGTTCTTCTTCTGCCGAATGATCTGTTTTTATTCCCCGAAAGGAGCAAAAGGAAAATGTCACAACATACAGTAAACGGTTGAGTATTCTTCTTCTTCTTCTTCTTCTTATTGTTATTATTATTATTATCATTATTGTTATTGTTCTGGTTACTAGTGGGCTTTTGTAGTGGCATGTGTGCTTTTGTCTGATCCATCGGAGTATTTATCCTTTGAGGAAGTTTCCAGAGAGGGACCCGGTCAGTGCCAAGGTCCGCCATCACACGACAGCGGCTCATCACTCGCTCATTTGAGTCTGCACAAAAGTTTTTGTATTTGCTACCTTTCATCTCCACTCCATTACTTCAACCAAACACTACATAAAGACCATATGCTGTAGGCTGAGCTCATCAAACAAAAGCCTTTTTCCCCCCTTTTTTTTTTTCATCTTTCTCCATCAGACAGAAAACCTGATTTTGCCGGGATGTCAGAAACATGAAACTAATTAGGATAAAGTAGCATCCTGTTCTCACAGCTGTTATTTTGCTTGCTTTGTAAACTTCATCTGGCAGTGACATCATCCTTTCACACTCCATTTCTGTTGATCCAGTGGCACACACTCATTCACAAACTGTAGCTGCTTTCATCATTTGTCACACTGAGGCAGATTTGCATGCAAATTGCACCTGTATGAACGCACACACACTCTCATGTCACACTCTTTATTTTTTTGTTGTTGTTGACATTGTATTGTTTGTATTTTATTTTATTTTTTCATTTTGTATTATCTGATATTCCATTGGTATTGGGAGTTTTCTAGTAGAATTTTGTAAACTCTACAGCATAGCAAACACTTCAATATCTAGCTCCTAATGCATTCTCTGTACTGTATTTGCCTTTTTCTATTTTTTTTATGACTGTGACATGTTTGGATTTATTTGATTATTCTGATATGTCAAACCTCCATTATGAGTATTTGTATAATGATGTACTTTGTTGTACTATTTTTATTTTTACATTTCTTTGGTATTGAAGCCAATTTAGCCTGAATGAAAAATATCACCTTTAATAATGTGTTCATTGTTATTTCATTTTTGTCTTTTCCTGAATTATTCCTTCCTTAATTATGATTAGGGACGACTGTTCAACTGCTTGTTAACAAAATGATCTGCTTACTTAACCAAATGGCAGCAACTCACTGAATTTAGACAGGTCAGTGCCACTTGGAAAAGGCAATTCCAGTGATTGTGAATGTGGCACCAAATGTACTGGGATTTTCCCACACAACCATCTCTTGGGTTTCCAAAGAATAATCTTAAAAAGCACTGCAAAAAGACCAGGCTGAGCATATTCTCTGGAGAAAATGCCTTGTTGATGTCTGAGGTTAGAGGAGACTGCTTCAATGTGATAGGAAGCCAGCAATAACTAAACCACTCATTACAATCAAGGTGAGCAGAAGAGCTGGGCTATAGCAGCAGAAGACCCCACCGGATGCCACACCTGTCAGCTAAGAATATGAAACTGAGGCTGAACGCAAGCTTACCAAAGTTGGAAGAGAGAAGATAACAGAAGATGAGTCTCGATTTCTGCTGTGGCATTTGAATGGTAGGGTCAGAATTTGGCAACATGAAAGAATGGATCTAATCTGCACTGTATCATCATTGGTTGGTTGATAAAGTTGATACAGGCTGGTGGTGCTGCTGTATTAGTGTGTGGGATATTTTCATACTTCTGAGCTCATTAGTCCCAAATTAGTATTGTCTAAACACCACAGCCTGCCCGAGTATCGTTGCTGACCATGTTCCTTTGTGACTCAAGTGTTCCCATCTGCTTCAAGAACGATAATGTGTCATGTCACAAAGCCCAAACTGTTTTTTTTTTTTCAGCGTGACACTGAGCTCAGTGTACCTAAATGGCCTATACAACCATTAGATCTCAATCCAGTAGAGCACATTTTAGATGTTGTCAAACAGGAGAATAACATCATGGATTTGCAGGTGACAAATCTGAAGTAGCAAAGTCAGACTGGATGTTTGGTAATTGATCTAAAGGACACAGAAGATTCAAAGTGAGCTGCAATAGGATTCCATCTGACTCCTCGTTTGCCTGTTCAGTGCATTTGAGCTTATGCATGCTGTCACAAACCTCCATAACACTGCTTCTTTACCTTTTTGTTTATTGAACTCATATTGCATATAATTAGCATTTTCCCTACCATTAAAATTAGCTGACGGCTGTTGAACTGTCCATGGTGCTGAACTGCAGCAGGTAAACACCCCTGACTCTGGATACCGAAGCTAGATTAAAAACATTCTAAAACGAGAGCGCCACTGTGTTACAGTAACAACAGCGTTTACATACATCTCTTCTGTCATCTGCTTTAGCAGGTAAACTGCTGACAGGACAAAGTTAAATTAGTTTCCATGTCCCAAGAACCAATTTGAGTCTCCACCTTTGACCATGGCTGTGGGTAGCCCATCTGACCTGTTTGCCATCTTGGTGAATAAAAGTATTAGGAAAAATAAACAACCAAAAGTTTGCTGATGATGTTTCACCGATCAAGAGCTGAGTAAATTAATATAAATTAATGATTTGTAAAAATTAAGGTGTGGAGAAATGCCAGAAAATGTCTGAGAACTACTGGTGTAACTGTAGGTTTTCACGCTTCATCGGGTCCATTCAAAACAAGTTTAAATTTAGTCCTCTTTGGTTTAACTCTTCTGAGATTTTTTAATCTTTTTTGCATTTCCATTTTACTTTAAGTGCAAATAAAACAAATTTCACAGTGCCGTTAAATATTAAAAGTGTGATTATGAATTTCGAGCCTCAGAAGACAAACATCACAGAACAAAGTTTTTTATTGCACTCGTAACTCAAAGACATACACTTCAGGACTCTCTCCAGACAGACATTTATAAACATCTTGCAGAATATATTCATTGTTGTTTCAGGAAAAATTAAAACAACCTTTGTGTTGAGAAGCTTTTAGCAGGGGGAGGGCGGGGGCAAGTGTGGGGCCTACATTGTATACAAAGCCAAGACAACAGTGGCTTAGTGCAAATATCTGGAGCGTGATTAGCCATGCTATGCTTTTTACAGCTACAGATACAAAGGCGTGACGAAAACACAAAACTTTACATGAAATAAGTGGATAAACCGAGAAGCAACCATATACACTTACATGTGAAATCATCTGCTCGTTGAGGTTACTTGTGGCAGTAATAATAAGTAAACTAACACACTTTGGGGTTCTTATATAATATTCTAGGTTTCAGAATACAAATTCCATATTTTATAAATTTCTTGTGAGACAGTGCATTATCATCGGGTTGGAAGTGCTACAGTACAAAACTCTGTAAAAGACTCATTTATCAAAGGTAAACAATTTCGTTTGTAGGCAGCCGGTGTCATAGTAATGACTATCTATCGTGGAAAGCCACTTTGAAATGAAACCATAAATCATCTCTCCGTACATTTTTCATTAATAATGGCAGCAGGGGAGGAGGGCCGTTTGTTTGCGTGTAACGGGAGTGTCGTCTAAAGCTGTTCGAAACCGACGGAGCAGAGCAGGAAGACAGCGTACAGCAGCAGGAGGCAGACTCCCAGCCTGCGGTCCAGCCTCCAGTGGTTCATATGGACACAGAGGACCTGAGGAGTTACGGACAGAAAGAGGCACACGGGGAAAAATTAAATAAGTGCTTTTTGTTTTGTTGTGTAATCACGAAATGTGTTAGTGAAAATGGTCTCAGGCAGTGATGGGTGGTCTGTTTGTTTTTGTACACAATCTCACTATTTGATCTGTGCTTTATAACATCAGGAGATGAGCTACTCACAGTAAGCGTGACTGAGGCCAGAAGCAGAATCACTGAGTACACCAGGCCTTTGCTGTTTATCGTCACCTGACAGGACACACAATGTGAAGCGTGTAACGCGCTGTTTTAAAACACTTGCAACATGTTCACAGTCAAATTTTGGTTTTGGCCAATGATTTTTAATTTTGGGGTTTTTTTTTTTTTCATTTTTAAACGAAAGAAACTCAAACTGTTTAAAAGGGATTTTGTATGATTTTTCTTTCTCCCTGTCATTTAGTTACCGTCCCAGTGGACAGCATTTCAAATAAAGAGATCAGCACCTGTACAGGTAATCGCTGTGAGCCAAACGCTCAGGCTTCAGACTGCAATTAAATAAAACAAAAACACGATGTATGATGCCAAGAGAGATCCTTGACAATTGGTAGTTTCAGAGAACTCTGGCAGTGAGCACAGGAACCCCGCCTACCTGCTGTTCAAACCTTTTGTTTGTGAGGAGCATCCAATCAGAACAAAACTTAAAGAAAGGATGAAGGGAGCCCATAGCCTCAGAAAAAAGCTTTTGGTCTCTTGCAACTCCTGGAATAAATATCTGGTTCAGGCATTGCCTTACTAGGCATTAGCTGTGTGTGTCTGCTACTGGTCCTCAACAAACAGTTTACAGAGGGCTTTAGCAACAGCTGCTTTCACAGCTAAAGACAGTGTTTTGAGAGAAGTAACAGTGAATCAAAACAATAAGACTGCAGAGCTAAACAGTGATCTGGATGAGCATAATCTTCACATTTTAACACTGATGTAACCTTCAAATACTAGTTATAGCAGCTTTGAATTACTTCTTCATTACAAATCAGTTACAAATCAAAAGAAATAGTAGTTAACAATGAAAGAGTAATTCAGTAGTTCTATAAATATTGTCCAATTACAAATGTAAGTTTTAAAGGTGCCTTGAATATCATGTAAGGTACTTACAAAAGTTTTCTTCAGGTGCCGAGCGACTTGTTTTGTCTCGTCAAACACATTTCATGGTAATATTGAAGCTATGCTAGCTTACATATCAAAAGTAAAACTGAAACTGAGGTACAGAGAACAGCTGGTGTTACCACTGATCCATAGCTGACTATAAGAGTCCTCAGCGCCCAGGGAAAGCCCAGACCCAGCAGCACATCAAAGATATTACTGCCAATGGAGTTGGACACAGCCATGTCGCCCATCCCTGCAGCGTAACAACATCATATGTTCACATCTTCATTTTCCTTTCATTCATTAAATATTAAACACACAAATACACACCCTGTCGGGCGACAATGAGACTGGCCATGCAGTCGGGGACACTCGTGCCAGCAGCCAGAAAAGTGATGCCCATGATCACATCTGGGATTCCAAGTGTATAGCTGATTATTGTCACCTTAAGAGAGGAAAAATGGTCATGCGTCTGTGTGTGCGTGTGTGTTTAAACCAAATATGTGTGTGTGTGTGTGTGTGTGTGTGTGTGTGAATGTGCATCATACCATCCAGACCATGAGGTAGGAGAAGAAGGCTATCCAGAGTGTGGAGGACAGGAAGGTGAGCAGGTACCAGCGCTCCCACCGCGGCAGGTTACAGTCAGGGATGGTGCAGTAAAGCAGGACACTCACAGGCCAGGAGAGCAGCCACTTCAGACGCACACACCACCCATCTGAGAACATGATGAAAACACTCATAAATGCACAAACAAGGTGAAACACACACACGCCCACCAGTTTGCCCAGAGGCGTCCTTACAGATTAATCTGAACTCTTAAATTATTCACTGGCACAGCCTGGATGTGTCCGCGACTTCTCGTGTCATCTCCTTTTAACTAACTCCATCAGCTATCAAATACTGTAAAGGATTATCTCTACAGTGCCTTGATGAATAATTATATTATTATTTATCAAAGCAGGAAGTTCTGGCTGATTCCAACGACAGAAAAAGCCTTTTAGAAGATGGACACAGTCTCTCATCTGTGCATTTTCTGTGGAGAGGAAGATTTAATTGGCTGTGGATGGCAAAAGATGGCATCCTGTGGCCAGGTACATGATCGAGCTTCAGGATTAATCTTTTTCTGTGTTTCCTGAGTTTTAAATATGTAATGAATATTAACATCATAGTGGGTAAAACTCTAGTTATTGTGAAAAGCAAAAAGTGTGTTTTTTAGTATTTCTTTGAAGCAGTATGGCCTACATGTGCATTTCAGATACTTTATATTATAAAGCTGAGTTGAGAGAGCTGAGAGTAAGTTTTGTCTCTTGCTTTTCCAAAAGACATGTTTGATAAGACTAACTAGCTCAAGTGTCGTAGTTCAGTCTTACCATATAGACATGTTTTTTTTAGCAAAAAGTTGACTTCTGTGTCAGGACCAAGTTTGGCCTAAATTTTTAGATATATTGAACTTTTAAGAGGAATCTTGTTTTGCGGCTGGATGTGAATTGCCATGAAGATGGTGTGTGGTGGTGGTGCATATATTTGACTGTGTATTGAACATATGCAATACCTGAGATTCAATCTAACGTTAGGCAGATAAACTCACATTTAAAATGATTTCCTTTATAGCATAATGATGTGAAACATATCCAAGTACTAAAACAAAATCCCAGTCGGCCTTTCTGTGAGGCCGACTCTTACCTGGCAGGACAAACGGTTTGAAAGGAACATTCTCTTCATCTTGGTCCTCTTGCTCCTCCTCCTCTTCCTCTTGCTCCTTGGGCTGTCCTCCCCCACATGTCTCCCCTACTGTCTCTTTACCCCTCTCCAACTCTCCCTCTGGTGGCTGTCTCTCTCCCTCAGCCGCCGTCCCATTCTCTCTCCCCCAAGGCCCACTAGCTCCTGAACCTTCCTCCCCTGAAGCTGCCCCCTCCTCTGGGCCAACCCGAGCCCGAATCAGCCTTTGCCTCTGTGGGTGGTTGGTGGGGGAAGTCAGGAGAAATTTAAGAAAAGAAAGAACTTTATTCAGGAGAAAACAAAAACACATGAGAAACACTGCAGCAGGGTTATGGAAATGAAGGTAGTTAAGATTATTTGAACTGGCAGGAAGAGTGATTATGCAGCTACGCAAGTCTTCACATTCACCAGAGGGGATTTAGAAAGCTTTATTTTGGTGGGGTGGGGGGTGGGGGTGGCATGGAGAGAGCAGGCATAGCATTGGCAGGTGTGCTTTAATTTGATGCTGGAAATGGCAAGCACAGAGAGAAAGCTGAGAGAGTGAGGAAGCAGATTTGGAGATTGAGGTCTTGTCTGCTTTTGTGTCTGGGCTAATATTATGCATTAGGCTGCACTCTGTGTTGGTGTGATTTCTTTGTGGGCTTATTAGATGGCATCTGTGTAACAATGGCAAACAGGATGTTGTTTGATATGCCAGTACACATCTCCCCGTGTGCCAGTTTGTCTGCTATAGATGCACCAATTTAGTGTCTTCTTATTCCAGTACCACAGCTTTGGGTTCCTGCTGATGCTGTGTGCTTCTCCCTAGCTAGTTCTATGTTTCAAGAAAAAGAAAAGAAAACCACTGAATTGAAGTGTCCATATTTAAATGTGGCAAATCTACATTAAAATACCCACCAACCCGGCCGAAAAAGCCAGGGCAGCTTGATGTTGTGCAATGGGTGTGAGCATGTGCAGTGTACCTCGCTGATGACCATGCGTCCTGCCATGCGTAGGTGGGTGAAGGGGGGGAAATGCGGGGTGATGAGAAGGCGAGAGGCTTGCCTCTGACAGAGTCAGTTGATGGGGGTGCGAGTTCAGTAGCTCATCCACCATTACGACCCCTGAATCCTGACCGGCCACCACACATGAGTCTTGGGGACAGAAGGAAAAAAAGCAGAAAAATGTTTAGTGGGAGATAAAAGAAGACAGAGGGGAGGACAAAAAGGACACAGTGTTAAGTAGAGAATAACTTTTGTTCGTCAAAATGGTCTAGTTCTATTTCAGCCTGTTGGAAATCCCCAGGAGAACACAAGAAGCTTTTGACTGACAGCTTAAACTGTGTCACTAGGTCTGCTGGATGCTGCTCAGAGGCTTGGCAAACTTTTTCCTGTTTTGGATGTACAAGCGCACACGTACAAACAGGTCCCTTTTCACCTGGTTTCAGCGGCACCATGTCATTGTCGCCGTCTCCGGCGTTTCCGACAGCAGTCATCCGTCGCAGACCGCTCAGACACGGCTGACCGGCCCTGCTGCAGTGTCTCTCCACCAGGCAGCACAGAGATCTGTTAAACCTACACAAAGCACAACACATGAAGATGCTGCCTATGGTACGTATAAAACATGTTGTGGCTTTAGGTTGGAAATGTGAGCAGAAGCAAAGACTCACTTCATGATGATTATATAGAGTCCATACATAGAGATCAGGATGATGGTCTCCCACCTGAAACATGCACACAAATACCACCACAGATTCACAAATACCCACACAATCATCCAACGCACACCGGCTGCAAAAAAAGTTTACCACAGTCTTACCACAGGACTTTTTCATCATAGATCACCTGCAAATAAAACAAAAAACAACTTCTATTAGTTTTTTAGAAACATATTTAAACCATAACTCACTGCGAGAAGTTGCAGTATAGTGTGTAGTTTTTCCTATACTGTTAGCCATATACTTTATATAGTAATTAAATCAGACAACTAAAAAAAAAATTATTTGGCGCCCTTCACTGTGCACACATGAAAATCTGATCTACAGATTTTGAAAGGTGGAGCTGGAGTAGAGGCGGGTTGCAAAATGGCTTGCAGATGTGCAGCAAATGTAGGGCTGCTAAAGTACCGATAAAAACAGATGTTATATGGAGAATTACCAGTGTACCAGAGTGTGAGCCGTGACTTTGTATCCTACTTGATTTATCAATTAAAATATATACTTTAGATGCACCAGTTTAACATTAAAGTGATCTTTCATTTGCTTTTATTCTTGCACTAAAAGGTGCTTCCTTTCAATTGTAGGAATAATGTTACATATAATGGTGAGTATTTCAGGACTTTTCATCAGTACTGAGTTTTTTACTGTAGAGATTTCTCACCAGAATAAGCACCACTATGGAGAGGATGTAGAAAACAGCATCACGGAACAGAGGCCACCAGCTCAGAGCAATGGGCTGCAGAGAGAAAGGAAACATGAAACACTGTGAAGACTCCGTCAGGCAGAAAGGGGTGCTCTGTAGTGTGCGTACCTGTCCTGCAAAGATGCCACAGATGCCGATGATAACCAGGATGTTAAAGACAGCTGATCCCACAATAGTTCCCACACCGACGTCACCCTTTGTGATAAACACGCCTAAGTCCAGAATAAGAAAGATCAAACTGAAATCATGCACACGCGTTTTATCTGCAACAGTGTACAAATTAAGAGTTTCTCAACAGAAGATAAACACAGTAATTCAGCTTCAGTTGACACCCAGAGGGGCTGGCCTGATGTCTTTGATGTTTTGTAATATTTACTGCCTTATTGCCTAAAGTCAACTAAAGTCAAAGCAAGACTTTTTCTTTCAAGATTAAAATATATTGTATCAGAGGCCGTTTTTGAGGACATTTCCAAAGGCAACATTGATTTAGAAGCAAGGCTTTCATTTATACAAACTGTAGGTCAACATTTGTTTCAGAAAAAGCAGAAAAAAGTAATTAGTAGTTAGTCTCAATAAAGGATCAGAGTCACAATACGATAATATCACAATATACTGCTAACAATAACAATGGCTCGTGCTACAGTGATGCTGCAATACCTGATACAAGACAGTTATATCTGATATGTTATATCTGTGTAAAAGAAGAAGAAAAGAAAATAATGCTAAAAGGCAAAATGTAGAAGTGATGTATTTAATTATTGTACTGTAGAGTCACAGTGTGTGGGCAACATTATTATATAAGCAGTTACACTTACTGACATGCTGTATATGCTTGTTTGTGTTTAACGTAATTTTTTAACTGCTGTAACAAGAGAATTTCCCACATCTGGGATAAAAAACATACATCTTATCTTATATTATATTCACCTTGGAAACGTTTATTCCTTTGAACTGGTTGAATTTTTGACATGTCTGAGCTTAATGCACAGACCTGGACTTAGATTAACGTACTTATCAATAAGCTTAGAGTGAAAGTCCCAGAAAAAGGCAACAAAGAAACAGAGCTGGGGATGACAAGCACAGCTTAAAAACACAGAGACTAACTCAGTGAACACACAGAGTATCTGACAGAGACTACAATGGAGACAGGACTGTTTACTCAAAGAGGGAGTGAATGAAATGAGACACAGGAGCACACAATCAAGACAATGATGCAGGGGAGTGAGTGAAACTCAAAACAAGACACAAGAGACAACTAACTAACAAAGTAAAAATAACAACAGAACCCAACTAAACACAGAGATATGAAAGCTCACACTAAAAATAAAAACACAACACAGGGGGAGGCTGGAATAATGAGCTGAAAACAGAAAACAAAATACACGGACAAACACAACCCTCCACTAGGAAAACAGTTAAGTAAACACAGAACCATAGACTCTGGAATAGCAGGAAAAATCTGAACATAAACTCCAAAATATAAAATAAAGGTTCCAAACTACGACAATTTTATTTAAAAAAAAGTGAAAGTTGATTTACTGAAACACTGCTTATGATTAAAAAAATTGCTCCACAGTGACATGATAAACCATCAAGCAAAAATAAATGTTGTCTTCTTGACATCTATGATTAATGATAAATGGCTGAAATTAATCACTGCTGGCTCCCTATGTGCACTTTTCTCTGTCCTGATTAGACATTGTCTCTCCGATTGCCTCTAATTGGAGCACTGATGGCAGAAATATTGATCTAACCGCTGGAGGGAATGACTAACTGGGATACTGACCAATCAAAGAAGTGAAGAGCTCAGGGGCGGAGCTCCCAGCTGCCATGAAGGTTGCCCCGGCAACATCCTGACTGAGCTGAAGGTTCTAGTGGATGGAGAGGGGAGATTAAACAGGCTTAAGGATCAGAATGGTCATATTTGGTATTCTTCTGTCACAGGACTGATCCTAATAAATACGGTGTGTTTATCCAGAGCATGCCGTAGCCAAAGACCTCTACTGCTGTCCAAAAACTACTATAAAAACATCAACTAAGGTTACATTTGTCCAATGAACATGACCACTAGTTTATAATTTAATACCACAAGGCTTAAACAGAGAGTTCTGATAGACTAACACACTATTGTTTCATGTCTTTAGAGATGAATTACAGCCAGTAAAGAAAATACACTCGCTTCTTACCCTTTAAAGGTTTTTTTGTTTTGTTTTTTACTTAATACCTAGAGTAGAATGGAAAACTATCACTATTACTTTACTTTCAGCCATTATAGATTTGTGCATCATACCTCTGACACTTTTTCCAGTGATGGCACAAAGTAAACATCACAGACAATGGCCAGTGCGTGAAACATGTAGATAGCCTGAGAAATACAGCAAACGCATTACTGAAGATTTGGTTTAAGATGAAAATAAGAGAAAATACAGCTTTTTATTATGTCAAACGCAGGCTTTCAGACAAAGGTGATACTCACACAGAGAACATGAAGGAGGACTGCACCCTGTCTCCTTTGATCCACAGTAAAGATGTCTTCAGGAAATTCACTGATAGCTTGGGAAAAGATGGATAGAGTGTAATCTAATGACGTGTGGAATTAGGTAACACTGTTGGACAACAAAAACCAGTTACCAAGTATTCTAATACATTACATTTTAAACACAACTCCCTAAAACCTGCACTTTGATCTTCTGATATCTGAAGATTATTTTGTCACGTCTCAAAATTAACTCACAGTGACTTTAACACACTTTCTTTAAAGGAGGATTTGTTCCCTTGGAGTTCAGAGAACAGCCTCAGGAAGGTGGTTAAATGAAGGCTGTGATTAGAATTATAACTCAGCTCCACCCTGAACCTGCGGGCATTTATCCTTGCATGCGTCAGATCTAGAATTTGCGTATCTCAGTTTGTTGAATGTATCCTGTATCTTGTCTAGACACAGCTTGAGTTTAGAGTCACAAAACCAGGAGTCCAATTGCATTACAGCTGTATTTTCCATGCTCCTCTTATGACTTCACACTATCCCTCACGCCATCCAAAAACAAGTGTTTGTATTGACTTTCTTTGTCAGTTCTTCTAAAAGCAATTCCAATTATATTGAAGTTCAGGGGCATCAAATTTAGCTGAGCGTCACCATGCGTCACAGTCTTTCTCCTCCCAGCAGAAAGCGATTGTTTTGCTTGGCTGCACTGTCTTGCACATAAGCTCATAAATACCACAGCTCACTGCAACATTTAAAAAGCTTTTTTTCATGATACAGACGCAACAATAATCTGAAAAGCAGCCTCCCAAGTGACTTCCCCTCAAGGTTTTCTGATTTAACTGTACGTCAGATTTTTTAAACCGCTTTTAAAAGTGAAAGAGATATCAATGTGCAGTTAGAGGCAAACACAAATCACACCTAAGAGGCAGAAATGGTGTGACGTTGGTTTAATTCAGATCATGATCAAACTGTATATTTTTAGCATCAGAAACCAAATGATGCTCTTAAAAATAGAAATATGATAGTTTGAACAAAGCTTTTAAGTTGATCTGCACTATATTTCCGTGAGGCAGGAACTTAATTCTGACTGAATATAGCTCAGTGTGTTCTGTAAAAATCTCAAGCAGCCAAACAGATCCAAGCATGCATAAGCAATGGTAGAGCGGCTGATGAGAGGTTACTAATCAGCGGGTCATTACCACAAGCGGGCACTTTGAACAGCTCCAGATGCACACTACATCAAACCACAAACTCAGTTTCCTAGCAACCATCAAAGACCTAACTGTTTTTAAAACATATATATGTGCTAAATTTAAAGAAATGAAGTGAGAAGTGGACCAGAGGAGTAAAGGAATGCACAAGAGGAAATAGTTCTTGATTTAAGGAGATAAACGAAGATGGCACACTTTGACTGCCATAAACACACAAGGGCTCAGGTCAGGTGATTGTACACTCAGTGCCATGGTTATCCAAACCTGAGCTCGTTCTAGCTCAACACACTGATGCAATTAGACTTTTAAAGTTTTGTAAAGATAATCTTCCTGTTGGCGCATCATGCACCCCTATAAACAGAGTGCATGTGAAAGACACAAACACGTGGTAAAGCACCTCACCAGATCTAGAAGCACCCCCAGTCTGGTTGTCTTCTTTTTGCTGGATGAGCTCTCTTTTGAATAAGGAGCTGCTGTGATCCACAGTTGGTCTATGGTAGTCTAAAAAGAGTCATTCACATATAAATACAGTTAAGCTATTTGAGGATATAAATTCAACATAACCTTTTATGTAACTTTAATGTGTTTCTTTACTAGTATCTCGCTAAAATAATCTGTACAGCTGCAACGTGACATTTGCCTTAATACTGCAATTTGATTTATTATAGCAAATAATGAAAGTATAGGAGTGGTTAAGACAACTTTAAATCAGAGCCTTTATACACACCTGTAACATCACAGAAGTGAAAGATCCAGGCGGCTGCGATCAGACCGACTCCACAGACGCAGAAACGCGGGAGGAGGCGCGTCTGCCTCGGTCTTCTCGGAGCCTTCATCCCGCCTGCTGCCGCCGCTCGTCGGCTCTCCGCTCAGAACATGCCGCTGCCCCTCTTCCTCGGACTCCTGCTCTCAGACCGAATACAACTGGCCTGTTGATCTCTTATTCTGATTTATTGTCTATCTTTCTTTGCTCCATCCAATAAGCAAGCGGATGTTAAACAGGTTCGGCCTGTCCACAGCATCTCCGGGAGTCAGTCAGCACTAACCGTGCAGCATCCACACGCTTCACATACATCCAGCGGATACGTGCACACAATAAATCAGCCAGCGCCTATTTGATAATATCCCCTCTTTCCTTCTGCCCTAAATCTGATCTGCTGTTTATGATTTTCCCGTCGGGGAGGAGGGGGTTTTTCCTGGACCTACAGACTAGAGCGCCTTCAGCTGGGTGGGGCGACGCGAGTGAAATACTGATAACACGAAGCAATGATTCAAGTATCACGTGAAGCGCGCGGGACCGGGATTCTGTGGGGTGAATGAGAATATTTTCCAAAAGTATTTCTTTAAAAAAAAAAGAAAATTCAAAGGGTTAAAGGGAGTAAAGCGTCTGTGTGAAGTAAGGTCCAAAAATAAGATCAGAAAGATGCTGAATAAAGACATATACGCAATACAACTTAACATAGATGATAAGACAATGAAATGAGATAAAAACAAAAAAAAAGTGAAAGTAAAAAAGATGCAAACTGCAAACAGAGCCATAACATCTATAGTTTATTCGTTTTTGGGGGGCTTCTTTTATTCTTAGTGTCCTTTCACTGAAAATATTTGGATCTGGTCTGCTTTGCTGTTAAGTATGGAAGAGGAAAAAAGTGCGCACGTCTTTTTTTTTGTTTTCCAGAATTCCGAGAAAAAAGTCAGAATTCTGAAAGTCAGAATTCTGACTTTTTTCCTCAGAATTCTGAGATTAAAGAATTCTGACTTTATGCTCAGAATTCTAACTTCAATCTCAGAAAATTAAAGTCAGAATTGAGATTAATCTCTTATTTCTCTGAATTCTGACTTTAATCTCAGAGTTCTGAGAAAAATGTCAGAATTCTGAAATTAATGTAAGAATTCTTTTTTTATCTGAATTCTGAGATTAAAGAATTCTGGCTAATCTCAGAATTCTGAGACTAAAGTCAGAATTCAGATTTTTTTTCCTCTGAATCCTGACTTTAATCTGAGAAAAAAGTCAGAATTCTGAGATTAAAGTCAGAATTCTGCCCTTTTTCTCGGAATTCTGGAAGAGGAAAAAAGAAAAAGAAAAAAAAAAGACGTGACCACTTTTCCCCCCCAGTGGCCCTAATCCTCTTCTGTAGCTAAGAGACTTGCTTTTGCTCATATGATTTTTTTGATCAGCACAGCCTCTAAATGCTGTTGGTTTAGAATCTAGATGTTTCTGTATGTCATAATAGTGCAATAGACAGTCAGCAAACTCATGCAAGACCCTGAGGCTGAAGCAGCTTAATGCATCATGAGAAGTTTTATTTGTTTGTTTTCTGAACTCATGTTTACAAAAAAAACCCTGAAATACAAGAGTAGACCAGAGGGAGAGTTAAGCTCAAATGGGAGGCAAGGCCCCATATTGTACACTCCAGTAGGGCTGTAACATCAGGTGGGCGCTAGTCCACAAAGTGGTGATGGAAGAGAAGTCAGATGTTCCTGCAAAGCATCCTGAAGCCACAAAGGATATAATCATGAGAATGAAGATGCACAGCATAAAGAAACCCACTCTCCAGATCGCTTTCTCCAAGGTACCTGGGCATCTTTACAGGATTGAGAAGCAAGAGGGAGAATAATGAGCGAGAAAATGAAACATGATGCCTCCATCACGTACAAAATCTTATCTGAGTACCTTTTAGACTGAAGGTTAACTGCGGGAAGATGAGGTTTCAGCAGCTCCTCAGTCTTAGCTTCCTCCTGCAGACACTGTAGCAGGCATTATTAATGTGGTATTTCTAACTCAATTTCTCTAGTTTGTATTTATTTTATTGAACTTCATACAGACATCTGCATTTCCAAGATTTGTGGAGTCTGTCATGCCGGTATTCACTTCAGCTGTTGAGGCCAGCAGTTTAATTTCCTCTGCAAAGGACAGAGGGCGGTTGGGCACTCGTTCCTTCTCTCTCATCAGGTCACTAAAAACAGAGTGACGCAGTACATTATGAGCTCTCCCACTATATTGTATAATCTTTTAAAGCAAGAGGATCTGTGAGTCAGGATTACAATGTGGCCTCATCTCGTCTGTCCTCCAACTGCTTACTCAGCTCCTGCATTGTCTGCCTGAGGTCCTGTAGCACAGACACAGGGCCAGACAGTAAAACACCTTAAAAGTTTATAAGCCAGAATTGTGCAAATGTTGCAAGGGCATACATGCCAACCTTCCCGATTTTTCCGGGAGAATCCCGAATTTCAGTGTCCCTCCCGAAAATCTCCCGGAGCCACCATTCTCCCGAATTTCTCCCGATTTTCCACCAGGACAACAAAATTGAAAAACCATATATCGCAGAATTGATAGCGCGGCCCAGCCAATTTCAGTTTCCAACAGTGGCGGCAGCTACTTAGTTTTAATATTACTCTTATTACTCTTTCTGGGTCGCAAAATAAACTTTTACACATTTTCAGGCGAGAATGTAGCTGTGTAAACTTCAAATATCTGAGCCGAGGAGAACAGCGAACTCCCGGCACATCGTCTTCAAACCCCCGCGGTCTTTCGCTACTCAGATTAAACATGATATATAAGTCACTTTGATAACTTAAAACTGTTATTGTTTGACTTTTTTCAGTGTTTTATTTGTTCATGAGTAAATTGCTTTGGCTGAGATTAAAGTTATTAGATTAGATTCAATTTAACTTTGTTAATCCCTCGGGAGGGGTCCTCCGGGGTTTTCACACAGGTGAATAAATGTCAAACAGAAAACTGATTAAACAGAAGTGTGAGATGGTCAAGAATTTACGGCAGCGTCACGTTTATATTTTAGATAGCAAGGAGCAGGCGGCAGAATTTCACTCCACCGAGCGAGCTCGTGACGTAATTCTGAAGGCTAGACTGTCCAATTTCACAGTCGCTCACTTCCGGCCTACCCGGCTTTCGGAGGACCCGGCCCACTTAGATCACGAAGGTCGAGTCCTGAGGAGGATGCAGCCTCTGAATTTGGACACCCCCGCTGTTTCAGGCCAGCCAATAATAACGGTGACATTTAACTAATTTTATCCAATAAATAAACACTGTAAAATTCAAGTTTTTTGCATATATATGTACATGTATACCCCCCCCCCCCCCCCCCCCCCCCCCCCCAACAGCCCTTTTGAATGTCTCCCTAATTCTGAGGTTTCAAGGTTGGCAAGTGGGGACTCTTTGTGAGCATGGCCTATGGACTGATTCCAAATGCAGTATCACATTTCAGGAATCTCTGACTCTCACACTGAAGATGAAGCAGTAAGCACTAAAAGACAATCCCTCCACCAAATAGACTTTAAGATGAGTTTTTCTTCAAAGATTCATGTCCAGTTTCTTTTATTTCTAACTAAAAACATTTTTAATCAAACAGTAATTGTGACCCACAACTACTAACTGCGTGCTCGGCTTGCAGGCACACAGCATGTTTAAGATCTCCCCGCTGACTTTCAGTGATGTTTAAGTCATAAAACTGTGAGAGCTCCTCCAAAAGCGTCAGCTTACAACTCCAATCAATCACATAATACATCACATAATAATCTCTGTAATATTCTGGATATTTATTATTGAGCTATTTGTATGTATTAGAGCTGTTTCTTATATTAAGCAATTTAGTTCAGTCTGTTACTGTTCTTATTGTCTTGAAGCAACTGTAACCACATAACGTCCTTTAATAAAGTATTCTGATTGTGATGAAAGCTGATGTCTGCTTTGCATCAATACCCAACAGTTCACACAGTCTTCTTATTGACTTGCTTTTTCTTTCTTCCAAATATATACTTGATGATACTGGCTAGACTTTTTATCTCTCTGCATCTCTGACTTATCCAGATGTTTTCGTGAAGTGACTGCAAGTAAGGATTCCTTTGGAGGACTCTTCCATGCAGGCTGTGTTTGCACATCTGAACTGCACAGTGAAATAGTGCACCAACTCTCCTCTGTCAGTTAAAATTTCCAGCAGCTCTTTTGAATTCATGACGTTGATTTGTTTTCCTTTCTTGCACAGCAGGGGTGCAGTTTTAGCTCAAAGTTTTCTAAGCCTTGCAGATATTGTCTTGACTTTCAGAGTCCCTTTTAACTGTCGTTTCTCAGTGACTTGTCAGACAACTGAAAGTTGGAGGTACTTTGATCTTTTTAAAAGCCTTCCCTTTGATGCCCTGACAGTCTTTTCAACTATGGCACTTTTTGACCTGTCAACAAGTCAATTAAGGCCCAAAGAGTACCCAGACTTTTACATGCAACTGTGTATTTGCAGATCCCAACAGCTCCAATGCAAGCTCACACATCAACACTCAAAGGAAATGTCTCTCTTGTCAATAGTCTGCCAATTACTGACACAGTTTGAAATCCATGTGATAAAGAGTTGCATCACATGAATAAATTGCATAAATTATACTTTTTTTGATGAGATATCAGTGGATAAAAACATTATTACCTTTATATTGTTGAAGCACTCTTCCACAGTTTCATTTAATTGATTCAACTGCAAGTCTATCTATAAAGAAATGGTAAAATAATAAACAACAGAGAACTGTGACAATCTTTACTGTTAATGTTTGTGAGAAAATCTGAAACTGGTCAGTCACTGCTTTGTATTGACATCAGTGCTGATCTTACACTTGCCTGATGAATAGCCTCATTCTTGTGCTCCAGTTTTGACTGGTCCTCTTCCCTTTGAAACTAAAAAAACACACAAAAAACAGAAGAAGATAAGATTATCAAAATACTATATACTCTTTTCATTCAGGTTTGTCACGTGAAACCAGTGTGGACGTTCTTTACATCTGCATTATTTTTTAAAGTCTTCCGGTTGTATAGAAGACTGTGGAAAAACAGCACTCAGCTTCCTTGATCTATGATATGACACCCTCCTTGGATCTTTATGAGCTCATTAATTTTAGGTCATTCTGAATAAAACATTCATTTTGTAGATTATGGACATTATTAGAGCCAAAAAAGAGGATAATACACAGTATTCTTATTTTTAAATAACTTGTCAATCACATAGGAATGGGCTGTCCTTGTTTTTGCAGTCAGATACACTCCTTGTTTGCCACATTCAGTTTCAAAACTATAATAAGGCAATGAAAAACACTCAGTTGGAGGCTTCATAACTTTACTAATGTGTGACATCGAGGTGGCTATAACCATGGTGGATTTGATAACGTTACCTTCAAGTCCTGAATTTCAAACTTGAGGTTGCTCAGTGTGAGCTTGTCCTGGTCTATCGCTTGCTGGAGGCTTTTGAGCTGAAAAAAATCAATTATATTTAGATTTAGACACTGCTTTCCAAGTTTCTGCAAAACTTAAGATGTCAAAATTGAAACCCAAAAGCAAAATTCATCCAAGATAAATAAGCATGTATCACTGCACATTGAAGCTAGTGCTATAAAATATGAGTGTTTAAAGTTGTTACTGAATGTGAAAAGTAATGCATATCTACCTCTGCAGTTAGTTTCTCATATTTTTCCTTCATCACGGTGGATTCCTTCTCCTACACAAAAACATGAAGGTTCATCTGAAGTGAACTCGCTGAGAGAAACCAGCAATCAGTGCAACATTACATCTACATTTTATGAAGCTTAAATATCACTGGTGGAAATACTGATTTCAGGATCAGAATCAGAAAGGGTTTTATTGCCAAATGTTGAGCAGGTTTACAACATTAGGAAATTGCTGCGGTACTTAGTGCAAACATACTGTCATATAACTCTTAAATAAACATAAAAAAAAAAAAATAATAATAATAATAATTTGATCCACAGCTGGATTTGTAAGTTTGCTCACTGGCAAAGAAATCATAAGTCTCCAATTTTTATGGTTGTTTCTTTTAAATGGAGAGAGACAGACAATCAACTATTCAGAAAAAACACATTACATAAAAGTAGTAAATTGATTTCTGTGCCATTGAATGAAATAATAAAACATGACTTAGCACTTGGTGGAGAAACTGTTGAAGATGTTTCTTGTAGTTACCAGGTTTGCACACATGTCAGGAGGGATTTTGGCCCACTGCTCTTTACATGAACTTTCTAAATCCTTTAGGTTTCTTGGCTGCTGCTTGGGAAATCAAAGCTTCAGCTTCTTCCACAGATTTTCTATGGGACTGATAGGCTACTCCTTAACATGCTTCTTCTTTAGTCATACTGTTGTTTTGGGTCGTTGGTTGAAGACCCATCCATGGAAGGGGGTTCTCTTCCATGACTTTAGGGACTTCTCGTATTGTTAGCAGAAAAAGCATAACGATTCCACCTCTGTACCTGACTGTGGGGATAGCGCTCATTGGGTCATCATCTCTCTTCTTCCAAACGCGGCATGTCAAGTTCATGCCAAAGAGCTGGATTTTGCTTTCACCTAATCACATCACTTTCTCCCAAACCTTCTCTGAATCATTTAGCTGTTCAACAGCAAACTTAAGATGGGCCTGTACATGTGCTTGCTTGAGCAGGGGAACCTTGCGGGTGCTGCAAGATCTCAATTTATTACAGTGTTGTGCCAATATACCAGTTTTAGGCGGAGGACCAACAGTTGTCACCTTCTCACAACACTTCTTGCTGATGGATGTGTAGTCTCTACAATCTTGTCCATCTTGTCCTTTTAAACCTCTTTGGTCTTGCCAATGGTAGTAGAGAGGTCAGAATCAAAGAAATTGATTCTGAGGATAGGACTGCTTTACACATATAACAAGTCAAGATCAGGTGTATCTGTTATTGATTGACTGTAATCTGTGTACCACATTGGCTCACATCTCTCCATTAAAATGAAACTACCATAAAAACTGTTTATTTCACTGTAAGTGAGCAAACTTACAAATTCAGCTGGGGATTAGATAATTCCTCTACTATATTTCAAACACTTCTTACGAACCAATTCACGGATCTTTTCTTCATTCCGTCTATGTGCCTCGAAGTCATCTGCCAGAGCTATGCAAGGCTCCGCTTCAGTCTGTTGCAAGTCTTGGAAAACTTTCTCCATGCTGGAGACACACAGCGACAGTTTTAAGCTTCTGACCACATTGCTAAAAAAAAGAATCTAATAAATAAAATCACCATATAAAAAAACCCAATGTACAATTATCCAGTAATAACAACTGACTTATAATAGGTTTAAATTAAAAAACAACAAAAAGTATCTTTGATTTATTAAAACAAAATCCAACAGGTGGGAGAGATCTAACAGCGAGATGCAAAGTATTTCACAGGCAACAATAAAACAGCAAGATTAATCTGAAATTAGTAAAATATTAAAAACTCAACCTGATAAAGTACTGGATTGTTTCATTAAATTCCAAGCAAGAATTAGGCTACGTTCACACTGCAGGTCTTAATGTTCAATTCCGATTTTTTGATCAAATCTGATTTTTTTTGTCTGGTTATTTACACTACAAATAAAATGTGACAGCAAACGCGCTCTAGTGTGAACCCTCAAAGTGGGTCCACACTAGAGTGCGCAAAAGAAGACGTCACATACAACACGCTCTGTTTAGACCCAGACCAAACAGTATTGTTTGACTGATGGCCGTTAATATAAAGACTTGTTTCGGACTTTATGTTTTCCAATTTTGCTTTAAGTTATAAAGTTATTTTGTTATTTACATATGGCCTAATAATGATCCTTATTGCTGTTTTAGAGAGGAGCGGTGCTTCAAAGGATAGTTGGAGATTTCTGTCAGAATCTGCAGATTATACAGTACAAATAAAATGTTCATGTTTCTCCAACGCTGTCTTCCCAACAGTTTCACTAACATCTACACTGGATGGCCAGGAAGCGTTCACGATGTCTTCTCGGGTGCTTCTCTGGCGCTGATAATTGGCGTCTGTCTTGTGTCAGTGACATAAAAGACGGATTTAATGCGACATGACCATTCAAACAGCAGTCGCTTTCTAAAACATCAAATATGTATCGGATTCAGTACCACATACGAAAGTGACCTAGATCAGATTTGAATATATCGGATTTGTGCTGTTCACACTGTCATACCATGATCGGATATGGGTCGCATAGGGTCAGAAAAGTCGGATTTGATGCGCTTTTGCCTGCAGTGTGAACGTAGCCTTAGAAACACTGCTGTTGTCCTCAGGGCCAAAGATAACAATCTTTCTCTTTCAGACTTTTCCCAAACAAACATAAATCACAATGTTTTAATGGAAGCCAAAATATGGAAACATGTGACACTTGCAACTGAATGCCACCAAATGGCAGGGAGACGAAATGGAAGTGACCCTTCCACAATCAACTAGTGACAGTAATCTGTCTCAACTTACGTTTCAACTTGTTTTCTGAGGGACTTATTCTCCGAGCCCAGCGTTGCCATGTCATCATCTGCAGCATCGAGCAATTTCCTCATGTCAGCATTTTGATCTCTCAGCAGACTCTGACTGTATTCCAGCTCTGCTATTTTCTCAAGCATCTCCTTTGGTGACCTGCACATGCACATCACAGAAAAAGGTCATATGCTGCACAGTAAGTCCACCCAGTTGTGTGTGTGTTCATTAAGCATCACTCACATGTTTTCCTCTATGACATCCATTGAGTTGGCGTATTCCTTACCCTGCTGTGATCAACGTATCTTTTTGTCAAAATTCATATAAAACAATGACAAAGCCACAATACATATTTTTGAAGTCAATGGTGTTGAAAGTAATTTAGATTTCAAGTACACTTTATTTACTCAAGCATAAATACATTTTTGGCAAGAAATAATAAGCAAATGCACAGGTTTCTTTTAGGTAAAGTAACAAAAATATATGTGGACAAGTTGTGCTTATGTGTGGTTTCCTCCCAAAAGACAATTTTGTGAAATGAAAAACCATGATCTACTTAATTTATCTAGGCCACTACAGTCATGTGAAAAAGAAAGTTTTCAGTCTTGTAAAAAACTAAATCCACCTTAAGCAGTAATAAATACAAGTAATTGTTTCAAATGTGACTATCAGTCTTTTACAATATTGTGCAGGGATTTTGGCCCCCTCATCTTCATGGTATTGCTTCAGTTCATTGAGGTTTGCTGGGATTCACTTATCTGCAGTTCTTTAAATGTTCTGTTAAAGCATTTTAATTTGGGATGAGGTCTGGACCTTTGTAGCACCTTGATTACTTTCTTTTTTAGCCATTGTTTTGTAGATTTGCTGCTGTGGATTATTGTCCTATTGCATGACCTGATTTCAAACAGGTTTTAGCTGTTGGACAGATGGCTTCACATAAGACTAAAATACTGGTATTTAGAGTAGTTCATTGTCCACTGCAAAACAAATTTACCACCCCTCCACCACCGTGCTTGACAGTGAACATCAGATGTTCGTGCCGACATGCTGTGCTTGGTTTTTGCCCAACACAGCATGTCACTGTGCATTATGTCTAAGCATCTTCACTTTGGTCTTGTCTTTTTCAAAGAAGTATCATTGTTTGTTCAGATGTAATAAAGCTAAGCCATGCTGACACTTTTACAGAAGAGGCTTTCTCTTGGTAACGACTCCAAAGAAGCCCTACCTGTTCATTATTTTTATAACTATACTGTCATGAACTTTAACATTTAATATGCTAATCGAGGCTTGCAGAGTTTGAAATGTAGCTCTTGGGTTTTTGCAGTTTCACTAAGCACTGCACAATCTGAACTTGAATATGCTGGGATGTCCACTCCTGGGATGATAGAGGCATTGTGTTAACACACACCTGAATGCTTCAGCCCAGTAAAATGCCTAAACTCCTGCTTTTATAGAGGTGCTGGCACTTGCTTAAGGTCAATTAATCATTTACATTTGGAGCACCTGGCTGCTACTTGCCCTATTACTCCCTATGGCTACAGTAAGGGTTTGTTAGTTAACTAACTAGTTAACTTAGTTTTTGCATCAAGTCCTTTTTTTAACATGACTGAACCAGCAATGCTTCACATAAGGCATACTTGTTTTGGCCTTGCAGGCAAGACCAGGACATCACACATTTAAGTAGAATTACATTTTGCTGTTAATGTAAATATAGATGGAGGTATGATTAAGGCCTCATTAGCTTGAAAATGAATAAAAACAGGCTCAGGCTTAGCTACCGGTTAACTTAAATGCTAATAATTCAAGCTAATAAGTTATGAGAACTTAACTGTGGTTTACAAAATGGTTAAGTTGTTTTTTAAATACAGACACACATGCACGCATTATTGTAACTTTACATAAATGTTTAAACATACTAAAATGGAAGGGGGGGAAAAGCTAATGCAAGGTAAAAACGTGCAAGCTAATGGCCAGCTTTACAATTTTTTCAGTTAGCGTTAGTTAAATTAAATTCAACTTTGCGGAATAAAGACAATTTCTAACAGAGCTTATAAAAGTGTTTCACTGCTGTTGTAGCTGTATAAAACTAACAAGCTAAAAACCTTACCAGCACATGAAAACTTTGCTACTTGGATACCTGGTCACAGTAGCTTAACTACCAAGTATCTAGCTTCCATATGAAGCTGGTTACCATGGCAGCAATTAGCTGGGCAGGCTGGGAGTTCCTCACAATGAAGGCACTTTTATCAAATCGCTTATATCCATCTAGTTTATAACAAATTCATATAGCAGTATAACTGTAAGCCTCACTGATACTGCTTATAAGGCATCAGAAAAGTTGCTGCCATGTGGAAAAAATGTAAACTGTGCTGGTAGATATTGCTGCTCGCTTCAGTTGCAATTATTAGTTCAATATTAGACAAATATGACAATTTGTTTGTGTTGTGTTCAAGAAACCTGTCTTGGATGTTTTGAGCTTTGTGGTTAACCATTCATTAGAAGATGGGTACACTTCTGTCACACAGGGATGGACATGGCCAGAGGCAGGCTGTGGGTGTTTAAATGCTTAGTTCATCCCAAAGTGGTAATAGAATATCCCGTCACAGAACAAATTGAGTCTCAGCGTGCCATACCAGTATTATTCCCATCTTATATTGTTTTATTTTGGTGAGCCTCAGTTTCCTGTCGCCTGCTGCTGTAGCCCATCTTCTTCAAGGTTCAATGTGTTTTGAGTTCAGAGATGCTCTTCTGCATACCTTGGTTGTAACAAGTAATTATTTGAATTACTGTTGCCTTCCTTTCAGTTTATGCATTTCTCTGAACTTGAGATATGTTCAGTTATTTTCAGATGGCTGTGCAGGAAACTCCAAGGGGATCAGCAGTTTCTGAAACTCAGACCAATCCATCTGGCACCAACAACAAAGCTATGTTCAGTTACTTAAATCACCTTTCTTCCCCTTTTCCATCTCGACATACATAAGTACACTGCCATACTGTTGCTGCCATGTGATTGGCTAAGATTTTATCTTTTGGTGATTTTTATAATTGTTCCCTATTTGAACAGGATCTATTTGGAATGTGGAATAAGAATTATTTTTATTAGTCAAACATGACAACAATTGCAGTTTAAAATGATGCAAATGAGAAAAAGTTAAAACTTTTGAAACCCAAAATTTAATTATTTCAGCACAACAACTTTAACAAAAATAGAATAATATTAAAATTAAACATTTCTCAGTGGTATATCCCTTCAAGCAAACACGTTTAAAAGGCAAAACCCAATAATCAACCAAACAAAATGATATCTTTTGGCAAAAAACTAACAACAGTTGTAAAGAATAATATAAAATTTAGTGACCAGTAGAAACAAACAAAAAAGGCTTGTAATCTTTCAGTACACTTAGGCCAGAAGAATTAAAATAAGAAAAACAAAAGCTGCCAAGGAGTAAAATACATGGAGGTAAAGGAAATTCATTTGGCATCAATTAAAACTGACTTGTTCGCATTCTTCCATATTATTCTGAACTGAAGCACTTGACAGGATGAAGTACACTCTAGACAGGAAAACAGTTACGGGGATACCTCCTGAAAAAAGAAAGACTCTATAGTCATCAATTATAACAGTTTGAATGTGTTTGTATGCAAAAACTGGTTAATTATAGGCAAAAACAGGATGCTCTAAAGATTTTTATATAGTATCTAACGTATTGGGTACAGAATGAGGACACAGACGCTGCTTAATGAAATATCAAGCATGGAGGCAAAACTGTTTACACATCATAAGCATGTAAATTTTAAATACTGCATTCACTAAATGTAAACTGTCATATTTTGCACTTTTTCCCACACCATTTCAGTTTTTATTTTTATTTATTTCAAATTAATGTTGTGCTGAAGACATTAAGACCGCTCCTTTGTGTCTCCCACTGTTCCACCTGCCACAGCAGAATCCAATTAAAAAGGTCAGTTTAATAAACTCAGAAGCATCCTCGGAGCAACAGCAAAATAGAGGCAAATGATTGTGTATTTTACAGTCCAATGGAGTAATCAGGAACTGCGTAAGCCACACTTTTGTAACGTTCGGATTTAGGCAGCCTCAGTGTAGGGAAAACCCAAGAAAGCAGCTATTATCAACACTCCCACGAGGCGTCACTGTCAGAGATTGTGAGTGCTTCTCAACAAGGATTAAAACTGAACGTTGTTCAGTCAAAATACATTCTTATTTCAGTGCTATTTTTAAACATATATTGTCAGTGCTCGCTTGCAAAATGAACACATTGAGTTTCTGTGTTCATTTTCTGAGGCCAGCCTTGCTGAGTGTACGGATTACCATTTAAGATCAATGTACCACCAAAAGAAGACCCTTAATTTCTTTGTCTCAGCACAGAATCTACAGAGTAGACACTGGCAGTGAGTTACACCCACCAACACATTACACAGCCACAGACAATTCGACTTTCTTCCCACTCCAAGCTACCTCTTCTTGAACTAAGATGAGTTCCCCTGCTGCTCCTGATAACATTAACCACCACCACTAAAGTAAAGACACTCGGTCTGCTCCGACCTGCAGCTGTTACCGCGAGGGCTCCAGTGATCCTGTGACCTGGAAGTTTATGCCGTCTCCTGGCAGTGGCGAGGGGATGAGAGGGCAGAGCCAGCAGATGTACCAACGCAGGCCCAGCGTGTGATGCAGGTTGCCAAAGAGTCCCAGGCTGTAGGGTCGGCGGGAGGAATACCACTCCCTGGTGGTCTGACCACGAAACAGCAGGAAGAGATGGAAGAAGAAGAAGGACGACACCAGCAGGAAACCCACCACGCATGTGTCTGCGATGAATGCGAAGGCAAAGGCACGCGCTGAGACCTGGCCTGGGGTGACGAGGAACAGCAGCACACATTAAATCACAGCAAGTGATAACAAATCCAGGCAAACTGAGGTCTGTGATTCATCTCATCACCAATCAACCAGAGGCACGAAGACAGTATCAGTTTTACTTAACCCGTAGAGTTTCTAAATACAAACTAAAATATGTATTTCTGAATAATTTTAACTATTTTTTCATAGATCTTAATAGTCAGAGATGTAAAAATAATGGAGATGAACTAACTGCATATTTGGATCTGATATTGACATTTAGCTGATTTTAATACTTTTAGTTTTTTTTTTGTGGTTACTAAGATATGTGATCAGTAATGATACCAGTCAACAGTGGGAATATCAGCCAATACCAGGCGAAATCAGACAGCAATAACGATAATTTTTCTTTAAGCAGGGATAACAGTATCCTCTTTCCTTCAGTTTTAATACATTATGTTCAGTTAGCAACATCTATAAGTTCAAACAGAGTGCCAAACAGTTAGTATCACAGTAATAATGTGCATGAGACACTCCAGATGGTACCTGAAACAAGCATGATCCAGGGTATGAGCAGCAGCAGGATGCTGTGTACTGTCACACCCTCCTTCAAGATGACAATGAAGACCTCTGCGTTCATCAGGGTGGCGTACAGGAGACCCGACCACATGAAAAACAAGCAGCTCAGGAAGTAGCGGTAATTGCGGAAGCCCACACACTGGCCAAAAAAGACGCAGTGGTGATCCCGCCGCAGCACGCACACCTTGCAGTCGTAGCAGTGGGAACAGCGGGGAGGGGTGTGCGTCTCACATGTGTAACAGTACCTTTGAATAAAAGACAGACTTTTTAATGTATGGTTTTTAGTAAATCTATTTTTATTGTGAGCATCAAAAATAAAGATTGTGTTGAGCCACACGTTAATCATTCAAATGAAAACCTGCTTCGGAATAAAGTGTGAAGCAAACTTTAGATTTGGCAAAAAGCAAAAATCTCACTTCTTTGCTGCCGTTAAATTAATTATTTATGGTTGTGGTCTCGCATTTTTCAGATTTTAGAAAACCTACAATCTGTTTCTGTTGTCAGCAGAGGTCATATTTCTTGTTAACATGTAGCACGTTATGCAATGCTAAACTTTTATCGCATTGCACAGTTGTAAACAAAGATTTACTGCACATTTAATCTGATCACTTCACTCAAACATAAACATCTCAGTCACAAATAATCTGTTAGGATTCAGTGTTTTTCCTAGCTTGTCTTTCTGTAAAGCCTAAAACAATATGCCAAGGAACTCTTGCCTCTGCCTTGCTTATACCTTATGTTGGGCAGGATAGGGAAGCATACAGGAAGTAGTTTTTCTGATTCGATGCTTTATGAAGGTTAAAAATACAAATTAGTTGCCCAGAACATTATTTAAATCAAGATGATTTTTTTCAAATCATGATGACAACAACAAACCCGAAGCGCACAAAGCAGGTAGCTGTAGATAGGTAGCAATATTAAACATACAATGTGCTGTACATCAAATGTTCATTTCTACAGCTGTTTAATCCTCACCTCCACCCTTGGCCGAGGACTTCTCCTCCCAGGAACACTCCCTTGATGCTGGGACTGGTTTTCATGAAGAGCAGGGCGTTCCAGCAGATGTTCCCCAACATGAAATACTGGGCCAGCAGGTGGATTAATTTCCACCGAGAGGACCACTGAGTCTTCTTCTGGTCTGGCTCCAGCGGAGCCTCCACCGACACCAGGTAACTCACCTCTCCGGTTATGGAGAAAACCAGGAACGTGTTAAGGACCACAGGGAGGTGGTGACACATCTTCTCCACCCTGCAAAACACCTTAGTAGCTATACTCGTCATGTTTTATTTGAAATTGCACCTAAAAGTGAATACGGATAGCGGAAGGAATGCTTTGGCCGACGCACAGCGGTAAACGTTGGCTAGCTTAACTAGCCTAAAACAATCTCAATTAGCCTCTCGCGTGAGATGAAGTCAAACATATGAAATGAAAAAAATGCCTTACGTGTCTTCCGGAAAGTTACAGTAGCATAAGAAAATAAATGGTACCGTTTTAATCTTTAAAAACCTCACTGACAAGCAGTATCCCTGATTGTGGACGGAATCTCGTCTGCTAGTAGGTGTTACATGAAAATATATCCGCAATGCAACAAAATACTTTGGTTCCACCTCTAACTTGCCATGGGTAAAACATAACTAAATTACTCTCCTTTAGCCCTTTATTTGTATATAACTGTGTTTATCGTTTTTTTCTACGTCCCAAAATGTATTTCTGTGTGCCAGCAGGCACCATTTTGGCGTAAATTTGCTTCAACCACAACCCTTTTTTGAAGAAAGAGAGAAAACAAAGCAGCTTCTCCTCTTGTTCATCTGTTCAGTTTTGTAGCAGGTGTACTTTTTGCGACAGAACTGCAAAAATATTTATATTACTTCTGATTTGAAGGTGAATTAAAATTTCTCCAAGTCAGAGAAGCTCACCTTCGGCCCTGTATCACATGAATTTTTCATTATAGAAATGATAGACTAATTTCTAATCCTGTACATCCTGGTCGCTCCTAATGAAAATCTGAGCATCTTCAACTGTCTCACTCTCACTGTCATCTTGTACATCGTACCCTTCACTCTTGCTGCTATCCTTCTGTCCCAGATCACCCCTGACACTCATCTCTGCCCACCCCACTTTGCCTGTACAGTCTTCTTCACCTCTTATGCAGTTTCCGTTGGTTTCGATGGTTGACCCCAGGTATTTAAACTTATGAGCCTTCACACCTCTACCTCTTGCAGCTTCAGTATTACACATAGATGATTATAGACGGCATTCCACTGATGCCTGCTACATCCCCTCAAAATACCAGATATTAGGTATAAAAAATTGTTTTGATTATGTTATACTAAGGGCTCACACATTTGCATAAATACAAGTTCCAATAACTTGGTTACCCACTTACCAATAAAGTTGACCTCGCTGCTGTTTAACCTCATTAGCATGTCGATATGTTGATTGGACAGCATGTCTTTGGTCCCTCCCCTGTTGAAACACAGCCTTTAATCCCTGGTAATCTCCTCATCTACTGAGAGCCCACAGTCATGGCTGCACCAAAGGAAAATTTGCCGTCTCTTGGGCGTCTGAACTGCTCAGAAAAAAACACTTTCACCAAAGAAAGACAATTCTGTGGAAATAAGAGGTTAGACCACCTAAATGGTACCATATTTGCAGAGAAGGGTGGATGATTTTGTCTTTAAACTCTTTTAAACTCTTAAAAGGTGACATCATTTAAGTGTGTATGCAGTTTTTATATGAAAAGTAATGTTCACAGTCAAGACTAGTTTTATTGGCAAGTCTAAGAAGCAGATGCTGCCATGTCATCTGGAAAAATGGGCTGTATGTAGATGGAAAGTGTGTGTGTGTGTGTGTGTGTGTGTGTGTGTGTGTGTGTGTGTGTGTGTGGCTTAGGTTATCATCCTGCTGCTTCATGACCTCTTTCTCTTACAGTGTTAACAAGCCAGTGTTGTTGCAAGATGACCCTTCAGCTCTTCACAGTCAGGATCATCTGTAAGTTAGCGAGATGCTTTCTCAGTAAGTGTTTTTTAAACTCCAAGTTTTTATGTGTGTGTCCTATTCAAGAGTGATGCACCTGCAGCAACGCTGGCAGGAGCTGAAGGAAAGAGAGTACACAGCCCAGCAACAAAACAGGCAGCTGCTGCAGCAGTTTGAGAAGGCCCAGGACACACTGAAAGAGATGTTGGCCCGCAATGCTGCCATGAAAATGATTCGGGTGTGTAGACGTGCAGAAAACAGACTCATTAAACACACTAGAAGAAATCTATTCTTTCCTCGTGAAGCTCTTAAAATAAACTATTGCTTTGACCCCTGCAGATGGAGTATGAGAGATACCTGGAAGAGAACTCCCCCCGCTGGCAGCAGCAACTTAAGGAGAAGAGACAGGCAGCTCAGAAGAAGGTACAAGTAATGCACAGCATGGCGAGCTGATTATTCACAAAGTTAAAGTGTCTGGTCAAAATGTAGAGCTGGTTCTGTATTTGCTGCTTTACTTGCAGTTGTGTTTACAGACACTCTCGTTGGCATGAATGTAATTCTGGGCTTCTAATTATTATTTTTTTCCAGGGTAGAATGATTGTACAGCATACATGTTTAATAATGACTCTAAAGAATTGGGTGCACAAGTTTGAATTTATTTTAGATCTTTTCTAATCCACACAGGGTCAAAATTATACATATACACGTTTGAATTTTAATGGTGCTGAAGCTTCTACAATGTCTTTTAACACAATTGACCACATCTGGTAGCTTCTCTTTGCCTGCATGAAAAAGGACTCACTAGACTCAATGAACAATGGGAAAGTCCAAAGAACTTTGGGAAGATCTATAAGGGAGATCTGTAGATTTACTTTTTGGGAATGTCTATTGGAACCATTTCTAAATACGTGTAGATTCCAGGATAATCAGTTTAATTAGTTATATTTAACTCAATTTATTCAGATTTATTCACTTTGCTGGGATATTCAGGAACAATCCAGGAACCACAAAGGCTCAAGCCTTCCTTGAACTGGAAAACTGCTGGTACACCAGCTTCACTTCCACAGTGAAGCTAATTTTAAGCTTCTGGAATGGCCTTCCCAAAGCTGGACCTCAACCCTATTGAAAATTCATGGATGCTTGAAAGTTGAGTCAATGCCAGGAACCAACCAATTGAAATGAACTCTACCAATTCAGCAAAGAGGAGTGGTCAAATATCCAACCATAATTATGCCAGAAGCTTGTTGATTGCTGGTTCATCTAACCATGTGTTAGTGGGGGCGTGCAAATTTGTGCACCCAATTCTTTAAATATGTATGCTTTACAATCATTCCACCCAACAGTTCAAAGAAATCATGAAACAATCAAAATGACAGTGACGTTCATGCCCATCATGAGTGTATGTATATTTCTGATCACAGCTGTATGTGATAGAACTTTCAATGTTTCCACTTCCTCTCACCTCAAAATGACAAATGCAAGGAGATTAAGAATATCCATGTTCCAAAATCCAAAGTCATTTTTCTTTATTTACAGCTGATGCCATGTCTTCCTGACAGTGTATTAAAGAAACTGTTTCTTCAACAGAAAATGGACGACTATTTGAAGTCATGTTTAAAGAACACGGACGTGATGAAATCTTCTGCCGGTAAGTCTTTATGCTGTGGCTCACTTTAGGAAATGACTAGATCACAATTGTTGTTTAGTGGTAATAATGTGGTCTCATGTGTTATCTTGAAGATTGAGGTGTTCAAATATTTTATTTAAAGTCCTGTGTTAGTGTGACAAACACCAGTCTAACATGTATCCTTGTTTTCAGGTCCACCCACGGAGCCACAAAAAACTGCTACACCTCAAGGTTACTCTGACTACAACCAAGATGACTCCTCCCATCTTCCCCACACGCAGTCCTCCTGGTTGAGCCGCAGTCAATCCCAGATAGCCAGATTTCCTACCAGAGTTCCACCCATCATTCCTCACCCATATCCGCTTTACTATCCTGCCTCCGCACCCGGACAGTACCATCATCCCTGGCACAGGCAGGATCTACAAGGCAGGGCTTCCCTACAGCCTGACTACCCCTGGTACCAGCCTGCTGGTGCAACTGGAACTCCATCATACTCCGAGGCCCTGTGGGGCCAGCTTTATATGGCGGAGCCTTTACGTGACTCAAGGGTTTCACAGACTGTAGGAGAGGACGATAAAATGAGCAGAGTGCTGAGCTCACAGAGGGAGAGGAGTGTCAGGAGCAGCAGTAGTCGTTCGTCCCTCGAGTTAGATGTTAAACCAGGTGAATACATAAAAATAAATACTTTTCTTACACGAGTCTTTGTGCGCATTGAGCATGTGTGTGGACTTGTTTTGTGTTCGTACATTCTGTATCCAGTCCGTCTGTCCAGCAGTCACAGTGAGAGCAGTGAGAGTGGCAAGGATTCCAGCAAAAAGGTGGGGAAGGAGAAGGGAGGAAGAAAACAACGTGTCTCTTCAGACAGAGAGAGATGCAGCCCTCAGGAGTAAGCAGCATTCTTGTAGATGTGACTTTGAATTCATTGGATCCCACTGATGCATCATCTCCCCTTAGTTTCTTCCCTTCATGCTGCACCAGTCTGCTAAATGTGTTCTGAATATCCTTCATCAGTGCCCCCCTCAATTTAGAGGCGCATTCCTGTCTCCTTTTTTTTTTCTTTAAAGTAGTTGATTTATGTGTGTCCTAATCTTTCTGGTGCAATTACTTGCCTTTGATCACAGCACAGACAGAAGCTGCAGGAAAAGAGAGCACAGAAATGACAGTAAAGGTCAAACTGGCTGGACATGAAGCTGGGGATTTGATGGCGTGTGGCAGTCATACTAACAACTTAACACTAACCCACATTTTATAGAAAACATCACGTTCTTGTTACCTCTTAATTTTATATAAATAAATGTAAGTTTTTAAAAAATGTGTATTAGTTAAATGGCACATGCTGGAGAGGAGGTCACAAAAGATCAGAAACAAGTGTTTCTTAATACTTACTACTGTTTTAGACTGGCAAATTCATTCATCCATTCTTCCATCTTTTAGGTTATCTGGGAATTCGAGCGCCATTCACATTCCCTCAGTTAAAGTGGCCCAAAGTTCAGAAAGCAATGCCTCCTCAGAGAAAAGCCTGAGGAGCAGTAGGAGAAGGACAAAGAGAAGTGGGGATCTTTCTGTTCAATCACCAGGATCTCAGAAGGAGGCAGAGGAAAGGACTGCGAGTAAGGGAGGTGACTCCGAGAGTCAGGACACTGGTGAGGAGTCAGGAAGTTTGAATGAGGCATACGAGGGTGAAAAAGCAGGAAATCAAAATCATGAAGAGAAAACAAACAGATGCAAAGAGTCAGGATCCCAGCGGGAGAAGGAATCAGAAAGTGACAGTGCAAAGAATAAAAACAATGATGCCAGTGAAGTAGAAGAACAGGACAGTAGCAGCGCTGAGCAAAGCACCACAGGAGAAAAAGTTGAAGATAAGACAGAGGAAGACCTGGAAGCTAAAGAAGACGGTGAAGAAAAAGAGAAGAGTCAAACAGATAAAGAACAAGATGACAGTGATATCAAACAAGGTGATGGTGCTTCTGCCAAGGACGCAACAGAGGAGGAAGCAGAGACATCTACAGATGATGAAATGGAGGAGCAGGGAGGTGAAGAACAGTCAATCAGGCTGAAGGATGAAGGCAGTGAGAACAGAAAACAGGGTGCTGCCTCCTCTCAGGACAAAGAGGATGAAAGTGAAGGCAGTGAAGAAGAGGATGAGGACTTGAATCAACAGGAGGATGACGAAAGCGAAGAGGAACACGGGAGTGAGGAAGATCAGATAGATTCAGACGACTGCATCGTCACACCACAAGAAAAGAGGTAAGATGGTGAAGGATTGAAATATTCCTCACAGACATCATCACAAAAAATCTAATGTAATCCTGTTTTTAGACCTACACAGATTATAACCGAGGAGGCAGCTCAGGAACAGGAAGAGGGTAAAACAGGATCTGATAATGATGACCCAAACAAAGTCGGTGATGAAGATGATATTGAGAACCTTCTTGCGCCTCAAGAAGAAACACAGCAAAAGTAAGTACTCTTTCAACTGACTGACTTAAATTACAATGTGAAATGTGCCTCTTACTTTTCCTTTACCTTGTAGAGAAAATTATCTGAGGGGTGAAGAGAAGCCCAAAGGTACAGTATAACCAGTCTTTACAGTAACATTAGAAAGGCTGCAGGACTTCTGATTTATGCTCAATTTATTTTCCAGCGAGTTTTCACAACATGGGAATTTTTCAAGTTGAGCACAACAAGTCGAAGACGGAGGAGCCAAATGACTCTGATGAGTTTGATCATTTTTATGACTAAATGTACTGCTGTGCAAGTTAAAAGAGACAAAACCACATTTAAAATAAAGTAATGCAGAGTATTATAATTAGAGTTTTATAATAATGCATTAAAAACAGAAACAACAGGCTATTTAATAACTGTTTTATTTTTTCTTGTTTTAATTAAAGGCATTTTTTAATGTTACAATCTTAAACTGGAATACAGACATTACTCAGACTTCCCTGCAAACACAAAATTATTTTCATTTTGAGCTACAAAAGCAACAGGATTTTTCAGCGTGTTACTTTGTCCTCCTGTTAGAGGCACAGGAACATAAAAAATCTGGACAACAATAAAACTTAAGTGGAAGAGACACAATGTTACAAAAGCTGTACAAAGGGCAACAATAATTTGTTGAAAAAGAAATTATTGCTGCTGTATTTGACTGATAATCCATCAGTTATGAGCACAGTACACTTCAACATGTTCAAGGTATAAAAATAAACCAATATACAAAATAATTTTTTTTTAATGGTTTTCCATCAGCATGCCTGTAGCACAGCTGGTCCTGGCTAAACCAGCTCATTTCTGGTGACAATTAGAAGTGAAAGTCTGCACTCTTGTTAGATTTTCACCACCTGAGCAGTCAAACACGGGCTCACCCTCTTCCCGTCTTCTGACTGAGGGCTGCGCTGGATGAGCAGCCGCCCGTACGTCCCGCCCACCTGGCCTTTGGTCAGCCGCCCAGGGTTGACACACACACAGCCGACCACGTCCTGAAGATGGGAGGAAATTTTAAATGACATAACACTCGTAAAAACTCATCAAAAAAAAAAAAAATATTCACATGTTTAAAAAAACAAACAAAAACATGTTTTACTTTATATTATCAATGCAATAACTGATGATCCTGCAATCAATTACCTCAATAAATGTGTATATATAGGATGTCAAGGGGAAGACGAGTTGTTTACCTTTACAAAGTAGCGCATTTCAGAGGGAACAACAAGGATGTCGGGGGTGAGCGGCATTTGGCCGAAACTCTGGAACTTCTCATAATCCATATTTACCTCGTCCGCAGGCGGATACAGTGGGTAGTAACTGGACATGAGAACATGGACACGATCACTAATAATACATGACCTCAAATAAATAAATTGATCTGAACTCCTTCAGGATTTACCTCCGCTGTGTGAGCATGTGCTTCAGTATACGTGAGAATTTGTCTGAGCCGGTTCCACTGCAATGTAACACATCAATTTCAACTATGTACACTGATGACCTTCACTGGAAAATATGATCATGTGAATAATTTAAGAAAACGCTCAGCCCTGTTCTTTATAAATCTGCATAAAAATGTAGGTCATTAACTCACTTTGGCGTTTCTGATCTTGACTGCCACCTTGATGTCAGAATTTGGTACAAATTAGAAAACAGCCTCACTCACCAGCTGATTTCCTCTGCACCCATGTGGATGAGGATGTCAGTTGACGTCAAGCCAATAGTCACACCGTCAATCAGCAGGGTGCAGGGGTCAGGGACCAGGGTGACACGCTGCAAAGCATGAAGACAAACATTATATAACCTGACACTTACGCATGACATCTCCGGGACTGAAAACCATATTAAAGACAAACAATGCTGCACTATTAAAATAAGGTTTGCCACGAGTGCTCAGAAATCTGCTGCATGTGTTCATCAGCATGCAACAACAGTGTCTAACCTGGGTCTGTTCTTTGCTGGGGTGGGGCAGGCTGAATGGAGGCTGTGGGTAGATGAAATGGTGGTGGATGTCTCTCTGAGAAGGCACAAACACCAGCTGACAGCCAACACTGGATTAAAGAAAACGAGAAAACACGAGGCTTCATTGTGGTAAAGAAAACCTGATTTGAACAGGTGGAAAGCACAGTTTAAAAAAACAACCAAATAAACAAACAAACCTCGAATCGTTACAGTGTGACTGACCTCTGTCTTAACTTGCTTGTATCATGTGATGACATAGTTTATGCACACATAAATGTAATTAAACGCAGAAACAAGAAAGACAAATTTCATGTGCAATTGCAATTGCATGCAGGTTACGTCGCAGGGTTTCAGAGGGGGTTGCAGCTATAATGTCCTTAAGGCACAGATTTAAAACAAAAGCGAAAAAAACTCCTGCTACTTTTGGAAAATTGCAGAAAAGGTCACACATGGATCCTGAATTCAACATCACAAAGGAAGTCACATGCATGCAAGCTGTCTGACTCTGAGCTTTGATTAAACAACACATACCTTCTGGTCCCATCCACAATGCTTTCAATGCATCTGGTGAAAATGTTCTCAAAAGTCTCAGTCACCTGTGCTTTCTATTTAAGAAACACATGGAGATGACAAAGAAAGAAAAAACAAACAAACATATGTTGATTAAAATGAATTCACACTGCAAATTTGGATATAGAAGCTCAAATTAGATCCTTCTATGCAAAATATGTATGAGCAGACGGTATTCTATGATGAAAAAACAAAAAACACTTTCTGTGATTGCTATACTGCACCTGTCGGTTTCATTGATCTGTTATTGTGGTCAATCCAGTGATGTGCTTTTTATTTCCAGACCCAATAACACTGAAACTAATCGTCTTATTTGTGGGTTAAGTGTTATATCTTGAAGGATAACACAGAAGTTTTATTCAGCAAGCGATACCTATTAGTTTTTGTCTACACACACATCCCCTTTAAAGCATTTTGACTTGATTTTTTTTAACCTTTACATTTTATTTTGACTGATCGTTAAATAAAGTCCTGTTCAGGAGCTTAGAATTGTTCCTTATTAATGGTCGTCCTTTTAAAAACGGTTCACTTATCTATTGGACCACAAGGAAACTTGACCCATTGTTATCATTGTGATCTTTTGACTCAGGCTCTCAGTTTTTTGTGTGTGTGTGATGCCCAACAAAATTTACGTGCAAAAATGCACACGAAAGGTTCCCCCTTGTGTTGTGCACACTCAAAAACAAGAAAAACACGGTCTCTGTCACACTGACCTCAATCTGTTCATGTTTGGAATCCACAAATGGGCCCAGCTGTGGAAGAGAAACAAGAAATAGGAAAACCAGACAAAACACAGAGGCATGGGAGGACTGTCTCCCTCATAAATACACTCCTGACAGTGTATATGTGAGCTTTAGTGGAAATTCTGTCATGGATAGTGTCTGTTTTATGATGGAACAACAAGGGAGACTGTACCAGCAGGCAGACATCAGGACGATCCCTGACAATAACATTGATTAAGTCCAGCAGGGGGTCAAAGGTCAGACTGTCAGAGGGAGTGTACGGCCCACAGGCTACCAGTACATTCAGTGGCTCTGCAACAAATGAAGAGTGTGGAGTGTAAGAAGATGGCTTTAAGTTTAAGCTAAATCTGAAAAATCGATCAAAATAAAAGACAGATCTTACCTTCATCTGTCTCCATTTTCATGTTAGAACTGTAGAACGGCAGAGGAACAGCCTAAAAGCACAACACCATTACAAAATGTTTCACAAACAGGCAAAAAGTGTAAAAGCCACCAACTTATAACTGACCTCATAGAATTTGGAAGCCACCAGTTTTCTTCCTGTAGTGTTCATACCCTCCATCACCACCACCTAAAAAAACACAACAGGAGCATTTAGATAAATGTTTTCTTACATGTGGGTTTGTTGGAAAGAGCTACAAAAACATAAAGCTACATGCTTCTGCTGATAAAAGGTTTCCTATAATTCTGAAAGTTTATTTTTATGAGGGGAAAAACTGTCAGAGCTCTCGGTCAGACACCGGGTCAGTCTCAAGCCCATGTCCTTGGCATGCTCTGTTACTCTTGGTGGCCATATAACCTGCTGCACATAAGCTCAGTGCACAGGCAAAGGAGAAACCACCGACTGGTCATTAGGAAGGACCTCATCAGCGTACCCATTTCTAGATTCATCTGTCAAAGTAAGATATTTCATTCAGCTCACCTGACCAGGAAAAAGGGAATACTCTTTAAGCTCTGATAGGTCAACAGGTACTTGCTGACCACCTTGTTCTGGTCCAGCCTCTAGCAGAACTGACTGTGCATTCAGTTTGCCATTACTGTCACAGCAAATCTGTCCTAGCACAGTTATACTGTCCTGGAGGGAAGAAGAGGGAAGAAGCCAAGAAAGAAGTTAACTTTTAATCAAACAAATACATTTAACAGACTTAAGCAGGTTTGATTTTACTCTTCAATATATATGATTTTAAGAGGAAAAACAATTCAGTGATTTAACATAACATTTTATAGCAACCTACTATTATTTAATAATTTATTGTTTAAGCAGTGGGGATGAATCTTTAACTTAAAAGTTTTCCAGAGGTGTCATCTCTTCTGTACCTGGGCAGGCAGAGAGACGGGGGAGAACTCCTCAATGCTGAAGTGAGTCCTGAGTCCTTCTCCTAGCTCCTCAATCTTCTCTGTCAACACTGGGAAAGACCCAGAAAAAAAAATATTATCCAAATGTTCTGGGGTATATTTATTTAGTGATTTTACACCCAAACATACAGGAAATCTTTAATGTGTGTGCAGCTATGTACCGTTTCGAACATCTCGCAGCCTCTGGAACATGTATTTGTAGCTGCTGTTAAGGGAATCTTCCGGTCCTTCCAATATCTCAACTTGGACGCCTGCACCTGGATCTTTCCTGCCCGCCCAACGGGTGCCCTGCACAGCCCCAAACGTGGCCACCACCTCTCCCTTTCCTCCCCGCTGGCTGTACTTCTGTGAGGGTGTCGCACTTCCAAAGAGATAAGGGGAGAAGGTCACGTAAAGTGACAGTGATGCAAATACAAAAGTTTATCTTTAAAAAAGTTACTAGTGAAAAAAATAAAGCTTTCTTTTTTAACTTTAACACAACCGGAGAGCATAATTTTCATGTTTTCAAAAAAAAAAAAATCAGAGCAGCATGGGGTGGAGAGTACTTGGGAGAGAAGCTGGCTGGAGACAGCAGTATGCTCGGGCTGGCCATCAGAGCTGCAGTTCTCTTTGAACGAGGATGCTCTGGTGTCGTCAGAGGTCGTTTCTGAGAGCCCTGTACCGACAGGAACAAACACAGTTAAGATCTTGTCTGTCTACATAGACTCAAACTCACGCTGCGGGAGACCCACGAGTTACATCTAGCTTATCTTAGCTTTTAAAGGCAGATCAACAAAAAAAACCAAAACATAAATGGATACATTTTTTTTTAAGTTATGAAAATGTATTTATTTTGTTCAGATTAGATAACACTCTGTTGCTGACAAGCAAGAAGTGTTTGGTTACCTTAGCAGGAGTAGAGTAAGAATCTAAGAGATCCTCCTCCTCTTCCTCAGCTTTTATTCTGATTCATTTTGTCAAAGTCTATGACTCAACAGCAACATTAACAGACACAAATCAAAGAAAACACATGACTCCAGACATTGCAGATGGACGGGTCTTTATGCTCAAGCATCAGTGTGAAGGATACAAATCATCAATCGTGCTAATGTCTCTCATTCTACTGGATGCATCTTCCTTTCGGGAGGTTTTTCTGGATTTGCCCCTCTTGTTCAAAACCTGCAAGATGACAAACATGCTGCATTTATAAGGAGCAGAGAATGACTAAATTGTTGCATATTTAATAAGTAATTTGTAAAGCATTTTAAAATCTGTGGTCCTGTTACCTCATGTTCAAACTGCTCCAGAGTGTCCATGGTGAGCTTCACGCCTTGTTTTGTGGCGCTATAGGCGACCCACTCATGCAGTATCTCTTCCGCCTGCAGTCTGTTACAAATACACTGCTCCACCACTGAAATGGAGGAGATATGAGGGAAAACAACCTAGGATTTAATCTGAATGTCTGAGAAAATACTAGATGCAAGTACAATGTGAATTAATTTTGTGGGACACAACTTGCAGTGAATAATTACTGTTCTTGATCTTTATATTGATCTTAGTAATTATAAAAGACGTATCAATGAAATAAAAAAAAAACAAAACAGATTTCTAATTTACTTGACTTGTGAATGTAAGTTATCAAGAAGAAAAATGCTATTTTAGTCAAAAGCTTTAACTAACAAAAGTGCATGCACATGGGTATATAAATATTATGATTGATGACAACAGCTTAAACTACATGTCACAACACTACATTACTGCTATCCTGCGTATGGCAGAGTCCTCGATGATTACAGTGATAATACACTTAGCTTCTTTGCTAACACACTCTCCTGTGTAAAGCTTCAATCCATATGAGAAAAACGGTCATCTTAGTTAACAACTTACTTTTGTCGAGGACGGAATCATCTTGATAGGGTATGTCGAATATTTCCAGCTCAGTCTTTAAGCTCTCTGTAGTTACTAGCGACATGGTTTTATGATACACAGTTACTACGTTGTGGAAAACGTCAAAAGCTCCAATGTTGTGATGATAGCTGCTAACGTTAGCGTTACTCTTACTTCGCGACAATGCCGCCGACCCTAGTTTTGTTTTAACTACACGGCTTCTAAATACTACCTACAGGCGGTTAGCTGTTAGACAGCACAAACTAAATAATAATGGTCGACCTGATGCCTGTTTCATTTTACCGCGAAAAAGCGCTGTTCGTGTTGGCGGCCGGAATGTACGTCACATTCGTAACAGTAATAAACGGAAGTTGGCGGTACCACAAAAATAAAAGCCTGTCCTGGTAACTTAGTTGTTTTCAAACTTTTTCAGTGTCCCACTTCAGAAGCAGAAAAACGCAAACGCCCCGCAGTTTAATCATCCAATAACAATTAAAAACAAAGGACGCAAGAATTCTATCTGAATAATGGTCAGACAAATGGCAACAAACTATCTATTTATACTTATTTAATCATCTGGTTGTCTGCTCCATGGTTGTCTGGGAATCACTGGATAACATATGTGTGTTTAACTATTGGATAGCACTGGTCTGGGTACCACCATTCTCAGATCTTTTTACAGGTGTGCAGTGTGTGTTAATGATACTGCTCTGCTGCTGGCAGGAAGTCTCTGGAGTGGGTAGTTGTGTCCTTGCAGAAGGTCAGCAGCAGCAGCCCGTCATTGATTGAAGATATCTACATCAGCAGATGCAGGAACAGGGCTACCAGTATCAAAAAGGACTCTTTAAACCCATGGACCTTTTACCCCCTCACCTCACAAAGTGCATCATCAGTGCCAAAACAACAAGGCTGGGAAACGGCTTCTTCCCAGAACCTGTCACACTCATAATCACTGCTACACACTAACATTTTTTTGTCCACGCACACATACCCACACATTAGGAACTTGTTACGATACGCAATAACAGGTTACACAAAACAGACTCATTCTTGCAATAACTCCTATTGTCTGTTTTTACATCTATCAAGACTCGTTTGCACTCTAGAAACAACTGCAGTCTAAACAACTGCATACATCAGATAAGAATGCGCAAAATTGCATCCTTACTAATTTATATCCTTACCTTAATTATATGATCATTAATGTCTTTTGTTTTTCTAAATTTAGATAATATTTCAAATTGTATTACTTCAGTTGTTTTTACATGACTCTTCTTCTGCATAAAATGATCCCTATGAGTGCCACGATATAAGATAATGATAATATAGTGACCAAATTCTATAAAGAACACAACAGTAAAATGCAAAACTATTAGAAATAAGACAGGAAATTAATTCAGTAGATAATTGTTAATCTTGCATTTAGCACACAAAGTGGTAAAATAAACATTTGAACTCAAGTTAATTATTTTAATGCTGTTGTTTATTTCTAATAGGATGGATGCATGTTAGAGCTCTGAAACTTTAAATTTTACAAATTTTAAATACTCAAACTTATTGAAGCATAGCCAAAAGATGTGAAAATCACTTTTGTTTGCCACCAGATCAAAGTGAAATTGATTGTATTGATTGCACAGTTCTTGGTGATGAATGCCAATGTTTCAAGGAAGAGTATCTGAATTGGGGCTATTTCAGGGTTCAATCTTGTCAGTTTAGGGAGATGTCTCAACAACAGATACTCATCAAAGATCCCATGGGCATTCTTCTGGCTATCTGTGACGAATACAAAGGTATCACTGCCTCTGATTTTAGTGCTTTTTTTCCAGGTTACCATGGTGATGTAGGTAAAAAGAGAGTCTCTTTTATCACACTGAAAACTCTGACTTTAAACTTGTAATAGCCCGCTAAACCTTCCTATTACACCCCTGTGTTTCACTCAAATAATGTATATTTGGTACTCCAGCACTATGTGATGTCACCTCACATCCTAAATAGATATATGGTACAGACGTTTTTCTATGGGTATAACCATTGATAAGAAAAAAACTGAGATCAATTTGGAATATTATTACAAAAATAAACTGGTGCAACCAAGCTATAACAACAACTGTACTTTTAAAATTATGGGTTAAACAGATGTTGCTTTTGGCAGCACAACTGGTGCACTTTAAATTTTTTAAACACATTCAAACCCTCTTCTGCTGCCTCTGCAGCCTTTAACCATAACAGAACTCTTAAGATAAACACAGAGATTCTCATATTTCTGCTGTGGTGGGCTCATCGTTTTCAGGATGTACTTCCATCTGTTAAAACAATGACATTGCATCAGATTGTGGTTCAGTGTAAGAGGTACAGTGGTAATGAGGAGCTGCTATAGGAACTGGGTGGTGCTGGCGGAAAGCAAGCGTCTCACTCACCTTAGTAGAAAAGCACTTTGCCTTGGGAACGAATTTCCATGATGTCACTCTCCACAGTGATTCACGGAGGGAGGCTGCCAATTCATGTGTGTCATGTACCTGACAAACACAAACCTAACAAGTTGTCAACGCCTCTGAATACAGTATTCAGGTTCTGCATCACACCATGAGACAAGCAGTTTTTCCACACCTTCATGCGGCTCAGACAGGCATTTCTGAAGTCCATGCTACTGCTGCTACTCACAATACTCATGGACGAACTGAGAATCACCTCAGCAGCTGCGTGCAGCTTCTCTTGTTGCTTAAGGATACACACAAACATACACAATTCCTTTTTTTCTGGTGTCAATAAGTGTTAGAAATTAATGTAAAACAACCATCACAATCTACCCGAGTATAGGGTAATGCTTAATTGCATAACCAATTCAATCCATAGTTAGTGAAAAGAGAGAAAAGCTGTCAATGATCAAAACTGTTGCTGATTCATTTTCTGATAATGGACTGTAATAGTTATCATTACAGGACTAAAAACTCTTAAGAAGTAGGACACTTAGTGTGTTTGTGCATGTGCGTGTATGTCTTTGTCATGCCTTTTTTCTGTGATTTTGTGATTTCAGTGTGTTCTTCAGCTCAGTCTGCACGGCTGCTACGAGGGCCTGCCTGTTGTTGTTCAGAATGTCCTCCAGGTGGAGCTCTATCAACATCTCGGTGGCTGAATGATCAACAATTTGCATGTTTGGATTGGAAAACTGAAAGACAGGCTGTCTACAGTGTAGGGTTTTGTGACTGTACATGCCGCTGCGGTTCCTCACCCATAAGATCAGTGAGCTGGGAGGTGAAGGGGTCACTATGCTGTAAGAAGAAGAAAAGCAGGAGACTCTGCTGCACTGTGGGAAGACTTGATTCCTGCTCTGGATCATCCCAGCTGTCTTTCTCTACTGTGTACACAGTACCGCCGCTATACACAAGATCTGCAGGGGATGTTGAAACATTTATGCCAAAGTAAAGAAAGTAATAAGATGGATACAGTGGGAGTTACTTGAGATAAGAATTTTAAGAAGAAAACAGAGTGTTCGCATGAAGCCACACATGGGTTACAACCAGCATGACATATATCTAACATGCTGGCAATTAAAGACACACCTCTGGGTTGGGCAGATAATTGTAAGGGCATTTATTTATTGCAGCCTTTTATGTCAGCATTAAAAAATAACGTGTCAAACGGTCTCTTTTCATGCCAAATCAAACTTCTTAAATAAGATAAATGTTGATGGAAGATGGAAATGGTCAGAGACAGTGTGAAGCAGAATGGATTACGGGGTGTTTTCAGGTTTCATTGTGTAAATGTGAATGGATAGACTACTGCTGATTAATACAGACTGTCGGTTTTGTTTGTAGTTATGATTTATTGTATACACAGGGGGAGACACTTATTGTGAAAGAGCAGTTTCTGATAAAAGGGCCGCATTTTGACTGTTATCGCCACATAATCACACTGCTCCATTCTGCCTTGTGTGCAAAACAGTGACTGTTAAGTCTTTTTAAAATGTAGCTTCCAGACTGATGTGTTTCTTTTTGATAGCTCTCTTTAGGGTAAGGCTTTTAATACCTGCTGCTACTGCTTAAAATAAAATCTAAATGACTAAATGGTTAATAAAGACTTAAATTAGGCTCATTTTACTGGACTGCTGTCTGGACACAAGAAGACAGTTTGGTCTTTTTTAGAGAAGAGCATCCTGCTTGTTAGGTACTCATTGACAGGAGAAACCATATAATATTTATAAGACTATTACTCTGCAATTCAAATGATCTTATCTGTTCAAATATGCCATATGGAACTAATTTGCAAAATACATTTTGGGAAACTATAATGCTGCTGCCTGTATGTCCATCAGTTTGGTCCAAATTTAAACCCAAAAAACTTGATGGATTGCTCTAAAAGCTTTTTGTAACTCTGATGGGACAGACTTTTCATTGCATGGCACTGGCGGTCTTGTGGATGTGTCTTGTCAACTGCTGAACATTTTGCAACAAAACAGGTCCTGATAGATTTGCAGCAACTCTGGTTGTCCTGTCTTTTTATCTGGCACTGCCATCAAGTCAAACATTCAGTCTGCACATTGCACACAGTTCACATTCCACATGCTTTTTGCACTGTCACTGTGACAATATCAATGAAACAAAAATGAAACACTGCTCATCCCAAAAGCTATTAGCATGAAAAATTATGTAAATCCTTCTGAAAAAGACAAAACAAACTTTTAAGTATATTACTTTAAGAAAAGCACAGTAATTCATGGGTAAGACAGACAGTTAGGTCAAACCCTTTATCCACAACTGGAATCGCTGCTGTGAGAATATTTTGCAGCGTGACTGGAGCACTAAATCTTGTATTGGAAATAAATGTCAAGTGCAAATTAGTTGCAGATGAACCCCATTCTCATGAGGCAGGTTTTTAGAGTGCAGGGACAACCACTGTGTTGCGACAGAAAGTAAATTCTGTAGTCCATTTTCTTTTAGTGCTTAATGCTTTTGTTTATGTTATATGTTCTGTGTCCATTGTTCTGTTTAGTTTTGCCTCTCCCATTCAAATGTTGGGCTTATGAGATCCATAAAAGTCTTAATTAGCAGCCTCAGGCTTGGGCTCATTCTCTCATAAACCCATGCAGGTGGTTGAAATTAGTTTTCTTCAACAAAGGTAACAAATCCAAGTTCTAATTGTTTCAATGTCTTAATGTCCTGTAAGGACAGGATTAACTGTTCCGGACTTTGGACCTACGTCAGGTTCGTTTTACACTCTTTTTATTGGGAAATCAAACCTCTCAGCAAAAAGAAGTAAAATACATCCTGAACATCAGAACATGCTGTTCCCAGCAGTGATTACCTTTGAAAGAAGAGCAGTAAAGTCTATCTAGTCCCAGCTCTTGACAGTCCAGAACAGCAGGAAGTTTTTGAAAGAAGCCAGAGGGGCCAATGACAGGAATGTTACTGGGGTTGTATACCAACACATGGAAACATGTCAAGGAAGACTAATCCAAATCAGATGCCCAAATACCCCTGAAATGAGTCAGGCCCTAGTCTGAATTTCCCCTTGTATTCAATTCCTTTGCCTACCATGACAGGAAATGAGACTGTGTGGTACAGATGTATGATAAAACATGAAAAGGATATTTGTATGTGAGTAAGTTCTGTTGCCACATTGGGGTATGGCAGCAGACAGGGGGTCAGGTGTGTAACCACCTGAACACTCAGATCCCCAAAGAGGCCCTGCTCCATGGTTTGTGGTGGGATGCTGAGTGGCAACCTGCCTCCTATAGCAGGGTGTCCTCTCACACACCAGCACCCTTTCTTCACACACCACGGAGGCCTTTAAATTCAAGGGGAGAACAGAAAATCAGACAGATCAATAGGAGGCACTTATTCTGGTCAAACCTTTAAAAGCGGCATTACTGACGGTGCAGAGCAGGTGACGTCCAGGGTCAGTAACAGTTGGTCCACCAGTGCAACTCTTCTCTTGACCTTGACACTGCAAGAATGCAAGATGACTATGTCAGCAGTTCATAAAACAGAGACGGATATTTCCATTCCTTTTTAATTCATAATCCAGACTCCACTCAAGAGGGTTTAGCACAGTCAGCCTTTTGTCTTGTTTTTATGTTTTTACTCCAAGACAAACCACTCGAGGCAATTACAATGATCTACGGCAATACTCTTTTGCTTGAACTTTTTTATATTGCAGTTACTTTTTAAACATACTCAAAAATAATTAGCTAAATTCTGTTTATGAAGTGAGATCCTTAATGAACCCAAAACAAAGTCATTAATTGTGAGATGTTCTAACAAGAGGGAGGCTTTCAAAAACAGAAGCTATGATATACATCGATGCACTCGTACCTAAATTCCCGCAGTGAGGTCTCCTGGTTGATTTTGAGCTTGAGGTGGATTTGTATCTATGAAAAATAAGAAAGATGTAAACTTTTTTTGCTTGAAGCTTAACATGTGACTCGAGATGGGGAAATAGATCTGTTCATACCCCGGCATTAGCCAAAGTGAATGTGCGCAGGAATGCCTCTAGATGGGCTTGCCACTCTGAAGTGCAATGTCTTGTGTCTTTTACCTGTACATTGCAAGATATTTAAAAAAAATGTGACTCACACTACTTGTGTTATGACTGAAAAACAAGAAAAAAAAAGGCATTTCAGAATTCATCTGGGTTGTTTTTCTACCTGAAAAGATAGAAGCAATCTGAGGGAACCATACAGATCTGTGAAGGCACTCAGCTCCTCAGGGTCAGGCTCATTACATGGCCACACACAGGGAAACATGCTCTCTTTCAAACGGGCAAGGGCTGATGTAGCAAGAAAAGAGACGATGTAGTGCACAGAGGTTCCAGTTATGTGTATATGTCTATATTTGTGTGTACATACCAGGTTGGAGGGCTTCCATTTGAATCCCTGCACACCAGGGGCCAGCCGCTGCAACTGTGCAATTAACTGGATCAATACAACAAAATATTAGCCTTTGTTCCAAGAGCTGCTGGGACAACTATTTTCCTGTTAGTTATCTTTATACTGCAGTAAATTTAGATGGAGGCACTAACAGTAATTGTTCAGTAATAAATTATTGGTAACCAATTAATCATCTATTGATAAAATGTTCTTCACCATATCCTGAAGATTAAGTTAATTTATGTAGAGACTTAATATTTATTATATAATTTATAGCTTTAATTGATACAATAAAAATCCATTGAAGTTTTATTTTAAGTTAGTTTCCACTTATCTACTGTTTTAATTCTTTGTAGCATAGACTCCACGATGCGGTGGAATCATTTTTCATAGCTTCTGGTCCTTAATGACGTGACAGTGTCACATAATTGCTGCAGAATCGGCACATCCACAGTGCAAATTTGCTGTTCCGCCACATCCCAAAGATGCTTTAGTGCACTGAGACCTGGTGACTGTTGATGTCATTTGAGTGCAGTGCCATGTTCAAGAAACCAGTCTGAGATAAACTGAGCTTTGTGACATGGAATGTTATCTAGGTGGCAGCCTTATAATCAGATGAATGGGTACAATGTGGTCACAAAAACATGGTCAGTGATACACTCAGGCAGGCTGTGGTGTTTAAATGATGGTCAATAGGCAATAAGGATCCCAAAGCGTGCCAAGAAAATATCCCCCTACAAAAAATGAACCACCGGCAGCCTGAACTGATGATACAAGACCGGATGGATTCATGCTTTCATGTTGTTTACACTAAACTGTGACCATAACATCCAAGTATTGCAGGATAAACTGTGACTCATCAGATCAGGCATCTTTTCCAATCTTCTATTTCTAATTTTGGTAAGCCTGTGTGATTTGCAGCCTCAGTTTCTTGTTCTTAGCTGGCACCCTGTGTGGTCTACTGTGGCTGTAGCCCATCTGCTTCAAGGTTGGGCAAGACAACTGCCACTCACCTCATATTTTCCTCTTTTTGGACCATTTTCAGTAAACCATAGAGATGACTGTGTGGGAAAATACCAGCAGTTCAGCAGAAATACTCAGACCCACCCCTTGGGCATCAACAACCATACCAACGCATTCTTTATCCTGAGGCTCAGCTTGAACTTCAGCATAGTCATCCTGACCATGTTTACTTACCTAAATAAATTCAACTGCTACCATTTGATTGCCGATCAGACATTTGCATCAATAAGAAGTTGAATTAAGTGTCCCTGATAAAATGACCTGTAGATATTAAAATACTGCATTTTTCTAATATATAGTGTGTATCAAAATAACCCCTTTTATCCAAGGACATTGTCATTTTAATATTTGATCAAACCCCACCTTAATCCTCATTTGTCTCCCTGTTATGCTTCTTTTATTTGGTGCTATAGGAGTCTCAGCTGCTTTGACTCACCAGTGCAGTTCAGCTTTTGTGTAGAAACTTCGGTGTCAGTCCACAAAAGCAGCAAAAGCCCTCCTCCTGTCCTTAAGCCCAGCTTTTGCCTTTGCTTTCCCATTAGCATGATCAAACGCAGCACCTGGAGAGGCCATTTGAAAAAACAAACTCCTAGCTTAGCATGCTAATGCTACTAGCTAGTTAGCGTTAGCTAGTAATTTGCTAATTTGCTAGTAATTTTCATCTTTATTAATCTCTAAACCTTTTTATCCATTTTCTTTTCTACCATGAATCAGGAATAGCTATAACTTAAACAATTACCTGTTGCATTTCTTTCAGCATTTTCAGTTGTTGTCTTTGTGCTAAATCAACAACCTAACCTAATTTAACCTAAACTTTTGTTCCGTAATTAGGCTGTTGACTCATACCAATCCAGGAAAGCATCTGTATGTAATTTGAAAATTATTTATTATTTATTAGTTGTTTAAAATATTTGACATCATCATCATCTTCATAATAATAATAATAATAATAATAATGATGATAATAATAATAATAATAATAATAATAATAACAATAATAATAATAATGAAAATTTTTACCCAGTTTTGAACATGGTTTTTATTGGTATGTACTGTATTGCTAACTGTTTTTTTTTTAACTTACTATCTAGTTTTAATGAATTTAATTTAATTTAGTTTAATTTAATTAATTTATATGTAAATGGCCTGTATTTATATAGCGCTTTACTAGTCCCTAAGGACCCCAAAGCGCTTAAATGTAAGCATATAATAGGCAGTAGTTTAAAAAGTATGTTTTTGAACATTTCAATTTGATCTTAAAAATGTCTATATATTTAGGCATATTAGATCATAAGAAAGTAATTTATTTATTTTTATTTTTCATAAAAAACTGTTCATATACAGTGACAAGTACTTGCCTCCTTTGTAATTTCTCTGTTTTTTCCCCTACATTTGTTACACTTAACTGTTTCAGATCATCAATCAAATACTAGTAATAAAAAAGATAACCTGAGTAATACACCACACTGTTTAAATGATTATTTCATATATGATAAAAGTTATCCAAATCCATCTGGCCCTGTGTGAAAAAAGATAAGTGCAGTGTAAATCTGTTCAGTGGTTGTTCTGTCCTTGGCAGCAAGAACAACAATTACGTAACTGAAATGAGTCTTTCACATCACCAGGGAGGAGTTTTTGGCTACTCTTCTTTGCAGAATTATTTTACCCCGGTCAAATTGAAGGGTTTTTTTTTAATTTTTTTTATGCAATCCTGCGTTTGTTAGTTTTAGGTCAGACGTAATGGGACTCAAACCCTTCAAAAAGTTAAACTTTTGTCTTATCAGTCAACAGATTATTTTCCCCAAAGTTTTGCAGTTCTTTAGATATTGTTCTGGGTTCTTTTGCGACCTCCTCCATGAGTCATTGATGCACTCTTCAAGTCATTTTGGTAGGCTGGGTTCACGAGTGTGGTTCACTAGAGTCTTAAAGCCTTAGACTGACTGATCGATGTGAGTGACCTTGTTTATCATCTGTGGCTGTGGCTAACCACAGTTAATTCATGATTTAACAAGGAGCTGACAATGACTTCTTTACACGGGGCCTTCTTGGTTTGGATATTGTTTCCCATAATAATTGAAATCTTTTAAAAGCTGTATTTTGTATTTAGTTCTAATTTTAGTGTTATCTTTGCCTGATATTGTTTTTGCAGATCTGAAACATTTAAGTGTGACAAAGAGGCATAAAACTAAGAAATCAGAAAGGCGGCAAAAACCTTTCAAGGTGCTCTTCTCTGATAATGTTAGCAAAAGCACTTAATTTTATGATGATAAATAATTATTAATGATGCAATAAAAGTCACTCTACCGCTGGTACTTTGTACTGTACAGCTGTAATTTTGTGGTGTTTATCAGGCTCATTGCGTGTACCTCTGTTTGCAAAGACATCATTAAGCATGTATTTATCATATCTTTTGGGATCTTGCAATATTTTTCATCCTTAAAGAATAACAAACACAACACAATTCTTTCCAAGTAAATGTAATAATTTAATTTCTTTTTAATTATTCATAAATATAAAATTCAATATTGCACAGTGTGAAAAAAATCACCAGAAGATTAAAACATCTAAATTTCACAGTTGCTGATTGGATGAAGACATATGAAACTCTCCTTTAGCGTGAATCACTTTCCTTCTTTCTTAGACCACTCGCTGTATCCACCAGTATAATTGCATGCGCTGAAATAGAGAACAGAGATGAAAGATGTCAGAATATAAAAGCTGTTATTATTACATCACAAACATGCAGTAGAAAGCTGCACATTTTTAATGTTTTAATTCTCTACAGTCTTAAGTACTTGTTGCCTTTGTGTTAATGAAGAAGACTTGGAGTTTTTTTTAATGGGCCTTGTGCATGTATGTGTGTGTATTGTGTATTATAAGCAATAACTTATTTACGTCACATATCCCAGCTGTTGGACCTTGCCGATGGCCAGTCCTGATCGCCTGCCCGTCTGGCAGGAAAACACCAGCTCTGGTGCATCCAGCTGTGGCTTCTTTATGCCATACTTGGCCTTGAATTCATCTGGATTCATTGCAAAAGCAGTCTCCACTGTATCAACTGAAGGAATCAAAGGAGAGACAAAGGTAGAAAACATGAATATGCAAATGAAAACTTAGAGAAAACGTACAGAACTTGAAAAACAATCTCACGTGGGATATTGGTGCATCCTGGAATATGTCCTTTTGCCACCTCCTCTTCACTGCGAACATCAATCAGAATGAGATTCGGGCTCTTTCCCACAAGGGCCTTCAGTTCCTCATAGGAAATATCCTTGGTACCTTGAACATGGCAGAAAACACGAGAAACGATATGATAACCTTTCATCAAATTAAATAAAACTACACCACTGTCTCTTTTAGAAACAGGTTTTAAGTGACAAATTACTGTTCATGTGAAGGGTTAACATGACACCTGCTCTACCTGTACAAAGGTACATGCAAACACACTGATAAGGAAGGATGTACTAATGCTAACCGCACTGATATCAGTGGCTACATATCATTTGGCATGTGTAATGTAGTGATCCAGAGAGTATCTTTGCTTCATTGTTAGTGCCGCAACAATCTAGCAATAATATTCAAATACATGTACATGACCCAGCCACTTTGTTAGGTACACCTGCTCAGCTGTTCATCATCTCAAAAATGTAATTAACCTGTCACACGGCATACAAGGCGCTCACATTAAACAACAGAAGAGTCATTTCAGCATGGTCCAAATTCTCTAAAGCTTATTTATAGCAGCTACTGGAATCGATACCAAGAACTGAGAGAGTTCTGAAGCTAAAAGGGGGTCTTACTATCAAGGTGTACCTATTAAAGTGTCTGATGTAAATTGTCCTAGTTATTTAAACACAGTAAGGTAAACAGAGTGTTGAGTTCAGATATTAAAATCTGTGTCAGAAGAACCAACTGGACTAAACTGCGATTTAGTTTCACATCATTAGTTTCTCAATTTGGCTTTTAGTTTAAGTAGAAGATGGCCTGAAAAAAACCCCTGACATTTAGCTCCCCTTTCATGCAATATTCCTTACAAGATAATTTCACTCGCATGTTGACATAATTGTTCTTATCATATAGTGTGATGAATATGAGCCTGTAAAATAGGAGTAAAGGTACACTGTCCTGACTGCCTGCGAAAATATGCAGATAATTATCAGCGGTTATTAAACCTGATTGTTTTTTCTTACTCGAATAACCGAGTACAGTCCTCAAGGAGACTTAAAAGCTTCCAGTTTGAGCTTTTTATTGTTTGCTGAGTCATTCTTATCCTACAAAGAGAGGTTTCTTCATGTAAATATTTAGTAGTAAGAGAAATAAATGTGGGAAAATGAAACAGTTCAACAAAAGGACCCCAAAACAAGTTTAAGTTTACAAAAATATATAATTCAGATTTTTATGAAAGCACTCTATTACTTCTCCTTAAGCTACTGTAGTTTCGAATTGTTATTTTACAAATTGCTTACCCATTAAATTAGACGTGCTTCAATTCAGACAGTAATAAATATTTTATAGTTTGTTAACCGTGTTGACAAAGTTGAAGAGTGGGCTAAAACACTCACCTGTGTTCGCCATCCTGTTTGTTGGGTGAAGTTGAAAATATGAATGGCATTAGCAATTATATATGCTGGAATAATAATGCATCTTCTGCATGCGTTTGTTTGGTGGCACCTCATTGGCTCACCTACTGGTAAAAGGTGGATCTTAGCCCTCGAGACTTCACTGCTTAGCCAATCAAATCAAAGTCTTACTCATTTGTTTCCCAAGTAAAAGCTAGAGGAGGTATTTAATGACTGTGCAAAAGCCTGTTTTACAGTGTATAGTTAGTGGCTTAAATATTTTTTACAAATGTTTTGTGCAAGTAAAATTATGAGTGTGACATGCCTAAAGGATCAAAAGTAAACCAGTCTCAGCTCTTATAATGCAGACACAATCGCATTATTAGAATGAAGTGAACCCAACCTTTAAGTGGAAGCTAAAAAAAAAGGTTAACATATAGAGTTCTCATTTAAATGATTTTATTTTTAAAAAAGCACTCAGCAGTGTCTATCTAAAAAAATAACATTTACTTTACATTCTGTCTTTGATAGATTAAAAAAATATTACAGATCTAGAGAGGTTAATTTGCCAGCAAATAAAACTGTGGTGGCTGCAAAGTAGCATAATAAATGATTTGTTAACATTATTCCTCAACTTTACAGTCATATTCACTCATATTTACACATTCCTTGAAGGAGTTTAAATAATATTTAAATTCTACAGTCACTGATTATGCCACTACAGAACTGCATTTGTCCAGATCACAGTGTTCCACATGTACTTTAGTAAGTCCATCAGTAGAGTCACGCTTTCCCTTTCGAAACTTCTTATACTTCCCACAGATCAGAGCTGCTATTACAACCAGTAAAAGGAGAGCGACTCCTCCTCCTATGATCCAGGCCATCAGTGTGTGGTCAGAAGATTCACGAAATTCATACCGCTTACATGAAAAATCTGAAGGAGCGCTGATTCCTGCGTTGTTTACTGCCACCACACACACTTTAGTTCCCACTTCCAAAGATGTCACCAAACCCCGCCGTGAAGCATCCCCAAACTTTGGGACTTCACCGTCCCTTCCCTCGATGACTATTCCGTACTCAGATACCACTGAAGATGGAGCACACCACTGCACCTGTATTTTCCCTCTGTCACTCCCCTCACTGACTGGCACCAGCGCTTGGATACGTGGTGGATGAGGACGTACATTAGCTCCACTCATCCCAGGGCAGAGGCACCCAGTTTGCTCTGAAAGTGTAGCACAGGGAACCTGGTTCTCCGAGCAGGGGTCGTACTCGCAGAGCTGGGGTTTCTGGTGAATCTGTGGGACGTTCACCACCCTAGGAGGAGCTTTGGTGGTGTCATATTCCTCGTCATTAAAGTCATAATCATCCTGGCCTTCTGAGCCTGTGTCAATTATGTGTATGATCCGTGGACGGGTGATGGGTGGGGAAGCAGACGCAGCATTGGTGAAGAAATGGGAATGCATGGGAGGCAAGACAAAAAAGAGAAGAGCCACCAGGTTCCTGCAAAGTGAGGTCATCTCTGTGAAAAGAAATGACAAGAATAAAGATGGTCACTGGTCACTATACAACTATAAACAGACTGATTGATGCAACCTAACCACAGCTTGTTCATTAACCTACTTCTGTATATTACAATTATTCCTATGTAATTTCCTTTAGTTATGATGAAGTAAATTACATAAGAAACGCACTGAAGCAACAGTCACTGTAGCAAAAAAGGAACTAGTTACCAGTGATGGGAATAACGGCGTTATAAGTAACGGCGTTACTAACGGCGATACTTTTTTCAGTAACGAGTAATCTAACTAATTACTGTTTCTATTGTTACAACGCTGTTACCGTTACTAACAAGAAAATGCGGTGCAGTCGCGTTACTATTTTTCAACAAACAGACAGTTGAAGCTGCCTTCAGCTTACTGCATCTTATATCAGTTGCACAAAAGTAGCTGTCTACCTAAGTAATCTGGGCGCTGCAGCTTTAAGAAGCTCCCGCGGACGGCAATCACTTTCTGGCAGACGGTCACTTTTTGGCACAACACCTGCAGCTAGGCTGTATGACTGAGGAAGAATAAAGTAGTCGTGGTAAGCCAATCACATGACCACTTCAAGATGACAAAGCAACAAGGTGATATATACCAGTTTTTAAATTGTGCTGATAGGCCACTAAAACCAATTTTTTTGGAGTGGCACAAATAATTTTTGTGGCATCTTATTTAATGCAGAACACCTGATTGTTATGTAAATAGTTTGAAATTTTTTTTTTTTTAAACAAGGCAAAAGGTAAATGCAAATAACTGGTGTTTGCAAACCTTGTGTATAGGATTTTAAAATTGACAGTTTATATTTGCATTTAAAGTTATGAAATATGATTCAATAAACATGTTTGTGGTTGTTACAGTAAAAAATATAGCAGTATGCTTGGTATTATTATCTTGTTGCAGGATGACTTGCGGTCTAGACAACAGATAGGTTTCTATGCACGTCAGAATTCATTGTGCAACTGCCCTCAGCAGTCATATCGTCAGAGGAGATAAGCTTGCTAGCACCTGTGGTAGCCATAACACCCTCACCACCATTTTTAAAAGACAAGCTTTGGGTTTTGGGCAGTTTCTCTTTGTCTCCACACTTTCATCTTGATCTTAATCTGATACAGCTTAATCTTGTTCTTGTCTGTCCATGACGTCTTATTTTTCAGAATTCTGCAGGCTCATTTAAGTACTTTTTAAATTTAAACTGTAGTCTGGCTATCCTGTTTTTGTGGCCATCTAGTGGTTTGCATCTTGCTTCTGTATTCTGTTCATGAAGACTTCAAAGTCGCTGACAAACACATACCTGCCCCGAAAGACTGTTTCTGATGTGTTTCTTTACCATAATGAGGATTCTTTTGTCCTCAGCAGTGGTCTTCGTTGGGTTAATAGTCCCATTGTGATTACAGAGCTGATGTCTTTAACTGTTTTATTCTTCTCATAATACCTTTAGCTTTTTCCTGTTGTTGAACAATGGCAACTACAGACTCTGTAGAAGCAAGCATAAGTAACGTGTAACGCTAATGGACCAATGTCCGACTTTGATAAGACAAGTGGAAGAGAATGGCTGGCTGGCTGGATGGATAAATGGATGGATGGAAAGAAGGGCACTGACAAGCAGAGAAAAATGCATCGTTGTCCCAAACATTATGGATGGTAATATATCAAAGAAGAGAAAGATAAAACAGTTTTTTAAGTCTGGTAATAGATAAAATAAAATTCTTTGGCTGGATTCGAGGCACCAGGATGCTGTTTGCCTTGGTTTACAGCTCATAAATGCTCTTGAGTATACTCAAACATCTGCAGTGTCCTGTCCTGTAAACACGGTTAGATAAATAAATACTGAGTGCGGGAAGACAAGTACAACTACCCCATCAGCACTATTATTTGTACCTGGCAGAAAGCCAGAGGAGTTTTGTGGGGACCCAAAATGCACAAAAAGCAAACTGGCTTTCATTCTGGTCAGTTTACAAAATTAATTATAACAGTCAGAAAACATTTTTCATGCTGTTAAACGATAATACTTATGACTAAACCTCTAAAAATAAAACATGGAGCAAAGAAAATACTGAAATGGGTCTACAGTACCTGCTTAATGCTGATGGATGTGTCAAGTCTCAAGTCTGAAGTTCTTTGTTTCCACTCTGGCTGATCTCACCGTGTGCTCCTGACTGTCTCCAGTTCTCAGTCTTAAGCTGTTTCTCTCAGACTCTCTCCTCCTCCTCATCTACACCCCCTCATCATTCTCTCCCTTCAGGACCTCCCCCCACCTCCTCTTTTTTTACTCTTTTTTCACTTCTTCCCATTTTGTTTTTCTTCCAACTGACCACCAGTGCTCTTTTATTTTTTTAATCCGTGTCTGGAATTTGTGTTTGAATGTGCGTTAGGAGGGCGAGGGGGAGAGTCGCCATGTGTCTGTGTGCTGCTCAGCATATTAATTTGCTAAGTAACAGCGGGAGACAGGCTTGTGCTTGTTCCTCTCGAACGTTTTTCACAATCTGTAGGTGTAGCTGTCTGTATTTCATTACTTCGTTTTAACGCTAAACTTCCCATGTGATTTGCAGGTGTTATTATGGAAGGGGACAGCACATAAGGTTACCTAACTACGTGTTTATTTGTGCTTCTCAGAGTCACGAGGGGGGTGAGGAATGCTTGGGTGTATTTATTAAAGTTGTCCTGCATCTCTTGTAACCCCTCATTGTGAGACACTGGAGAGGAACGATGGAGGTTTGTTTTGTTCTTACCCTTTTATGGGATAAATCTGGCAAAGTACAGATGTTTTTTTCTTGTTCCAAATGCCACTGTGGCACTGATAAGAGGAAAAGTACCAGCGCAGGAACCTCTTTTTATCGTTAAAGATTCACTCAACCCATACCACTGAAAATGTTGATGACATCTCTGGATCCTTCAATTCAGAAACAATTCCTAAGATCTTTGGTCATTTTTAGGCAGTAGAGTCACGCTGATACAGTGTTTTATACAACATTACAGTTCTTTGTTTGGGAGGATGATGATTGGCTTCTTTGTGTGTAAAAAAAAGTATACAATGTGTTTAAAAAGTCATAAGTGCCTTTGAATTTTCTTAGAATGATTATTTCATTTAAATATGAGAAGATTTGAAGGAAAATCTGGTAAGGTTTTAGTGAGTATGAGTATACATTAGAGGGCAAAACGATTAAAGAAAGCTATAAATGAGTCCAGATAAAAATACAATAGAAAGAACCAAAACATGCAGTCATTCAAAGTGGAACAACATAATTATTGAGCCAGCTTGTTTAATGCTTTAACTCTCAATCTGTGTAAAAAAAAAGGAAGAAGCTGAAGTTGGAGCTTTAAGAATACACATAATAACATCATATGAATCCACACTGGGAAAAGGTATGCTGCGCACAAAAACTTAGATTTAGACCCACATAGCTCTAAAGGATTGAAAGTGAGGTGTAGCCTTTCATCTTTCATAACATCTACAGTCTTTCTCCTAATTACCTTTAAAAATTCTTCACTATCACATTTAAGACCTTGACTCTCTATGTGCTTGTTAAAAAGGAGTCTAGCTGAGTCATCAGTTAGGAAATTAACTGTTACAGTTTTCTGTAACACATTTTCAGAGAAGAGCGGAGGCGCTTCACAAGTGGTTGTGCCTGTTGTGGGAAATGAAACAGTGTTGCGCGTCTTGGTTTTATTATCATGCAGCAGGCATATTGAATCCAAATGTTCTTTTCTCCTGGCTCAGCACAGCCTTGTTCAAAGGCTGCACTGAAGGATTAAAAAGTGTATCGCTGAATTGAAAAGTTCAGACTTTCAAAAAGGTCAAGTGAAACAGATATGACTTCTCAGTTTAGACCTAATAAAGGTTCCCAGGAGTCGTCAGATATCGATTTTTTCTGAAATGTCATCTATTCCACATCTTTGATCACTTGATATTCGTGGTATTACCCTTAAGTAATATCTCAGTGCTTACTGGATGAAGCAAACATTTGATGAGCGCATTCACGTCCTCGGGATTAACCGTAATCATGTTAGTCATGTCAAACTGGAAAACTTTCCATTTCCGAGTACTTTAATTTTCAAATGAAGACCTGTGAAACGTTCCCTGCAGTCACAGCTGTATTTTAATGTTTATCCAAAGACATTTTAAGGGACAATCTTGATACTGGGAGAACGTCCGGTGGAAAAAAAACGTTTTTAATATCTTATTTTGGGAAAAAGTTAGCAAAGCTTTTCAATGGTTACATGTCTGCTGATCCTGGGGTTATTTAAGACACTGAAGAACTATTTCAGCGGTTCTTCAAAGGAACTGCCAAGTGCTAAGACCTGGTTTTAAAATGACTTGATTTATTGCTCATTAGCAATAAATGCAGATTATGTCTCTGAACAAGGCAGTGTAGGTTTTCTCCTTGCATTCCTGTGTTTAGTCAGTCAACCAAGCATGAATATAACATGTATCATTTATGTGTCATAACTCAGTAGAAAATTCAGGAAGAGCTACCGTAAATTCAGTAGGAAAGAGCATATTTAGAAAGGTCAAAGAAAAGCTTCTCCTTAAGTCGTCCCGCATATGTATATTCTGTCTTCACGTTGTTTTGGCTACGTGAGACAACCATCTCTTCCCCTGTCTGACCCCCTGTTTGCCATGTCAGAAATTGCCAAGTATTAACAGTTTCCCTGAAACTGTCTGGTACAGGTTTCTGTGGTTCATCAAGTTGAAGTCATTCATTTCAACATCCAGTCAATCCTTGAGGACAGTCCAGGATCTGTGATAACGATTCTTCTCTCATTACAGAAATATTCTCACATTTTCAGCACAGCAGTAAGTTTTTTCTTGCTTCATCCAGCTCAGCGTGGGCATTTTGCTCCATTATTTTTTTTATTTTAAAATAAGCAAGATCGTGTTTTATGACATTAACAATGAAGAGAGCCAAAGAATTTCATTCTGCATGAACACAGTGTCAGATTAAAAGAAACATACAGAAACAGTGGCTTACAAAAAAGATTTTTTCAAAGGTCTGCAAGCAACAACTCAGCCAACGATAAATCTAGACAGACTCCAACGTAGAGACCCTTCCATCAGCTTGTATGCTATTTGTGTGTGTGTGAGGTCACACTTGTGAGGGTAGGATTACGTCAGATAAAGAAGGAGCTCCTCTCTTCGTCAAATATGGAAAGCGGAATTGATGGAACAGAAATGGAAGCAAGTATCTGCTATTTTTAACAGGCTACAGCCGATCAGCCAATTTTTTTTTAAATATTTAATTTATTGCCTGTTTTTCTCATGTTCATTGTCAACTCTGTAACAACTACTTACAGGCGCTTACAATCACGCACAGAATACATGCGTAGATTTAAAAAAGTATACAGCATAGAGTCAGTGACTGATTATGTTCAGTAAATCTTGTGATCGTTGGGAGGTGAGTAATTCCTGGATGAATGTCTCGACTCCTTATTCAGCTTCTTCTCTCAGGTAAAACCAAGCAAACACAGGTGGCTGAAGGAAAACTATGCACAGACTGAGCTGATCGCTGATATAGTCACTGTTTTGTCTTCACTGGTTTTTCTAACATGCCCTTATGTACTGATAAGTTCAGCAGTTGTTGAAGGTGGAGATCATCACTAAGGAGACTGAGGTTTTTTTTTTATTGCTTTTGCGGTCAGTTTTAGACCAGACTGTTTTTTTTTGTTTTGTTTTTTTTAATAGAAACTGTGGTTCAGAGGTCCCTGAGGAATAAAGGAAGCCATAAAGATTGAGTCATATTACTCGAGATAATGAGTTGCCTGCCAGTGCACATTCCCCTTTCTTTCCCTCCTACATGTTTGATCATGTTGCTGTATGTGACACACAGCCATGACCATACAGACAGCTCCATGGTTTAAACTAGTGGTGTAGTAGTGGTAAAAAAAATCCTTACTGATAAGGAATTTTTATTTATTATTTTCCTGAGTAAAACAACAATTACTCATTAAATAGGGAATCTCCTCTAACATATGTTTATTGAATCAAAATAACATCCCTTTAGTTTCCCATTCACGTATTCAGTTTCTGATTGATTTGGCGTGACTTAATCAAACTCATTCTCCATTCCCTCTCCTAGTCCGTACTTCTCTGAGGATTTAAACTATTTCTGTTTAAACAGGAAGCACTGCTATTGGCTAAATCCCAGTCACCTTTGACCTCCCACTTCACTCAAAAGGAATCTCGTGGTAGGGTTATTACCAGACTCTGTGATGTTGTGTGAACTGCTACTTTCAGCTTAAAATAGCCGTGGAACCAGAATGCAGTCCCAGTCAGCGTGAAGTCCCAGCGATCCTCCAGAGGATAATTGGAAACAGAAGTGTAATGTAGCAGCACTATGTGATGACGAGGTCCCACATTCCCAAATCTGCCCACAGTAGAGTGAATTATAAATTTGAATTGGATTTGTTTTATTTTATTGGCCTTTTAAATTACACAGAGGGCTTTATTTCTGTTTTCTTTTTCCCTTTCCCCTTTTTTCCCTCTCTCTTAAAAAAACTTTAATGTGCATAAAATTTTATACTCTATTTTTTACTTTCATGTAGGCTTATATGAACCTTTTCATTTTTTTCCCTCTGTAAAACACTTTTTTCAATTTCAAATAGTGCTATACGAATAAAAGATTAGTATTGTTATTTATTTGATTCCCCAATGAACTTACAATACCTATGCATATTTTATTAATTATTTATGTGTCATGAACCGGATCAAATCTCAGACAAAATACGGACACCAGACAGACAGGGGGGCTTAAATAAACAAGCATGTATTTTATTAAATTAAGCTCATAGACATGTGAAATTGCTGTCAGTAGGAAGCAAGTATGATGAATGTATCTGAAGGAAAAGAAGTTTACCAAAAGCAAACAAAACCCAAACCAGCCACTCTTCTCTCCAGCAGATGAGAGTGTGCTGGAGAGAAGAGAAAGAATTTTAGCACAGAGCCCCTTTTAAAAGCCATTAGCCAAGTTCCAACAGGCATGTTTCCGATAAGACCTGTCAGCCACACCTGTTTCCTACATAAAACTGAGGCTGCGGTCTTTTGCATTTTCTCTTCCTACCGCCTTTCCTTGGCCTTGATAAAAATGTCAACAAGGTCAATATGTCATGAGGACTTAGATAAAGAGAAGAGTGATGCAATGAGAATCCAAACTAGTCTCCTTAACAATGTAATTCAAGATGCCTGCAGTGTTGAAACTACAATGAAATGCAAAACGTGCATCTTAATTCACAACAGTATGTTGTTAACTTCTTGTTTTATGCAGGTCATGTAAATGAGAACGGCCTTTAAATTCAAAGGTCGGAGTTTTAAAGAAGAAGGAACAAAGAGGGCCAGATTTAGGGCTCGTTGCACTGCAAAGCCTTCTTTTAGCATTAAAAAGCTACTGGATTTAATAGATAGGCAAGGTGTAAACCTGCTGTGGATCTGTGCTTCTAGCAGTGTTTTTTAATTTGAAATGAAAGGCGGAGATGTTATCAGAATGAGTACGTGGTTGGCACGTTGGATGGATGGCTCAAAGTCGAGCCGAGCCCAATTATGTCTGTTCCCCAATAATAGTGGTACTTTCATGAAACAAACTAGAAACTAACTGAACTGGGCTGCCTTTTTCTCAGCAGTGCGCAAACAATATGTGATGTTTCTTTATTTAACTGTCAAATGCAGCTTTTATTTTGGAACATGTAGGAAAAAATGTCTGTATGCAAAACAAAAGAAAACACAGCCAGGCGTGCATTGACTAACATGACACAGCATCAATACCTTCACTAACATCTGATCTGATGATAAATAATTACTGTTCATTGTAATAATAATGATGATAATTTGCATTAAGGCAGCTCTCCTCTGGATAAATCCTCTGCTCCACTCAGGTGGAGCAGAGCAATAAAACAGGTCACTTCACAAATTTCAGGAACCTTTCTATGGAAAATTGAATATTTTCGGACCATACCAAAAGAAGAGTTGCTGCAAACACATTTCCTCTCTCTCTCTTTTTTTTTATTATTATTAAAGTCTTTTGTCCCTTTTAATGTTATGAACTAATGAACAGCAAATTTTCTTTGAAGATATCAACAAATGTGTCACATAATGTGAAATCTCAACATAAAATGTGCTGATATCAGGGAATCCATAGCAATAAAGTTAAATAAGAGCTGTATAATTTATATAAGCTACAAAATGTACATTAACAAAATACCATTAAAGCAGGCAAAGAAAAAACTGCACCTTACTCTTTATTACTCTCTACTATGTCCAGGATATATCTTACTATATCCTGGCATACAAATAACCTTTGTGATAATTCATCTAACAATGCGTTCTATTTTAATGCTCATGAATCAATTATCAATTGCTCATCTCCATCAGTAGTACAAACCCTTGAGTTTCTGCAGTCTTTCTATGATGTTAAGTCTCAGTTAACTTTAGCTGGTGTTAAATGGATGCAAATCCAAGTATTTAGGTACCGCTATAGATCAGAATGTATAATTTAAAATTCACTTTGAAAGACCTGGGTCCCTGTTTCCTGAAATATAATCTCCAGGAGCTGAAGTGGTTACGGCAGGAGAGACATTAAGTCCACCTTATTGGAGCAAGAGAATACGTCTCTTGGTCAGTGTGACTAGTTTTAATGGTGCTCTTGTAATGATCTATTATGATTGGTTTGTTTTCATTAGTCTGTACTGAATACCACCTGGATTTGCTTCTTTACTTACATATTGTTATGTGTTGTGTTTGTTGTAACGTCCTCTGCCCTCTTGGTCAGGTCTCTCTTGAAAAAGAGCTTTTAATCGAGATGAAACTTTTACCTGTATAATAAATAAATAAATGATAATAAATCATGGATAGTAAAAAATAGCAAACATGTTTTCGCTGTCATCATTACTACCAATAGAGCAGCTTGTTGATTCTGATAATCTGCCAGATGTTGCTATTTTTCAAGACTTTGTGAAGAAATGTGAAAAGCGCTTTTTTTCTTCTGCAGCTGGGCTTCTGTTTGCAAGTCTGATCACACTGTGAGACACTTTATTCATTATTAAAAATGAAAGAATATAGAATGTAATGTAGATAAATAGAACAAAAAACATAACAGCGAAAATGACATAGACTTATGATTGGTGGTATTTATTATTTATTTTTTAGTAGTTGATGGACATACACATCCTTTTTGATTGCCAGGAGGTGCTGTGACACCCTCAGCACTCCTACTTCCCACACGCCTTGGCTGATAAGAAGCAGAATTCTTTAAAATACTGGGCTGTGAATCATATACCAGTGACTGAGAGATTTATCATCAAAACATCTCAAAACTACCAAAAGGCAATGTGGGAACATCTCATTTTCACTGTCTGGATTGCACCCAATAGCATGAACACTTGAACCTACCAGAAGGCAACATTGCAGACACAGAGGACAGCTACAAGTACCTGGGGATCCCACAGGGAAATGGGAAGTATAAAGAGGCCGCTAGGAAAGCTGCAACCACGAAGTACCTGCAGAGGGTCAGGCAAGTCCTGAGGAGTCAGCTGAACGGTAAGAACAAGATCCGGGCTATCAACACCTACGCCCTGCCCGTGATCAGGTACCCTGCTGGGATAATAAGATGGCCAAAGGAGGAGATAGAAGCCACTGACATCAAGACAAGAAAGCTCCTGACCATGCATGGAGGGTTTCACCCCAAGTCCAGCAACCGGAGACTGTGTGCTAAGTGGAAGGAAGGAGGCAGGGGCTAGTGAGTGTCAGTACCACAGTCCAGGATGAGACAATGATCCACGGATACATCAGGAAGATGGTCCCAACCGACCGCGTGCTCAGTAAATACCTCAGGCAGCAGAAACCCAAGCAAGAGCAGGAAGAAGAGGAACTATCATGCAAGGATAGGCCCCTGCACAGTATGTACCACCGGCAGACATCCAGAAGTCCTACCAGACAGACAAAATGTGGTGGCTAACCAACTGGTGGTATATTGGTGGTAGACAAGCAGAAGAAGACGGCTGTAGTGATTGATGTAGTGGTTCCAAATGACAGCAGCATCAGGAAGAAGAAACACAAAAAGCTTGAGAAATACCAAGGGCTCAGAGAAGAGCTTGAGAAGATGTGGAGAGTGAAGGTAACAGTGGTCCCAGTGGTAATCGGAGCACTAGGTGCAGTGACTCCCAAGCTAGGCAGGTAGTTCTAGCATATCCCAGGAACAACATCGGAGATCTCTGTCCAGAAGAGCACAGTCCTGGGAACACCTAAGATATTGCGCAGCACCTCAAGGTCCCAGGCCTCTGGTAGAGGACCGGAACTTGAAGGATAGACTGCCCGCAGAGGCAAGAGGGGAATGTTTTATATATATATATCTCACAGTACTTTAGTGATCTATATATTTGTTAAAATAAGATGCAGCTTTACAAATTTACAGTCTATGCTCTTTATTTATTCATTTATTTGTCTGTCCAGGTAAAAGTATCATTGAGATTAAAATCTCTTTTTCAGTGGAGACCTTTACACTGAGTTGTAGCTCCTCTTAGTGGTGAACACTCATTATTAAACCTTTTTTCTTTTTTTCCCCATTTCCTTTCCAATCCCCTGTGTGTGGAAAAATAAATATTTTTCTACCACAGAAAAATAAATGATCAAGTAAAATTTCAATTTACTAAGTCAAACTTCTAAGAAAATAAGCCAAAAATAAGAAAACAACTTGAAATTTAGAAATTTAAAAAACATTTTGTGGTAGAAATCCTATACAAACTACTTTTTTAGTACAATGTTGTTTTTATTTATATAAACAACAAATTAAAAAAAAATCAACTGATATTTTACATCTTACAATTTATAAGTTAAGTTTCTTCGTTTCTTTTATTTTAATATTCTCCCTGTAACAAAACTTTTGGGTCGCATAATTACAAACAAAATACTAAGAGCAGGCATCCATGGATCCCCCACCTGCTCTTATAAGAATTTTTATAAAGTTATATTATTAGTATTTTATCTTGTTATTGAAAAGAATTCTTGTGTGTGATGTTCAGTACAAAAAAGAAGTGAGGAGGATGGAGAGATTACAGAGGATGAGGAACCAGGTGAGAAAATGGGCAGATAGTGAAGGACAAACAACTAGGAATCTTCTTTGCTGTTCTTCTATCAGTTCACAAAGAAATGAAGCGCTGTGATTTTGGGGCAACTGTAGCGTCTAGCTGTGGCTTAATCTTAAAAAAAAACAAAAACTCACTGAGTAATCATGGAAATTCTTTTTTAGGAAGAAGAAAAGGTCCCTCCTTTCTTAAGCTTTTTCCTTTCTTTTTAATTGCAGTGTGCCGATCCATACAGAGAGGTGGCGTTGACCAGGGAGTAACAAATTCCTCGTTAGGTCCCACGATCACAAACAAAGTTCAGGTCATGATGTGGGAAGAGATTATGGCTCTAACGCTGCTGCTGGAACAAATGTGAGCCTTCATGAATAACAGTGTGAACGCAGTAAGATGGGGGAGAGGAGGCATCTTTTTGACACCTTTCTTTAATGTGAGTGCAGATTAATTTCAGACATTACAAAAAGACATTGTGTGGTACAAAGCTGAAAATCAGGAACTTGTTAGGTCTTTTTTTTAAATATTAAAAGAATCAGAGATAATTTTATACAAGGTGCTTATATTCCCCCACAACCCACCACTTTAAAAAAATTTATTAAGTATTTAAAAACGATGATTTTCAAGGCTCATTTTGAGCTATGCACTCTAAATTCAACATATAAAAATTGTCACACTGCTTCACCAGCAAAAAGCTAGAGCTCCTTTATAAACCTTATGGAGTAAACTAGTGATTGTTAAAATACCCCAGGAATATCAAGGATGTGGTAACATGTTTTATTACCTTCCAATATTTCCGTGGTTTTACAGCAAAACACAAAATGTTTATTTATTTATTTGTATTTATTAACAAATATAAAATTCAGTGTACAGTCTGAAAAATACCACAAGATGGAAATGGCTAAATATTTATTTCATTCTTCCTATTTTCATAAATAAATATAAAACTCTCCTTTAGCATCATTTTCCTTCTTTCTTCGACCACTCGCTGTATGCACCAGCATAATTACGTGCACTGAAACAGAGAACAGAGACATAAAAGATGAAAACTGTCATTATTACATAAAAAGCAGCACATTTTAATAATAAGTCTTAAGGACTCTTTGCCTTTGTATTAATAAAGGACAGTTGGAGTTTTTGTTTTAGAAAACAATGGGCCTCGTGTATGCATATGTGTGTATTATAAGCAGTAACTTATTTACTTTACGTATCCTAACTGATGAGCCTTGGTGGTAGCCATTGCCCCTCGCTTGCCAATCTGGCAGTGAAAAACCAGCTCTGGTGCATCCAGCTGTGGCTTTGTTACTCCATACCTGACCTTGAATGCATCTGGATCCATTTTAAGAGCACCCTCTACTGTGTTAACTGAAGGAATCAAAGAAGAGGCAAAGATAGAAAACATGACACAAATGACAGAACCTGAAAAACCAGATTCACCACTACACACATGCAAAAAATCTTTTGTGTGTATAATATATGTATATATATATATTAAGTAATATAAAACAGACTTACGTGGAATATTAATGGATCCTGGAATATGTCCTTTTGCCACCTCCTCTTCACCGCGGACATCAATCAGAATGAGAGTCGGGCTCTTTCCCACAAGAGCCTTCAGTTCCTCATAGGAGATTTCCTCGGTAACTGGGAACATGGCAGTAAAAACGAGAAACTGTATGATAACCTTTCATCAAATTAAATAAAACTACACCATGGACTGCTTAAATAAAATTTTCCTGTGACAAATCATCCTGACACAAGAATGCATTATCGATGACTAACTAAACTAACTGCTGTTCATGTGAAGGGTTAGCTGTAACGTGACACCTGCTCTACCTGCCCACAAAGGCACATGCAAACACAGTGATAAGGAAGGATGTACCAGTGCTAACCGCAAAGATATCAGTGCTAACATGACATATGGAAAGCGTGATGCAGTGATCCAAAGACTATCTTGGCTCTATTGTTTGTGCCACAACAACCTGAATATCATAATTACATATACAAACTACTTTGTTAGGTACACCTGCTCCTTCCTAAAAGCAGAGCTTGACATACAGCTCCACTTATATAGTACATTCCTTAGAGGCAGATTAGTCTTCCGTGACGGCACGCATACTTGCTTTTATCAGATGGTTTGAAGAGTGTTAGACTGTAAGACATGACTAAAGGTACCGGACTGACTCGCTGCTAATGTAACAGGTTATGTTATGCAGATAATTATCAGTAACGATTAAACCTGTTTGTTGTTTGTTGCTCGAGTAACCGAGTACTATTCCCAAGGAGCCTCCCGTCTGATCTTTTTACTGTTTGCTGAGTCATTCTTATTCTACATTTTTTTTTTTTGTTTTTGTAATTATTAGATAGAGAAATGTGCACAGGCTATGGAAACAGTTTAACAAAGTGACCCCAAAGTTCATGAAAACATATGAAAACATTTTTATGAAAATGCTGTATTACTGCTTCTTAAGCTGTTGTAGTTTTAGGTTGTCACTGTTAAAAATTGTTGTCTTTTACTCATAACGCTATTCATTTTTCATTTCATTCATCAAATTCAGACAGTAATAAATCTTCTATAGTTTGTTAACTGTAACTGTAAAAGTGGGCTAAAAAGACTCACCTTTGTTCGCCATCCTGGTTGTTGGGTGAAGTTAGAAATGGGAATGGCATTGACAATCACATACGGTATAACAATACTGCATCTTCTTCCGGATACATTTGTTTGGTTTTGTGTCATTGGCTCACATACTGGTGGAAGGCGGGGTTAAGCAGTGAGGCTTCATCGCTTAGCCAATCAAATCAACTTGTCACTCCTTTCAAAGTAAAAGTAAGAGAAATCAGAAAATCAATGCATATGCTGAATGCTGTTTTACAGAGTACATTAAGTGGTTTTAAATATTTTACATAACTTGGGAAAAGGTGTTTTGTGTAAAATTACGAGTGTGACATCCATATTGGATCATATGCAGTGAGCACAAACGTTTTAATGGTCGCAAAAAAGATCCAGTTAACACAAACACAGTTCCTATTTAAACGATTTTATTACAATAAATTCACTCAGTACTTGTTTCCTAAAAACAATATTTACTTTACAGTCTGTTTCTGATATATTAAAAAAAATAAACAAATCTGCAGAAGTTAATTTGCCAGCAAATAAAATCATGGTGACTGCAAAAGAGCATAATAAACTATTTGTTAACATTATTCCTCCACTTTAGCTCATTGTACATTGTTATAATCGTATTTACACATTTCTTGAAGAAGAAGTTTAAATAATTTTTAAATTCTACAATCACTGATTACACCACTACAGAACTGCATTTGTCCAGATCACAGTGTTCCACCTGTACTTTAATAAGTCCATCAGTAGAGTCACGCTTTCCCTTTCGAAACTTCTTATACTTCCCACAGATCAGAGCTGCTATTACAACCAGTAAAAGGAGAGTGACTCCTCCTCCTATGACCCAGGCCATCAGTATGTGGTCAGAAGATTCATGAGATTCATACCGCTTACATGAAAACTCTGAAGGATCACTGCTTCCTGCGTTGTTCACTGCCACCACACACACTTTAGTTCCCACTTCCAAAGATCTGACCAAACCCCGCCGTGAAGCATCCCCAAACTTCTGGATTTCACTGTCCCTTCCCTCGATGACTATTCCGTACTCAGATACCACTGAAGATGGAGCACACCACTGCACCTGTATTTTCCCTCTGTCACTCCCCTCACTGACTGGCACCAGCGCTTGGATACGTGGTGGATGAGGATGCACATCAACTCCACTCATCCCAGGGCAGAGGCACCCAGTTTGCTCTGAAAGTGTAGCACAGGGAACCTGGTTCTCCAAGCAGGGGTCATACTTGCAGAGCAGAAGTTTCCGGTTCATCTTTGGGAAGGACATCACCCTAGGAGGAGCTTTGGTGATGTCGTATTCATCCTCATTAAAGTCATAATCATCCTGGCCTTCTGAGCCTGTGTCAATTATGTGTATGATCCGTGGACGGGTGATGGGTGGGGAAGCAGAGGCAGCATTAGTGAAGAAATGGGAATGCATGGGAGGCAAGACAAAAAAGAGAAGAGCCACCAGGTTCCTGCAAAGTGAGGTCATCTCTGTGAAAAGAAATGACAAGAATAAAGATGGTCACTGGTCACTTTACAACGTATTTCTATGCAATTTCCTTCAGTTACATGAAGGAAGTTACATAAGGAACACACTGTAGCAAAAAAAGGAACTTGTTACTGAATTTGGTTGAAATTTCTAAATAATGAAAGAAGCAGAGGTTGTGCAGTGGTACCAAGGATAAAAACAGTGAGACTTGGTTAAGTGTTGGTTAAGTGTGGTGAGACACAAAATAAAATTCTTTGGCTGGCCTCCGTTTACAGCTCATAAATGCTCTCGAGTATACTCAAACATCTGCAGTGTCCGGTCCTGCAAACACATTTGTACCTGGCAGAAAGCCAGGGGAGTTCTGTGGGAACCCAAAAAGGACAAAACGCAGACTCAGTCTAGTCAGTTTATAAAATGAATTATAACACAGAGAACATTTCTTAAAAAGCAGTTAAAAGCTAATATTTATGACTAAACCTCTGAAAATAAAACCTGGAGCTATAAAGTGAATAAAAAATATTGAAATGGGTCTATACCTGCTTAATGCTGGTGGATGTCTCAATTCTCAAGTCTGAATATCTTTGTTTCCACTGTGGCTGCTCTCACGTGTGCTCTCAACTGTCTCCAGTTCTCAGTCGTAAGCTGTTTCTCTCAGACTCTCTCCTCCTCCTCATCTAACCCCCTCCTCAATCTCTCCCTTCAGGGCTTCCCCCACCTCCTCTTTTTACTCTTTTTTCCCCTTCTTGCACTACTATTTTCTCTTTCTCAGCAAGCTTTCTAACTGACCATCTGTGATCTCACCAGTTGGCACAGATTTTTTAAAATCTGTGCTTTGAATTTTGTTTTCATTGCGTGTTAGGAAGGGTGGGGGTTGGGTGGGGGTGGGGGGTCGCCATGTGTCTGTGTGCTGTTCAGCATATTAATGTGCAAAGTAGCAAGGAGAAAGGATTGTGTCTCTGTATATTTTTCACAATCTGTAGGTGTAGCTGTCTTTTTAAAATTACTTTTGTTAAAGCAAAACTTCCCACGTACTTTGCAGGTGTTACTGTGGAAGGGGACAGCACATAAGGTCACCTAACTGCGTGTTTATGTGTACTTTTGAGAGTGGGGTGGTGGTGCTGGTTGGGGGAGGAGGCGGGGTGAGGAATGCTCAGATGTGTACTTATTAAAGACCCCTTCCACCTCTTGTAGCCCCCATTGTGAGACACTGGAGAGAAACGAATAGGAACGAATGAGGCCTTGTTTTGTTCTCACCATTTAATGTGATATAGCTAGCAAAGAATAACCTTTCATTTTTCACAACATTTTTCTAATTAAGGACAAAAACCTTATGAAGCAATTAAAACTTCATTACTTTGTTAAGACCTTGACTATGTGCTTATTAAAGAAGATTTCAGCTGAGATATGTGTGGGGAAATGATAAGCCTTCTGTAATGTTTGAAAATAACTGTTTTTTCAATGCTGAAAAGTGCTATACAATACAAACAATTGTGTTGCATATTGTGATAACATAGCACCCTTAGCACTAAGTAATAATCTAAAGAGCTGTATAATTTATATTTGCACACATCACACTTTATCAGAGTACCCTAAACATTGTTATTATATCCTAAATCAAGAGTTATTCACAGGTAAAGGAAATACATGAGACCAACTAACATAAGGCTACTGGTGATTTATGCTGACGCAGCACATTAAAAACGTATTACTTGTTCCTGATACTCCAACAAGTATGTTTTCGGGATCCACCCTGAAACTTTCCATCATATCATTGATATCAAATAGTTACTTTGATGTTAGTCTTCTAATAATTGAAGGTAGACTTCTGCTCTCTGCAGCAAAGACATTCAACACTTACTGTTAATTATTTATTTTATTTATTTTATTCAGTTCTCACTTATTATGATTGTGTTCTATTTTTTCATTGTTTAGGCTCCTAGTTCAGCATTTTCATTGTTTCCTAGTTTAGTTTTTCATGCTTCTAGTTCTCAGTTCTTTGTTTGCCTTTGTTCCCTTTCGTGTCCAGCCTGTTTTAGTCTCTTAGGTGTTTTCAAATTTGAGCTTACTAACTCAAACATCTGAGAATATAAATGTAAATTGGGAAAATATTTTGAAATTTCGAGTTAGTAAATCGATTTTTTGAGATTACAATCCCAGATTTTGATCTTTGGATCATATTTTTTTCCCCTTCTCCATATCTGTACAATCCAGTGAGTTAGTAAACAGATAACGTGCCTGACTTCTACCACAATGATGTAAAAACATGTTTTTAATCTAAAAATTGATAGTTTACAGCTATTTTTTACAACTTATATGTAACTAAAATGTATTATTTTAAATTTTTTAATATTTTAAAAATTTGTGTGTCCTCCCCACGGTCCCTTGTGTGTGTAGTCAGTCATGTTTCTTTAACAATGTCAAGTTTGTCTTTGTCCATGTCTCTGTCTCAGTGTTAAGGCTTCCTGTTTTATTTTGCTAGTCTCTCGTCTCATGTTCATTATGTTTGGTTTTGCTTCCCATGCCTCATTAGTTTGATTAAGTTATGTTGTGTCATGTTTCTTCCCAGGTGTCTCCACTCTGCCCTCATTTCCATCATCCCCACAGCTGGCCTCTCTTGTTTATTTAAACCCTCAGTTTGCTTGTGTCCTTTGTTGTGTCCTCCATCATAGCTGTGTCCCCTCTGTGCTCTGTCTCTTTGTTGATTCATAGGCTAGTTGGTTCCGTACCTGACTTTTTTTGTTTTGTTTTTGTGTAATGCATCTGGAGAAACTTCAGCATTAAATTGGTTGGTTTTATCTATAAATCTCTGCTCAGGCTGATTCTTTCTTACTTGTGTATATCTGTAAAAACCAAAACCGATATAGCACATGCTCTGACAATATTATACAAATGTTTATCACCAGAGTCAGAATGGAATATGGAAACAAAGGCTTATAAATACACTGTCCGTTTCCTGGACTAATGTGTTGGAGTTTTTTCTTTACTTGTTGTATTTTTACTTGTTGTATTTTTCATAACTTATGCTGCTCTCTTGGCCAGGTTTCTTTTGAAAAGGATATTTTAACTGCAATCAGACGTTTACCCAGATAAATAAAGGATGATAAAAATAGGCAACATGTGTCTGTGAAGGTTCTCCAATAGCCAACATGCTTTCACTGTCACCATTAGTGCTGTAGGAGCATGTTGTTGATTCTGATAATCTGTTAGATTTTGTTATATGTCAAGGATTCATGAAGACATCTGAAAAGCAGTTTTGTATAGCCTTTATACTGTGCTGCTGGGTTTCTGGTTGCATGTCTGGTGACCTCACTGCAAGCAGGGACACAACTGAACCCGAGTAACCTAAGATCTGCTTTATTCTGTGTTAATAGACCTCTCTGCATCGAATCATATCTGTTATTAATCTCTGTCTCTCTTCCACAGCATGTCTTTATCCTGTTTTCCTTCTTTCACCCCAACCGGTCGCAGCAGATGGCCGCCCCTCCCTGAGCCTGGTTCTGCCGGAGGTTTCTTCCTGTTAAAAGGGAGTTTTTCCTTCCCACTGTCGCCAAAGTGCTTGCTCATAGGGGGTCATATGATATGATTGTTGGGTTTTTCTCTGTATTTAATATTGTGCTATCTACTGTACAATATAAAGCGCCTTGAGGCGACTTTTGTTGTGATTTGGCGCTATATAAATAAAATTGAATTGAATTATTCTCTATTAAAAGCTAATATAATACAATTTTGAAACATAATGGTGGAAATGACATAAAACTTATTATTACTATTATTTATTATTCATTTTTCAGTATTTAATTGACATACAGGTCCTTTACAATTTGCCAGGGGGTGCTGCAACACCATCAGCACAAGTACTTCCCAGAATCTTGGCTGACAAGGAGCAGAATGCTTTAAATATCAGGCTACGAGTGGAAAGTTGGCACACTGGCAGTATAAATAGTGTGTAGATCACAATATATCAACACCACAGAATAGTGACTTAGAGGCTCAAAATATCTCAAAATTACCAAACATCAGTGAAGGATTTTCTTGTTTTCTCTTTCTGGACAGCAGCCAGTGGCATAAACATTTTATTTTTGCTCTTCAGCAGCACTATATATAAACTTACTGACAAACCTGCTAAGACTGTTTTTCACTTGCCATAACAGTAGGAAAAGCGCAGATGTTACTGGTCAGGTTAATGCTAAACATTAAGATCACTTCCAAGTCCTCAAAGCTGAAGCAGGAATTAAATCACCAATCATTTTATTTTTTACACTTGTGGTTTCTGCTGTGATATATCACAGACAACAAAACCTGTCTGTACATATGTTAAAATATCATATAGTTTTGATTTACAGCCTTTGGAATTTATGTATCTATTCATGTCTGATTGAGATTAAAATCTCTGTTTAACGAGAGACCTTTACACTGATTTGTAGCTCCCCGTAGTGGTGAATGCTCGTTATTGCTGCTTACTAACCCTTCACCCCTTTAACGCCATAGATGGAAAAGTCCTGCTGTCTTTTTTTTTCAATACCCTGTATGTAAAACCTTGCTTATGCCATTGAAATAAATAAATGTATGGATTATTAAATACAGATTTCTTGCCATCAACACATTAAAACTATTCGTCTCAACTTGTTGAATAAGTCATTATATCAAAATTATGAGTTAGGTGTTTTAAAATTTGAGCTTAGTAACTCAAACGTCTGAGAAAATAAATCTAAATTGGGTAAATATTTTGAAATTTCGAGTTAGTTAATCGATTTTTTGAGATTATAATCCCAGATTTTGATTTTTGAATGACATTTTTTCCCCTTCTCCATATCCATACAATCCAGTGAGTTAGTAAGCAGATAACGTGCCTGACTTCTACCACAGTGATATAAAAACATTTTTTAATCTAAAAATTGATAGTTTACAGCTATTTTTTACAACTTATATGTAACTAAAAATTGTTATTTTAAATTTAGAATTACATATTATTTATTAGGTCGCTTAATTAAAAGAACAAGGCGAGCTGCAAAAGTTCAATTTTAAATTTTAAATTTCACTATTAATACTTAATACTTTCTCAGCATGCAAAAAATAGAAAAGTAGATATATCTCTTTATGTGTCGATATATAACACAGTCATATTATATGATATTATATTATATAGGAAAGTGCGCTGAAACGGATGTTTGCATTAGCCACAGGATGTTGTTACTAATCCGACACAAGAGGGGAAAAGCAGGCCACACTCGGGTCTTTCCGTGAACAGCCACGAAGTGCAAACTCGTTCTGTACTGAACTGTACTGAAGCTCCACCATTGGCTCTAACTGTCCGTCCGCCGGGGAAAGGAGGCGGAGGAGGAGGGGGGTGTAGATTTGCTGAATGACGGCTCGGTTTGTGTTGACACTTGAGAGCCGATACAGCCTACGGGAAATGCACAGGCCTACCTACGTTACATTTCCACCTTGTAAAGATAATAAGAACCGTCTAATTCTTGCTTTTAACACCGGGAGATGTTTATGACCGTGCGGGGACTGCGCGACGGGGCTACACGGAGTCGAGGCGGAGGGGACGTTTTCGCAGGTTGATGATCCTCTTTCGGCACCGAGGAGAAGAGCCAACACAAGTAAATACATGGTATTAGTCTTTATAGGCGGTTAGGCAGGCTTGCATTAAAAGGAAGGATAGGCGGTGCGAGCTAATTCCTGGAAATATAGACCTCCGGCCAGAATGACACACGCTACGTTTGCAGGTTGGAGTTATTTCGCTGAAGTTGACGCTCAGACTTGAGCTGCGAGCAGCGTGTAGGAAGCTTGTGTGCCAGGAAAAACACCATCCGTCTTTCACGTTTGACAGATAACCAATCAAAGCTGTTATTCAAATCGGTGCTCTTATGTCAGTGACCTATATCTCATGCACGTGCGCCAAAAGCCCACAGTAACCTCTCCGCCAGACCAGACAGCATGGGGACCAACGGGCTAGACAACCAAGCGCAGCCGTCCGGCGGAGAGTCCCGGACGGAACAGCCGGCTCCGGGTCCTCAGATGGAGCAGAGGGATGCCCCTCAAGACCCAGACAAGAGAAAGGATGAACAGGCGGACAGCAGCGAGGGTAAAATCGTGAAGGAGGACAGCAATACGCAGCTGATCGAGACCGGGTGCAAGCCACCCCTCACGCCAGGTTCGGACTTCGAAGCGGGGTTGCAGGTAGAGAAGCCTGGCCACGGAGCTGGCTTCGTCCCACCCGAAGGTGGTTTCGCTGGCTGGCTGGTGGTTTTTGCTGCAACCTGGTGCAACGGGTCGATCTTCGGGATTCACAACTCCTTCGGCATCCTGCACATGATGCTGGTGAAGGAGCACACAGACCCTTTAGACCAAACATCCCAGTTCAAAGTGGGTGAGTAAGTACTACTCAAGCAGTATCTCTCTGCCCAGGTGAGCTGTAGATGAAGCCACAGGTGAGCTGGTGGACAGGAGTAGAGTTCTTAATGCAAATTTGGTTTATAATTATAGGAACATTTTTTTTAAAAAGTGGAAATTAGAGCTGTGGACTTTAAAGCGTTAAAGCACAATTACTATAATAAACAAGTAACATCAACTTTATATTAATTTACAGTATGTTGGTTTTTATAAGTGGAATAACTTGAATTCCCAGTAGGACACTAAACACAGTAATGAATAAAACAAGTGCCCCACCAGCACGTGTAAAGTATTCTTATTACTGTATTCTTATGTTTTAATTATTCTTTTCTTCAGCTACTCTGAAATCAGTCCTTACATCCTGTTGGAGTTTCTTGTTTTGCAAAGCACCAGCATTCTAATGAGTTACAGGCACTTAACTGAAAAAGCACCGTAGGCACTTGTTAACTATTCATTAAGGCTGTTCTGTGTATCCACAACACAGATTGCCACAATGGGTCCTTTGATAAAGGTTTTCTTAATGATATAGTGAGCTTAAAGGACTGAATGTTTGTCAACGTTTGGACCGATACTGAGCCAATATTGGTGTGCTGCTTGTTTCTTGTTATTTATTCCCCTCTTGGTTCCCAACAAACAAACAAAGACAGAAACTTTAAGCTGTTTATCACAATATCTTTGAACATTTAGCCATAACAAAGCTGTTTTATTAAATATTGGCCAGGGCGGTATATGTAATCCATTTTGTAGACTGATAATAGCAGTTGGCAAGGCTGATATTGGTTGATACACCCATGCATTGCTAGATCAGTATGGACAGACTTGTTAGAGTCCCCAAGATGCTCATGACTAGTGATAAAAATCCTAAGATAGATATGTAAATCAGGGATATTACTGCTGCTTCTAGTATTTAATAAAATCTAACAGGTAGTTATTATTAGAGTCACATCATTACCCTACTCACTTCTCCCATTTCAATCATTCTGTTTAGGATCATAAGCTTTCATTACTAAATGTTCAGACTATTTCTCCACCCTTATTCTCTGATTGCGCTCAGCTCCCTGCAGTGAGAAAGCCACTATACAAAGCAGTCAAGAATATCAATCTTAATAAAGAAATCATTGATGTTAATTAACAGGAATGTGACAGCTCAGTCTTGTTGTTGCAGATAAATTAGTCCCCAGAAACAATGGGCCAAGGCTCCCCCCCCCTTTTACTGGCGCTAAACCAATTGTTTGCAGGAATCTGACATTTTCTTGTGCCTGCAATTCCAGTGGAAACATTTCTGTTCTTCAATGAGTTCACAAAGTCAGCGTCCAATTTATTGCTAATGAAGCTCTGGGCTTCTGGGTAACTGTGGCTTCTAGCTTTGTGCTTGTTAGTCTTGTTAACAAATACTGACTAAATGAGTAATCATGCGAATTCTTGTTTGGGGGAAGAAGAAAGGGACCCTCCTTCCTTTCTTTCTCCTCCTCCTCCTCCCCTTCCTCAGTTTGAAAACCGTGAAAGCTGCTGCTACAGGGTGCTGATCCATACAGAGAAAGGTTTTGAGCACGGGAATCATGTAACAGGAGTGGATGTTTTTCCTAAAATCCTCGTCAGGTCCTGCAATCACAAGCAAAAGTTAAGGTCAGGTTAAGGTGTGGGAAGGGATTATGGTTCTAATGCTGTTTGCTGGAACAAATGTGAACCTTTAGTATTGTTATCAGTGTAAACGCAATAAAGAGGGGGGAGTATAGGAAAGACATCCTATTTATTAAAAGAAGCTGATGGAATTTTATACAAGGTGTTTATATTCTCTCCCCCCCATTTTTTTGACATATTTAGGATTTCGTCTCCAGCATTTTCTTGGATTTAATTCTGGGTTGAGCTCATAAAGATTAAGTGAGTAGGCTGAGACCTGACCTTTTTACCTCAGCTGCAAGAAAAAACACAGGGGAAGAGCTTAGCTACAATAGCTATGATCTTAAAGGCTTCTTTGAGATATCCAGTCTAAATTCACACGTGTAGAACATTTTAAAAGATGTCAGACTGCTCAATAGAAAAAAGCACAAGGGATAACAAAGGCTGGATATGGTGAAATCATACTTGGAGACCACCATTAGGCCTTGCTGAGCTCTTTCATAAACCTTGAGGGGTAAACAAGTGAGTTTCAGAATCACCAGCAGTATCGACGTAGGTGTTCAGAACAGTAGGTTCTTTAAATTCTTAATGATGGCGAGGTGTGTGTGGGTTATGAGTCACATATGGTGGTGATTTCCTCCGTGATTACAACATGACACCTTTAGTCATTTTTTCCAGTTGTTACCACAGAAATGTTGGTAAACTTGTGAAGTGAGTGCACGCGCTCAGCACACCTTTTTTTTGAAAATGGAAGGAGAGAGAGAGAGAGAAAAAAAAAAAGAGCGCTGCTTTCACAATCAGCGAGGGGTGAGACCCCTGTCAGGTGGTGCGCGACTGAACGTGGCTGCGCCGAATGTGGGAGAAAAGTTCAAAATGCAGCCGGCACTGTTTCAGCTGCAGCAGAGTTGGCAAAGAGGGAATGTGTGTGAAGGGGCAGAAGAAAGGGACTGAGTGAGCGAGGAATTAATTTTTCATTGAAGCCTGAAACTATTTCCATCTATGTGCCACCGTGAAACGGAGCAGGAGGAAAATTGTGATGAGAAAAAAAGTAGCTCATCATGTTCTGCTTGTCTCTAAGCGTAAAGTTGGTTTACTTACTGAGCGTTATGCACTTTATTCTCTCAAAAGGATAGTTAATGACTCTGTAGTAACTATACCAGCAGGTTATGGTATCTCTGTGAATGTCAGAAAACATCTGATGACTCCAGTCGCAGAAGCCCGTTGGCTTCAGAGTCACCTACATTACATCAAATCCCGCTAGCTTGAATGTGCTGTGCTTCACAAATCTACACATCAACAGAGAGAAATGCAGTGAAATGTTTCTCGAGGACTTAAACAACACCTGGATTTCTTCATCGTGCGCTCTTAAAGAAAGATTACAAAGAATGCGAGTGATTTAACTCAGATATTTATCATTCCTACCACAGTGAGCTCTGGCATGTCTAGAGCCATGTCTGCCTCATGCACTGACCACATCTACACTAATGGCACACTAATGGATCTAGTAAGCATAATATAATAGCAATAACCAGAATCATTAACGTGATTAAGGTCACAGATTCTGCTTCAAAGACTTATGATGTAAAAAATTCACAGAGGAAAAGAACACACTGAGTGAAAGCTTCAGAAATTGCATTATGCTCGTTCCTGGATATCTTACAGACTGTTCTAGACAAGCATGCACCGATAAGAAAACTCACTAACCTATTGTGAGCAGTGCTTTAGCCCTGTGGCTTGATGTGGAGCTGAACTAAATGAAGCATGCTGCAATAAAACTGAGAGAGAATAACAGAATAAATGCTGTCATTGTTAGAATCTCCAAAGATTGAAAACACAAGCTCAGTTAGCTAAAGCATGATAGGAGTGTACTATAGAATACTTTCACTGACATATTAGGCATCTATCTTCCCTCACTGAGTCTATATCTGTCAAAACTCATAGAAAATATGTAAAGAAACAGTTTTTTTTAAAACAAATGGAAATCAATAAAAGCCACAATACGAATAAATCTGATAGCAAACTACTTGTTGAACCAACTGAAGAATTTATCAAGAATTTTAAAAGATTTTAGACTTTACTTGAAAGCAATACAAATAGAGAGGTTAAATCTTGTTTCTCAGCACAAATGGACTACATAACCTTGATGGTAAAGGAATAAGGATTATAGCCAATCTCACTTTTGAACTGTTGTCACATTATTAACTAGTCTGAAAGAAACGATTTTCCCTCATAGCCAAGAGTTTTATAGGAGGTACTGTTATTCTTCTATCACTGGCCTTGACGGCAGCTCAACATTTACTGTCTTAGCATAGAAAACTGATGACTCGTTAGATGAACCGCTAGATGTTAAACAAAAAATGGTGGCGATTTCTTGCTTGACGTGCTGATTTCAGTATAAGGAACAATGAACTGTAACTGAAGTACCTTAAAGCTTACATTTTCAGTGTAGATACTGGTGGCTCAGTTATTTAACAGTTATTCAGCTAAGCCTGCAGACACAAAGGGATAGATACCGGTTGGCAATCCCCAGAAACCTCTGGTTGCTAGGGAAAAATGTGTGTTCCTCGAATTTTTGGAAGTGACAGTGGTCAGCTGAAACTGATTGAATTGATAGCTGCATCAAAAGATTCCTTGCAATCGCTTTGGTTGCTAGCAGATAGCTGGTCCCTCCTAATTTTCATGGAAGAGACTGACAGTGTGTAAATCACTCGCTAACTACTAGCCTAGCAGTATTAAAACTTAAAAAATACAACCAAAAAACAGAAATGGAGCGGGTTCACTTCCAAAGTTCAAAGTGTGGTTTGATCCTTTGTTATTCTTTGAAATTCGAGTTATTAAGTATTTAAGATAACAACTCGAAATTCCAACATAGCTCTGCCAATCAGGAAATGATTACTTCCTTATGTTGCAGTGCTTACAGACAAGTTGGTGTGTTGTCTGGATACGACTTCAGGGCAGGTCCAGCTTTTAGGTGTCAGTCTGGATAAACAGCTTACCTGGTCCTGTCACACTGATAGGATTGAAGCCAAAATGAGTGGAGCAGTATCTGTGCTAATTATGCGGTGGATAGCTCAGTCAGACAGATCAAACAATTACTGGGTTTATCTCATCTTGACTATTGATCAGCTGTTTGCGTAGAACAAGGTTACGTGTTTAGCAATTTGTTGTTTATCCAGGGTAAGTGTAGAGGGCCTGCTGTTGGATGAAAGTAGGGGACACACTTTAGTTTTCTTTCATTACATTTCAACTGTTCCTCCCCTTATTATTATTAATGAGAACTGCTAAAATTGAGCCCCGCAAAAGCTTAAAAAGTGCATTCCTTTTTACTAGAAGAAAATTAATTGCCCTGTCACGTGCAGTCTGATTTATGGCTTTATATTTCTCTTAATTTAATGGATTTCTTGGGTCCATTTAAAAAAATTGATCTCAATGTTTTGTTCCTGGTTCAGAGACTTTGAGACAAGCGTCTGCAAGATAGGCTCCATTAGTAATGCTGCAGGCAAAGGAGAGCCTTTTTAAGTCAAACTTCACAATGTTTATGCATTCATAACTCTAAGTGTTGAAAACTCTGAGAATACTGAAATAACAGGGTCATTCACACTCACTGGCCTGGACCTAGGAAAGAAGGAGAAAAGAAAAATATCTAAAGATTAAAAGCACTCATTCATTCATTGCATGCTAACAGTATATAGTTAGGAATAACTATAACAAGCCAAAACTAGTCAGCGACTGAGAAGCGTTAAAGATGTTTTACTAAACTGCCGAAAGCTGTCTTCCAAGTTGTGCTTGATCATATCTCTGTTTTCTTTGTGTGACCTTGTTGTGCCTTATTTATCTTGGCCACTGTTAGCAGTCAGGTAAAAAAATAACTTTGAAACTCTGTTTTACTTTAAACCTGTTGATTCATTGCTTAAAGGCAACAATGGTGTCTTTATTTAAAGTCTTTCTAATGTTAAAAAGCCTTTAACAGAACATTAAGGAGACAGTGGCGAAGAATGAAGTGCAACATATGCTTATAACATTTGTATACACAGTGGTTGGAGAAACTGGGGAAACGTTCAAAACAATGATTCCAGGTTTTCCCTCTGTGCTTCTTTAGTGGCCAGAATCTAGTTGTTCATTATTTTAGATGTGCTTAATAATCATTGTTGGATTTTCTCAAAAACATCAAAAACAAGTGAAGTAACACCATATTCTGTCTGGAAGCGTTGCCAAGAACATGTCTTAAATCATTAACGTAGGGCTGTGCTCTTGGTAGGTAGTGCATTATTGTTTTTCCCCTGCTCCAGATTTCTCCAGCATCTCCCAGGGCAGCTGGAAATCTCAGGTTGGCAGATCAGGGTGCACTGAGGCATTTTTAGCATTCCAGTGGACAGTGGAATGGGTTCAGGTTGGAAAAAGGTTTCTTGAAGCTCCATGTGTTATAAAAAGGTATATAAAGATGTGTAAAAAGAGGAATTGGACTGTTATTGGTTGATTTTGGTTAGTTTTTAGGTATTTTTTCCTGTATTTAGATAGACAGGATGAGGTGCATTTAATCAAGTGTTTGGCTGGGGACTCTTCTCCTGGTCGCATTTTAGCCTATGGGGTATGCACCCTAACCGCTAGGACACCAGTGTCCCCTCAATACCAAAATGCATCTGTTTATAGATGTTGTTGCAGAAACTATCATTTCAGTTCAATCCAATTTAATTCAGTTGTGCTACTACACCGACACATGACATAGTAAAATCTCTGCAAAACACATCCAATAAAAAAAAAAAAAAAAGGATTACCCCTTTCAGCTTTATTAATAGTGTCAACACAAGCAGTTTGCACTTAATCTCAGCCTGAAATATGATACGATTAGTAAACAGAGGGAATGGTTGATTTTCCTGTGAGTGGTACCGAGTAAACAACTCAAGGAGCATCCTGATAGCTTTGCTGTCAGAGCTCATTTATGGTCTGAGCCTGAGCTGTTTGAAGACACTCCTGGTTGATCTGTGACAGATGGTCCTCCACATGCCTTCTGCTAGCAAGCCTTTGCGAACTGTGTCGCCTCACCTGTTGTACTTTCTATATTTTTGCTAACACAACTTCCTTATTATTCTACTGTCTTTATTAGATGTCAGTGTTATGTTGCCATTTGATACAAGCAGTGTTTTCTCATGCTTTAAAATGAATATTCTGTCCTTATTATGGACTTTAACCTTTAACTTGGTATGGTTTTAATTATTATAAGATAAAAAGGACTGATTCAAAGATGACTTTTATGCTCATCTTCATAGTGTGTTCTTGCACTCTACTGTAGTATTTGTGGATGATTCACAGTTAAAAAAACAACATGTTTGATCTAATACTGGACGTTGGTGCGGCTTCTGAGTCTGTCCGCTGCCTGAAACAAGAAGTTTTAGCTTCTTTCCAGCTACATTCAAGCCAAACTTCTCATGATTGACTGACTGACCGTATTAGGGATATGTGCTCTCATCATATAGATCAAAGAGTAGAAAAAATGCTCTGAATCTGTGCATTTGGAGCAATTTGAAGCCTGAGCTGGATCATAGGGATTACTCGTACATATTCCGATCTAATATTTCCTAACAGTTCCTATCTTTAGCAAAATACCAGAAATCTTTATTGTCAGAGTCGGCTCCCCATTTAAACTTCTTTTTGTGCAAAAAAACACTCCTGGATTGTAGCAGTGTAAAAGCAATGTATTTGTGTTTTTCAGTTTATTATGTTGCCTCAGCACCTGCTAAGAGCATTTTATGTTACCTTGAGGGACAAAAATACCTATGACTATTGTTTCTTTAGGAGTACGTCCCCAAGGCGCTCTCAGAAACAGTATGATGCATTGTTTAGGTTCAGCAGTATTTCCCCGTGTCTGCGTCAGCTGTGGAAAATATCGTCAGAAAGCATTTGAACAGATGTGTTTTTGATTGTTTGGGCTCACTGGCTCAGAAACAGTAATTTTGAGGTGAAAGCAGCAGTGCGCTGCATTCGAAGACGCCTAAGCGGATGGTTTCATACACCGCTGGATACATTGGAAGTGAAAGAAAATTTCATTGGTGCTTCTCAAAGCAATGAAAACAAAAACAACAGCAAGGGATCTTTCCAAGGACAGTGTCTTTGTTATTCTGGAAAACCCACAGACCATATTCTGAGCAGTTTCTCTTCAAAGTATCTTACTTTCTGCCCCCTTAAACAAGGGGACTAATGACCTATTATTCCTACTCTAGTCATTTGATATGAATCCTGATATTCTCAAATTAAGACTGAAAGTTGGCAGTTAAACCTCATTATTTCATTTCAATTCTGGTGCTGTGGACAACAAAATAGTGTCAGTTTCTCATTGCACTACAGCTGCTCATAAAAAAGGATCTGTGAACCTAATAATTTAGTAACTGCAGTGTAGGTAATTTAATGCCTGGTTAAATTTCGGCTTTGTTATGAATGGAGTAACAGGGCCTCTGTGATATGAATGACTTAGTTTTAGTGTACCTTTAGCTGTCATATATATGGTTGTCTAGGATGGCTACACATGACACAGGTTAGAGTAGACACAGTTATATAAATATGTATTTTAATTACATAACACATAGAAGAAATCCACAAAACACACAGTTGTCTTGCATGCATATATTACAGCTTAGCATAAAGCATGCTAAACTCATTAGTCTTATATAAACTTCTTCTTATATAAAACCCAACAGCATTTTTCTGCCTTAAGTGTTCTTACGCTAACATACATATGGGTCCTATAGAGTCTGCTGCTTCTTGTCAGACTGCATCTGTCACGTTAAAAGATGGAAGCTTGTTAAGCCCCCCACACAAACAGACATCTTTTCATTTGGCTCCAGTCTCCCTCACTGTGTTCTTTTGCTTTTGTTTGAAAGTGTTTGGACCTAATCCCCTCTAATGAGCACAGTGCACTCAGTTGTTGTGTCAGGACACAGGGAAATGGGGCTTTGTTGTGGGGCTGGCCAGAATATAGAGTATGCTGTAAGGCAATGTGACACGGGCCTGTTGTTTTGACCCTCTGATTTCACATCGGACCTTTTGGTTTGTCATGTCCACACTGTTATTGGTGCAGTACCAGCACTGCAGGTGCTAGAGCCATTAAAAAAAGCAATACTGGAACTACATTATAATGCCAAACTGACCAATTTGAGTGTTATAAAACACTTTACAACTCTGTGTCAGATATTGGGCTTTCCAAGAATGAGTCTGCAAGAAACAGCATGCTAGCAGCAGTGCATGTCCAGATGGGAACGCCGCAATCACTAGCTGAGATTGGTGAGATTAAGTTAAGAGCCTGTGGTATTTTCCAGACAAACCAGCTGGACATCTAGTATTGAACAGAAAAAAGGAAAAGTGTTACAGGTGGTAGCTTAAGTGGTCTTAGGAGCTACATCAGTAAGAAATAATATCTGAAGCTGAGGAAATGCAGTGAGTTTAATTCAGCAATAGAAGCACTCATAACTATCAGCCAGTTCTCACTACTTGCAAATTCCTCAAAGTATGCTATTTAGAATTTGACTGGACTGGAAAAAGTCTTCACCTTGAGCTTTGCCTCTGCATGCATAATTTAAACATGATAATGCAGACAGTTTGAACTCAGTTTGAACAATCAGCACTGGACAAAATTTCACTTTTGTTATAAATTGCATTTTTTTCACAGATAAAAATACCACTATGCAACAGTTTGAGGATCTTAAATATTTAATTTAATTTTTATATTTTTTTGCTTTTACTTTCAGAAGGTTTGATAATATAGAAGTTCCGTCATTTGGTAGGGCGAAGCATGCTTAGATCTAAATCTCGGTTAGTACAGGCACATGATGTAACCATTAGTGCTAGCAGTTGTTGGTGTAAAATCACAATTTCATTGGTTACTTACAATACTTTAAGCATCCGCTCTGGTGACAATTCCTACTTTGAATCTGGCATTGTTACTTGTTCCAGAAGGGCCCTTCTGAGTATTTCAGAAATCTACTGGGATTTTCCCACATAACCATCTCTAGAAAGAGAAAAAAAAGGTGGCAGTTCTCTGGGTGAAAAGGCCATATACATGGCACATGTCAGAGGAGAATGGAGAGATTGCTTTAGTATAAAGGCAGCAGGCACAGGGCTCGCAAAATCGCTAGCCCGACGTCCCGGGGCTAGCGATTTTTTCCAGTCGGGCTACCAGAATCTATCCCTGCCCTGCCCGTCGGGCTATCATAGGAAGGAAAAATATATGTCAATGCTTTTGCATTCCTTCGGAAATGTAGCTGGGTAAATATGTCATTGGCATCGGTGAACCACTGTCAATATGTGACTAGGGCTGCTCAATTAATCGAATTTTAATCTAAATTACGATCTGGGCTTTCAACGATCATTAAAAATGACTGAGCCGATTATTAGCACCTCCCTCGTGCTTTACTCTCGCGCTGCTCCGTGTGGCAAATCGAGCGCACCTCTCTGCGTTTCGAACACGCGGCACAACAATTAAGAGGAGCTAACAGAGGGAAGCTCGGAAAGCTAAGCAGAAGTTATTTGGAGAGGAGAGTGACTGCCGTTGGCTGAAAAGAGAGGTAAAAAAAAAACCCTTCAGTGTTGTGGAAACATTATGGGTTCGCGGAGTCAGACGTGGATCAAGTAGACATAGTGTGGAAACTTTGGTGTCTTAGCTGCACCACAGAGCGACACGGCAAAGTTCACTAAACATAGATGTTTACATTTTATTTTTTATATTGCAAACATTTGCACTGTTATCAGTATTTGCACACTATTTTATACTATTTTTGACAATCTTTAAAGCCATTATTCAATACATTGTTATTGTTAAATAAATATCATCAAATAATCGAGATCTCAATTTCAGTGAAAATAATCGTGATTATCATTTTTGCCATAATCGAGCAGCCCTATATGTGACATATTGAAATCGCATTTGAATTTGCGCTTGTTTTTTGCTTTCACTTTGCAATCGCGCGAACTGTGTATAGAGAGCGACAGTACTGATTGGTGAGTGACGATAATTTGCGCACCAATTCCTCTGACATCGTCTTATCAATCGTTAGTTTACTATCAAACATGACAAGTGAAATCTCCTGCAGGAAGCTTAAACATGTGAGAGGTTGATCGCGCAGAGAATCGCTGAGCGTTATGTGAGTGCGTGTGTAAAGGCAGCAGGATATATATTTTAGTTCTGCTGAGCCAAATAAGACCGGTCAGTGTGAAGAAGTGACAGCCAAAGAAAAGCTTACCACAAAACGGAAAAGTTATGACAAATCAGACTATAAGGCAAAAAGAAAGTGCGAAAGTGCAGCTTTATGGTTTCATGGACAAAAGAATTTCTGTGGCTGGAATATGACAAGCTAAATAACCAGGGGTGCACATAAGTGGTCCGCAGGTGCGCATTCGCTGTCAAAATAAAATACGCGCACAAGATAAGAAATTGCAACGCGTGTTTGCGTCCATAAGATTTTCTGGAGGAGGACAGACATATGTTTAGAACTCTTAAAGATGTCGAAGAAGCTCCTTTGAGCAATTACTTTGGTGTTCCTACACCTCCAAAGAAATGTCAGATGGAGTCCGAACCACAAAAGAAGCGCGTATTCTCGGAAAAGTGGTTGCAGGAGGTGAGCTGGCTTTAAACAAATGATGAATGCACAGAGATTTGGTGCAGAATGTGCCATGAAAATCCCACTCTAGCGGACAAAAACAGTGCCTTTTATATGTATGCAAACGCGTTGCAACTTCTTATCTGGTGCGCGTCTTTTATTTTGACAGCGAATGCGCACATGCGGACCACTTATGTGCACCCGTGTAAATAACATAATGTTCTGCCGGGTGTGTTGTTGGTTTCCCTCGATTTCTGAGTCGACAAGTGCCTTTGTTACTGGGACCAGTAATTTTAAGAAAGGCCCCCATTAGAACCCATGAGAAATGCAAGAAATGGATTATTGCTCAGTCTGCAAATAACATACTAAAAATCAACCTGAAAAATCTGTTTAGAACAGCCTACTATGTTGCAAAGAGTGAACTACCACTGGCAAAATTTAGCAGTCTTTGCAAACTTCAAAAAGCAAATGTCCTAGATCTTGGTTCCACTTGCCTCTTACCTGTGATTTCAGTGGAAATTTCAAATTCAGGATCTGACACAGACTGATTCCTGTTGTACAGTTCTTACAAGTTCATAGAAATTTCTGTTCAATTACAACCAAGTATTTGAGTTGATGATTGTAATTTTTATACAATATTGTAATTTGTGTTTCAACAATTTTTTGATTAATGTTTTGTTTCCGTTACAATATTATACATTAAAGTATAATATTGTAACGGAAACAAAACATAAAAAAAAATTGCTCCCTTTTTTTATTCGGGCTACTTAAATTTATTTTGGGCTACCAAAAACTGAAGAGTCCCTGCCCGAAGGGCTACCAGGGATTTTGAAATTTTGCGAGCCCTGAGGCAACTCAAATAACCACTGGCCACACCGGGTGCCAGTCCTGTCAGCTAAGAACAGGAAACCGTACCAATAAAGCATAATTTAAGCATCACAACCTACCTATGTATTGTAGCTTAGCATTTATGATGGTCATTTATGATATACTCATTTATGATGTGAGTATATCATTTTTTTTATGACTGAATGCCACAGATAAAATCATCTCAAGCTGGTTTCTTGTACATGACAGTGTTGTTGCCACTGTACTCAAATGGCCTCCACAGTCACCAGATCACAATCCACTAGAGCACCTTTGGGAGGTGGTGGAACAGGAGATTCACATTATGGATGTGCAGCAAGTGTGTGATGCTATGATGTCAACACGGACCAAAATCCCATTTCCATCACCTTGTTGATTCTGAGTCTAACCCAGCACTGCAAGGTGTATCTAACAAAGTGACTAGTGAATGTGTATTGAAAGGATTTAATATATTATACTATTAAATCTACTGAAATTGTTATTGAGGATGTAGATTCCACCTATATGGCTGGGTATATAACCCCCCCCCCCCTTTTTTTTTCCATTTAATTTGAATGAATAAACTGCAGAAAGACTAGAGTACAGTCCTGTGCTTTAATCGTACTCTGTGTACCAGAACACGTATAGATGTATAGCATAGTACATAGTGTTTAGGCCAGCGTCCACATTTAAGACTATTTACACAATGCTGCACAGCTCATGTTTCACTCTGAACTCAGCACGTGTGTGTGTGCTTAGGTAGATAAATCCTGCCATCAGGCTGTTTAGTAGTCTCTCTGGTCTCATTTCTATTAGACTGTTGGACCAGTGTGACCCAAGGCCCAGACACCATGGTAGACATTAAAGCTACCTTTGCTCCCTCAGAGACTGGATCCAGACATGTGTTTGTTTGTACTGCAGGGTACGCAGTGTCTCTGCTAGAGAAATCTGCCTCGTTATGTTTTAACACTGCATGCTCTACAGGCCAGAACTATCCACTTTGATTCACTTTTTGATCTGCTTAATCACCATGAGAAATCTTATGGAGCGTGTCTGATCTGCATGATGCAAGTGTAGACACAATAATGAGTAGAGTTACATAAATGTATATTAATAGCAAATCACATCAGGTGGTGAGAGAGTCACAAAGACAGAGAAGAAAAAAAACTAGTGTGCAGCATACAAAGCTTTGTAGTTTTTCAAAGCTTCAGGAAATCTTGTGGGCAAACTTCTTATTGTCTGGGTTAATTAATACCTACTGTATGGGGCATTTAAAGGCAAGACTCAACATGCTACACATGTTTACTTTGAGCGTGGCTGCTGCTGAGGTCAGGTGGCAGATTTGCAAACAGCTTGCAAGCTCTCAAAAACTTTAAACAAAACGTAAAGATTTGCATAGAGGCGCAGGCATATGTGCATGAAGGCCGTGTTGTTTTTCAGTGAAGCCTTTTTTAACTTTCATGCAATAACTTCTACAAGTGGAAAAAAAAGGATGTTTTAATGGTCAAGGACTGCACACACTGATCTTTGCTTTGTGTACAAACAGATATAATACTGTGTTTTATTTACTTTAGGTGATAGGTATAACACCTGAGATTGCCACATGCTTCCGATGATGAATTCTTTCTTCTCTCAACTTCCTCTCCAGCCTGGGTTGGGGCCCTGGCCATGGGCATGATCTTCTTCTGTTCACCTGTGGTCAGCATGTTCACAGACCACTTTGGCTGTAGGAAGACGGCTGTGAGTGGGGCGGCACTGGCTTTTATAGGATTGCTCAGTACATCGTTTGCAAAGTAAGACATGTTTGTCGGAGATGTCCTTTGAAAAAGCTACAACTAAAATTAGACACGAATGAAACCATGTAAAATAATATGCTAAATCAGAGCCCGTAGCTGTTTTGCCCTTCCTCCAAGAGGAAATTTTGTAGGTAAACCACAGTGAGCTTGACCATAGACCCATGTGGGTCCCATGTAGGTTAGCTCATGTGGGGCCCGTAGCAGTTTTGCACTGTTGGGCTCCCAAGAGGAAATTCTGTGGGTAACCCAGAGTGAGCTTGCACATGGAAAACCCATGTGGGTTGGCTAGCCCGTGTGGTCCTCTGTGAGAGTTTTCTGTGGGCAACCTACACTGGGTTTATGTATTATTATTTTTATGCTTGTTTTTCTTCCTGATGCCCCCTTTTTTTTCATTGTAGTTCCTTGATCCTTCGCTACTTCACATACGGCATATTGTTTGGCTGCGGCTCCTCCTTCGCCTTCCAGCCCTCGTTGGTCATCCTGGGCCACTACTTCCGCCAGCGCCTGGGTCTGGCCAATGGTGTGGTGACGGCTGGTGCCAGCCTCTTCTCTATGGGCCTTCCTGTGTTACTGAAAAAGGTGGTGGAACCTTTGGGCCTCAGCAGAACATTCCAGATCCTCAGTGTCTTCATGCTGATCCAGGCTCTGCTGGCGCTAATGTTCAAGCCTCTGCTCCCTGCTGGGGGAGGCATGGGCCCCCAAGGAATAGGCCCCGACCATGCCGAATCCCAAACTCAAGCTGATGCTCAAGGTGGAGGCAGGTGGAGCAGGGCGATCACCACCGTCAGGAAGTACTTCAATCTGCGTGTGTTTCACATCGTCACATACCGAGTGTGGGCGTTTGGAGTAGCTACAGCTGTATTGGGCTATTTCGTGCCATATATCCATCTGGTAAGAACATAAGATAGGCAAGAGTGTACATTTTTTTAAGAAGTAATTGTTTCTAAATGGTGCTGCTTTATAAATACTTACAGTAAGCCCAGTTTTTATGTGAAGAAAGAAAGCACTGTTTAACAGCCTTTCAGTTATTACTGTTGTGGTAAAACATTCTGACCTCTTTATTTATATTATACGCTTACACAAAGAGCATTAGAGATCAGTGGGGTTCATAATCATGGGTTTGATGTAAAAATGCTTTTTCTCAGCTGACACTGGAAATGAGGGGGAGTGAGATTGATGTCAGAGCCATACTGTTGCACTGTGGGCGGTCTGGTGCCATTCATCTTCTGTAGGCCTTTCGGAAAGAGGGCAATTGAATGCATGTCAGCTGAGTAAATGAGCAGTGGCTGAACATCGCCTTTGTCCCTCTCAATAAGGATAACAGAGTTTGTCACAATAGCTGCTGTGAGTAACAGCACTCAGTTGCCAGGAGTTAATTGTGCTCTTCTTAATTTTTCTTTCTGCTTCAGTGTACATATCTACCCTGGAAATGTTCTTCCTTTGAAAAGGTTGCCCACAGGAAAAATCTATATTTTAAATATGTCATGTTAAAGCCAAAGAGCTTGATAGTAACTTACTTTTGGTTTACTAACTACACTACTCAGCTAGAGAGGCCGAAAGTAAAAGAAGTCCATTTATCCATTTTGTTTACATCCACAAACTCAAGTATGTTTTCAAAGTCTGTACTCTGATTGAATTTGGTGTGTGATAGTAAGATAGTAAAAAATGAAGATGAAGTGTTAAGTTGCTGTGAAGTTGATCTCCCTCTATCCAGATGTCGGATGTTCCAGCTCCGGCCTCCCTCTGTCAGGCCTGTTGTTTCAGGCCCGGGCCCAGATGTAAACACTGCCCCGGTCTTTGTATTGGCTCGACCATCTCAGGAAACCTCTCCTGTATGGCCTCTCTGTATCCCTAAACATACCTATCCTATGGCCATTGATGAATGTAGACCTTCAAAGCAGAGCAAATATTTCACAAGGACCAGCATGTTCAGGAAAGACTTCAGAGGGCGGTTTCATGTTTTGGATCTAATTTGGGGGTCACGGCTAAGGGGAGTGGGAGGCTCTGACCTATATGCGTTCAGTCTTCCTGTTCCGCTGTTCCAAAGGTCTGTTGATGAGGACATTTTGTTAATGTTTGAGGTTGATTTGGGGTGAAGGATGAACAATTCCACTCCAACAAATGCTGAGTGTAATGTTTTCTCGGCAATGAAGAATACAGTTCATGAGCATGTTGTACAATATCTTTGTCATTATTTGCATGATGGACATTTATGGACTAACAGTGTCCACAGTAATGATTCTGTCTTATTGTGTCTCTCAGATTAATTTTGTAAAAGAACAGTTCAAGGAGACTGAAAAGGAGTGGGTGCTCCTTGTTTGCATAGGAGCATCATCAGGGGTGGGACGCCTCACTTTTGGAAAGATCGGGGACCTCATTCCTGGTCTGCGGAAAGTCTACATGCAGGTGAGGGAATTATTGAAGCTCTAAAATTTATGCAGACTGCTTTTCTTTACTGTTTGGTCTGTTTTTGGGAAAACCTAATGCACTTCACAGTGGTAAGTGTGCCTGTCAAAAAGTGGTTTTTATACAGTTTGCCTCATTCACCCACACAAGCACTTTTTTCGATGCTTTTCCTGTGTAAGAGTAACTCAAACAGTCCCAGACCATCACACTACCATCACCATATTTGACTGTTGGTATGATTTGAAATGCCAGATGTAATGGGACACACGCCTTCCAAAAAGTTCAGCTTTTGTCTCGTCAGTCCACAGACTATTTTCCCAAAAGTCTTGGGGATAATCGGGATGTTTTCTGTCAAAACCTAGATGAACCTTTATGTTCCTTTTGCTCAGCAGTGGTTTTCATCTTGGAGCTCTGCCATGCAGGCTGTTTTTGCCCAGTCTCTTTCTCATGTCATGAACACTGACCTTAACTGAGGCAAGTGAGGCCTGCAGTTCTTCGGATGTTGTTCTGGGGTCTTTTTGTGACCTCTTGGATGAATCGCCGCTGCGCTCTTGTGGTAATTTTGGTCAGCTGGCCACTCCTGGGAAGGTTCCCCACTGTTCCATCTTTTTGCCAGTTATGGATAGTGGCTCTCACTGTGGTTCGCTGGAGTCACACAGCTTTAGAAACAGCTTTATAACCTCTTGGGAGATTTCACTTATTTTGATTCTCATTTGTTCCCGAATTCCCTTGAATCGCACTATGGTGTCTGGCTTTTGACGATCTTTTGGTCAACTGCTTACTTTGTCAGGCCGGTTCTGTTTAAGTGATTTCTTGATTGAGAACACGTGTGGCAGTAATCAGGCCTGAGAACTCAGCTTTCCAAAGATGTGATATACAACAGTTAATTTATGTAATAATTCATTTAAAAAGTGCATTTTGTGTTTACTTGTGTTTACATTTGTGTACATATTTACATATGTTTGATGATTTGAAACATTTAAGCGTGACAAACATTAAAAAATAGAAAATGGTGAAAGGGGGCAAACACTTTTTCACACAACTGTAATCAATGACGTTGTTTGTTAGGCCCAATTTTACTAAAATATTTATTTTTTATTACCTAGGTGAAATTAGAAATTCATTTTTATTAATGGCTTAATGGCATTATGTTTCTCTGGAATGAAAAACAGACTTGCGAACACCAGGGGAATTACATGACTGGATAATGTCAGGGACGATTCAGTTCCTGGAAAATAGACAAGGCGACGTGAGAGCAATTTGTGCGGTGAATACAAACAGGAGTTGCCATTTCCTGCTGGTGCACGTGCGGCTTCTGCTGAATGCAAAACACAGGGATCCATTGTTTTGACCAGCAAACTCGTTCAAGCAGCTCACTAAGCAAAGGGGCACTGAGTTACAGATTAATTAAAATATAAAAACAACTTTGAAATTGTGGGACATGCATTAAAATGTGCTGATCTGTGATATCAAGCAAAGTATTTCTAAAGCTTCATTTGCAGTATTAGTCATATAAAGGATTTGTTGACAGTGTGGCGGTGAATATTAAAGAGTCTAGTTATGCAAGAGTCTTTTATAGAATGAAATCCATTATCTTTCTTTTGTCCAAGTGTTGAACACAGTTTTTAATTGCTTAATTCCACATTGTTGTAGTTGTGATGGGATTTAAAGTAACACTCTTTGAAGTGACACAGAACAGTCATTCACAGCATTAATGCCGTAGACACTTAGTGAACAGACAGCTTTATATCTTTTATATTCTTCATAATCCATTAACATATAGTTTATTAATCAGATTGATGATGGCACCAGTGCACTCAGGTGAATTACCATAGTAAATGTAACTATGATGCTGAACTTTGCTTGACGGAGACGTCAGAAGAGAGCGATGAGACAGAAAGAGTCCTGAATTGAAAAATTAATTCAAAAATTCTTTAATGGCAAAGTTTTTAGAGTTTTAACTACCTGGGAAAATAACCTAATGTCTTTAAAATCAGATCTGATTGATTCCATACATAGAGTTTTTATATGTTGTTGCCACAGAAATAAAGTTAATTTAAATAGTATTTCACAGTAAGGACCAACAGGAGTTACCGAGCCAAGTGGTAAGACTTACTCATATCAGAACTTTGTTTTTGTGCATATTTAAAGTATGTATGAGAACATATCAGGACTTTTTATCGTTCATGATCAATTTCTCTGGCAGACAAAGTACTTTTTATTTTCTCAAATACATTTACCTGACATAAATATGTGTAGGTGGAGCCTGTAGATGGAGGGTGTGTCCACTTGCACACGTAACCATATCTGCCTGAGGCCAGATTTACATGCATGAACAAAGGGAAAAAGAAAGCAATATGAGCCATCTGACTGACTGCATTTAACGCATATTTATCTGTCAAAAAGATTTACAATGTTTGGAGAGCATCAAGACATTCAAAGCTTGTTTATGGGTTCTTGCTGTATTTTGCAGGTGGTCTCCTTCATTGCTCTTGGCCTGATGTCCATGATGATTCCTCAGTGCTCGATGTTCGCCGGGCTGGTGGTTGTGTGTGTGTTTCTGGGACTGTGTGATGGATGCTTCCTCACCATGATGGCTCCCATAGCTTTTGAGCTTGTCGGGCCCATGCAAGCCTCGCAGGCTATAGGTTACCTTCTAGGCCTCATGTCTATCCCTATGACTGCGGGTCCACCTATCGCTGGTAAGAAGCTATATATATGTGTGTGTGTGTGTTTTCCACTTTTTGAATAGCGCAGATATATGTCATTTACACATCTGTACTATGCTTGTTGGCAGTAGGGATGCACAATGAGCTGAATTATATTAGCAGAGAAAAACCTTGGACCTGGGTACAACTAATGTAATTAGTAAACGGAGAAAGACAAATGCACAGCAGGACAGATTATACACTGGTTTGTGTTTAGAGATGGTTGGGCTCATGGCCAGCCACTGCCTGTCTCCAAGGATTTGTGTTCATGAAAAAGTACATACAGTACTGATCTTCGATCTGCTTTCTTTTGTCCAGCTCGCTAATAAAAAAATAATACCTAAGAACACTAGTTGCAGCACGCTGCTGACTCAGGCATCCTTTGACTTTATCTCGACAATCCCTTTTGCCTCTCACACATACCAGAGCTGCTTTTACTACACAACTTTCTGACTTCCTGACAGCTTTTTCCTGGCCTTTGTAGCCTCAGCCAGCATACTGAAACTCTTAGATGTCAAATGCTAAATGTACTTTTTCAAATGAAGAGTCATGCTGTCTGACAGGTTTTTTTTTATTTCTTTAAAAGAGATTTAGTTTTCAAAATAACCTTCACTTCCTAATGACAGTTTCTTGTTTTACATTGCAGTGTTAGAGACAGCAGTGCACTGAAATAGATCAATGGCGTATCCAAAGCTATGCCAGCAATATTGGTGCAACCAATAATCCTTCTTACTGTAATAATACATTATTATGCACCTCTTTTATAGTGTGGTTAAACAAAAAGAGGCATTATGACAGTATATACCTGCAGATTGTTCAACTAAAAAAAAAAACTGCTAGTTGTAGCCTTGAACCTTGAACCCCCCCTTGAACCCCCCCTTGAACCCCCTTGCTGTATCCATTTCTTTTGCAAAGTCTTGTTTTCATAATCAAGATATAGCAGATCCAATTTCATCTTTAATGTTTTCTATTCAATAACCAGAAATTTTATTCTAATTTTGGGCACTTGTCTTTTTTCACAATTGACCAGAATGCCAGGAAACAAGACAGAAAATACGGAATTCTTGCTGTCAAATTCCATGAATTTTGCAAAAATGAACAGCCTTGTTTCTTGGCTTTCTGTCTCCTTTGTTAGCGAACAGTATCACCAAAAAGTAATATGAACAGGCGATGCAGGTAGGATGTTAATTTAAGAGATTAGATTGCGCTACTTGAGGATGCACACTGTGACCTGCATGCAGAGAAAGTGTATTTTATATTGACTTATGGTTACTGGAACCAAAGAACTGTGTCAGAGGAAAAACTGAGGGGCTGCACCAGGCCCCATGATAAGAAAAACAATTATTAGTTTGAATTGTGACACATACAAAGCTTTCTATTGGAGTCCAAAGATAAAACATAGGGTTGGAAATGAGCATATTGGGGCCCCTTTAATCCACAAAAACAACCATAATATAGACTGGAGACCTATCTGGGATGTACCCACAGCTGGGATATGTTCCAGCACCTCTGAATAAGGAAATGGATGGATGGATGGATGGATGGAGTAGGAGATAATACTAAAAAACATGCATTTTGCATGCAAAATATGGGCAGCTAGGCTCTTTGTAGTCTGAACTGTCACTCCGAGCATGTGTTGCTCTGAACAGTTTTGTCTGGAGCAAGAATCCCATAAGCCATGTCATGCCATGAACCTTGCTTTGTTACTATACTGTGAGTGTAGCATGTATTCTTTAGCATAGGATGTGTACATACCAAGTGTTGACAGACTGACGTTTAGAGATTTAGGTCAGACTGCCTGGTGGAGATGTTTTTAGACCTGAATAATCTCACTTATTCGTGAATAGGTCCTCATGAAGTTGGCCCTTATGATAAGACTCCTGATGTGTTAGGATTACTGGCATACATTACAGTACACTTGCTTTTGTTATTATTATTGTTTTGGAAAATTGCTTATTTTCTTTATTGTTGGGAGTTAAACTAATACCACCTTTATGCTACAGAGCTGAAACGTAAAAACGGTTCGTTTATTCTAATGCTTAGTTAGCATTAAAGCCTACAAGCAGACAAAGTGAAACTAAGGAACACTGCGTTTTTAAGAGGCTTGACAAAGCTTATTGTCTTCTAGGCCCAGAGCTGTAGTTAAAAAAAAAAAAAAAAATCCCTGCTCTGTTCTCATGTGTCCTTGAGGCCCAACAAATGTGGATTTCCTTCCTCATATAATCTTTGCACACCCTGGTTTGTAAATGGTTTGAATCCTGCATTGTTTACTGCAACGTTTGGTAATTACAAATCTTTTTCTTCACTGCCTTTGTCAACGCACGGCCTGTCCTTGCTAGTGTGCGATGTCTGCCGGACAGCGAAATAGCTTAAATGCATTGCAGGATGTGGAAGAGGGTGTACATTTATTTCACTGTGTGTATACACAGTATAAACAAACTGGGAATCTGCTTGATCTAAAGCAGATGTTTTAATCTTTCCATTCGCATTTTGCTTCCTTACCTCCGCTGCACAGGTCTCCTGCATGACTATTTTGGGAATTACACAGTGGCCTTCTCCCTGGCTGGTGTGCCTCCGATGGTGGGGGGCGTGGTGCTGTTCTTTGTGCCCCTGATCCACCACAGGCTCCAGCGAGGTCAGGCATCACCAGAGGAGACCTCCACAACTGCCCACATGTTGCCCAGCGCCCCACCGGCCGAGGAGCCCAAGAGCTGCTCCAATGGGGACATCCTGCCCGGCTACACTGATGTAGAGACACACATCTGATCGCATCATACAAAGGTTATACATATTTACATATGTCAAACGTTGCTCGTGTATGTGAAAACATACATGTATGCAATAACATCTAGATATTCCAATTCCTTCTAAAACATATTGCATATACTGTTTTTCTCAGGGATTCAGCCCACCAGCACCTTTTCTCATCCATAAATTGCCCTCCACCTAACCAGAAGTCTCAACTGTGGATTTCCTGTTGGCTGATCTTTAACCTGCAACCCTCCAAGACCCCCCTCTTTGGCTATTTTCTTTCTTTTTTTTAAATGCGAAGAGAAGTGGACAATGCTCTGGCGACAAGCCACGGAGTGGATGAAAAGAGGGCACATCAGCGTCGGAGGTGGATAAAAGCAGAAAAGCACAACGTAGTCTAATCTAGAATCGTTGTAACACATACCTCCAAGAGGAACTAAATGAAGACTAAAAAGCTGTCTTTCTGATTTTATAGCATTTAATCGTGCTACCTTAGCCTTTGAAGCTGTAAAAAAGATACACTTTTGTTTTTAGATCTTACTTCTGAGAAGAAGAGGTATATAAAATAACAACTAGTGAAGGGATAAAGTCAAAATGTCTTTATGTTGTACCTCAAACATCTGATTTCTTTTTAACACAATGTGTTTTATTTAGTATGAGTAGCTAAAACATGGTTATATCTTAAATGATTTGCAGCTTTGCTGTATTCGGCTCTGCGCTTCTGCCTGTGTTTTCTGCTGTTACAGCTACAAGAGAAGCATGCGTACTGGTTGTACATGTCACAGGAGGTAACAGATATTTCTACTAGTAGATGAGCCAGCAGATACAATCCACCTCAGCTCAGCCGCACATGAGTTTTGGACCCTGGCTGCACTGTGTTCACACCCCGCAGTCTAAAACTTAGACAAAATTTCTTCGCCAGTCTGCCTGCATGGAGGACGTGTGTAATTGTGGCAGTTGATTCCACTGATTCATATGCAATGAACCTTAGTGTTTTTGACCGTTTACCAGTTTTCAATGTTGGGTCAGTGACTTTTCAACACCACAGTTAATAGAGGGTATTACCTCCTGAGTCTGTAAAGCATTAATGTTTGTTATTTTTTCTCACCAAATAAATTTTTTTTAGCAGGGTGCTACACAAATCTGAATTAACTGTGTCTGACACAGCTTTGAAAAATAACTGACAACAGTTTTGTGCTTTATAGGTGTGGAAAGAGTTGGAGTCAAGCAGTAGTTATGGGAACTTAATGGCTGTGAAAAACATAGACTTTATTCAACTTTGCCAAAGGCATTTTGTCTGAAAGTGTATGTGTGTGTGGTTGCCTAATGATCTTAGTAAGGACTAGTTTGAGTTTTAGACCACCGAGTGAGGACATATTGGCAAGTCCTCGTGTTTTCACGTCCTTTCTGCCTGTTTAAAGGTTATGATGTGGCCTAAGGATTGTTTACAAGAAGGTTATGGTTGGGGTGTTGGTTTGGATGGTTAGGGTTAAAGGTAGGGATAATGTCAGTGAACTTCCTCACAAAGATAGTCATGCGTCCTGTGCGTGTGTGAATCTGCATTTAATATTAGAGGCATTTATTTAATATGAAACTAAGTTGGGGTCTGTTGATGAAGAGGGGACAGAGATTAAAAACTGCCAAATGGCTCAAGCCCTCATCAGGTTGTCTCACAGATAATCCAGCCAGTTTGCTGCTTTAATTTAGCATCACTACGACGACATCACTAGTTGTTTTTGCAGAAATGGAATAAAAGAGACAAAGTTGCAATCTTGTTGAGATACAGTATTCCCTCGGGAGGACAATCTGTAGTGGTAACTACCACTTACCACTTTGGACCACTTACCTCTGCGCTTTTAGATTGCAAGTTCTCCTGAACGACGGACTTCAGTAAACAGACGTGAAGTAGAGCTGCAATAATCAGCTGTTTGAGTTACACAATACTACGTGGTTCTATGCATAACTGAATCGCAAAGGGGCGAATGCCGTGGCATTCAGCTGGCGTTTCTTTGTTGGTTTCCCCTCCTTGCTTTCACTGCCATTACTCAGTCCGCTCCTGCTTGACAACAGATCAGAGCATAAAAGCTGCACAAACCTCACTGCTGAGTGTAGTTTTTATATGGACAAATGGTTCTGGATAGGAAACATACACCTGTACCTCAGTAATTACACAATCCTCAGCAATCCAGTTGAACACTTCGACATTCTCCGTTATTTTATAACGTTGCTGTTCTGTGTTGAGATTTTTCTTTTTTTCTGTTACAGTCCGAGAGCCACAAAACTGCCAAATGTCTGTTGTCAGTCAGTCTCGCTTCCTCCAAAACAGTTGGTGCGTAAACAGTTGACAGATCTTCTGCCTTCGTATCCGTTTACTCTGTTGTTTTCAGTCCTCAGCATTCCCGCTCTTCCTACACATTCACTGATCGTCGTCACCGTGAGTTCTCTTCATGAAATTGTCTACAGCTGAAGAAATGCTGTTATTTAATCGTCAGATATACTTAATAAGATGGAATAAAGGAACATAAACAGTTTATATAATGATATGCGCAGGTTGGGAAGCAAAATCACACGTCTCTAGTTTGAGGTCTAAGGCTTTGTTAGATTTTACTGGCAGTGCAAACGGTTGTTTACATAATTTGCAGCTGCTGCTGGCCAATAAAAAAATATGGTGGTAATTAAAAATGATGGGTTTACACCAGCCATATAAACTAATGGTTTAACATGATATTATAGTCTCCATGCAAAGCCTCTTTTATTTAACTAAAACAGTCACCTGCTGTCCAACAGATTTTGTAATTAAGTATTATAAATGATTTCAGGAGATGCTTCTAGAAGTGCAAATTCAGCATCCTTATAGAGTTGGTTTATATTTATATGAAGTGCATCCACCCATATGTAAATATGAGATTTAATGAGGCAAATTTTATTATATGAACTAATATCTTTTTTGTGTACACTGTCAATTCTACTGCTGCTCAAACTAGGGGCCTGTGTCATTTATATTCCACCGACTGGTAAAAAAAATGAGATAAAGCTAATGTTGCGAGATTATGTCCTATTAACCCCTATTTGTGAAAAGTGATTTTTCTTTATGCACCAATTATATCCGTCCAAACAAAATGTAATAGATTTCCTTTTTTCAGTTTTTAGCATGTCATTGACTGTGAAGATACATTTTTGCTTTTTTCTTAATTTTTAGTATGTTGGCATCATGTTAGTGTTTTCCAAATCACACTTTTGAAGACGAAAACAAGACATTTGAGTCACAGCAGAAACCTAAATTATGAAAACTTGTCTGCCTTACATTTACCTAAAGCTGGTAAGCCCGGCTATACACGTGATCGGAATTTGTTTCCAGATTTGAGACCAGAATTAAAATCGTAACATTTTCAAATATACCTGTGCTACTTTTCTACTGATTATTTTTCATTTTCTAACAGCTTCATCCAGTTTCTGGTCAGAAGCAGCTGAAGCCTTTTTATTTTGTAACCTACTGTAGATTAAGATACAGAAAAATGACATATATTATTATAATTCTTTTAAATGAATCATAAAGAAGTTTTTTTGTGATACTACTGGAAAGAGAACTGTTGAGCTAGTTTGTGTGTCCGGTTCTGAAGGAATACATAAAGGCGGAACACCCAAATGAATGAAAAATGAGACACATGAGTACATGTGTATGGTTACAGGGTGTCTGCTAAACCAGTGTTTGGCTTAGCAAAGCCGTTTGATCTATGCAGCATCACTGGGTTTGTGGTCCACTTTATGAGACTGCATTAATTTCATTCTGATCATGTCAGACTGTAATAATGAATGCTTACTTGGACTACAAGTTGCATTTGTCTCTGTAGCACTAAAAGCTGTAGCTGGTAGTAGTTCGGGTACCGCTAAACCTACAGTAGAGCCCCTTTTACTTTACTTAAACTATGTATGTACTACTAACACTACTACTTGTTTTACTTAATGTTTTCTTTTAAAATACTTTGTATTATTAGAAAGTTTTGAGCTGTTGTCAGACTTGTCACTGTTTCCCAGAAAGCTTCACCTTTTTCTCCCGTGCTGCTTGTGACATACACTATGCATGTAGCAGCTTCAAAGAGGCACATTAAACTCTAACGTACACGTGAAAAGACAACGCTAGCATGATTCCCTATGTGCTTTCTAAGTTGTTTCAAAACCCATAGAAATACAGGTCAGATGAACTAAATGTGATTATACTGTGTCATATTTACTTGTTTTTTTTAATAGGTAATTAAAAAAAAATAAAATAGCATCATTTCTTCACCATTTGCAGTAGCAAGCCTTGTTATACCGCTGTGCAATGTGTCATTTTGCTGCTCTTCAGACCTCAATCTCTGCTTACTGTGTAACATCTAAAACAAACAGTATGTGTTAAAGCATAGCTGAGGGTCTCTATATTATACGCTGAGTCATGATTTGCAGATTACTATGGATCCCTTCCAGGAAGAACACAATATTACAGAATTTTTTTTCTTAGGTGCTTTTGGTCGCACATGCATAATGTATAGACCTTTCCATGTTCCACATGTTTTATTCATTGATATTGTTTTTTAAATTATCTTAACTGTAGGCATCATGTTTCCACATTTATAAATGTTTCAGTGTTTTTAATAACTGTGTTTTTAAATTTTGTGAAACACTTAACGGTCAAAAGTTTTGAGCACTCTCTCCATTTTCCAGGTATTTATTGAGATTAAAGCAGTTAATGTCTATTGACCGTAAATGGTACAAAGGTAAGCAGTAAACGGCAACAAAAAACTGAATTAAGAAAATAATTTCCAGTTGCGGTGCAGTTCAACGTAGCTTTGAAAGTAGATGCAAACACTTTTTCTAGAGACGACCAAACATCGAAAGGATCCAGAGGGCCAGCTTCAACAGGAACTTTCTGTGATTTAATTGTTAGGGTATTATTTACTTGGTCATGAGGGAGCTCTTTATCATTAGTGAAAGCTGCAAAACATGAAAAAAATCATTCATGTCCTCCTTCACATTTTCCAAAACTGTGCAGTGGGCCAGACTGGAGTCCTTGGCGTCCCTATTCCTGCTCTTGAGCCTTATATTTGACCCTCCTGGTTTAGACACTATGTGATGTTAAACAGCAGTAACTGGAAAAGTGGAGGTGTGCTAAAACTGTTGACTGATTCTGTACGCTGTCTGTATGGTTCTGCAGTGATGCTCAGCTGAGACCTCCTCACAGTCCTACATATTTCAGTACAGGGATTTGCTAAACCTTCCTTCTCTAACCTCCAGTAAGGTTCCTGCAGTTAAACCTCTATGGCCTCTCGTCACTTCTTAAAGCTGCCACCTTTTGTCCTTCTGTTTCACACAAGCTGTACTTTTGCAAAAAAAGAAGAAGCTTTTTTAAAAAATATATATATATATATCCGTTTTATTAATTTTACAGAATGATCAAACAAGGCCAGTGACATCAGATGATCTGAGATTAAGTCATGCTGCTAGAAAAATGTATGGAATTTTTTTTGTCATAATTTTGAATCTGTATCAAAAGAGGCACATTTTTTTTCTATTAAACCAATAATAAAGACGTAATATTGCAGCTCATGCTGTCACTCTTTTCTCTATAGCTGTGTGCTTCGCTTGTCAACTCTTTCACCCAACTGGAGATTAACTTTGGGTTTTTGAAGGGAAGTGTAATTCTGTGCTGTTGTCCATGGACACACTCTTGGTCTTCAAATATGCAATCTGTTCACTATCACCAGAGCAACATGGCTGTGTTCATTCAGGCTTTAAGTCCTGCGCTGACCTCAGTATTCCTCACTTAAGCACCCGGTCATGGTTAATCTTGAAGTTTACGCTTCGCTGAATCAGCTCCGGAAAGCAAAGCTCTTTATGTACATAGGGAATGACTGGGCACGTGTCACAAGGCAAAGAATAAATCAGTTGTTGACTTCAACTCTGAGCTTGGCGCTACTGTTCCCTCCTTTATAAAGCAACCATAAACACAATGAAGGATGATATTTCTGGGGCACACATTACATTATTTAACCCCTTTAAATGTGAGCGTTATAATATTGCATGACTATATACTGTGTAATTCATGGATTTCTTTCATACTTCTGGAGGCACATGTTGTTTGTCCATTCATTCATCCAAGTCAATGCTCTCAAAAGTGGCCAATTTACACCTTAACATGATTGGACGCTGAACTCCACCCTCTCATTCTCGTTCTATATTAAATCCATCTCAAAATCTGCCTTCTACCATCTGCAGAACACAGCTGAAACCCTCATTAATGCTTTGATCACTTCCCACCCAGATTACCTCCTGGTTGGCCAATCTATCAAAGCCCTGGACATGCTGCAGTATGCTCAGAACAGTTCTCTCCTTAACGTTTTGCAGATCCCCCATCCATGCAGTATTTAAACCCAGAGTACACCATCACTCATTGTGTGACTGTTACGGTAGTGGTAGTATACCTCAGGCCACTTTTTACTCATTTGCTCACCTGTGTGTTTGGAATCATTATTCTTGTACTTACCTGTCTCCTACTTCCTGTTTGAGTACCTGCTGTAAAGAACTCTCTACTAACCTGCCTGAGCAACTCTTGCCTCACTTCTTACCTGATCTTTTTACTTACTGGAAATCAACCCTATAGAATGAGACAAGAAGTCACAACCTTGTTTTCCAGTAAATTTACTTGAACTAGTCCTAGCCATGGAGAAAGGAGAGACACTGTACTAAGAGCTGTTTGGTAAACCTGCTAAAGACATTTGCCTGAATTTAATTTCTGCTGATGCTGCTTACCATTGATATTCATTGTTCTTACAAAGCACAAAAACCACTAAACCTTTTGACTCTTTCTGTTCAGCCCTCTAGAAGAAAACATAACGATTTTCCTTTAAGAATTGTTTTCATATAATCCTCTAGATAGATTTGCAGTTAGTGACTGGTATTACCTGTTCGAACAGTACTGGCTTCTATCTTACCGCAATAGTGTCAGCACAGCAAATGATCTGCCTTGAAGGTACTATAAGGAAGTGCCTTAGAAAAATATGTTTTAACAATAGGTCTTTCCATATAGTGAAAACTTCAGAAGATTGTTTTGACTGCTTGTTTTTGACAAAAAAGTTACTGTCACTGAAGTTTTTACTTATTGTTTTTTTAAAATATTTGTTATCTCAAAACTTCAAGTTAACTATGAATTTCAAGTATTTTTTTTATTGAGATAATCACTCCACCCCCCCCCCCCCACCCCTTCAGCAGCTGAAACAAACTTCAATACTAAACCTTTTTTTTCCCAAAGCAAACACCAATGTAACACTCAAAATTGTCCAGCAGGGGTCCCTGTCCTCATGTCTTATATTGAAAGTAGTAAAGATTGAGTTACTGCAAATAAATTTACTTATTTTAATAATTCTAGGATAATTAATTGAATGTAGTTTAATAATTATGCTGGTTTATTTTATTTGATGGATTACTCTGTCTCCCACAATATTTAGTGGGCATGCACTTGAGTCTTATTTCTTTGAAAAATTATGACTCCTGTCAAACCTACGAGCCACTGATTTTCAAGTTTAGGTTTGTTTGCAAGTCTATGAGCCAGTCTTTAGACAACGGTGCATATTCTTGAGTCACCTAAGGGTTTACATGATTTCTAAAAATCAAAAACTCAGATATTTGTGACGTGTTGTGAATGCACACAAATGTTTAAACATGAGCAGAATCTGACTAAAGAACACATTTAAATCCAAAGGTTAGATTTAAATAAGTCAAAGCAATGATGTTAACATGTAGATAGTAACTTCCACAAACAAGCAGCTTTATACCAGAACTGTCAACTCATTACAATCTGATGATGTCTGAAAGTAGCAAAAACAAATGAGGACAGGAGACAGATAAATCATGTCTATACTATATGTGTGCTAGTGCAGCAAGAGGACTATTAAATGAGATATGAAACACATTATATGATCTCTCTCTCTCTCTCTCTCTCTCTCTCTCTCTCTCTCTCTCTCTCTCTCTATATATATATATATATATATACATTACTCATGATAAAAACAGATATTTTTGTAATTAATGCTGAAAAAGTGGTTACAGAAACAACAGACATTTCTGTTATTTTACTGTTTACAGATAACTAATTTAATATATTACTTACTTAACTTAGATACAGGCCATGGTATTTACAGAAGTCTGTAAAACTGATTTAAAAAAATGGTAAAACCCCACAACATTTAATCCATTTTCGTTGAAATGTGCATGTTTAAACAGACACACGATTATGTAGAAAAACCGATGTTGAGATGATTCTGTGCTTGTGAAATATTTGTAATCTCAAAGTTTTTCAGAGTAATGGGTAATAGGGTGTTGTCACAATGGAAAATCGGCAAATGGTCCATGCTGCACATGTGGGATGGTTCTTAATATGGTCAAGACGGTACTGTTGCAAAGAAGTGTTTATTCATCCCCATGGTAACGGAAAACCCTGCAGTTTATTTGGAACCAAAGCCCCTGAGTAAGTCCATTCAGCAGCTCCTCTTTGAACAATGCCTATGGGCAGTGAGTGCAGATCTTTCTGCACTACAGTAATCATTACATTGAACTTTGGAGGCATTGGCAGATTTTCTAAAAGTTATTAAAAATAGAGTTTGATTATTATTATTTTTAATCTGACCATCTGGTCACTTTATTAGGAACCGTTGTGCAATCTACTGCAAAGCAGTGCAGCATCTTCTTCAAAAATTTGACTGTGATGAAGCTCATATTCATTAGCAGAGTTTTACTTGTTTGAATTAGATTTGACAGTTACAGTCCCCAATATCCGTGTATATTATACAAATACATTGTATAGTGGTTATTGCTTATAGTAGTCTATTGCTTAATATGAGAAGAAAATGTGAAAACAGAACTATTCTTGTTCAATTTTGCAAGAAGAAAAAGAAGATGGTGGGAAAAAAAGTATAGACGAGGTACTTCTGTTTTTTGTGTGTTTTTTCCCCTAATCTATATGTCGGTTCTTGGGGGCCTTAGGCCAAGGTAAGAAGTGATGTCAGTGAGGGTGATAAAACTGTGGTCTTTTCTTCAGTTGTGTCACTTTGTTTTCCTTCCTGCTGGTTTGTAAAAAAAAAAAAAAAAAGCTCTGAGAAACAGATTCCTTTACACTGTTGTCACAACAAGAAGTGTGGCAATCGCTCACTGAAGTTCACATTTATAAAATGTTTGAGAAAATCAGAAAATTCTGATCACTCATTGGTCATATTTGTAAATTCTTAATCAGATTACTGTCTGTGTGGCAGCTAACCTTTTGAAATCAGAATCAGTAATCAGTTTGGTTAAATACAGTTTCAAGGCAAATGGGTTTGAAATGTTTAAAATCAGCTCAGCCTGATATGTCACTGTCTAAAAATCCATCCATTCATTATCTTCCACTTATCCAATTCAGGGTGGACGGAGGTGATCACAGCAGTCTAAAAAACATTTTATGGACAAAAGGAAATATCTGTTTCTCAGAAAACCTTCTATGAGTGTGTCATGACTCACATTAACCTCCTAAGACCCGAACTCTTCCACGTCATGCATTTTTAATTTCTCTTTGATATTTGGGCATATTGGGGCCTGATGAATGTAAAAACAAAGAACTGCCAGAAAATTTTTTTTTTACCTTATTTTTGTTTTTAAGAAAAATAAGAGCCACATATGAGGATATTCGTTTAAAATTTTGATAGAACAGTAGCAGTATAATGTCCTTGTAAGTGGATATCAGGCCCTTGTAGAGCAAAATTTAGTATTTTGGTCTAAATAACCCAAAGTGATGTCCTCACATGTGGACGCCAGGTCCTAGGAGGTTAAAATAAGGTAAGCTATAATTTTCTAAAATTACCAACTTTTTAGTTTCATTTTGTTTTCTGGTATGATGCAAACTTAAAGAAGAAGAAAAAAGAGGAAACCGAGGGGCCTTAGAGGCCAGCTGTGTGTTGTTGCACATTAACCTCAAAAACCCACTGCACTGATGACATCCATGTGTCCTGTTTCTCACCCCTTACCAGCTGAACAACAGAAATGTCTTCTTACATTTAAATACATTTGAGCTTTAACAAACTTGGATGTTCAATACTTTGATTTTGTGCTGTTATTTTTATGATTATTTGATATTTCTACGTTTCTTTCCTTCTTTTTCGTTAATTAAATGTAGTTTTGATCTGCTTTGTAGCTTTAGTTGCCCATCTAGATTACACTGTCATACTGTATCCACTTTAAAAGATACCTGCTTTCTTTTAATTAGACTGTACTACATAAAATTTGCTTTATGACACTCAAATCAGCCAAAAACGCCATCAGCATCAATGTCTCTTTCCAGGAATGATGCTGGCTATTTGTGAAATAATAGCGTCATGACAAGAAATAAATATTCCCCACCTCCGCATTATCTTGCTAAATTTTCCTTCCTAAAATAATTTCTTCATGAAATAACTCACAGCAACATTTGTGATTAGCTTTGAGGAACCAGAAGGTTTGTTTTTTTTTGGCACCAACAGTGAGTTAACAGCTGTTAGCTGAAAACTTTTCTGCATATGGTGTGAAGCTTTTTCTTAAATAATTTGAGGAAAGTGGCCAAAAAGAAGTGCCTAAAGCAGCTGAACAGTTTTTGAAAGTCATCCTTCAGAAATAGGAAAAAAAACCCAGCAAAAACCTGACACGGGACCTGAGAGATCCGTCCTTCTCTTCATCCGTCTACTGTTGACTGAAGCCTCATCAGAAGGAGGCACAAGAATAGAAGGATGGCTGTCAAGAAGGGAGGGAGGGAAATGTGGAGTCTATGGATCCAAATTAGAAATTTTTAATTTTAATGAGGACATGAGGTGCAACTGTGAGTGTCTACAGCAATCTGTAAAACACAGAGGAGGGGCTGTGGTTTTAGTTTTCAACATGACAATGATCCCAAACACACTGCCAGTGCAGTAAATGCATACCTGGATAAGACAAAAACACACAACAAGGAACAGGATCAGTCATGGATTGGCCTTCCCAAGACGCAAACATCAACATTATTGAAGCAGTGTGGGATCATCATGACAAAAAATGGAATAAAAGTCAGTCAACAGCCAAAGAAGATACCAGAAATTGACTTTCAAGCTTTCAAGAATTGAGGAAACTGTTAGCAAAGTTTAAAGAAATGAGGTGCAATTCAAAACTCATACAGTTAGACTTGGTCTCTTTAACCAAATTTTTACTTCAACATGAAAACTTTTTGGACTTTTGGTGATGTGAAGCAGGGACCTGAAAAAAGAAAAAAGAAACAAACATTAAATGTATAGTTTCAGTTGTGGGCTTTTCTGTATTGCGTCAACATTTTAATGATTACAAAGAACAAACTGAAACCAAAAGCTGGAAAATAAACCTAAACACATGTTTAGCCATTTAAGCTCCAGCCGTGTCCACTTTGCTGTCTTTGACTGGCCTGTATTTGTTGCTGTTGCTTCTTTCACACACTAAACTCAGTACTAGAAGTTGAGCAGCAGGCCATGGCCTCTCCTTTCCTCTGAGATTATGTGTGCGGATTGGTTAGCGCGAGATCAATACAGGTGCTGTTCTGTGCAGGTCTGTTTTTGAGATTATAGACAATTTGTTATTGTTTTCAGAGAGATGTGATAGTCAGGCATATTGTGCTACAGCCAATTCTCTGCCAGTTCATCTCCTGTCCAGTGTTACTCTGCCCTCCAAACAAAACACAGACCCCCTGCCTGGAAACTTCCTGGCTGATAATGAGGTGATAAAGGTTGTGGACCTACAAACAGGGTGAATTCCCTGTTTTCATGTTGCCACCACACACGCAAAACCAACAGATACAGGCATGCACACACCTTGTTGATCTTAGCATTGGTTTGACAGTCCTTGGACCTGGTCGTTCTATCATTGTGTGTGAACAGACTTGTTTTTCCTCTGCTGAACGGGAGTGCATATTTTAACTTGTAACAGAACAATGCTGGACCTGAAGGGTTCATTGTTTCTGCCAGGAGGGCCTGGTGGAGGCGGATAAGCCAAAATAACAGTTTGGGAACATTTTGGACTTAAGACAGATGAAATGAAGAAAGAGCATGGATAATGAGCTGGAAAGAATGAAGAAAGCAAAAGCAGGAAAAGTAATTGGAGATCAGAACTCAAAAAAGTGAGTCAGAAAACACTCAGTTTAGCTCTAAGCCATAAGAATTCAAATGTTTTATGTCTGTCAGCAAAAATATGTTATGTAATATATTATACATATTTTTAGTATCATGAAAAAAGCACCACTTTAACTAGTAAATTCATAGTTTATTCAAACTTAAAGCACAAAAATACAAACTTTTCCAATGATATAAAACAGCCAAACAGTATATATCCATCTGAGTCAGAAATATTTACACACGATTACATTCAAAAGGTTTTCTCTGTAGTTATTGCAGCCATATGCTGAAGTGGTCATTCTCAGCACGGTGGAGTTTTTTAGCTCTAATTTCTTCTGATCAGTAATTGTTCACAGATTGCAGCCACAGAAAAAATAGCTTAATACAATTTATATATAACTTAATGAGGGCTTTTCTACTTCTTAAACGCTGCTTCGTGCTGCTGGTTGCGTTTGTCCAGTGGTCTCAGACGCCCTGCTGTGTGTCACAGCCCAGCACCTCCAGACGCAGAGCGATGTCATTGATCCAACCCCGTGGGTGGATTCGGATGTAGCGGGCAAACAGCGGAGGCTCAAAAACATTGATGGCTTCTTCGTCTGGGTCGTCGTTTCCTTTGAAGATCTTTGGATGAACAGAGGAAGAAAGAAGAAAAGCGGTAAGTAAACAGTTTGACAGATTCATGCAGGATCGGACACATATCTGCACCTGGTTCTGCATGCCAGCACCCAGAGCATTTTATGTCACTAAAACATCAAAATACTTTAAATGCCAACACATTTTGGTAACCTCCCTGAAGAAATAAATTAAAGAAGCAGTAAGCATGTTAGTCATTGTAGTTTTATGGACTGTTTTATGTAGGTGAAGTCAGAGGAATCTGGAGTCCATCCCAGACTGACAGAGGCCTCATTTTACTGGAAAACTAAACACTAAGCCTACCTTTTCTCTTTGGGCTCTCTCGTCTAACACGCTGCTCCAGGAGTGCCCATCAAGACTGCTGGTGACCGAGAACTCCGTCACCATCATTTGGGTCAGCAGTGATCGTGCTCCTTGGGTGATGACTCCTGTGATGCGTCTGACTTTCTCCAAGTCAACCTGCAGCCACTCGTGGGGGTTGTTGTTCTGAGTTAAGAGGGATACATGAGGAAACATGGTTAGATATAAAAGAGAGAAAAAAATGCTTAAGTGCAAGTACATTGTGAAATTTAGGAAATTATTATAAATGTCTATGTCTGGAAGAAAAAGGTGGATACATTTAGGAAATACATAAATCTTGAGTCACGCATCATTTTTATGTATTTTGCTTGGAAGATGGAAAATTGTAAGTCTGATTAACCAGACTGTAGATAAAACCAGAACTGTACCTTAAAAAATAAATAAGTAAATAAATAAATTAATTAATTAATTAGCAGCCCTGGCCTACATAACACTCTGAAAGGCAGTTAACCTGGCCTGTTTACTTGTTCTGCTTCTTGTTTTGTTTTGAAAGACTCACATGTCTTGTTATTTCAGTTTGTCTTCTTTGGCTGAGACACCAGTCTCTGCATTTAATGAGTCAACAGATTGTTGGCAACTGTGCAACTAAATGTGATCTGCCACTTTATTGCTGAGCTGAAGTGGTTTCAAAACACTTCCACGTTGCAATAGCACGGATGATGGTGTAATATGCAGAAATGAAGAGATTTCACCAACTGACTTAGTGTTGGTGCATCGTTACAGCACCACACTTCTTCAATTCTGTAGCAATGGGACTGAAAACACCTGAATTCAAAGATATCTACATTTGTGATATTATGTGCAAAAATTAGTAAATTAAATTAGTAAAAAAAACAACTTTTATGACTAAAAGAAATGGATACATGTTTCTGAATGAAGCAGATAAAACAAAGAATTACCAGGAAGGAGGAAACTCATAAATTAAGAAAATGCTTTTGGCAATGCGATGCATCATTTTCCACTGACATGACTTCGCTGTGCATGGCCAGACCTACACGAGTGCTTATTGTGAAGACTTTTTATGTACTTTAAATCCTCCATTCGTCATTCAGGAAACATTTTAGCTGTTTACTGCAGGGAAACGGTTGGCATCAGAAGTCTAAACAGAACTTGAAACTCTGTACTCTTTATATTAAAGCCCAGTCTAAAAATCAGATCTCTCACGCTTACAAAGAAAAGCAAAGAAAATGTTTTTTTTTTCAGTATCCTGTGACATATTTGCAGTATTCCTGTTTAGTCTAACCTTAGCACTCACTTCAGGTGCTAGCGGAGCCAATCAGGATGTTAAAAAAAGGAAAATATTATCTAATTTCATCAGATCCTTGGAACTTTTTAAAAACACTGTTCTAGGTAAAAGGTAGCGCACAGTGGTTGACCTCAGTCCCAACTGATGTGTGTGACCTTTAATAAGCTGCTCAAGAGTTTTCCACAAGGACAAATCACACCTCTCAAGTTCAGTGCTGCGAAGTGTGAAAATGATAACTTGTGCAGAATGAAAGGAGAAACTAAAGGCCAAAAAATAAAAGGACAGACAGAAGATTGAAAGCTTAATAAATGTTATTATGCAAATTACTGTTCTCTATCAGCGGTGAAGCTTCTTGAACAGTATAGCTGATCTGTTATTATTTTTGCTGCTTAGAGTAAAACATTTTTTAATATTTCATTTGTATTTCAAGATTAAATGAGATATAAAACAAACTGTCTGGTTTATGATATCTTCAGTGGGCAGACATATTTTTTCCCACACATCACAGAGTTAAACAGAACTTATGGTCTGTGTGAACTGCATGTCAGACACCCTGTAAATGGTCTCCGCTCCACTAACTGTAACATAATCAATATCTTTTTCTCCTCATGTGTAGTTCGGAAATGCTAAATGAAGGCCAGAGTAACTTCACTTAAAGCCGCCACTTGTTCTTATTCTTTATGTTAATTAAAAATAAGTCTGTGTACAGTTTTCTACAAATTTTGCATATGTGTAATTATGTGTGTGCATGTTCACCTTTGGCCTCCAGGCGTTGGCGCCGCCTTCCTGGTGGAGGCGAGCGAGACTCGGTTTCCAGGTACGGAGAAACGAGGAGTGAGATGAGGAAGCGCTGAAGCTGCCGTCAGGAATACTCTTTCTCTGGAGTCCGAGAGGGAGAGAGCAGCCTGGCAATGCACATATATCATACAGATATGATGTAAGCACTTTCACAGTCTATACAGAACTACAGTGAGATCATTCTTGTTATTTTTGGTACAACTCACTGTTGAGATCACAGCCCAGCAGCTCCAGTCGGAGAGCGGGCCTCTGCACAACGCGGTAAGGGTGGATCCTGATGTAACGTGCCACGAATGGCGGGGAGAAGAGGTTCTCTTTTACTTTGGAGCTGTCCAGGTTGCCATGAAAGATCTACAACAGAACCACTTTTTAGATCACACTTGAAAGCTCGTGCTGGCAGCACGGCATGTTTTAGCAGAACAACCCAGCACTGAAACAACTGCCTCACATTCTCCATACTTTTCTTTCTTTTCCAGACTTGAAATTTGCTTGAGATGAGTAACTTGTTAAAGTAAAGTAAAGTAAAGTATCCTAGTTTGGTGTCTTACAGCATTTATTTAAGAATGAAACAATTTAATAAAGCCTCCTTTTTAGTTCATTTACTATTTATCCTTGGCTTTTCATTTCTGTGGTGCTTTGACGCAAAATAGAAGCAACTATGAGGAATTGGAAATAATGTTAGCCGTCGACTCAATCGAATATTAAGTAACAGCTTCGCAGCAGCAAGTTTCTCTTTTCGCTCGAGCTTCTACTCTTCACTTTAACTTTTGGATTCAGTAGAAAGGAATAAAGGAGGAAGCGGTTTGTCTTCCTCCAAACATGAAACAGGAAACAGATAGCACAGCTGCTTTTGCCCTGTGAAATGTTCCATAACACATAATTTCACACCGGCACACATTAAATGACTTCGTGCCATATCTGGAACTTCAATAAAAATATAAAAGTGGTCATGTGCTCTCTTTTTTCTGGCGATGTGGGGTTTGCAAATGACATGTGTGGTTTCTAGTTTTGGACTTTTCAAAGCTGCAGTACTAATTTCCAGAAGGGTTAACATTTTAGTGGTGCATGCCACAAAACTGCAGCTCCTGTCCAGTGTAATAATCTTATATTTAGATTTTGTTTTTAAAATCTAGTCATGTTTATCGTAACTGGCCTTTTTGATGTTTCTTGTAAATGTAAAGTTCCTGTTTTGATAAATAACTGAGTTATTTGTCACTAAAAAAAGCTACAAGTTCCCCTTATAACTGGATTGTTTGAACTGATTCTTTTTATAATCTTATTGTCATGTTTATGTGGTGCAATGACAGTCAGGACGCCTGGCTTATTTGAAGTAAAATTCACTTACTTCAAGCCTCATATCTAGAAAGTGTGGAATTAAATATCACAGGGCAATTTCAACCCTTACTGTAACAGATATTCAGCATGTGGACATACATTGATGTTGCTGGTCTTGTTTCCTCTGTAATTAGTCCAAGTCTGCTGGTCCAGGCTGTAGGAGACAGTGAAGTATGTGATGTAGTGCTCTCTCAGCCTTGACCTCACTCCCTGTGTCTGCACACCGTGCATGAGGGTGGGTCTTTGCAGATCAACCTAAAAACACAGACATTGCATTATATTTTCTTCTGCTCTCTTTTTGGTTTATATGAGATAACTGATTGATTAAACTGATTTTGACATCATTTTTTAGATCAGTTCAGAACATCATGTTTTTACGTAAGTGAAGGAAATAGAGAACAAAGAAAGAAAGCTGCACATCTAACCTGTATCCATGACTGCTTGTTTTTGCCCATCCAGGCATTGATATAACCTGACTGGTCCAGCCTCGCCAGCGCTGGTTCCCAGTAATCTGGACACACATGTGAAAACACAGTTATAATCCATCTCACTGTGGGTAATTTCCGGGCTTTCAGATCTCATAAAGTTTCCTGGTGGCCACCAGAGTGAGTTCTTTTCATTTGTACGTTAAGCCCTTCCTCTCCTCTGTGCACACTAACAGGGATTAAGAGCCTTCTTGGTGTGTTTCCCTGCTGAATTGAAGTAAAATAAATAAATATAAAAAACACTCTTCCCCTTCTCCTGCTGTCTTACCTATGTGATCTGATGCTGTGATCTGGGAATCTTCAATCTTCCGTGATTTCATCCCCAGCGGCAAAACGCATTCTGCATAGCAAAACCAAAAAAATTCCATGCATTACAAGTTTCCACATGCACACAAAATTTACCCATATATTATACAATTTTTAGCATGTTCTGCTGGTGCCAGCCTTCACCTAAAAACTCAGTCAATACTATTTACAGCAGCATTACTTGGTCAGAGTACATTGCACGTACTTGGGTCATAGACCAGTAGTTTAGCCCTCATGCCAGCCAGCTGATAATCTCCAATAGTGCATTCCACCAGCCAAGTGCCGACCGTGGGGGGTCTCATCTCCACCGTGCCAAATACACCTAGAGGAGGGAGGAATAAATTGGTGAGCAATGCAATACATGAAAAAAGTGTGTTTCATTGCAGGAAAAGCAAACAAAAACGTGTTTAACCCCAACTGTTAAAAACAAAATCTGTTATTTCAGTGGAAGCATCTGCTCATGTTCATGTGTCATCATATGACCAAGAGCAGTAAAGGCTGGGAGAGTGAAGGAGAACTAAGTATATGAATATGAATATGCATATGTATTTACCAGGGAAGAGGTTGTAGACGCCCATACGGTGTTCCTGCTTAGCATGAATAGTGAAAGGCAAACCATGGAAGTGCACAGCATGGAGTTCTGTGTCGCTTCCTACGTTCAAAAGGTGCCATCTGACTGGCTGGTACTGGGCTAACAGCAAACCAGGAAGAGTCTCTGCCACATAGCCGTTTATTGCTGAGGATAAACATTGGCATTACTTATTACAGCAATTACAGCCTAGGCAGGCAGATTTTACATCAGAAATCAATGTGCTAATCTTTACCTGCAAACTTATTGCTGGTGTGGTACCAGGGATCCTCAGCATTGACTTGACAAGGTGGAGCACAGTGTCGCCTCAGGTTCTCCTCCAGGTACCAGCTTTTAGTTTCATCAAAGGTGTGGAAGAGCAGGGAAAACGCCTGGATGCCTGGCTGCGTGTTCTCATTGGGCCGGAGGGTACCAGGCTTACAGATCACAAGTGGACCGATCAGACCTGAGTGAAGGTCCTTCTCCTAGAATATAAAAAAGAATTGTGAATTTTCTCCTAGTTAGGTGAATACAGCTAATGTTGGTCATTTTAGTTCCTATCTTAAGATAGGAACAGGCTACAGACGAAGACCTTTGCAGACCTTGTCCACAGTGGAGTAGTAGGCCCCAGTCTTGCAGTCAAATTCGGAGTCAGTCGGTCCTTGTTTCTTGGTTACTCTCCAGTTATAAGTTCGGGCTTCACCAGGAGGAACAGGCTCTCCTGGCACCCCGGGAGGAGCAGAGGAGGAGCTTGTTTGGGCAGTGCTGGCCCCCTGGCTTCGGTCATAGACTCCATGAAGGTGAAAGGAGAACGGTCTGGATGCGCTGTTCTTAAAGGTCACCTGGGATTAGACATAGTGAGAAGATGGGTTTAATTAACTAATTAATTGATGACCATTGTTCACATTTATTTCCATATTTCAGTACCAAGTTAGATAACTGTGATTGCCGAGTCTTGAGGAAACAGTCATTGTTTTACTTTGGTTTGGGTACAGTAGCACTCACAGTAAGGAGATCATTAATCTCAGTTGTGATGACAGGTCCCATGATTCCCAAGTGCTCCTGAAGCTCCCCTCTGTCTTCAGGTAGCAGGAAGTCTTTATCCTTGTAGGCTCGAAACACCACCTTCTTATAATCTGGCAGGAACTTCCTGATCCCTCGACGTATCTCACTAAAAGGAGGGATTGAGTCGAAACTGCCGTTTACACAAATTATATTACAGATGTATTTTTTTTTGGTTTTCAGGTGACATTAGGATTTCACATTTTAATGGGGGAAGTTGTTTGCATAAACACTGGGTGGATTTTCAAACAGTTTCCTGTCCTCTCTCAGTCTTCAGCTGACCTATTCTTATTACACAGACTTGAGAAAGAAGTCAAAAAGGCCAGAAAACAACAGGAAAAATAAAGGCATACTGCCACAAATGTATGACAGTTTCTTAGAATTTCTGCAAGGAAACTTAATTCTTACCCGTTTTCAAAGACCTGATGTGGTTTTCTGATGCCGTAGTTCCAGATGATCTCCTCTGCAGCAATGTAGTAGTGCCGAGGTCTGACTCCTCCAGAGCGCACGTTTATGTAATCTGCACCAACTGTATCTAATGTGTCATTCGCCTAAAAAAAACAATTCGAATTTATTTAGTGAGACTCGTGCTATTTAATGTCCTTTACAAATGTGCGTAAGACATACATCACGGTACCTCATAACTGTAGTCATCATACTCGAAGGACAGATCAATCGTTGTGTTTGCAGCAGTGTAGTTGACTTCCACATCAGGCAGATCATGTATAAGTCGCTCGGGCTTGGTGCGAATGTGGTTTTGTGGTACTAAGTTTTTATCCATGTCTTCTGAATTTTGCAATTCTGCAGCCTTGCTGCTCAACAGGTGTTCGCGGTCCAGTATGATCTCGTTGCTCTCTTCAAGTTCTACCACTGTGTCATTCTTCTCGCTTTGCATTTCGCTGCTTTCCTTGGCATCGATGTCAGTCATGTTTTCCACAACTTCTCCAACAATCTCCATTGTAATTTCTTCATCCATTAAATCTTCAGAACTTATGTCTTCATCTGTCTCATTTCTGTTTGCCTGCCTTCTCTGTCTCTGTCTTTCTCCATGCTCTGTCTGATTCTCAGAAGCTGCCCTCTCTCCATCTCTATCTAATTCTTTTAAGACATCCAGTGGGATTTCACTCTCAGAGGGAGCTTTCCCCCCTTTCAGCGATGTTATGTTCACTTTCCTCAGGCGGCATCTTGGTCCAGTTCCTTCAGTTTGAGCAGTGGTGTTCAGTGACTGAGTACTGTTTTGAGCCCGGGCTTTCTTGCACACTCGAACCAACACTGTGTGATTTTCAGGTCTTAAACCTCTTGGCAGGAAGTCTATTTTATCAATATAGTCAGAGAGATCTTCATCCCTGTCGTGATCAACAAGGTCTCCATTCCCGCAGGGACGAACAGTGTAGCGGATGCTCATCCCGCGGTTCTTGAGGCTGCTGTCAAAGGCACTGATCTCCCACTCACCTACAAGAGGGGAAAGGTGAGAGTGTGTGTGTGATACAAAGCGAAACATCCACTTTGTACGCAAGCCAAACAACCTTTCTGTATCCTGTATAACTGCCTTGATACTCATTGTTAAAAAAGCAGCGCTCTCCAGATTGTTACATCCCCGATTACAGTGCCTTTACTGTGTCTGTGTCACTTAGGGGTGGAAATAGGGTACTAGAGTCACACAACGATAAAAAACCAAGACTCCAGAGTTGCCTAAAGTTTAAATCCACCCCCGAACAATATTTAACAAATGAATTTGTTCCTGCAATTACAACAGCTGACTCTCTCTGCAGATGTTGGCCTATGACCTTACCAATAAGCTCCGTCTCCATGGGAAGAGTTATAGCAGTCATGGGAAATAGGGTGAGGACAGACTGGTAGAGGCCTTGGTACTGAAACATGTTTCCAGTGAAGTAGACAGAGAGGAAGTCACTCTGGGTGCCCACACTGGCAACGTGCCAGAAGGTCACATCAGTCTGACACATCACAAACTGACGCCTGCTGAACATGATGCCATTTACACCTGGAAGGAATTAAGCAAATTAAATTATTTCTTTTTCAACTTCTGATGATTATTTTATATTTTGTGTTCAAAGGTGGCTTTCATTTCAGTAACAACCACCAAAAAGAAGTGAACATAACTCACTGTAAATGACATTGGAGTTGTAGAAGTCGGGGTCCGTGGTGTTGAAGGACTTTTGAGTGGACTTCCGCATGTTTTCATTAAAGTACCAACTCCTGTTCTCATCAAATATGGCAAATATCAAGCTGAACTTCTTATCTGGTCCCAACTGCATGCAAAAATAGGATTCAGCAAAACACAGAGCAAGCTGCTATGTTACGTCAGTGCACATTAACGGTTGTGGCTGCAGCTTGAAAACATTAACATTCTCCTCACCAGCTGTCCTCTGAAATCGATGGCGTCGTACTTGCAGATGAGCAGGGTGCCCACCAGCCCAGAGGCCAAGTCCCTCTCTGGGGAGACAGTGCTTTGATACAGCTGGGTCAAACACGTGGGGTCTCCTTCCAAGGGCCCATCATCTGTTGTTAGCCTCCAAATGTAGCCAAACGTCCTGTTTGGGGGCACACCCATTGAGCGCAGGTCTCTCTCTGCAGCTGTTTGGTTAGATTTGAAAAGACTTTGTGAATGAAATCAGGAGGCGTTAATAAAGATAATCAATCAGACGTTAGAGTCTGTCATTTTGGTGACAGGGACTAATCAAAAACAGTTACGTTTAACTAGTCAGTTTTAAAGGTGCTTTGTTTACAACTGTCATTGAATTCTTGACTTTATCTGTGTGCTTTTTGGATCAGTAATCTGCTACTGCAGGGATTATATTTACAGATTAAAAGTGGGGAAATTACCTTAAACAGTGTGAGAAACCTTAAAAATGCTACCTCGCAATGACTAAAATTAACTTTTCGATGTCTGACAAAACCACTCAAAACTGAGAGACAATCATTTTGTCCCTTAAACTTACCATTTGTGGATCTTTGCAGCGGAAAGATCTTGGTAAGGCCGTTGGGGTAGATATTGAAAGGGCGACTGGCCAGGTTCTTAAAGGTGATCTGAAAAAATATTAAAGCCATACAAAGGTAAGTTCACCTCTCAGTCTGGTGTGATTCTGATAGTTTTTGCTTAAATTTAAGCATGCAAAACTCTGAAATGTTATTCACTCACATGGAACTGATCATTGACTTTTCCTTTCAGAATCGGGCCGAGGAGTGTGCTGTCAGGGTCTTTCCGCTGAGTGAAAGATCCATCTGTGTATTCCACATACACGACCTTTTTATACTGGTAGCTGAGGTGGTGCGAAGCTGAAGGCAAATATCTGGACTGGAACTCACTGATGAAGCAAAGAGAAAACAAACATTGAGTTAAACAAGTGCCGCTCTGTTTTTCTTCTGCTCTTCTGCTATGATTCCTCTCAGTACCTGTCAGAGGGTTTGAGATGAGGAGCGTAGTTCCAGGTGACCTCTTCAGCAGCAATATAATGCTCCCAGGTTTTGGACTCCTGTCCTCTGAGGCCTCTGACTTGCAGTTGTGTATTCTTTGGTTTAAAGTTGATCATGTTGAACAAATCGCCATCGTCGAAGTTCTCATCGCTGTAGTCCTCCTCATGTTTAACTTGACGCAGGTTGGGCGCTGGAGGAGTAACGACCTCGGGGCATTTTTTATCCACTGTGAACAATGCGTTCATGCCATCTGGGGCAAGCAGACGTGCACAATGAAAATGAAGACTCGCAAAACAAGAAAATGAATAAAATGTTCCGGTTCTGGAGTCTTGGTCTTTCTTACCATGGCGGTGAGCGTGTATTTTGCAGCTGATTAGAAAGCTGCCGATGGTGTGAGGTCTCATTTCTGCAGTGATAAAGCTCATGGGGGTTACCTCCACGGTGACTTTGCGATGGTTCAATATCTGAAGAAAAAAAAGCAAACAAAGGCAGTGTAGTGCACATTTAAGATCGCTTTTAAAAATCTAACATCACCTAACTCTTAGAAAGAAAACACGTATCCCAAAATGCTTTGCTGTGACAAACACAGTTTAATGAGCTTCATTATATATCTGTTGCACTGTTTCTGAAGCCAAACTGATTGTAGTGTTGTATAGAAAAGTAACAAGCAATAATAAGGAAGCAGCACATATTCCTTAAAGTAAGTGTATTCTTATTAGATAAATGTATGTTCCTGCCCTTCCAGAATGAAATATTAGATTACCGTCAAAGAATGATCCTGAAACTGAATGGAGTGGATTTCTGGAGCTGTGCTCATGCCTATCAGATGCCAGAACACAGGATTTCGGCCCTGACACATTGTCAACCCTACACACAAAAACACAGAAACAGAGAGAGTGGGTAAGGCAGAATAAAATGTGACCAAATTCCTGTGACGACCAAATACAAAGCAGCCACTGATAAGCTGTGCCCGCACAGTGTTAGCGGCAATTAACATTACAGCATGACTTTCTCGCTGTAATGTTAAGTGATTTCTGTTCTGAGTCAGGCTCTTTGATTACCAGGTAACGTTGAGTTAACATAGCCATTGATGGTGTGGTATTCCTTCTTGCCGTTGCTCCTTTTGAACTTCTCTCTGCTCACCCTCTCTCCAACCTCTCCATACCAGCTTTTGGTCTCATCAAACACTGCAAAAAACAGGACGAACGCCGGATATCTCCTTTCCCCGTCTTCTGTGAAGGCACCTGAAGGAAGACAGTTATAATTAATGCGATGCAGGATGCGATAAAAGGATTGCATCTAGTATATTTCCACAATTCCTTACACTTCTTTGAAATTCTCTTTCCAGTTCACTGCTTTTATCTCTATGCAGTGCTATCATAACTAACAGAGTCAGCCAGTTAAGATGCTCTTATTTCTTTCTTTTTGTGTTTTTGATTAAGTTTTCATGTCTTTTATTTCAAAATATAGTATGTGTTTATGGAAAACACCAACAGAAAGATGAGTCAGTAGCATTCTTACTTGCTTTACAGATGAGCAGAGCACCAATGAGTCCTGAGTTGAGGTCTCTGACTGTATCGACTCGTGATGTGTATGAGTAGGTGAGGCAATCGGGGTCGCTGGTGGTGGGGCCATCTTTAGGGCTGATGTCCCACACATACTCATAGTATCCTCCAGGAGAGACGGCATCATCTTCCTTCTCCTGGCCTGCTGTGGAGTCATCATACCCAGCTCCTGGAAAGAAACCACATGTAATCGCTTTGTGACTCATCTGTATCCTTTCAGCAGTAGAAAGAATTGAAAGCAGAAAATACACTCTCTAGCCACTCTGTCTTAAAACTCTAATCAGCCAATCCCATGACAGCAAATCAGTGCATCATTAAGGCATGTAGATAGGTAGTCAAGATGATGTGCTAAAGTTCGTCTTGGGCCAGAACCATGTCACAAAGCTCAAATAATCTCAACTGGTTCTTTGGACACAACATTGAGTCTGCTGTACTCAAAATGCTTCCAAAGACACCAAATATCCAATAGAGCGGATGTGGTGGAACGGGAGATTCACATCGTGGATGTGCCACCGACAAATCTGCAGTAACTGTGTGATGCTATCAAGTCAATATGGACTAAAATCTCTGAGGAATGTTTCCAGTACCTTACTGAGTCTGTGACATGTTGAATGAAGCCAATTCTGAAGACACAAAGAAGGTCTAACCCATTACTAGCAAGGTGTAGCTAACAGAGTGGTTGATGAGTGGTGGCTTGTGGTGACGCTGAAGTGATTGGATCTACTTCATCAAATCCTATTCCTGGACATGGCAGGAGCTGCTTTTCAGATTAGGATAAGCGCAGTTATAGGAATCTATCCTTTGGTGGTAAGACATGAACTGCTTACAGGAAGTGGCTGCATTAGATCCATGGCAGCATTAATCTGTAGGGGGGTTTATTAACACTAAGAACCTTCTTAAGTCAGTGATATTCAGCTATGTCCTTGACGGTTGGGTACTGTTGAAGATGAAAGAAGTTTAAAGACTGACTGTTTGGCTCTCACAGGCAGTGCAATATCTGCACACGCAAGATAATGAAAACCGTTTCGCCTGGTAATTTCTAAGGAATGAGGTGGCAACTGTTATTTCCTGAGTTCTGTATAACTTAGGAAACCGTTTTCATGATCAAACCATTAATAAGCCTTAACAAGCAGGTTTTTTTTTGGTACATTTTGATTCGGATAACATATTTTCAGACTCAAGCAAAACCAGAAAAGTGTTGATCTCAGCCAAAGTAGTACTGGAAAGCAAGGATCTGGGCTTTTTTTTTGTGAACGAACGTTATGTTTAAACAGACATGAGTCAGAAAGCTGAGTCAAGTTCTTGCTAGCTGCTTGGTGAGGAAGAACAGAATCCTACTGAGTAAGGTACACCTTGTGAGTAAGTTCATGAGTGAAAGCAAGACAAATTCTTTCCATTCTGTTACTCCAACCTTCAGATTGTTTCCAGTAGGTGATCCCCACAGGGCTGATACTGTAGGGCTGAGAGGCTAGGTTTTTGAAGTGGACCACCACCGTTTCACCAGCCTGCGTGACGATCACAGGGCCTTGAATCCCTGCAAGAAAATTACATCATTTTTATTTGTTTTTTAAAAAGAATTCAAACAATTCAGGCAAAAAAAGTTGAATTTGTTTCATTTTTTTTCAAACCACTCAGAAAAATTGTCTGACTGTCCTTGGATGTTAATATAACATTCAAAAAATGTGGTATGATACGAGCACTTATGGCTTTTTTTAAAATTGAATATTAAAATATGTACATGGAGACTTACCTGTCCAAGCTGGTCTTGGCTTGGGAACAGTGTATGTAGAGTCCGTATACTCCCTATAAATTGCTTTGATGTATTTTTGAGGAATGTCCTTGGATGTCCTTCTTAAAGATAAAAACACGCATAAAAATATGAAGAGAAACTTATGAGAAAACTGACTTAAAATATCCTTAGGAGCTCTTCCTTAATAAAACTGCATTTAAATTACCTCTAATAATTCAAAAGTATTTTAAAGAGCAAAACACAGACCATAAATTACATAAAGAAAAGCTAAAAAACATAAAAACAAAACTAACCTAACTGACTGGACACAGATTTGAAGCTAAGTCTTCTTCTTCATTTGGAAACATAATCATCACAATTATTTACCAACCGAACAGACTGCTCGTGATTTCATTTGTCTAAATCAGACTTAAATTTAAAAAAGAGTTTACCTTTGTTCAGTTGTTGGGTGAGGCTCATAGTCCCAGCCGATTTCTACAGCTGCTATATAATACTCTCTTACAGTAGCACCTGACTGCTGCGCTTGCTCGAAGGAGGTGCAGAGGAGAGGCAGCAGAAACGCGAGTGTCGCTCTCATCGCTGCGTGCGCACTTGTCGGCTCCATGGCGTCCCGGGTCGAACACTGCCACGGCTCTGGTGCGCCTTCCGTGGGCTGAGATATTTAAAGGGAGGAGGGCGGAGAGGGGCCAAGTCACTGAGAGGTTCAAGCACGCGGGGGATCTGTGGTGGCTGGGGAGTGTGTGAGTGAGATTGCGCGCTCTGCTGTGGTAACATTACATGACAATGTTCCAGGAAAGAGATTTATCTGACTTTGCTACACCATGTGGCGCCCAGAGTGAGAAAGTTACCCCGAGTCACACATTCTTAAATACTTGTAATTAAGGATCTTTATTCATATACACACTCACTCTTACATTCAGCCTCAGTTTTCCATATTGGAAAAATTATTGATTTCATTTCATTTCATTTCATTTATTTATTTCACACTTGGTACAACAGTTTCCACAGTTAGTTCTTTCAGATAAACCAACACTTTCTATCAGTAAAGCACTGCAACCATGTGTGAAAAGGAGCAGGAAGAAGAAAATAATATAATTATTGATAAATAATTATGAAACACAAGCCAAATATCCCTGTTTTACAAACGTTCATATACACTCATAATGGACATCAATTGTATTTTGGGGCTTTTTATGATTTCTTTAAACAGTTTTTTGTTTGTTTGTTTTTTTTAAGGTTGGAACGACTGTACTGCACATTTGTTAATCACAAGAGTCGGGTGCACAAGTTTGAATTTTTTGGGGATTTTTCCTAAGCCACACAGTGTCGAAAGTACACAGACGGACACACACCGCCTCTGACATTTGGTTAAAATTGTAAGTCGCACATGAACTGATGCTTTTGGAAGTTTTTGGCATAATTCTGGCTGGATATTTGAACACTCATCTCGGCAGAATTCATGACAACTCATTGCTTTCCTGAATTTAAGCATAGTCTGCAAATCTTTGGCAGAGTTGAGCTCAGGGCTTTAGGAAGGGCATTCCAAAAATCCAATGTTAGCCTGCTTTATCCATTCCAAAACCAGTTTTGATTTATGTTTGGGAACACTGTCCTGTTGGAATACCCAGTTGTGTTCAAGATATCTAGATTTTGATTTGAGGTAAGGCTCCCGCTTCATTGTTTCATCCACTGTGCAATGTACCACTGCCACTGGCAGCAGAACGGCCTCAGAGCATGATGCTACCACCACCATGCTCGACAGCTCAGACAGTGTTGTCAGGTTTGAATGCGTCACCTTTACTCTTCCAAACAGACCGCTTGTCATTGTAGCCCAACAGCTCAATCTTTGTTTCGTCTAACTAAAGAATTTTCTCCAGAAGGTGTTTTAACTTTTCCATGTAGGCAGCTGCAAATTTCAGTTGAACTTGAAGGTGTTGATTTTGAAGGAAGGGCTTCTGTCTCAGTTGGTACCCTCTCAGTCTCAAAGAGCACATGCTGTTATTTAGCTTATTTATAAAGAGCAAATATTGATGAATAGCAGGTAAGTGGAGTGGAATTGGAATAGCAATGCTTTTAATATACCTTGCAAGTATTGGGTTGAACCATTTTTGCCTTCAACACAGCCTTAATTCTTCACAGCATAGATTCATCAAGATACTAGAAAAATTCTTCAGAGATTTTGGTCCAAATTGACATAATAGCATCACACAGTTGCTGCAGATGTGTTGGTTGCACATCCATGATGTGAATCTGCCATTGCACCACATCCCAAAGGAACTCTATTAGACTGAGATATGGTGACTGTGGAGGCCATTTGAGTACACGGTCATAATCAAGAAACCAGTTTGAGCAATGTTAGATGTTAACTTGTTGGAAGAAGCCATCTGAAAATGGGATGGACATGGTCACCAATACTTGTCATCTCTTTTCCAGATCATTCCCTATACTCCCCACAGATGTTTGTGCAAGAAAACCCACTAGATCAGCAGTTTACAAATTACTCCAACAACCGTCACAACGCCACTTAGCTAACCTTTCTTCCCCATCTGATGATCCCTTAAAACTTCAGCAGGTTGTCTTCCCCATGTCTTTGTGCCTAAAAGCATTGAGTTGTTGCCATGGGATTTGTCGATATTTAATGAGCAGTTGAACAGGTTTACCTAATGAAGAGGTTGGTAAGTGTATACTTGACTATTTGAAAATAGCATTCACCAATGGACTGCCATCATTTACAACTTTATAAAAAGAAAAAAAAACCCCAGAAGCAAGAATAGTTTTGCTATTAACGTGCCATAATGAGTTTCCAATGTTTAATAGCCAAACAATAGCAATAAATGAATACCTGCATTATGAAACTTTGTGCCTCTACAATAAATTATCGCTACACACATTTCATCAATATATCCCTTCATACGTTCTTCATGCACTGTGTAGTGTTTACAAAAATGTCAAAGAGACAGAAAAGAAATATTTTCCAGGGTGTGTTGGTTGGTTGTGCGGTACACTGTTAATGCAGTATCAAACTATTGTGTAATATAATACCATTCACTCTGCGCAGATGCCACTTAGTTTCAATACAAGATATTAAAAGATTCAATTACTGTATGCCCTGGATGGTCGAAACTTAACCAACCAAGCAAAGAATTTTCTACCTTCCTCTCCAAGGTTTCTTTGAGAGGCTTTACTGTCACCTTGTGGTCAAAAAGAAAAAGTACTGAAAACCTTCCCAAGGCACATTTTTAATCTCACTATTGAACCCATGAGTAGCTTAAAAACGGAGATGCAGTGAGCAATAACTGGTTTCAATATTTTAATGCAAACGTAACAAATCCTGTTTAGAAAACAGCAACCGAGTGTGTACAGCAACTTAAATAGCTAATTAAAAAACAACAACAAAAGAAGCAGAACAATGAAAAGCAATAGTTAAAAAATTAATGGATGAACTGAGACAAAAAACTCATATTTTCTAACTGACATTATGACCAACATGCTTATGTTTCTTAAAGATTATACTGCACAAGTATTCAAAATGACGTGACAACCGTTTGCCATATGTACAAGACAGCTTCATAAGTACGAGTAGTCAGACTTGGTAACTTGACCATGACAGTTAATTACAAGAATTTAAGTTACAACTTTTCCTCTTAGCTCTCTTTATAAAAACGGTTTGCAAACTAGTATTTAACATTTCTCCTGTCTCCTTTTCCCAGCCTCTTGCTTAACAAGAACTCTTGGCACTCGCAGCTTGATATAGTAATCAGTGCAGGTCAATTTTTTATACACCTGAACTGTAATTTGAAAGACATTGAGGTAAAGTAATTCGATACACGTCTTTTATTTTAACACTGCAAACTGATTACCACACGGAACACAAATATTACCAGGTTTTATAATCTTCATTATTATACACGTAATCCACATGCAGCACCAGGACTATGAAAAACATGGGAATGACATTACTCTCCAAATCAACAGAAAGAGAATTATTACCATATGCATACTGTATACTGAAGTAAGAAATGGTTTAATTGATCCAAACTTTGTGTAAGTATGTGTAACACAACAAATAATAATTGACTTCTGCTGGACTACTGATCATAGCTTCAGGGAGTTGACCTCTATGATCTGCTGCAGGATGTTGTCTACATCACTGGTCTCCAGGCTGATGCCGGTCAGGTCCAGCTGGGGCAGGAGGGCCGTGAGAAGCACTACCACGTTGTTGCGGATGTCATGCAGATTCTCCTGCACAGACCTGAGCGTACAACAGATTTGTCACTACAGCAAGAAACCCGAACAGCTCAGATTTCACTTCTTGTTCGAAGAAAATCTTTTCTGGGAGAACTGAGCTTTTGTATCGTGTATAAATAGGTGTAAAAGGCTACAAGTGAGATGTTTACGAGGTGTTCCTTTATCACTTTGTTAAAACCTGTTAAAACCTATCAAGTTGAAGTGAAATAAATCGCAGTCTTGACTGATACTCGATCCATTTATCTACACGTACCTTGTGCAGGTGAAGGTAAATATAAATTAAGGATTAGACATTCAAATTAGAACAATATCAATATATAGCTTGGGATCCCTGTCTACACAGCTGCATGTGGATGCCTGTATAGCGCACTCACCTGTTGTCTTCACAGGCCTCAGTGTCACTGACTCTTGTTCTCGTCTGGCTGTCAGTCTTTTCCTTCCTGGCTCTGCTCAGTTCAGGCTGGTTGCTGGACTCACTCAAAGCTTTTAACCCGTGAAGTTCTGCAGTGTGAGTCAGGCCAGAGGATGAAGTAGAGCACTGATAGACAGCAGGAGATAATCAAAGTTTTCATTTAGATTTCATTTAAATCAGATTTAACTGGTTTAAAATAAATCACATTACACTGCAGTATTTGTCATTCTTCTTAATAATTCACTCTTTTGTGCTTGATTTATTCATATGATTACGAAACTACTTATTAAGATGATCAAACCTTATACTTGGGATTACCTTAGATTAATATATTTTAGTAGCTAAATTCAGCTCTGCAAGTCAAATCAAATTTCAATTTTTTTTAATTTAAAGCTCCAATCACAAAAAAGTCACTTCAAGGTGCTTAATATTGTAAGGTAAAAAGACCCTACAACATCAGAAAAAATGACGTCATCATACGATGCTCTATGAGCAAGGGCTTGGTGAAAGTGCGAAGGGAAAAACTCCCCTTTAACAGGAAGAAACCTCCTGCAGAATCAGGCTCAGGGAGCGGCAGCTATCCGCTGTGACCGGATGGTAGTGAGAGGAAAGAAAAGGGAGACGAGAGAGAGACGGGACAAAAGGAAACTATGGAAGAGAGAGAGCCAGATTTAATAACTGCTAATGATTAAATAAAGTAGCGGGGCGTGAAAAGATATCACCTAGAAACTCTATATTGTTGAAAATATATGCTTTAAATCAATTTATTCAGGCCACTTTAACCAGAAAGAATTATTATTACATGTCCTTCAAGTGTTTAATAACTACTAAAAGCAAATATCAAAAGAGGCTCATTACAAGAAGGAATGATGAGAATCAAAAGAAAATCATGATAGAGTAAATGTGATTACATTACATTTTAGTCTAACCAACATTTAAATCAACTAAAAAGGCAAAAATGGTTATAAATGGTTTCTGACCTCAGCCATGTCCGTCTGACAGCCGACTTCTTTGTGTCCCGTCGGTTTCGCCAGCGTCTGCGTTGGACTTTTTTCGTCGCTGTCATCATTTGTCATCGTTCCTTGAGTTGTCTTTGTGATTTCCAGACCTAGAAGGCTGCGGAGCTTCTCAGCCTCTTTCTCCAACCCAACCAGCCTCTGCATTTTAGCCTCCCGGTTAACCCCTTCCGTGGGCAGCACCCTGCTCTGCTGCCCTTCTGTTCGGCTCAGCGGGGGCACCATCACAGTCTGTGTGGAGGGGAGTGAGTGTTGCCACGTGTTGCTGGTGTGGGTTTGCGGCGGGTTTGTGTCCGAGTTCTCTACCCGGCTGCTGGCGTCCTTTTTGTTTTTTTCTGGGGATAATGTCTTGAATATATCACTTTGTTTCCCAGAATGCAACTCCTTATCCGTAACTCCTGAATCAGGCTGGTGAAGCTTCCAAAGGTACCGCTTCTTTTTAACACCGTAAAATATTGAATCTGACTTCCTTTTGGGGCTACAAAAAACAAGGGTTAATCGGTTAATACAAGGTATTAAACACTGATATATCTATCTACACACACACACACACACATATATATATATATATAATTTAATTACTACACTATATCCAACCATTATCTAAAGCACAAGTTTGGATCAATACACTTGGATTAGACTGGAATTAGATTCTCTTTTTCATTTGATTCAATCTTTCCCCACCTTAAAGTTTCTAAGTGCTCCTCCTCTTCTGTCTCCATGTCTGCGTTTTCCGTTTTGTCGCTCTCTTCATCCTGAAGCCTCTTGTCACTTATCTCATTTTCCTCGGGCGACGCTCCTTTTGCAATTTCATTCTTCTTTTTAGTGACTGTGTCTCTTCCAGCGGCCTCCTCCTGTGTTTGCGTGTCCATGTCCGACTGTGACTCCGCGTCGTCATTCGCGAAAGTGTCATTTAGATCTGTGAGTTCATCTGCGTTTTCCACTTTGGTGGGCTTAGATGAACTCCGTAGGACGATTTGATGTTTAGACGCTTGTTCCTGTAACTCAGACGCCTGCAATGAAAACAGCAGAACGCACCTGTGAGATACAGTACGGGACCTTTACTGTCGGTGAGAAAAACACAACAAATATAAGAAACAAACAAATTTACATACCTCTAATGATTTTCGTTTTGTGCCTCTGGAGTACTCTCTGCAGGATAAAAACAAGGATAATCACGTTATGCTCTGGTTTATTGTCTGTAAATATAATTTTCTCTGCTTTAAAAATGGAATTTCATTGGCACCGTTTTGGGATAAATTTTTCAAATACATACATTTTATAGGTTAATTTAAACGTTAGTAATGCGTTACAAACTGTGTTTTTTTTAAATAAACTACTGTGCGTATAAAAACGAATGCAGTGAGAAGATTGCATGTAAGTGGCGGGAACTCACAGCTGACCCTGTTGCATATGCATTTCCGGGAGTTCCTTTCTGAAGGTGCAAAATACAGGGAGGAGAGTAACTAACTAACTGAACCTATGAAGGCTATTCGGGGATTGCGCACACAAGCTATTCTGCTTAGTAAATCTGAGCCCTAATCAGACATGATGAATCAAGTTGTCTGTAAGATTAGTAGAACACTTCGCTCTTGCTGTTATTTGTTGATTTAAGGATTGTTTGTGTGTGACTCCTGCGTGCACTGGATTTTCTGAATACGATGCCGTGCAGCGGTGATTAAAACTAAACGTAAAACAATATCTTGGGCAGCTTTGTGTCCATGGTGGTGGTTTTAAGTAGGCTTTGGGCTGGAAACCATCAGCAGTATCTGGTAACGCTGGGGTATACCCTCGACTGGTTGTCGCAGAGACCCGAACAACCATTCACACCTACAGCCAATTTAGAATTACCTTAGCAAAGAATACATTTGGACTGTGGGAGGAAGTCTGAGTAACCATGCACCGAAAAAAAAAACATGTTAACTTTCAAGAGTAAGTAATGCTGTAAGTAAATGCCACACAAATACCCAGGGCTGTAAAACAGTCAGAGTTTCATGGTGTAAGATTCATGTCCCTGACATTAAGATCAGATAAGTTAAATAGAATATTTCTCAGTTATTTAGTTATAAAACAAAAATTATGCTGCAACAAGCGAGGCCTGAAACTAGGAATTGAGACCGTAAAGTCATCTGGAAAGTGTTTACTAAGCACTAAGGAACTAAGCAGTAGGGTTGTTTTTGTCACAGACCATCAGGTTTCTTTTTGTTACCTAAGTAGTCCCCCCCTGTTGTCCACTAGGAAGATTTTAGGTTCAAGTCACATCCATCTTTTACATACAGTCTATGGGCAGACCACAGTCACTTTAGTCTCTGCATCACTCACTAACTGCTGTCAGTGAGCGGTTTATAACCTTGTGGTTTATCTTAGTACATTTGTATCTAACAGATTTCTGTCAAAAGTTGCCAAATTTAAGCTAATTTAAAATTAATTTAAAATTAAATCTAATTTAAAATTAGATGTTACCCTTTCTGCTGACTTCCGCTTAAGTGTCTAAATAACAGACTTAAAGCGTTTTGTGTACTGATGAGCAACATAGTACCATATTTTAAAGAGCTAACAGATTCTTATCAGTTAGAGGACAGCACAAGTAAACTTTTCTCAGACACGCATGCTTAAAGTCACATGGACAACTGCCGGAAATAAGTGCATGAAACCACAAAACGGCATGTGAACCCACAAGAGCAAGCAGGCATGCAGAAAGAGCTGCAGTGCGATATATCCGTCCATGTACGAATTTTCACATAGTCAAAGTTTCAGAGGTGTAAAGAAATGGGAATTTACAGTTTCTTGTGGCTTTTCTGATAGCTCGGTGTTAACAGCTCCTCATGTTCTTCTGTTTCCTCTGGTGACGAGCAGCTTCTGTAAAGACAAAGAGACTTGTGCTTACTTTCAATTCAGTCAGCAGTGGCTTGGGCGAAAAATTAAAATGACGTTTTGCGTCATACGAGCCATTAGAAATATCTGTCTTTTTAAGAAAAGCAGTGAAATAAAAAGTAAACAAGGGAGAAAAAGAACGCAAAAGACACGTAGGGTTCAGAAAGGGCTCGTGCTCAATCTATTAACCACAGAGAGCGCTAAAATATGACCATGCAGAGTTAAAGGATTAAAGACATATACCAAAAAAAGGAAATGGTGACTACTGATGCTGAAGAGGCTAAAATATCTTGACCTCTAAGTCCACAGAATAGCTCAAGAAAAAAAAGAGGTTTTCAGAAGGTCTTCCTGCCTGCTAAAATTCAGTGTCTCCACTCTGTGCTCTGACTTCATTAAGACAATACTAAAATTTGAAATATTAAGTTTAGCAAGATTAGAACATGCTTGTTAAGTTACCTGGTAGCTGATTAGCTTTAATTGATAAAATGAGAAGTATATCAGAGGAAGAGCTAAGGTTCAGCTATCAAGTTTGCCGTGTCCAGACAGAGTCCAGACAGAGACACTCCACGACAAAGACACCATGGATTATGGTGTTCACAGATGGCATTGTGATGTGCAGTGAGAGCAGGTGGAAGCGAGCCTGGAGTGGTGGAGGTATGCTCTGGAGAGAGGAGGAATGAAAGCAAGCAGAAGCGACAAAATGTGTGTGAATGAGAGGGAGACGAGCGAAAAGGCGAACACACACAAGAGAGGGGAAGAAGAGAGTGCAGCCAGGGTGGAGTTGATGATTTGTGACAGAAGAACAGCATCAAGAGCGAGGTTTACAAGATGGTATTACGTATGGTTTGCAGTGGCTCTGAGCTGAAAATATCAAGATTTACATTGTAAATGATCAGAATGGACGAAATTAGAAATGAATATATCAGCTCAAGTTGAACAGCTTGGAGACAAAGTTAGAGACAAAGCTAAGATGATTTGGATATGTGCAGAGGAGGCAGTGGACAAATATACAGGGTGAGCCATTTATATGGATACACCGTAATAAAATGGGAATGGTTGGTGATATTAAAGTCCTGTTTGTGGCACATTAGTATATGTGAGGGGGCAAACTCCTCGAGATGGGTGGTGACCATGGTGGCCATTTAGAAGTCGGCCATCTTGGATACAACTTTTGTTTTTTCAATAGGAAGAGGGCCATGTGACACATCAAACTTATTGGTAATGTCACAAGAAAAACAATGGTGTGCTTGGTTTCAACGTAACTTTATTCTTTCATGAGTTATTTACAAGTTTCTTTGTTCACAGCCATTGACATGTCGAAAAGGTTAACACGTGAGGAGCGGATCGAAATTGTGTTGATATCTGGTGAACACAGTAACCGGGTCATTGCAGCAGATTTCACGTGTTCAAAAGATTTCAACACCGTACGAGACAACCCATCTCCCATGCTACAGTTAGCAAACTGCTTGCTAAGTTTCGTGAAACTGGTTCAGTGTTGGATTTGCCAAAATGTGGATGCAAGAAAACTGTCACTAATGAAGAAACATCAGTGGCTGTCCTAGCTTCATTCAGCAAGAGCCCACAGCGTAGCACTCGCCGCATGTCACTGGAGAGTGGCATTAGTCGAACATCCCTTCGGCGGATATTAGCTACTCACAAATGGCACCCTTACAAACTCCAGCTACTGCAGCATCTCAACGAGGATGACCCAGATCGGCGCACAGAATTTGCAGAATGGGCAAAACAAAAATTGGAACAGGACCCTCAGTTCACGCAGAAGATTTTGTTCAGTGATGAGGCAAACTTTTATGTGAATGGTGAAGTTAACAAACAAAACCACCGCTATTGGTCTGACACTAACCCACATTGGATGGACCCCTCCAAGACTGTTGGAACAACAAAAGTGATGGTTTGGTGTGGTATATGGGGTGCAACGATACGGGTCCATTCTTCATCAATGGAAACCTCAAGGCCACTGGATATTTGAAATTGCTACATGGTGATGTGTTTCCCTCTTTATGCACTGAAGCTGGCACGTTCCCTGAGTTTTTCCAGCAAGATGGTGCACCACCACATTATGGGTGCCAGGTCCGAGCATTCCTAGATGAACAGTTTCCTGGAAAGTGGATTGGTTGTCGTGGGCCAGTTGAATGGCCCCCAAGGTCTCCTGATCTGACCCCCTTAGACTTTTATCTTTGGGGTCATCTGAAGGCAATTGTCTATGGTGTGAAGATACGAGATGTGCAGCACCTGAAACTACGGATACTGGATGCCTGTGCTGGCATTTCTCCTGCGGTGTTGCTATCAGTGTGTGAAGAGTGGGAGAAGAGGGTTGCATTGACAATTCAACACAATGGGCAGCACATTGAACACATTTTATAAGTGGTCAGAAACTTGTAAATAACTCATGAAAGAATAAAGTTACACTGAAACCAAGCACACCATTGTTTTTCTTGTGACATTACCAATAAGTTTGATGTGTCACATGGCCCTCTTCCTATTGAAAAAACAAAAGTTGTATCCAAGATGGCCGACTTCTAAATGGCCACCATGGTCACCACCCATCTTGAGGAGTTTGCCCCCTCACATATACTAATGTGCCACAAACAGGACTTTAATATCACCAACCATTCCCATGTTATTACGGTGTATCCATATAAATGGCCCACCCTATATATATGTATGTATTGGACAAAGATGCTGTAGATGAAGATGCAAGGCAGGAGGAAAAGAGGAAGACCACCGAGAAGACAAATGGATGTAGTGAAAGACATCTAGAAAGTTAGCGTGACAGAGGAGGATGTTAGGAGTTAGGGTTACGTGGAAGTTGACGATCTGCTGTGGCGGCCCAGCAATGGAGCAGCCGAAAGAAGAATAAGAAGAATGGACTGACAAATGCTGCCTGACACAAATAATTAGGTTTTCCAGCAGTGTAATGTTGCTCCTGAAAACTCAGTGTTGTTGAACATGATCCAGCTTTTGCATTCATTATGTAATTGTGTTTCTCACTCAAGACAATGGTGCAGTTAAAATCATGAGAAATAATATGAAATGCCCACCTGTAACGTGAATTTGGGTTCTGGCTGCAGGTCCAGCTCTCAGGAGCAATTTTGTAAAAGCCGTCAGGGATGCTTCGCCACTTGAGACACTCTTCACACTGTAACCACATGGGACCCCTGTAAATACAACAGCTGTCAGTAAGCTGAAGTTGGCAATAATGATATTCTTAACTATTTTTATCTCAGTAAGTCTAGACTTGTGCACACAACAGATCTCTTCAAGATCTATCTATCTATCTATCTATCTATCTATCTATCTATCTATCTATCTATCTATCTATCTATCTATCTATCTATCTATCTATCTATCTATCTATCTATCTATCTATCTATCTATAAACTTTTGGCTTAACGGATCATATAGATCATATTTTTATGTTCCTTGTCTCTGTAATTTTACCCCAGAGGCTGAGTCTCAGTCCTCTGGTTTAATATAGATATGATATTATGACTTTGATAAATAGCCAAGTTCTAGCATGTACTGACCTGCGGCTGAACTGAACTTTGGAATGAGGATATGTTATTTACACTCTACGTTTTGGTCATGAATAAACCTGAAAACTGTGGGAAACCCTTCCGAGTTGAACAGCACGTTTCCTCAAAACAGTGTGCGACGATGTGGAACAGAGGGGCTTTGAAGTACACTGATCTTATTTGATGGGTGAGTGAGGAGTGTTAGATTATCAGCAGTGACATGTTTGTAAACCACCTGTATAGAAAAGCAGAGCACCAATAATATTGGGTGCCACTGAACGCAGTGTAAGGGTTTATTGAGGTTTTTTTTTATTATTTCCTCCTTTGATAGTACTATTTACCATGTGTCTAGCTTTTTGGCATCCGTTACTTTTTTATTCCTCTAGCTGTCTACTCCACCCTAGTTATTTATACTTGTCACCCAACCTTTATTTACCTTTCCTACCTTTCTGAGTTCTACATTTAGACTTTCTGTTTGAACTACACTTAATACTCGGCACGTATTTAGAGCCAGATGAACCGGATGAGTGTTGCACTACAGCTATATCAGTATCTAGCTAGGTCTGGGTCTATACTCGTTATACCAGTGATGGACTGGCTTTTCTAGTCTTACTGACCACTCCAAGTGCTCTAGACTACAAGTCAAAACACACCATACAGTACCTCATTCCATACACTTCAAGCCCTTCACATCTCACATCCATGGCCTGTTTCAAGTCACCAGTAAGCCTAACATGCTATCTTTGGTTTGTCGGAGGAAGTAGCCAGAGGGCACTCACGCGAGCACATGAGGAACATGAAAACTCCACACAGGGTTCAAACCAGGAACTTTCTTGTCGTTGGGCGACAGGGTTAACCACTACAACACCACGCAGTTTTGTTTTTTAGAACTAGAAATAAAATTTAAAGACGAATTTTAAAAAAAGGATTATGCTGTATGGTGAGAAATGGCCCAAGGGCACAGCCAGCCTATTGCATAATGACCACTTCAGTTGATCTCTGTACAGCTGCAGCAACCGCAGTGCTTTGTGTGAGAACAGCAACAATGAATACCACCTGATGATACAAAGCAATGACGGACATGCAGGAGAACACTGAGGCCTCACCCTTCATAATGGCAGTATCACTGAGTAAAAACACCTTAGTTAGCCAACAGACGCCACATTAATAGGCCTATAAAACTTTGTAATGCCAAGTTTAGAAATTATTATTAGTCTACAATGATGTCAGCTTGTAACAGTGTTATAAACAAGCATTTTTTCTATATATTTATAGCTTGGTAAAATGACAAATAACCATAGCTTATTTATCAGCTTTCATACTGTAAACCTGTATTCAGAGCCTCAACATACAATGTTTATGCAATGTATTATTTGTTTATAATTTGTAATATGAAAGCATCACACATAACTTACAATAAACTATTAAAGTTCTAATTTAACAGCAACTATTTCCACTGTCTGACCTCACTGTTTTTCAAAATCTGGCCCTGACTTCATCTGTGAAAAAAAAAACCAGTTAACACTTACTCATCGACATCCTCCTGGACCTCCTTCTCATTTTTGTCTAGAGCCTGAAACTCTCGCTCTCTGGCCTTCTTCTCTGTCACCTCCTTCCAGTAGTCGTTGAGTTTTAGGCCCAAAGCTCCGAGGGTCAGTCTTGGGAGTAAAAAGAGGAAACAACTGTAAATGTGTTTAAAATAAGACAATGACAGAAAAAGAAATTAAAGGTCAGTGACTGAAGATTACACGATCAAATTACCGTGTTCGCTCTTAACTTTGTACATACAGGATGAAACTATTTATTCCAACTCAACAGCTCATATTCACAAACAAAACAAACAAACAATAAAAGCAACTATCTCATTTGTTGCTGTTTGTTACCTGTACTCTTTGGTGTACTCAAAGTCTTGCTTGTTATGAGCAGGTTTCAGAAAATTGCACTCAATGACGCCGATGACGCCGATGCCCGCTCTTAGGCCTGAAGTCTGAAGGAAAATTAAGAGTGACATTTATTAAGCAGAGGCAGGTACCCAGGGTAGCCCCACAGTATTTGTAACATACAACATTATTTTACTTTACCTTTAGCTGGCAGCCCACTTTCTCATACGCCTTAATGAGACGATTCTTGTGGTACATCATAATCCCATAGTGATCCTTGTTTTTTGGGTTAAGCCCAAAGGTCACCTTCACCTTGTCTTTCTGACAAAAACCAGTTAAGGAAACTGACAAAGTTTAGAATAATGATGTAAATTTCATAGAATTAAAGGGATGTTACTAATGTAATTGTTTTAACAGAAAAACATGTAAAAAATGTATCATTTTTCATTCAATTATTATTAATGACTTTATTATTAATTATAGTAGAGTATAATTCAGAATTTTCACAACTCTTATCCTACCCCTGAGGCCTGGTTTGTTGCATGCACTCATATACTAGATAGGCAAACAGATAAAGTTTAGATTAAAAATTCGGTTTTGTGGGCGCTGAACCGATGACTGGCACAATAACACACAACCCCAGTTTCAAAATCTCAGTTCTCTAGAAGACATGAAAAGATAAAAAAAAATAATAACTAGATATGAGACCACAGGAACTGGCACTGTGAAGCTTGTTTGGATTTTCCCTTCATGAACATCTGTTAAGCACCAAAAGTGTGTGTGTGTGTTTTTTTAAACTTTTTTACCAGACCCCAGTAAAGTAACACAGATGCTTCATCTCCAACAGTCACACGAATCCCACTTCCTGTTTACACTTGAATTTGGCTGTTACACACACACATAGCGTAAGGATACACTAAAGTGGGGTTTGTAGACGTCATGCTCAATGTGTATCAGCCTCTTAGCTACCAGTTTGGCCTGAATCTTCTTCCCCCTCAGTATGATCTGTGTCCTCGGCTTCAGGTACAGGATACTGAGGTAGGCCTGTGATAAACATGCAAGCAAATAAAACGGAGAAGGTGAAAAAAAGAAAAGAAGCCAGGCTTAAAACTGAAAACGCTAAATATGAAATACTCTTTTGTCAGTTGAAATCCACTCGTGAACGCACATTTTTCACCAGCCGGTTTATTTTTTAATCTTCAAACATGAAAAAGATGATTTACAAACAAAAAGTGAACTCTTAGAATTTGCGAATTATCATTTAAAACCTGCAAAAAAAACTATTTTTTAATGAAACTGGGGCAGTGTTACTACAAAACCACAAGGTTGACAGTTTGTCTACAGTAGTGTGGAGGTACTCAGTGTCTGCCAAAAAGTGGAAGACACTCTTACACCCAGCCCCCAACACACACAGCACTTGTATGGCTAAACCCACACGTAAACCACAACCACTACACCCTGAATTTTTCTCTAACCCTGATCACAACCTTTAACACTAAAATCCTCCTAAACAGGTTCCCAAGCCCTGACAAATATTCATATTATGGACCACAAAAGCTCTAACATAATAACAGATGGTAAAGTGTTTTTTTACCCACTCACCCTGAGACTGTAATGCATGTCTGGGATGTTCTGCTCAGTTCTCAAGGATCCGCTATTCTTCAGCCCCTTCTTCAACTCTTCGATCTGAATCTCAGGCAAACGAATGTCATTCGGATCAGTCTCAAAGTCGAGCTCCATCTTACCGTCTTTAGCTCTTCAGGATAGCACGAAAGAAAGCAGCTGTTAGAACATGTAATTGTGTTTCACTGCACACGCTGTAATGCCTGTCTAGAAAGCTCCGCAGATGGCTTTGCAAGACATTTCATTAATTGGGAACGATTTGCAACACAAAGTTACTGTATGGCTTCACCTCCTGTGTCTAATTACTATGATTTGAATCACAGGGCAATACTTGAAATGCTGGATGATTATACTCATTGTGGCGACCCCTCTCTCTCCAGCATGAAGAGGAAGTGAAATAGGAGGTATGAGAAACCTGACCTGGTTCTTTTTGGCACTTTACAAGAACTTGACTTCAGTCGACCATTTATCTCTAAGAAATTTAGTTGAGGGGGGGAAAAAGAGAAAATTCAAAACTTCAATTTAGGAGGTTCTCTGTTCTCCATTTGAATGTGGGTCACTTTGCATAGATTTGCCTAGAACCATGCTTACACAAATACTACATATGTGTGTTTGTACCCACTTGCCTCCCTCTGATACTGACTGTGCTTGCACACTCCTCAGTGTCATGTGGTATTTTCAACCAATGGTCACAACACGCCAACTTGGAAACTCTAACCGAGATGTTTTGACTTGACTCAAACTAAAGAAACGGTGTAATAAGGTCTGCGCTAATCTGCTTTGTTGTACAGAGTTCGGCAAAATGATTGACATCATGACAGTTATCTAACAAGATTACAAATTTCACACATTTGGCTTTATCAAACTGCTAGTGGTGGAAGGGAGATGTTTATCGTGTGGAACACTCTTATCTTTTCATGTTTCAACTTTAATGTAACACGAACATGTGATTCTGACCTGCGGATGTTCCAGATTAATATCTTGGTGCCTTTTTTGGAGGGAATGGAGTCAAAATGTGAATGTATCTGCTCCAGGGATTTGACGATCGAGTGGTCGAGGACGGCCGTCAGACTGGCCTGTGAATCCTCGGTCACAACTAATAACTGTAACATGGAATTAAGGTCAGAACATAAGGGAGCATGTATGGTAATAAACACATATACATAATATGTTTGTTTCCTGTTATCTGCCTTAAACTTGGCCTGCCTATTTTAATTCATGTCACCCCTTGCCCACCGCCCCCACACACACACCCTGTGCCATTCAAATGATCTCATCAGTTCTCACACTAAAAAAATCAGGAAGTCATACAGATGTAGAACGTCTACGCATCAGCAAATTCACACAGTAAACCTAATATTGTATCCTAATATTTCCCAGTCCCTTTGTGAAGGATATTGGTTTGCTGGTTGAAAGGGACAATGGGGACGATGACAGCCTGGGCTTTAATGCTTTCCAGGTAGGTCTGCGACAGCATCCCCACAGTCTGACAGCCGCCGTTCTTGGTGAAGATGAGCGCGTCACGCCCCAAGCGCATGGAGCCCGACTTAAAGCCGTTCCCGTAAACCCCGATGGCCTGCTGACTGGCCTTACCCGAGCCCTTCTCTGTAAAACCAAAGCTGGACACAAAAGCGAGCAAGTGTTAATTATCGAACACTGAGAAGCAAGCTGAGAAGACGAAACTAGCCTAATGTGTGAATGTGACACAAAGTGGCACACGTGGGGCCACAGTTGGAAACTGTGTGTGTCTGTGGGTTAAATGCAGAAAAAAGGAACACAATCAGCGTGCAGCACTACACTATGTTTCTTTTTTTGCTTGTGTGTGAACTTCACACGTGTCTCACCTGAGCATCTTGTGCAGTTTGTTGGGGGTCATGCCGCTGCCATTATCGATGAAAGACAGACAGAGGTGATCCGTTTCATGAACTACATCTATCCAGAACTGTTTAGCGGACACACCGGGGTCTGAGGCATTGTCTAGAAGACGACAGACAGGAAATTGGAAATAAGAAAAACGAGAGAAGCACATGAGAAGGCTAGTTTCTTTAATGTCTTCCTTATATTTCTTTACAATGTGAACTTCCTGCAAGTCAAAGTGATATTGCTCATTATAGATCTGCGAAGGAGACTCATGCCCCAAGAACAAATCATTAGATCTACAACTGCACTGCTGATCTGTGGACGCTACTGCATGTGCTGCAATCTATACTTCTATTTGGGGCACAGCCACCAATTGCGTCACACCATGATCAACAAACATCGAACATACGGAGTTTGGAACATTCTGCAGGGTTATTGCGAATTACTGCGCGCTTATTCCAAGAAGCACGTGGCTCCCTTTGTTGTTTCTAAACTTTAGCCTGTACTTTCACGTGGGACAGTGGTGCGAATGCATTTCTACAGCGCACCCCCTTCGCTGTTCCGGTTTTTAAAAAAGCCTCAGCAGCCAACAGACGGTCAGCACGTCTGAACCAATGAGAGCGCACAGAGTGGAGGAATGGCAATGTTGACAGCCCAGACACGATCCATTTATGTCACATGAAGGCGCAAATAAGCTACTGCTGCATATTTACCAATACGTTTTATATGTATTTTGTCAAAAATAATCCAAACTGATTCTGTTAATGCTCACGAGAAGTAAGAGTACCGACGCTACAGAAAACCTCACTGCAGTTGAGCAGTTACTAATATCTCAGGGCTATGATTTCAAACTGCAGAGCGTTAAAGGAACGAGCTCCTCTATCCTTACTTTACGACGCGATTATTACCACAACACAGCGTCTGCAGCTGTCAGCACACGTCTTTAGGCGTGTGAGCTCAAACTCGTCGTGCATGTGAAAGAGGAAGTCCGTTCGGTCCATTTTAACACCAACACAAATGTCTGCTCAACATGCCGACTTTGTGCGCGACAGCGGAAGAGCGGTGCGAAAGAAACCATGAAAAGCTGCACCAACAGGTGCACGGGACTGTGGAGCGTTTCTGTATTATGCGGGAAATTTCTTGTTGCCTACCTATTAATTCTGCCACAGCGCTGAAAGGCCAGGTATGACTTGTGGAGTTGCTGTTCAGGAAGGAAGGACTCATCTGGAAATTTAAAAAAGAATTTAAAAAATAAGTTAAACTTTCACTTGGTCTTTTTTATGAGCCACTGCAGCGAACGTTTTCTAAAGTGTCGAAACAAATACGAATCCTCTACAGCATATATCTGAAATACTTACAGAACTCAGGCGAATCCCATGCTCACTTAACCTCGCCATGTTTTGCGACTGAATATTTTGCTTCTCGTCGTGTGAGCTCTCCGTGCGCAGGTACGTAACCATACACAGCAGTGGGCGCGTCCTCGTGGCCTCTGTCAAAGGAAGTCAGCCGAAGTCGCGCTTCGAGCAGTCTGAAAGAGACACAGCTGAGGTATTTCTTTCTGCAGATCTTATGTTAATGTGACGTTTTACTAAGTTCTTGCATTTATTACCAAGTTGATTTATTGTTACTTTGTTATAACGCGTGTTTGAAATGGGCTGTTTTTTTCCATTCAAAAATTATAATAATTCAGTTGCAGAATCAGCTAAATGCTTACAGTAAATGGCCGCTGTATTAGGCACACCTCCTTAACTACTCATTAAAACAGATCTGACATGCTGAAGGTTCAAATTGGGCATCAAAATAGGGAAGAAACGTGATCTAAGTGACTTTGAATGTGGCTTGGTGCCATATGGGCTGGTCTGAATATCTGAGGTTGTACTGAGAATTTCCCATACAACTTTCTCTTTACTGAACGTTTACTGAATGGTCTGAAAAGGGGAAAAAAATAATAATAATCTGTGTTCAGCAGTTCTCTGCCGCTCACAGCGGTTCAGGTCTCTTGTTGATGCCAGAGGAGAGTGGCCATGCTGTTTCGAACTGACAGGAAGGCACAATCCAGACAATCCAAATAATCACTTGTTACAACAAAGGTATGAAGAAGAGCCTTGAACCTTAAAGCAGATCGACTGCAGCAGCAGAAGACCACACCGGGTGCCACTCCTGTCTGCTAAGTGCAGCGCCGTGGTTAGCTGATACTAACAGGAAACTGAAGCTGCAGTTCACATCTGCTCAGCAGAATTGGACAACGGAAGATTGGAAAAACATTGACCGGTCTGGTGTGTCTCCATTTGTGCTGCAACGTTCAGTAGTTATTTGGTGTAAGCTATGTGAAAACATGAAACCGTGCTGTATTCTGTCAATGTTTCAGATTGGTGGAGATGGTGTAATGGTGTGAGGGATATTTTTTTGGCACACTCTGGCCTCCTTAGTACTAGTTGAGCATTGTTCAAAACACCACAGCCTACCTGAGAATTGGTGCTGACCATGTCCATCCCTTTATGACCACAGCGTATCCATCTTCTGATGGCTGCTTCCAACAGGATAACGCCCCATGTTACAAAGCTCAAATCGTCTCAAACTGGTTTCTTGAACACAGGTTTGTCGTTAGCCATGGGTGTTCGGGGTTCTACTTCCAGATGTTTTTTTCAGTACCCTCCGATCTCCCGGCTGAATGAAATGTTTATTAGAGGAAGCCTGTATTTAGGTATGTGTTTGCCACAATTTATCTGGGGCGAAGTCCCACTCCCATCTCAGTCCGACCAATCACAGCAGAGCTTTCCTCCTTTAGGTCCAACGTCAGCACCTGTTAGCTGTCACTGCTGATTGGTCTGGATCTGACAAATTGGTGGTTGCTAACCAGCTAAAGCACTTCAACAATGGGCACCAGAAGCTTTTTTTTTTAGAAAAAAACAAGAAAAAGTGAGGGGGAGGCGCAGCTGGAAGGAGCTGCCTCCTGTTGCTACTGTAGCAGACACAGGGCATGAAATGGCCACTGGATCAGATACAAACTCAGGTCGGTGAATTGGTGAAGTGCTTCTGACATGTTCATTGCTACAAGTCAAGGTTGCCATCTGTTTCTCACACACTGAGTCAACGATTCACACATATTCCTCACACTCTGTCTGACCTTCATTTTCTCATGTAGGCCTAATCTGAAAAAAAAAAAAAAAAATTCATCATAACAAAGTTATTTAGACCATCAAGAGAAACTTGAGAAAAATACAAATAAATCTATTGATTCTTAAAATCATTCATGCTGCTCAAAGTAATGCCAGGCCTAAACAGCAGCACAGCCTCTTATGCTTTCTCCTCTCAAACTGCGCACGCAGTTGACAATGAGTAACCATGGCTACAGTGAGTAACCATGGTGACAGGGAGACGCTCTGTACCTCTCTCTGAAACACTCATTCCCATTCCCAATAAAAGAGCTCAGGTTATTATGGCCATTTAAAATGAAGAATGCACGTCAGTGCTGAAACCTTGTAAAAATATACTATGTATGTATGTAGTCAGTTATGTTTTTTCAATAGGAATCATATCAGAGAGGCAAAGAAATGAACTCTTCATTTGAGTGCATTTGTGTAATTTACTGTTCCAAGATATGCATGTCTTTGTATTTGAAGTCTGCCATAAACAAGATGACTTTGGTCTGTGTACAATGTTAGGTCCACATTCACTGTGGATTCATATATGAAATAAAGGAAATGTAGAAAAATAGAGAGCGATGACAAAAATAGCATGAATGAGGCATGATTGTTAAAACACTGTGTGCCTGTAAACACAGACATCATTAGGTGGAGAGGGCACAGAATGCCATAGAAATAAACATCCTGCAGAACACTGAGTGATGCACGTCATGTCTGCCCGCATTAACCCCTTAAGGCCTAGAGTATCATATTTGATACATGGGTTTTGTCAGTTTTGGAGACTTCTGCGTCATCAGTGTGGTTTTTTCCCCTAATTAAATTACACAGTACATTTTTAAGAAATAAAAAAAGCTTGCCATGTTTTGGTGAGGTTTTTTCCCCCACAATCCTGATAAGGATAAGCAGAAGATAATGGATGGATGGATGGATAGAGAAAATACAATAAAAATTAAAACTCATATATGCAAATGAATATTTAATTTAAAAAAATCAAAAAGCACATGATTTGTGCTATAAATCATAAATCATAAATATTGTAACTGTCACTTAGTAGCGACTTGGATAACTATTTAGCTTTTGATGACAAGAAAATTTGCATATTCTGCATGTTGATATCTGTTGAATGATAAATACAGTGTTTGAGTCCACATATAAACTAAGTTTATACATAACAAGTTAATAACCTAATCGTCAGATCAAAAGTTTGCGATCCAAATAAAATTTGGGTGGCACCTGCTGACTGCTTTCTTTTTAGAACCAGGACATGAAAGTGAGGGGGTGAGAGCAGAGGGGGTTAAGAGTGGAGCAGGTTCATTACACAACAAAAGAGCAGAAAGGTGAAAAGAAAACAAAAGGACGGATGAAACGAGCATTCTAACTAAATAGTGACACAATATGGTCTCACAAATAACATCTTTACTTTAATGTTACATTTTTTTAAAGGTTTTATACTGCTGCTTAAAGTTAAAAAAATGGTGAGGAACTCAAATTGCACTGGTTATTTATTTCAGTGTCATCCTGTGACATGTTAGTCTTTGGCATATATAAATTTTTCTTTGAAATTTAGTAAATAGCTTTAAGAGTGGCACTGTTACTGAGTGAAAATTCAAAAGCCTTTGAGGCCGGCCTAAACTCCCAGTCTAGCAATGCTCTTGAACATAACAATGAGTTCACTGAACTCAAATGGCCTCTGCAGTCACCAGATTTCAATCCAGTAGAGCACCTTTGGAACCTCTGTGGTGAAATGAGAAATTTGCATCCTGGATGTGCCACCGACAGATCTGCAGCAACTGTGTGATTCTATCAGGCCAATACAGAGTGAAATCTGAGAGCAATGTTTCCACCAGCATGTCGAATCTGTGCCCTGTTGAATTAAGGCAGTGTTGATGGTAACAGTGGATCTAAAACGACACTAACAAGGGCTACGCAGCAAAGTATATTTTATTATTCAAATTAAAAAGATTCATTGCTTTACTGTAGAAATATCTTTTTGCCAACAGCCATAATTGTAGAATCAATATTATATTTTATTAAATATATGTGTTGTAGGATAGGCTTAATCACTGATGACATATTTCCTTTCGTTCCCAGGCCATAAAATACTGCTGTTTATTACACACAAGGCGTCCTTGGGTGTAAAGCAGTGATGCGTGTGTCATGGCAATAGTGACAGGGGTTTCACTCCTAACTTGTATTTCAAATCAAACCACAACCTTTCTGTAAACCTTACCGAAATGAAAATTAAACTGTAAGTGAAAGAGGACACAAACCACAGCTTCTGGTCATGATTGATTGGTCTGTATTAGAAACAGAGGCTTCAGCTTTATTATAGCCAAACACGTTTTATAACCATCAGTTGCAAATTTACAGTGATTTACAAACCAGCTATTGACCAAACAGTAAGCAGCAATAATAATGACTGTTGTATTACACTGTTAACTAAAGTTAGCGATTCATTTTTATTAACAGTGGCATTATAAAGTGTTACGAAGTCTTTTTGCATTTAGGAAAATCTGCTGTGTTAACACACAAACTTAAAAATGGATCAGAATCATTATTGCAAATCTGCACAGTGGATGAATGTGGGATACAAGAATATTTGAAGAAGCAGTTAATGGTAAACACGGAGTCATTATCTTTTATTTATTGGCATTTTTCTTTAGAATGCATGAGATTGATTTATCCCAGCTTTTATTAAGAAATGATAAACTATGTATTTAATTAAACATTTGGGATTTAGGAGGTGTTGCAATGCTTTACCAACCGTGGCTCTTATTGTAGTGGTTTACACATTTGCCTACCAAACAAAAGATCTCTAGTTTTTTTTCCTGGAAGGAGACAGAAGTTTCTTTGTGGTTGCATGAGGAAGGGCATGTGGCATAAAACTCTGCCAAATCAAACATGTGGAGCTACCCACTGTGGCAATCCCTTGAGAATAAGAGGGCAGCTGAATGCAGCTAAAGAAACTTCTTCTTCTTCTGTAACGTTTTACTAACTCTTTTTGACGGCAAACCCCTCCCCCAGCCAGATGAGCAAATCACATCCCAGCAATACTTGCAAATCCCATTGATGATTTTAAACTGTAAACTGATGTCATGAGACATGGGATGACATGAGAATGCAGACAGCTCAGAAAAGATGAGCTGACTGCTTCAACCAGTTTAACTGGTTCCTGCTGAATTTGTTTTCCTCAGGTTTATCTGCTCAGTATTAGCCACTCAAGCTTGTTGCAATACACTGTTTGTTAGACTAATTCGTGCACCTCTTAATTTAACTAGAAATAATTAATTGCATCTTCCTTCAAAAATCAATCTGCTGTCAATTGATTTTGTTGAGAACAGTGCTATTTTTTTAGTTCAAGAACTCATTTCAACTTGTTTACATTTAAGTAATTGGATACCAACAACCTGCTTAACCAGAATAAACCTTGATTACTCTGCGCAGTTGTCTGGACCTTCTTTTACACTCTGTTGTTGTTATACTCCCAAAAATATTTGCTCACTAGAAATACAAGATGGCAAAGTGTAGATCACTTAGTTAAAGGTATATTGGCACAAAATAATGAAATAGTTGTCAGTGATTTTCTTTAAAGACAACAGGATACCCAGAAAAAGAATAATGTAGCAGAAACATTGTTTCTTTTTTCTTTTATTATCTCTAACACGACAAGCTTCAACAGCTCAGTCTCTTGTCGCGTGAAAAAGTCCCCATCTTTGGTCTCCACTGTTGGAACGTTCCAGTTTTTCTTTCCATCCATTCACTATTGCAAAATAATCCTCTTCAGAAAATTCCTGCAGGGAAAAGATACAGGTGTGTTGGATGGCACACTAAAGGAGGAATTTAGCTTTCTGTCGTAACACAATTATGAAGGTGCAATCTTTGACACACTGTGTGAACTTTGCGGTTGTGCATTCCCACCTTAATGAATTCATCTTTAATGGCCTCTGCTCTCTGCAGCTCTGTCTTAATCACTTCGATGAACTGGGCTGTGCGGTCTTCGGCTCGAACTTTGCTGAAACCAGCCTCCTGAATGAACTGTAGATGGGAAGGCAGAGGAGGGATTAAGCAGTGTGGGGACAGCACCATCAACTGATGGACTGCAGTAGTACATACATACAAAGTCTGTATTCTCTGGACATAATGTTGGAAAATTTGGCTGCTTCTATATTCTTCCAAACACATCTCTGGGATTTATGTATTTATGAAGCAATAATGCACGGATTCCAGCAAACAGTATATGTGAAAAACTATTATAAGCAGATTTAGCAGCTTTCTCCATTTATTTTGACTAAGGTAAAACAATTTGAGTTTGTAGTTTTACTCATAAGTGGATCAGTGCACTGTTTATACTGTTAAACAGGATTTTGAATTACAAAAACAGAAAATATAATCTACATATCAGAAAAGAGTCCAAAGTTTTAAAATACTAGCATTTTTATACATGAGTATTTTTACCTTGCCATACTCTGAAGGCGTATACAGGACATAGCCTCTTTGTTTCACATAGGCCTCGAATGCTGGGGTCCAGGGCTTCTTCCCACAGCAATAGTCACTGATAAGCAACTGTCCGCCTGGCTTTAACCATGACTGGATATCAACAAGAACAAGATGTTTCTTACATTTAGTGCTGTATCATTTTTTCTGTACAAATTACAAGAAAAGTTGGGAAATTCATGAAATGAAATCATTTAGAGTTAAAGAGATGCACACATGGAAGCGTTTGAAGAGGGCTAGTTTATCATCTATGTGCAGGATTGTGTCTCTGCTGTAGATCACATCAAATGACTCTTCTGGAAATGTCCTTTTTGTAGCATCGGCAACCTCAAACCGCACCTGAGGAACAGTAAATACCATTAAAGATTTGGAAATAAATCATTAGTCCAGCCATTAACTTTGGTGTTGTAATCAACAGAATAACATACGTACTGATGGAACGTTCTCTACTTTTGCCCTCTCTATTGCAATGTCCACCATGTTGTCTGACAGATCCAAGCCGAGCACTTCCACTCCAAATGCCTGAAAAAAATCACATAATAATTGCCACAGTTATAGCTTTTACAATAATGATAAGTGCCCTAAAATCAACATTGTAAGTGTGTCCTGAGACTTTCTTGCTCTTACCTTTGCCATGTAGAAGTCTCCTCCACCAATGCCACAACCAACATCCAGAACCTTCTGTCCTGGCTTCAGGTTCAGCAGGTCCACAAACTCCTGTTAGCACAAAAATGTTTTCTTTGATTCAGCCTGGCTTTGAGGCCAACTTTGTAAAGGTTATTCTGGCTACAAACTTTTATTTCATAGTTACTGAGGCCACTACGGTGTACATTTTAGGACAGGGGTATCCAACTCTAGGCCTCAAGGGCCAGTGTCCTGCAGGTTTTAGATATCACCCTGGGTCAAGACACCTGAATCAAATGATTAGTTCATTACCAGTCCTCTGGAAAACTTCAAGACATGTTGAGAAGGTATTTTAGCCATTTAAATAAGCTGTGTTGGTTTAAGGACAACATCTAAAACCTGCAGGACACTGGCCTTTGAGGCCTGGAGTTGGACACCCCTGTTTTAGGACACCCGCAGGTCTCAGGAAAAACATCCTCAGACATCATCTCAAAACAGCCTCAGACATCAGCTCAAAAAAGCCTCTGGCATCAGACTAAAATATCTCAAAAAATGGCATCAGATGACATAGACCTTCATGGCCCACCCTATCCCAGAATTCATTACGAATTTAAGGTTGAAGAAACTTTTTGGAAAAAATGGTGGCCGGTTTAAGCAAAGCAGTCCAGAAATAAACTTTTAATAGTAAGTGCTGAGTTTTATCAAATATCCAGCAGAGAAGAATCCTGAAAAGCCGAACTGAGCTAACTTTTGGCCAACTTAATGCGGCACAGGTCCTGCTTGCTTTGGTTGGTTGGTTAGTTGGATAGTTAGTTTTCTGCTGAAGCTGCGTCTGTTTGCCAGTGTGAAGCCAAATGTACTTAAATGTTTTGGGAAAAAACAAGCAGACATTTCACTTTTTAAGGGAAGTGTGTTCACCAGGACCAAACATGTGACCCGTGAACTGTGGTAAGGAAACAGACTGATGTAACCATGGTGTGCTGAAGTCATATTTACATAAGCTCTCATCCTGTATAGAGCAACTGATAATAATAAGACAGAGAGTTAATAGAGAAGTCCTTCTCTTGTTTTGATGCTGTTTTTGGCATGCTTATATCATACAATCTGAGCCTGTCACCTTTGTCATAAAGCCCACGTTTCTGCAGGATTCTATATTCTGTTTAGTTTTTTCTATCTGATAACAATATATAAGATATATTAATGTGATTCTATGAGAAAATTGTGCTTTCATCTGACAGTTAACAGATATTTGATTAAATTTTCTGCTTTTGATGTAAACTGCCGTGGTTGATTTCTTTCTGCAAGTGTCCAGAGTTAGGAGAGACTGAAAAAACCCACAGGAGAGAATTGACTGGACAGAGGCTTTCTACCCCTGATGAAATAAAGGGAACCACATCCAACTTTGATAATGGTTTGATTTATCCAGAATATATTTAGTTAAAATATTGTTCTCGTCAAAGTATGATTGTGTTGGTTTCAGTGGGAAAAGTATGCAGATCTTTGAAATAAAGACTTCAAAGAGCTACAAAAATTGTACGTTCATAAACTTAAAGCGTGTTTTATAGTATTCTATATAAGAAGTCATGTGTCTGTATCATCTTTCTCTGTAGACGCTCCCTTTTATCTATAATAAAATATCTATAACTTAAGACCTATTTGTACCGTCAAAATAAAATGAGACTAGTCTTGTGAGCTACACTAGCAAACTAGTTTACTAACTAAAGTTAAGATAACTGTTAGCTAAAGGGACTCGGCCCATGGCTGTGGTGTTCTCAGCTCATACGCAGATGAAACATCACAATTTTCTGCAATAAAAGTAAAATAAATTACATAAAATAAAGATTTTCTTTGTTTCAGTCATTCACCACGGCTGTAGCTGCTATCGTTGCGGTTGCTAGACAACAGGAGAAGTGCATCTTAGGCTAGATCTTTCAATTTAACAGCCGCTCACTTCCAGTCTTTGCAGCCTTTGAAGGCGTAGACTGGGTAGGCCAGGTCCTTTGAAGGATTAATTCTTTTTTCTTTTCTATTTTTTTACCTTAACTTTCAGAGACATCAAATCAAATCAAAATTTATTTCTATAGCACATAATAATACAACATAGTTGACCAAAGTGCTTCACAGTCGGTCAGAGCAATAGCATAAGACAAAATAAAAAGAAACAGTTAAAAGGAGGGCAGGAAACAATATGACAATTGTTTAAAACAAAAAGTAGCCACGAAATAACATACTAGTTTGAATCAAAAGCCAGACTAAAATAATAAGTTTTAAGACGCAATTTAAAAGACTGGATGGACTCGGAGGAATGAATATAAGCTACGACAGCAAAGGCCCGATCACCTCTGGACTTCAGACGAGACCTCGGTTGCGTCAGGAGCTTTTGATTGGAAGATCTAAGTGCCTTATTAGGGATATACAAATGAAGGCGTTCGCATAGATAGCTGGGAGGCAAATTATTTAAAATTGTAAAGGTAAGCAAAAGAATTTTGAAATTGATATGATAATCAACAGGGAACCAATGTAGGTTGGCTAAAACTGGTGTGATGTGGGCATAATTTCTAGTACAGTACCAGTTAAGAGACGCGCAGCTGCGTTTGACATTTAAAAAATAATTCAAAGAAAAAAATATTAAATCTGAACACAACTTGAAGAGCTACCAAAAAGGGTCTGAATAAAATTGCCAGTCCATTTAATGCAAATTCTGCACCACACTAAAATGTCAGACGCTCAGAAGTCTGAATACTTACTGAAGCATGCAGTTTTCTGGCTTATTTTCTATAATTGTGTTTATAACTCAAAATCATATCTTTGCATTTTACTTGTTAAATTTCCTTCCAAGAAGCACTTATCGTTTGCATCCAGCCATATTATTTGGGATTTGCCTACCTTGGTGGTGCTAGGCCCTCCTGTGCTGACGTAACCAGCCCCAAACATCTTCTCATAGCGCAGGATGCCACGTTTGGTGTACTGCTGGTTGTCCAGGAATTGCTGGAAGGTTTTGAATCCATTCTGGCTGTTCGAGGAGCGAGAGACCTTCTCTAGCAGCCAGCAGATTTGATTTGGATTGTTTTTCATCTGTAAGTGTTGGATGGATGAGAAGGTGACAGAGATAAGGAGTAGTAAAATGGTTTAACTACACACACCAGCATCAGAAACTGCCATCTGCTTTTTTCACACTTGAAATCTTAATAAGACTCAAATGTCTCTACCTCAACGTAGGTCTGAACTCTCCTTTTCAAGACAATGTCGAAACCAAACGTTTGGCCCTCTTTTGGCTCCGTCACTTGCACTGTTGTAGTCATGTGGCTATATTGTGCCTCAGTACGATAGCAGGTGGGGTTGAAATCCCTCTTACTGTCACCTTGGTAGAAAATTATGAATGAAAACAAACTAATCTCCATTGTAGTTCAGAAGATAATTGTAGTGCAGAATATTTGCAACATATATTGTGGTATATGGAGCATAGAAAGTGAGCAGACATCTAATTAAATCTTTTTGAAATATACAGGCAGAGGACTTCATACAATCTTTCTTAAGTTACCTTCATTTACCATAAAGGTTTAAACATTGAATTTAATTCTGCATCTGTACCTGACCGGTGGTTGCAGGACTCTCTGAAAAACAGAAAGCCTCCAGGCTTCAGCCAGGTAAGCATTTTTTGCATAACCGAATTCAGCTCCTTGTCACTCAAATACATCAGTAGCCAGTTGGAGAAGATAAAGTCAATGCTGAGGAAAAAAGCATCATTCTTTTAACACAGTAACCAACAGTAGGATTTTCAGTATATAACAAATAAAGCTGTGTGTGTCGTCTCTCTGCCTTTCAAGACTGGCTCCTTTCAGAGTTACTATTTCCACTTGTACACCTATGATGTGTGCTGGAAACAGTGACCTTTTAACTTAAGTTTAATTTGGGGAAGTGGACAAAGTTGTGGTGAATGAGTATTGTGGCCAAAATACTTCTGCCTTTTCTATGCACTGGGACCAGATTCATGATAGCATACGCAACAGTTAAGGCAGTTTCTACTATATGCTCCTCCTAAGATGCCTTTGGCTTGGAAACTGCAGACTCTCCCCCTCTAGACTATTTGATCTGTGGGCCATAGCTGACAAAAGGGGTGATTCTTCGCTCTCTGCACAAGTTTAAGGTCCCATAGGGACACTGCAGATGTGCACATGCAAGCCCTCAAAGAGAAAGCTAGAAGCAGGATGTAGGAAGATAGATTTCATGGAAAAAATGTGTCATTTCACTTAAAAGGGCAAATGTCAGCTTTATCGTTTTCCAAGGTAAGCCTCTGCTGAAGCCACTTCTGCGTATGTTAAATATACTCATTTTATGACAGTTTATCCAGCTGTTCTTGAGATAATTCAGAGTCAGGCCAGTAGACCAGCTGACTCACAGTAGTGCCATTCATCGAACCACGCCATTAGTGAGGTTAAATATTAACGGTGATATCTTAACACACACCTGTTTTGGGGAACATCCAGCTTTGTGACATCAGCTTGGAGGAAGGTACCATTGCTATGGTGGCCATTTTCCTGCCTGTTCTTCTCTATAAAACTTTCCATGAAGTCCACAGCAGTCACATGGGCTGCCTTGGTCAGCAGGTGCTTGGTGTAACGACTGGATACAAACACAAGAATATAAAATGACTTTTGCTACATATATTCATTGAGTGCTCCTCAGTCATAAATCTTTATACTAAATGAAGTCTGAACCCAAAAAAGTTGATTCTGTTCATCTGGACACTGCAGGTTTCCCCAACCTTGTAAACAGTACATTCGTATAATAACTGGAACTAGCCTACTGAATGAACAATGATCTGTGAGTTCAGTTTCTCCATCATTAATATGCCATTTTAAACATTTATTAAATATTACAGTACTCCATTAGCTTATACTTCTTCTACTAAATCCCTGTCTTTTAAAGCACTGACTTTCTTGTCTTCTTGTACTGTTTTCCCAGAATTCTAAGTCTATTGCAGCTGTGTGCTCACCCAATTCCTGCTCCCAGCTCCAGCACTTTGCATCCCTCCAGGCTAGGCAGCATGGAGAGGATCTCTGGCAGCTCATGCTGAGTCAGTTCTTTGGCACGAGAATCCAGCATCATCTCCTCCACTGTAGCAGCCTTAGAGTGCTCCTTCCAAAACTCTGTCATATTGCTACGAACTATCATAAGAGAACACACAGGGTTGGCAAGAAGCTAGATATGTGTGTAAGTGGGTGTGTGCATATGGACACTAATAATGATGGCAATGCAGTTTCAATTTATGAATGTGCAATTAAGATTTAATTCCCATGGGATGATGTGTCAAAGTTCAAGGGTACCTGTCTGTGAATCATCTATCAAGTATATGACAAAAAAGAAGTGATCATCAGGTTAATCATGTTACTTCTAAGTTATTTAAGATGTACATTTTTTTTTAAAGAGAAAAAAACAATCTGAGTTCCTTTAACTCACTCAAATGTGAGCTTTTGGAAAGTTTGACAAATGTTCATATAAAGGGCTCTACCCCTTAGGCTAAAAATTCTTCTAAGATAACCCCCCACAAACACTCTGCGGCCACACAGATTAACCATTAATCTAACCTGATTAAGCAATCCCAAAGCAATACGCTCATTTGCCACATAGACAGAAGATTAAACCAGAATCAGTTTCATATTACACTCGTTCGCTGTCACAGTTTGCAAAGTTTGGTTTTGTTTGCTTTAGTTAATAAGACGTGCTGTTATTTCCACAACAGGTTTTAGCTGGCTTTTGTCAAAAGACAGATTATACTACAGTTGTTCCACAACGCCCCTCCACCCACCTGAAATCCCCCATTCATTCTTTAATTATTATTATTTTTTTTTTAACTTTACAGAGATCCAAGAAAACCATGTACAGTAATGTGCACAAGCATATAACACAGTAAACATCAGGCTACCGCTTTCACTCACAAATTTCCCCATGTGCTTTACACCAGAGACACACACATCCACAGGCTAAATGACGGCAACGTGGCAAAGTGGAATCTAAGATTCCAGTGACAAGGTGATAACAGGGTGAGAGACAATTTTCATGGTCCTTTTTTGAGGGATAACCGCAGGTTAAAAGAAAATCATTTGACAGCTTTGTTCAAATCACCATCACATTCCAGCACAGAGCTCACAGTAGGATTACTTCCACCAGTTGAGTGAACAATTACAACACAATAACACAGCAGCTCAAACAAAATCCAAACTTTGGTGTAATCAGCTCCCTCTGGCTTAAATCAACTTTTCAAGAAAGTTTCACAGTAGTAAATAAGTAAATAAATAAATAAATAAAATGAATACATTTGATCTGCTCATACCTTTGTCCATTGTGGTCTTTGGTTGATTATTGTAAAATTAATCTATGAAGTGAGAAATCAGTCTGATGATTAACGATCCTCGTTATTGTAGGAAGGTATAATTAGTAATCTCCTATATAACAGAAAGCAGATGTCACTTCGCGTGTGGGCTCTTTAAATAACGGGACGAGCGTGGCGCGTGGAGGAGGTGGTCGCCAGGTAGGAAACTGGCCATTAGGATGCGCCCAATACGAGGGCATGGGAGGGGAGCACACACACATGAATCACCATGTGGGAACAAGGGTCTGCAGAGAACATAGAACAGATTTGCACTGACACTGGGCATAATGCAAAGCCTACGTGCACAACACACCACAGACGTCCAGAAAAATCCCTGGGAGACATGTCGGCCACAGATAGTAAGTTAACAGAATGCACTCACATCTTTTTGCACGATCGTTGCCTCGTGTATTTCCCCGCGGCAGTCTGCCTCACCGGCTCCCGGCCCATCACGTCTCGGTTGTGCTGACACGTGGAAAATGTCTGGCGGCACGCGCAACATTGTGCAAGATTGCCTCATACTGTTAAGGTGGAAAGCGTGAGGTTATGAAATGCGCCAGGAGTGTAAGTAGCCCACAGTTTTCACAAGGCTTTATGAAAACTGTAATTAACAGTTATTTGCTAATATCTAATTTTCGCCCTCTTTATAAAGAAGGCATTAGCAGCCAGTGGGGTCCCAGGCTGTGAGCTATGAAAAGTTAGTGAATAACATATATTACTTAAGTATGCAATTAAAAATGTATGAGAAATTAGTAGAATTAATAAGTAAAATAAAACAATTAATTTGTCATGAATAATAATAAGTTAATAAACCATTAAACGATGATAAACAATTCAAAAAGCCTGCAGAGAGTGTGTAACTGAACATTAAGTGAGTCGTTTTAAACCAGACTGAATCGTACAAAGAGATCAGACTCTTTTATTTTGTATTACTTTACTAAATGCCATAGACCAAAATCTCTGAGGAATGTTTTCAGCTCCTTTCTGAATCTTTGCCACAAATAATTAAGGCAGTTCTGAAGCCAAAACGGCATCCAGCAAAGTACTAGAAAGTACCAGTGCTGCACCTGATGAGCTCTCCTGCAATCTAGTGCAGCTCTTTCAAATGTTCCTAGAATCAGATCCAAGTATGCCGAAGGTGCTTTCAGGTACTGTGGTTCTGTTCTTTGGAACAAACTACTTATACATCTGTGTGTACATTCAAACAGGCACACAGGCCATTACACTTAATAGCTGTGCATGTTTTTATTGTTTTATTTTGTTTTCACTGCCTTAAGGCATTGTAAACGTGCAGTGATTTTTTATGCTTTTACTTTCTGTTTTAAGCACATTTAATTTACATATAATGAAATGTCCTATAGAAGTAAAATTGGTATTGCCATTCTACCTTATAAAATGTCCAGTGTGTGTATTTATTGACTGTTAAAATCATAATCGCTTCTGGGTAATCTTGCCTTTTGCTATCATAAATGACCTAATCCTCCTGCATCTTTATAGCTTAAGGCATTAAGGCAAGAGAAAGTTGCTTGGCAATGTCTTAGTCAATCTTCAACAGTATATTAAGCTTATTATGTTTTAACTAGTAGCTACATCTATCAGATGTAATAATACAAAGTAATTTCATCCTTAAAATACTATAACTGAGGATAAGTGAGTCGCATTAAATAGAGCTACAGAAGTTAAAGACAAGTTCCTCAAAATTCTATTTAGAGGTGCTCTACGTGCAATTTAAAACCAGTGGATGAACGTTTATGGCAATAGGAAACAAAAGAGATCAAGCCACAACCATCAGCACACACGAGACTGTGAAATTCACCGAATGGCTTCTATGCTACTGTAAACCAATTAGTGCTGCTTTCTTGCTGCTCTTCTTTGTTTTCTGTGACAGCGTTTGCCTTCCGCTCCTCTCCAGCAGCAATGGAACAGCAGATTCTCACACGGAGTGCACCTACATTATAACATGAATAAACACTCTAAAACACATTGTCTTTTGAACTGTGTACAAGCTGCACTTTGCTTTCTCAGCTTTACTTTCACTTTCACTCTGCTCTATTTATAAAAACAAGAAGGTTTACTCAAACCACCAAAGCACAGAGCAGAGAATCATGGATTAGGCTACAACCTACATACAGCAAACGTGACTTTGCTGTCTGTTACCTAAAGGATAAAATTAAATAACATTTGCAAATGAATTCAATCTGACATTTAGGTGCTCTAAGGCGCTCGAAGAAAGTTTCCATCCTTTAATGTCTTCTGTTTTGCTGCTGAGATGTAACAGAGTCTCAGCTGTGACATTTCCACATAGATCATGCTGTTTCGGGTGGAGACCGCGCTTCAGTCTGTTATCAGTCTGCTGTCATCTTTACATTGGTGAGTGTTCTCAGGTCGTGCACTTTGTGTGAACTACAGTATGCGAGATGTGAGTGCTGGGGTTTATCATACTGACAATATGACACATTCCAGTTGTTAGTCAGTTGTTTGCAGTGTGGGTCGGTGATGTCCTGTAGTCTTTGATGCTTTTCACCATGTTGCTGTTGGCTGTAAATGTTTAACATTTGTTGTATTTCTCCCGTGGGTTTCTTATATGTCAACTTGTTTCTTGCCTGGTTGTGAAAACTTTAATTGTGCAGTTTGTTTTCTTTAATGTGTTTTTTTTAGCAAGTTTAGCAAACCTGGTCAACTTCAAGAAATACAGACAATTTTAGAAAGAAAACAACAGAACAAACAAACTGACACGAACAATACCTATTTTCACTTGTATTCATAAAATGAGCACTGAAAGTTGTGTTAACTAATTCACGTACAGCATGCCTGTACACGACGGTAGACCTAATGATAGATCAGTGAAAATGACAGTTGTGCTGAAATACATGCAGCATGAGTGTGTGAATCATTTTGTGCTTCTGAAAGTGTGTTTGTGTGATTTTGTGTGCTGCTTGACTTTTTGCACAGTTCCAACATAACAGCATTCAAAGTTCACTTCAACCAGCCTGAACTGGATCACATGAGCGGACAGCAAGGCTTTTCTGAGAATTTCAGGTACAGATGGAGGCTGGGAAAGACCCTAACCACAGTCTTTTATATTCAGCGTACTGTATGGGTTTAAGTTGAAGTTTAATGTACTGTAATTCAGTTAATGGTAGAATACAGACCAAAGACAGGTGTCACCAAGTAATCAATACATAACTTAGCTTTATGCGCTTAAAAAAACACTTGAACCGGTGAGTCTGTTGTAAAAATATATGAAGTTGAACTGCCATAAATGGATTTTAAATTCAGTTCATCTTAACCTCAGTTGATTTCTAGAGTGGTTCTGTGTAGCCGTACTCACTGTTCATTTGGCCTTTTCTCTGGTGAGTATTTTCTTAGTTGTAAGTCTCCTTCAGTAAGAGCTTAGTGTGGAGACGTGATTATAGTCAGACAATGATAATTCAGATTCAGTATAATATGCTGAGACTGAGAAGAGAAACAGTCTCGCCACAAAGTTAATTCAGTAGCTGCTCTTGAGTGTTTAATCCATCGAGGATATGAAGGATTTTAAGAGCTCAGAGGAATGGGGGTTTGAACATGAACACTCTAAGAAGACATTGTGCAGCAGCTAGCTTACTTACCACCCAAATGTAATGCTTGAAGAAATAATTTGAAAAGTGCAGTTTATTTTTAAAATAGAAGAACAGAGTAATTGAGAGTAAAATTGAAAACAGTAGGCAAATTCATGTTGCAGATTGAACGAGATTAAACAGGAAATGAATGTGAAGCCTGAATAAAATAGGTGATAACATCATGTGAGCATTAAATGATGACGTGACATCTTCTAATGTGGTTGCAGTATTCAAGAGCTGGAGTGGCAGGAAAAGGAGGACAGACTTTATTATGCTGATCGTGTTTAACAAAGACAAATTCAGTACAAAATGAGCAAACTCAGTTGAAGAGTGAGCTACTAAGTATAGAAGCGCAGTTCCAAAAGTCCGAATGTCCTGCAGTGAAACGCCTGTAAATGATTGCTGAGAATGAAAATATTGACACGGCTGATATGAAAGACTAATCTCCCGTACTGTCCTGCAACTTTAGAAGCAAATACATTCAGAGCTGTTGTTGTTTGCGGTCTAATTTTCACTGCTGGCCTGTGCTGGTTAGTTGTCCAGGTGTGAGGACAAAACAAGTATGAGTTCAACAGAGGCATTATTTCTGAAACTAAACATAATGTGGGTGTGAGCTTATCTTAACAAAGTCAGTGATGTAAGTAATTTTGCCACTTGTTTCGATTTATAGCAGTTAGAGACGCATATAAACTACAAATACTCTTTCTGCCCCCGACTAATTGCCAGCTGTGCTGACGTCCTCCAAAGCTGTGTGTTTGGTTTTGTTTGTTAGTCAGCTGATTTATATGCGTTACCTGGCTTTAGTCTCCTCATGCAGAAGCTTTTCTCGTTTGGTCTGTTGCTCATTTGGTCCTGAGTTAATCCAAGATGAACGTGCTTAAATCACAAGGTGTCTGATTCGAGACTTATAGATCACAGGTACATAAATTACTCATGGAATTCTTAAAACCTCCTCAAGAAGTCATTAGGAATGATGGCATAAGTACAAATCAAAGAATATCTTTAAATATTAATCCCCTGGTTGTAGCCCCGGGCCAGCTGACAGACATCTAGTGAACTGTGTGGTTAAAAAAAAAAGAAAAAAAGGAAGTGGAAGTCTTAAAATTAATCTGACGCCATCATCTCTTCCGTTTATATGAAAAGACTGTGTTCAAAGAAACTTGTTTTCACCAGTGCATAATAAGAGAAACAGTATGATGAGGAAAATGTCGCACAATGACAGCAGCATTAAAAAGAAACAGTACAATTATAGGGTAAATCGTTAGCATTTTATATTTATTAATTCATATTTTATTTCACTTATTTGATCAATAGAAGATTTGTCTGATTTGGGATCCAGGTTTGATTCATCATGCCTTAATCTCCTGCTCTTTTGCCTTTTTAAACAAAAGAACAGGCCAATAAAAAGTATTTTTCATGCATATTTGCAGTTTATTATTTAGGTATTCAGTCACTTCAGCAGTGAAAAAAAGGTTGTGGTGGTTACAACTGACTGAAAGTGTTTACTTTGCTAAAATCTTACTATGTAAAACATCAACATCAGAAATGTAGATAATGTTGTGAGAGAATTTGAAGATGTCTTTTTTCTGTTGTTTTTAGGAACTAAAATAGAGGTGTTCATAAAAAAAATGATACTGATGATTCAAACCTAAAGCGAATTTATACTACAAAGGATGATATCTTTCATAGTTTTAGGTTCATACTGTTAACTGCAGCATAATGAAACGCCAGAACACATTCACCTTTATCCACTAGGTGTCAGTAAATGTCCACAAGAAAACAAGAGTCCTTCAATTCTACCTGCTACACTAAAGCAATGAATAAATATATACAAAAACATGTGTTATCTTCTTCTGTCTTCAAGAAAATATCATGTTACTGAAACAGAAAGCATCAGAACTGAAAGCTAAAGAGAGTTTAAAAAAAATATTCGTACTAACAAAACAGGACATCATAAATCATATTATAATATTAGAGCTTTTACACCTTCACTGGCTGATGCCAGACATAGGGAGTTATGGCCAGACTACTTTGACAGAAAGGCAACAGTAACTTAAATAACCACTTGGTAGAACCAACGTATTGCAGAAGAGCATCTGAACACACAACATGCAGAACCAGGAAGCACAAGACCACAACAGGTGCCACTCCCGACATCCAAGAACAAGAGACAGGCTATAATGTCCATGGGCTCACCAAAATTAGACAATAAAAGATTGGGAAAATGTTGCCCGGCCTTGTAAGTCTTGTTTTTACCGCAACATTAAGATGGTACAAACTGATTCGAGTCTAAACAACATGAATGCATGGATCCATGATGCCTTGTGTTAATGGTTCAGGCAGTTGATGGTGGTGTAATGGCACACTTTGGGCACCTTATTACCAGCTTAGTAGCTTATTAACACCATAACCTACCTGAGTATTGACCATGTCTATCTCTTTATGACCACAGTGCACCCATCCTCTGATGGCTGCGTCCAGCTGGATAATGCAACATATCACAAAGCTCTGATTTCTTTAACATGACAATAAGTTTACTTTACTCAAATGGGCTCCAAAGTCATCAAATCTCAATCCAATACAGCACTTTTGTTATGTGGTAGAACAGGAGATTTGTATCACACATGTGCCATGAAGATTTAATGCAGTTCTGATCATGGAGACACTTTATCAGAGTTTTGTCTTTGATGTGTTGTCACTGTTTTCATGTATTTTATTGAGTCACAAGTTTGTCACACAGAGTTGAAACGTTAATTTAAATTTCATGTGTGCATGCTTTACTCTTGTTTCATGCAGACAACTCTACGATCACCTCTTATAAATATTAATGACGCCTTTCATGTGTCATCGTTTGCTTTAAAAGCAGCCTCGTCCCCTGGGAGAGAAAACCATCTTCATCCAGCTTCATCTCCACTTTCTTCCAGCACAGGAAGACTCTTAGGTGTTGGTGCTGTTGTAAATCAGGTGGAGTAAAAAGAAAACATTTAATTTCATTATTTCGTTATGATCTAAACAAAGACATATCCTATGAGTTAGGCCCTAGGGAGAAAATAAACTAATTGTGCTTCACTTGAACAGGAGTGCAGACGAGGCTCTAGAGAAAAGAAAGCATTTGTTGGAAACCTCGCAAACCACAAAGCAGTCCTTTCCAGTTTATGTCTTCCCACGAGAGAAGGTGAAAGGTGGAATAAAGCATCAGAGCCAAATGCTATATGTATTTGTTTATGGATTTTACCAGTGGAAGAGCTTATGTGCGTGCATGCTTATTCCTCATGTATTTCTTCACCCATTCACCCATTATTTTGTCCATACAGTCTTGCTGTTTTCCAGACACAGCTATGCTGACATTGATTGATCTCTGAGTGAACGCTTTGTGATGTGCATCTTCTTTATACCTCGTTTCTCTTATCTGTCACAGACAAACAGGGAGTCAAAGAATTTGTCAAACATCTTAATAGGATGTCTTCTCAGTAAAAGGCTGCAGTGGATCATGCTGGCAGAGTTCGCTCAGGATATTGTTTTACTTTCCTCGAAAGTGGAAATGAAAGAACTGATTTTCAGATTCACTTTGAGGACTTCATGTTACCCGTGGAGATCAATGAGGTGTAACAAAGCAGACAGTGTCACCAGCTCCTCACCTTCATCCATATGGGGCTTATTTCTTTTGAAATGGACATTAGGAAAACAACAGATGGATCGTGTCAAAGAATCCTGGCTCTGTGGCAGTGTGATGGAGATGCAGCAAGATCACTGAGCTCAACTTTAATTCGTGTGTTTTTATCTGGGGATAAAAGAGTTTCCATGTTACATGTTCTGCTGCTGAGCATTGGGCTTACAGCTGGAGCCATGATCAGAAAGTTTATTCACAGCCAGCGTGCAGGGGTTAGAGTTGGGCTGCTTTCACAGGGCCTGCTTACATTTACAAAACAATGTTCAGTCATCACAAACTCTTATAGTCAGACATGCTATCATAAATTTCAAAGTAAGTATTTATGACACATTATTTTCAGCAGTTAAGCTGAGCAGTTAAATTCCAACAAGTTAACAGTATCAGGTAATCTAAAATTAGTTTATAAAAAAATCCCAACCTTAGCAGTCTCACAATACTCTGTCATTAAGCTTTACAGCAATCATTCACATCTATTTGCCAGTGTTTTAATACTTTGGGCATCTAAGTCATTTTGTAAGTTTTTTGCAAATGAGATATAAACTTCCTCAAAAGTCCTGAAATTCTAGTATTTGCTCTCCAGGGTTGGACTTAATGGGCAGGTTGTGCTTTTCAGAAACATAACTATCTGCTGCTCAGCAAAGAAGCCCCGTCTGCTGAAACACAGAAAGGGAATATTCTACTAAAAAAAGATTTCTTTCAAAGATTTATACTTAATTGGCTGTCACAGACTGCCGAGGCCTTGCATTAGCTTCAGTTGAACTTAATAATGCGCTTTGCCACAGAACAAAGACTGTGGATTTTGTTCCTCGTCTGTCATGCTGGGAACAATCAATAACTCTTTCAACATACATAACGTATGGGTATGTGAGTATTGTGGTAAGAAAGACTTTTGTGTCTTTTTCCCTCTGTGGGAAACTTTTGTCTGTGTGTTTCTGCCGGTGACATCTGAAATATGAATACTGTGAGGGTGGCTCAGAGGTCTTGTCAGAGTGTGATGTCTGGAAGCAATTGCAGTGACAGCAAGCGTGGGTTTCCTAGCCAAATAAACTGTGCAACTTTCCCCAGGAGCCCGGCATGCTCTGTGAGCATTATTTGATTCATGGAATAAGTCTTCCTGTTGTGGCAAATCCTCACCTTACTAATCTTTTACTGAGAGACTTAAACTATGGTTTGGGGCCATAACCGGAAGATGGTTCTCAAAAGTGAGGAAATGTGAAGGGGAAATATGAAAAGGTGATACCTGTTTATCTTATAATAACAACAGACTGTCAAAGACCCTTCAATAAAAGTTCCTGAAATTATAAGTATCAAGACATCAAGAATTTCTAACCAGCCTATTCATGAAGGCATGGATATGACTGGATATGGCGGGACTTTAAGTTGAGGAAATTATTCTCTGATCAGCAAATGATTGTGAAAACTACCTTTCAATGTCAAATTCTGCACATATACACACTGAACTACACTATAAGAGAAACACTCTCCATTTTTACCATGAAATACTGGGAGCAGGTTTGCCAGAACTGTATTTTTTTTACAGTACAATGCTGTAAGAAATAACAATGCATTTTCTACATTTTCTAAAGTGTATATTTAACAAATGTCTACTCCTATGCTATTTTATGGTAATTCCCCCCCCCCCTAAAAAACCAAAAACAAAACAACAACAAAAACAAACAAACAAACAAAAAATAGAAAATTGCAGTGATTTAAAAAAAAAAAGAAGGAAAAGAAAGGTAAGCGAGGAAGCAGTGAAGTGTCCTCCCCCTTTTCCAGGAGGCTGGTTTTAGTTTAAATTTGCTCTCCTAGATTTTCTAATTTGTCTCACAGTATCAAAATGGCACTGATTTTACCAGAAAATACTGCAGGAATGAATTACTTGAAATAGTTTCAATGTACTAGTAAGTAAGACTGTGACATTTTAGATCAAAATTCTCTGATCAGAGAAAACAACCTTTTTTCTTAAATGTCAAAGAGCCATAAAACATTTATATTCCTTCACAGCAGGGGGCAGTATACACCTTGATGTTGCAACTGAGTGTAAACTCTGTGGAGAGTAGGCCAACTACCGTTTTATTTCATCTGCTGGCTAATTACAGTAGTTATTTATTACTTCACAAAAATCCCTTTCCAACAGCGATGGTCTAAACCTGTTTGAAGCCGTTTCTCTCTCCTGTTTTTCTCTGCAGGTCAGATTATTCTGCCAATACCACCTGCTTACCACAAACAGACCACTGCACCATTCTTTTGTATTTTTGCCTCTCTAACATGGCTCACCATTTCTTTGACTGGGCAATTCAGGCTGAAATCACGTTTTTTTGTTGTTCTACATGTGGACCATTGTCATCAATCCAAAATCCCGATTTGGATTTTGGATTTGGATCAATATGAAAGCAACAGATGTGAAACTTTCTGCTTTGCAGCTCCAGCTTTATATTTAAAACGCATTAAGATTTTAAAGACAAGATAAGCTTTTTAAAAAATAGATTGGTTTCACTTATCAAACTTATCAAAGTGATGAACAACAGTAATTCTAATGTTCACAGTAATGTTTACAAGTGTTTTGCAATTCCCCTCCAATGCCAACTAACCTGAACCCGAACCTGAAGTGTGGATCTATCTGGAATTTGTCAAACAACAGCAGCGACACTGGAATATACTCTGAACAAGCAGCCAAAGTGTATTTTTTGGTTCCTTTTACAGAATTAAATGCATGAAAAGATCTCAATTTGTTGCTTGGACTCAGATGTAAGTTTTGCTTTGAGTACATTAATCTGTTTTCCAATCAATGAGCCTGCAGCTTAGAGTACAAATCGTTAAAAGACTGAACACTAATTATAAAGAACCTGGCCCGCTGGATAAAAAGATTGTTTTTTACAGAATTAAATACAAAATGATTACACAATGACACATCTGTTGTTATGAGGTTTTAGCTGTTTTCCAGTCGCTCTTCACCTTGTCGGTCCTTGACTTTGTTTCCCGTTTTTTTAGATTTTAATGAGCAGGTGAAAACAAAACAAATTTTTATCTGACACTGCTTAGAGGCAAAATGTGCCTTAAGGAACAACAAATTAGATAATTTGAAAATTTAAAAAAAAAGACTGTGATATTTAAGCATGTCAGGTCAAATTTAGACCACCAGCTCCTAAAGTGTCTAACACCTCCATGATGTTACTTTTTATAGGCGTATTTGTCAGCACCCTGTGGTTTATTTTCTGTAAGAGGTCACAATGTTTAACATGAACTTGTGCATGACGCTTTAGGGAGCAAAAGTCTCCACAGAAAGCAGAGATGACCTTTGCCTGCCGGCTGCCAACAGAACAAATCAGTTTGTGCACAGGAGGGCTGTGGTGCATCTACAGGCTACGAGCCACACTCTGTCCTTCTCAGACTTTTACCGCTCCCTCTGCAGCGTTACCTGCAAACTTCAACCCCGGAGGGCCTTCCCTTTTCTCTGGCTTGGCTTGGCTCCAATCTCAGCTTGAACTTGTAGTTATATTTATATTGCATCACATCATAAATATCAGGCAGCTCCAAACATGCACAAACACCACAATTCTGGATAGGTAATAACCAGCTTTAGGACTTGGAAATCTCTGTTGCAGGCCAGGGCCACCAGGGCAAAAGTAATTACACAATCTGTTTAGGTGTCATCAACACATAATTTCTGTGGTCGCTCAAACATGAAGGAGACCTTGAGGTGTGTGTGTTTGTTCCTGTGTGTGTTTGTGTTTGTGCTTCTGATCAGGCTTTCCAAGCTGCTGTCAAGGTGTGGAAATGTAATAAAAGATGCAGTTCTTACTATTATTGATTGCAGATGCCCTTGCAAACCATCATTCAACAAGAGGCTGAAACTGATACTAAAAAGAATGAAGGTGGAGAGAATGAGAAGTAAGAAGCTGCTAAAGCTAAAGTCAGACTATATTGAGGAAAGCCTTAATACAGAAAAGGGAGGACTCAACAAACACACTGGAGGTATGGACAGCACTGAACTAGCTATAGAACAACAACAACTACTACTAGGCTAGTACAAATACTGTAGTAATTCTAACAATCATAACAACAAAATAAGATCTAGTAGTCCACTTTTGCACCCATATGTGTTATTCTCAAGATTCTCAAATCGATTTTTTAAGAAGCAAGAAAAGAAGCCTTTTAGGAAGTATAAAAAACCCCTTCAGTTGCTGTGGGAACAAGCTTTTGTATGTTTGACAGGAGCTGGCCTGGGAAGATGAGGCAAACCAAACTTGTAGTTCATAAACCATGGGCAGGCAGTGTGTTGTTAGCAAGGCTTCTGTAGAAAAAGGACTGCACCAGGACTCAGATTAAAGTAAAATTAGTATCTCACTTCAAATGTGTCACATACTAAAGCTTGGTGAGGAAGCAATTCACACCATTTGTAATGCAATTTAGTGTCTTTTTCTGTTACATTGATTTCCATGGGTTAAAACAACTTAATCACAACTTAAAACATAACCTGCCACAAGTTTCTATCACATACCACATGTAACCCAGAACAAAACTTTTGTCCTGCTGAAGGAAACCTACTAGTCTTTTTTGGACCACCCGGCGTGATAGAAAACACACTTAAGGGGTACCCGCTGTTTATACCGTAAAGCCAGTGAGTTGGGTGTGTGAGCTGGGAGTGAGATGTTGTGTAGATGCCAACTACTCAACTGTGAAGCTGAAAAATAAGCCAGTGCTGAGCTCTAAAAGCGATTTAATCTCCAATCTGATGTTGACAAGCATTAAAAAGCATATTTACAGCTTGGTCCAAAAAATAAAAAATAAAAATAAAAAAAGGCCTCTGTGGATAGGTTATCTCATCATAACAACTCTGAGGGAAGTGAACTTTTTTTTGGTAACTCGTCCACCTTGACACTGGAGTTAGGGGCGTTGCTGCGTTGACTGGCAAGTGCTCCAACCAGGAGCACCACCAGAAACTTTTAATAGGGGTAACCATATGCCACAAAAAAAAAAAAAAAAAAAAAAAATTGCAGTGGCAGACTAAAAACAGAATTTCCAGGGTTTTTTTTGCTGTTGCCAAATGTAGATTACTCAAAAATATGGCAAACAGAGAGAGAAAAAGAATTATATGCTTAGCTAGGTAAAATAGGTACATATGAAAAGCAAATAAGATTTTGAAAGTCCAATAATGGCTTGTGGATTATCCAATAAAAGTTACAGCTTGCTGTGTGATACACACCATTCAAGAAGTTTCTGTTTTTGTGAGTGAAATTCTAGCATTTTATTACTGTTTTAAGGAGAAGTAGTGGTATCTGTAGGCACTTTTGTTACTAGAAGCCTGTTGCAAAAATACATAATTTCTTTAGTTGACTCTATAAAAACTGCCATTCTTCTATAAAGAAGAAAAGTTGGGCTTACTGACAGCTGGTTAACAGTATCTGAAAGTCATGTCATTAATGGGAAAAAATCCAGCAATGACCTGACACAAAACCTGATAAATGCATTTAAGCCTTCAGTTGATCTATCTATTATTGAGTGAATCTCATTAGAAATGGTCTAAGTGGCAGGGTGGCTGTCAAGAAGCCATTCTTAAAGATGAGATTACACAAGCACAGGAGTTTAGGTTCACCAGTGGTGTTTGGGATCTTGTTTAAAGTGATGGCATTAGGAATGCAGAAAATTACCTTCAGATGTTGATCCACCATGCACTATATCTGGAAAGCATATGATTGGCAACAGCTTTATCTTTCAGCATGATAATGATCCCAAACACACTGCCAGTGCGGTAAAAGCATCTCTGGATAGAAAAAAAAGCCCACTATCGGTGAGATAGTGCCTCCTCTGAGCCCAGGCCTCAAGATTACTTAAGCAGTGGGAGATCATTGTGACAGAGAATAAAACAACAGGCAGCCAACATCCAAAGAAGAGCTCAAGGAGCCTGGATAACTATTCCTGAAGGCTACTTAAAGACGTGACAGGAAAGCTTTCCTATGAGAGCAAATAAAGGTGGTTATATCAATTATTGATTTTCAAGTTTGTTAGAAATATTCAAACTCTTTTTTTTTTCGTACATACTGCATGTCCATATATGTTTGCACATCTTAATAAATCATGGTGCCTGTTTATCATTTTTGTTGCAAAATATTAAAAAAATGAGGGATGACTCAAGACTTTTGCACAGTGCTATAAATATCAATAAAATATTATTGTTGTGCCACCTTGGGAGGGTAAAACTAAAGTCAAAAATGATTTTTTTTTCTTTTAAATTAGCTGTTTTAAAAGTACTTCAAAGTAAAAGTTGGAAAAAAACTAAGGTTCATAAATTTTAGCCCAAGCACAAACTCAGGCAGCTAATACCCAGAAATGTAGTGATGAAGGATTGATTGATTTCCCACCTTTGGAACTGCAGTGGACCGCAAGCAATCTCATGTTTTATGTGAAAATCAATTTTTAGGGTGAGTGTATGAAATCTTTCAGGATTTATTAGACTGCAATTTTTTTAATCACATTTTCTCCCATCAGGCTCGTGAATTACTGGGTTATGTGACACTACACAGCTATTCAGAAACTTTTGACCTGGTAGGTGTTGCTGACCAACTCGGTGGCATTGGCTTTAGTGTTTTCATCGATCCAAAATATTACAATCATTCAAAACAGTCACTCTCGCTTTCTTGCTCCCTGCCGCGCAGTCACACAATTTAAACGCTCCTACCATAATTTTAACAGAAACAAGCGGTGGTAGGTATTTGTAAGTAAGTGTGTGTAATGGGATCACTGGACCAGAATTTAATTAGGGACTAAAATTCTCCTTCATCTCAGAACAGTAAGCAGGATAACATAAACCACAAATACACTGATATTCATAGCTCAATTCATGGAGTGAAATGCATCGTTAAGTTTACGTTTGAGTTTCTAAATGGGTGTTTCTGGTTAAACTAAATTTACATGCAACTTACTTTAAAGATTACAGAAAAATTACAGTCCTAGTGGATGAAAAGAGGTGTGCTTCATTGGTTCAGCAACCCTGAACTCAGTGATATTTCTACCTAACCTTTTTTTATGATTCATTTTGTATTAAAAAGCAAAGCTGGGGCATTGAGGTCTGACATTTAAAAGCTGCTGCGGGTTTGCAGGGCCTAAAGGCAGTCGCCTCCCTTGCCTCTCCTCTCTTAACACCACACGGCAGAGCTTTTCCTCATGCTTAAATTGACACCTGCAGACTTAGGCCACTGGATAACGGTGCAGTGAATCAGACAGCGAAGGGGCGTAAAAGGCACTGCTCTAGGCCTGCATGAAAGCATAAATCAGAAACCCCAGGTAATTATTTTCATTTCTCCATCAGCTCAGGCATCTGTACCCTTGAGGGGGTTTCCTGCCTGCCACATTCCCGCTCCCAATATAACTAACATTTAGCCCTGACAATTCAAACTTCTAATCCCATTACGTCCCCCCTCCAACCACCACACACAAGGTTGATGGAGATGGCAGAGAGAAAGAAAAATTAGATTTTGATTGCAGTAAGATAGAGACGAACAGATACAAATTTGTAAATGTGAACAAGAGTAAAAAAATCAAGTCAAGCTAAATCAGGGAAAAGATTCTATGAGGATCAAATTCCTGTCGGCACAAAGGTCAATGAGCACGGATTGGAGCTGGAGTGATCTTGGAGGATCTTAAAAAGTTTGGGAGAATTTCTGAACTCTGCTTTGTGTTCCTGTGTGAGCATGTGCAGGTGCACATTTTTGTGCATTTCTGCAGCTGTGTGTGGTGCTTTTCTAAAGTATGTACAGCACACTGTTTATTTTTTTCAAGGAGATACACAACCTACAGAGGTGCCTTTCTGGGGTATTTTATAAAGCCGAAGAAAAAGGCATGCAGAGATAAAGCAGTAAGAACTCTGTTTAGTCTGTCAGGGTTATTCCCTTTGGCTCAGGAGCAACAACATTTCAGTAAGAAGAGCGGCTAGACCAACATTCTGTGGTCTGCAGAAATGTTGCTTCACAGAATTCATGGCTGCTGCCCAGGTGATAAACTTACTCTCTGGCTCTTCTTTCATTCTATCTATACCCAAACTTGAGGCACTTAAGAGCTTTGTGCACAGTGTAGCAAGATTTCTGCAAGGCCTGTGAGTCACTCATAATTGGAAAGCACCATAAAAAGCACTTTTCAGTGCTTTGCCACGGACATAACATTTAATCTAGAGTATTTAATGATAAAACCATTTTCTTTTCAACAACAAATGCATTTTATAAAGTACATATAAACCTCTGGAACTGTATTAAACCTTCCTGTACGCTGATGATTAAACCAGAGAAGGATGCTAAAAATAATTTGGCACTCTTTTCTCACTCCAATCGGTATATCTGTAATCACACATGAGCTGAGTTGAACTGAACAATCTGTGAAAATTGTAGCTGGTACAGAAAAACAGGATAAGTGAAATGTTATTTAAGGTGTGCCGTACATTGTTGACCTCTTCTGAGCAGGAAGATGGCAAGATGGCAAAACCCCCCAAAAAACAGAGTGAAGAAACACAGATGAACAAAAAATAAAATCCTTGTGTATGAAACATTTATGTTGCTGACATCTGATGTAAAGTTGCTGTTAAGTTTTTCAGGGTTAGCGATCAGATTAATGACATTCATGTCATAAAGAAAGAAGAAGGAGAAGATGACAAAGGAGAAAGTTTGCCTGGTAATGTAAGTTTAGTATAATAAACACTAGAGCCACAGATACTCGTCTCCACGGCCCCTTTAAGACTGCCTTGTATGGGTGATTTCAGTAAGCTCAAAGCTACATTATGCAGAAGAGAAGTGAAGCAAACAATGTGACCTTTAAAGCTGCCATCTGAGCACATTTTCAGTCCATGAAACAGAGTAAACAAAACTCAATTAGCTTAATATAGATGTGTGCCATTAAAGACTTATCACAGATGATGACATACTCCGGTTCCCTAGTGGTTTTTTTTTTTAAGAGGAGTGTTTTGTGAGTAGTAATGTTTTTTTATTTATTTGTTTCTGCTCTATCATATTGTTTATTTTGACCAGACTGTTTTTCAGTTTATATTTTCTCGTTAATGCACTTTGTTACTTATTTGCTCTCCTCAGCCTATTCACTTGAGGTTACATTTGCACTCACTGGCCACATTTGTTAGGTACAACTGCTTGTTAATGCAAATATCTATTCAGTCAATGACAGGGCAGCAACTTAGTGCTTCCAGGTATGTAGACATGGTCAAATCAGTGTACTGAATTTTAAACTGAGCATTCACCTCTAGGGTTTACAGGGAATGGTCTGGAAAAAGGGGAAAATATCCAGTGAGCCGCAGTTCTCTTGGCGAAGATGCCTTTTTGATATTGGAGTTCCGAAAAGAAGGGCCAGACTGCTTTTTGCAGAAGAGCATCTCTGAACACACAACATATTGAGTCTTGACAGAAATAACCACACGGGTGCAGCAGCAGAAGATCACAGTGGGTGCAGCCACTACTGTCAGCTGAGAAAAGGAAACTCGGGCTAATATTTACCAAAACGGGACCACAGAAGACTGTAAACAAGTCTTGATTTCTGCTGCATCAGTTAAATGGTAGGGTCAGAATTTGGCATAAACAACATGGAAGTGTGGATTCATCCTGCCTTATATAAATGATTCAGGTGGTAGATATTTTGTTACCACACTTTGGGCCCTTTTCTACCAACTGAACCTGGTTGAAACACCCCGAGTATCTATGCTGACTATATCTATCCCTTTATGACCACAGTGTATCTGTCTTCTGATGGCTGCTTGTCACAAAGCTCAGATCATTTCAAACCGGTTTCTTGAACATGACAATGAGTTCACTGTACTCAAATGGCCTCCACAATCATCAGATCTCACACAGAGCACATTTGGGATGTGGTGGAATGGGAAATTTGCATCATGGATGTATGGCTAATAAATCTATTGGAACTATGTGACGCTATCAAGTCAATAGTGGCAAAGTAGCTTGTTCTGATGTAAAATTATTTAAAATTATTTTTTTAAAAATTAAATTTTTTGCCTTCTCTTAAATCTATGTCAAAGGTGGTCCAATCTGGTACAGCAAAGTATAACTAATAAAGTGTCTCATGATCATATTTACTCCCTGATTTGGAGGAACTAATTACCAAAATACAACTGCTACCACAAAGTATGTCAGTCATCTATGCTTCTACGAACATGAAATCATATGGACTGGTATGGTTCTCAGTCACACAGCTCACGGTAAGCTGAAGATCTTGGAAAAAAGGAAGACAGGTGGAGTTATTTACAATTGGACACAGTAGATATGAACAGTTCAGACCCTAAATGCTGCCTATATGGTTCATTTTTCTGCCTTTTCCTGCAGTTAAAAATGGGATACAAAGTAGTGTTTTTTTTTAACCATTTCAATATTTCTTTGCTATTTGACTGTATAGTCCAGGCTGCCTCTGATATTTATAAGCATCCTCTTCTTTATATCCCCTGTTTGTGACACACTTTTCCATATCAGGCCGTAATATGTTCTGAACCACCGGATTATCAGCCGTAGCTCATTTCTGATGCTGCATGAATCGTCCTGCCCGTGGCTTATTCCACGGTCATACAGCAATGGTTAGAAAACAGGCTGCTGCCAGCTGACACGTGCATGCAAACTATTACATGGTTCGTGGAGGGGCTGCCTTACAAATTGTCTGATACCGTACAAATAACACCAGTAAATGCTGAAATCATTATGAAGTGTTTGTAGCTTGTTACATAGAGTAACTGCTTGACTGCATGACAAAGAATCCTTATTAAACTGAAAGCAAATAATTTGTTCTGAATCAAACAAAAGAAGCACTATTATTCCAAATCTTCAGACACGCTTGCAAACGTCTACAGAGCTTTTCAATAAATCATTATTTGAGCAAAGAAAACAATTATTTTCCAAGCTAATGTTGCATAACGTCTGTGTTTTCAAGACTCATTTACCAGTCTCGTCTTTTAATTTTTTTAAATTTATTGGGTCACCACCAAAGATGAGTTCCCACAATGCATCTGAGTAAAAGTGCACATACACGCATTTATTGAAATTTAAATGTATATGGTATACGAGTTATTTAGACGTTCATCTTACTTGAATGTGGTCTCCGTGGCTTAGGTTCAAGTCACACAGGCCTAGAGACTAGTCAGTGGCAACAACAAGTCACTAGGGGACTGGCAGTTGATGGGAGAATCTGGTCACAAAGTGGCCGTTGCACTAAAAACATCCTTGTAGTTGCTTTGGTTGCTTACAGATTGCCACAGTTGTTCGTAGGTAGGTTGTATGGACAACACCATAGTGTCTGCAAATATGCGTCAACTACTCTCTGTGAGGTGGTGAAACTGTGAAAAGTGTGACACAAACTAGAAATGGACACACTTTGAAACATGTTGGCTGCAGTGGTAAGGCACAGCCTTTACATGATGGTGAATCTTCTTTGATTCCAGTTTAGGCAAGGTTAGGCAAGTAGTTAGAGGGTGTTTGCAGACAAGTCAGCATCTTCAATGCAACTTGCAAGCAACATCAGCAATCTACTAGTGATCAAAGTAATCTCAAGTAGGTTTTTGTGCAGTGCACTTTTTGCGACTGATTTCACCTGATGGCTGCCAGCAACCATTCACCAACCAGTTGGGAAGAGCACATTTACTTTCTCTAGCAACCACTGGTTGCCAGATGGTTGTTGGGTCACTGAGTGGTTTCTAGGCCTGGGTGACTGGGGCCTGAATGTCGGAAAATGCTATATGTTACACACTCGGCTTCCATGTACCGGCTGTTTTACCAAAACATTTCTTATAACTTTCACTGAAACCAGCTAATTGTTTTATCATGTTTCTAATGGAACAACATGGTTACAAAGTCAAATGTGCTAGCTAACATCATTTAGCTAGCACGCCCACGTTACTCATCACGGATAACTTAAATTATCTCCCTTATTTGCTCACATTAAACACCCTATGAACAGGAATTTCGCTCCAAACATGTTACTTGTTACTTTAAATAAGTATCAACTTTACATAAATGTATATAGTGCTCGTATACTACTCTCACCTGAAACACAGCTAAACAGCAGTTCTGTGTTAATGACGGCTTCCATTGCCATAACTGTCCTGCTGCATTACTTTTGTACGGGATTACTTTCTCAGTCACTCTGAGCCGCCACTGCCACCTACTGGCGAAATGACCACATTAAAAGAACTTGAATAAAAATTCTGAGACTTGTTTTTAATACTCAGGATGCCACAACCATACAGTACAGCTTTGTAGTTGTTTTAATTTAATCTGTGTGAATATTAAATGATCCCAATAGCCTTAATCATAGATGTTTTTATTTGCTAATTTTTAAAATATTATTTTTCACTCAGATTGTTTCTGGCTGGTTTGTCCCAAAGAAAATTATATTCTAAAATCTTGCTGGACAATTGCACCTTTCTTTCTCTCGTTTTGTATTTTAGACTACATTTGACTTTAGTTCTTGATATTCTACAATAGTTAAAACAGGCTGCCAATGGATGCAGACATTCGCTCTAAAATGTTTGATTTGCACTGCTGGATGGAGCTAAAAGTCATTACACCTTGAACAGAGCCCTAGGGGAGAAGGAGCTAAACCCAAAGTGGCAGGTGAGTGCGTGTGCACGAGCACAACATATGAAACCAGAACAAGACCTTGAGGCATCGCGTTGTAAATCCTTTTGCAATGTCTGCAGTTCCTCTGTGAAAGTGATGCATGCAGGCAGAATTTTCTGTGTTTTCCTGAAGAATCCTTACCCCTCTGTTGGGGGCCTATTAAGCGACTTTTCAGCTTTTTGTTGTTGTTGTTTTATATTGGAGTATAAGCTAAGTATCTGCTGCTCTGATTGTTCAACCTTTATTTACTGCTAGTATTGCTGTGTTCTAGATGCACAGGCAGTTGTGTCCTTGATAACAGGAGCTAGCTTTTGCTTCACTGCTAGCTGACTATATCCAGATGAGAATGAATTACATGGCTTGGAGCTATCATTTAAGTGGCTGAGTCTTGGTTTGCTTGTATCAGTGTGGTTTCACTTGCAGTTTCTACAATTTATGTGTATTCACATTGATATTATCGTAGTGGCCATCATGTTGTGTGATGTCACGTGATAATTCAGTAATCTTCTTCTATATCTTGGCCTATATATTAGCAATGTGCCTTATGGGGTTTTCCATAAATTATTCAGAGAATACAAACTGAATTTGCCATTTTTCCTGCAAATCTTAACTGCATGATGAGTGAACCTTAAAATATGTCATTATCCACAGATTACCATATTGTTAGGTTAGAATGGATCATTATATAAAATGGTAGAATCATAAATGAGTAAACACAACAAACCTGACCTTTCATAGTGTATAATGCCTATTAAGTGCATAAAAGACTGACCTTGTTCCCGACTATTTTCTCTGCAGAGCTAACAGCACATGTTGTCATCATGAATGGAATGGTGCTAATAGTCCTAATTTTCCCTGACCTCATGGTCAGGAATGACATTACGTTATTCATTCGCATTATTACCCTAATTCTATTTATACCAACATTACAAGTGATTTTTCTGAGAACACAGTGACGCTGCTGTTAGCCTGTAAAAATCTGTGTAAGTAGTTTTGTTTCCTCCTCCTCTTCATGTGGTGTTACTGCCACGTCTCTCTTCTCTGTATTTTTTGAACATTTTTAATGCAGCATAGTTGATGGTTTTGCTGGTCTGTGGATTAGGAAGCATTTTCAGACATGACTATAAACTATGCTATTAGGCTGCGGGAGAAAAGTATGTTAAAGAGTCTGGAGGACACTAAGAGTTTCACGGCTCCTTTCTCAGATCATTTCCAAGTAAGAATGAAAAATTGACCAGAAAATGAAGGGTCAACTGTGGTCTGTGTGGTAGAGTCGGTCATCCACTAATCAGCGTTTGGCAGTTCACTCCTTCTTCTACATGTCGCACATGTCCGCATAAAATGTCCTTGGGCGAGATGTTGAACCCCAGCCCTGTCACCATCTGTGTGTAAATGAGATACACTTTGAAGCATATGTTTGTCAAGGTATGTGTAGCCCAAAACTTAATTTTCTTGCAGTATTTCCTCTTCTCAGTTTTGATATTTACACAGTGATCTTCATACATCTCTACGTGAAATTTGTGTCCTTGGCCACTTGCCTTAAACCGAACATAACTTGAAATAGCTTTTCCATCCTGTGGAAACTGAAAGACATGGATGTCATCCAGAAACTTCACGGAAACTCTGTTTTGCTTAGTAGCGTGGAAAAATATACAATTTGCATTATATATTGCACAAATCAGGACGTTGATGGCTGCTCCATTATATAACTGTCACTTGTCCTTAAGGAATGCGCTTGTGAAAATAGCATGGAAAATGTACTCATACACACATGAATGAAGGAAAGAGCATGAAGGGCATGAGCACAGATAGGCACACTGACAAGCTTAGTCACTCACTAATCATCTACTGACTCACTCTCTAACAGTCAATTTGCAGGAATGAAAGGACAAAAATTAACATCGTTTGGGCTTAAATTCACTGAATGACAAACAATGGAAATATAATTGAACCGCTTTTAAAAATATGAAATAATGATGGTGAGGTTTCTGCACTGGACCTCGCTTATTGTGGCGATGTGATTTAGCTGCAGCTTGCCTTGTGGTGGAGGTGGGATGCAGTGTAATGGCCATTAGTCAATGGCAGGACTAACACCGGTTTTATTCGCGCTCAAATTAACACCTTTCATTAATTTAGAATCACCAGTTAATCTAACATACTTTGTACTGTGGACCTTGGGAGGTAGCAGGAGTACTCAGAGAGAGCTCATTCAGGCAAAGGGAAACATATGCAATCTCAACACATAAAGGCCTCAGCCAGCTGGTGGGTTTAAACTGTGTTAGGTGACAGTGGTAACCACTGTGCTGCCCACATACTCACATACTCTGTGAATTCACTAAAGTCAATAAAGTTCACTTTTATTTATATAGTGCCAAATCATGACAACAGTCACCTCGAGGCACTTTATATTTGAAGGTAAAGATTTTACAATAATACAGAGAAAACTCCAACAAACATCGACCTCCTACGAACAGTCAATGCTGTTGGCTTGGCAATAATAGGAAGGAAAAACTCCCTTTTAACAGGAAGGAACCTCTGGCAGATCCAGGCTCAGGGAGGGGCGGCCATCGGCTGTGACTGGTTGGAGGTGTAGGAAAAAAGACAGGACAAATGACATGCTTTAGAAGAAAACTAGATATTCATAATACCCACTGATTATGAATGCATAGTAAGTAAAAAACGGCGAGCGATAAAGTAATAATCAGTGCATCATGGGACACTCCCAGCAGCCTAGGCCTTTTGCAGCGTAACTAAGGGACAATTCAGGGTAAAGCACATTGCTTGTGAGGGGAAGGATTTTAAATTTGACTCCAGATTTAAATGGGAGCCAATGAAAAGAAGTCAGTATGTTTGAAATATATTCTCAAGTAAAGTCAGAATCCTTGTTACATTACTTTTGTGTTACTCTGCGACTTGGCCTGACATCATCTATAAAATCAGCAGTTACAGTGTAATCATTGTTTAAACCACAACATCCTAATGAGGCCACACATAAGAGTGAGTCTTTCCAGGCATTTTTGAAGCATCATATGAGAAGAAATAAAATTGTATTGTAAGTTATGGCTGTGCTGACAGAATTTTGACTATGGGGTTAGCTTTTTGAACCAAATACAATTACAGTCTGCAACAAATTTATTTTCTTCCTTCAAGGTATTATCCTTGTGATAATCAGCATACTGTGTTTACACCACATGTGGACCAAGGGGACGAGTTGCTGTTGCTGCATGGAGAGATGTGAAAATGCACGTGGGGCTGTAACCACAGGCTATGCTGAAGGGTGTGCAATAAGCTATGCAGCTGCTGTGTAACTATGATGTAGATTTTATGCAGAACTATGGATTTACTTTTAATGTCAGTTTCTATTATGGACCACATTGCTCGCAAGTTTGTTTATATACTTAGTATGTTGTTGAAAGCATTGTTCTTACTTAACGTGCTCACGATCAAACTTTGATCACGAGGTCCAAAAGGATGAAGTTTAAATATTTAAAGTGGATTCTTACATGGTTTTTTAGCTAAAAGGGAAGTGAGTCTTTGAATGTTTGCAGTGCTTTCATATTGTTTCCGTCATTATGTACTTTTGTCGAATGTCTCTTCTTCCGGCTGCTGTGGACGATCCAACAAAACCAACCACAGAATTCTCAATCAACCATCTGCAGTTAGAACAAAGCAGGGTTTCTGAGACCTCCAGAGTGCTAAGCAAGATCTGACAAGACGAGCAGTGTAGCAAACTGATGGGATGCAGCTGGGCTTAACGGCGCGATGTTGGTTGAACAAAACCAAACGCTCTGCTAAGCCTCGAAAAGTGAGAATCAGAGAGAGCATTACCTAAACGTGCGGGAGAAACACAACCTCACTTCAGTGTTTGAAATTAGGTAGTATTGTTTTCTCAGTGTGGAAAAGGGCAGATACTGAATGTGTATGGTTAAAGCTGAACATTATTTTGCTAAACTGAGTGTATGCCCATTAGATTATTTTTACACACCTTACAACTGTCTCACGAGAAACATATTAAGTCCCTTACAAATCAAGAACCATAAAATATGAGAAGCGTACAACAGGCGTTTAATCATGGTACATTACCACTTAAATGGCTATTTCTATACCCAACCACCGATTAAACCTCTGTGCTTACTGTACGCATCAATTCATCTGTCTATACTGACGTCCATTAATTAAATTAATTGAAGTCCTCTACATTTATTCAGTCACTCCATATTTCAGTCTTTCTGTACAGAAATGCACTGCAGTGGACAAATCTACAGTTCTGCCAGAGCTTGAGCTGCATTAGATTCATGACACAGTTGTATGCCTCACATGGCGACATTTAACTTTTGGCTGTGGTGAAATGTCAGCTTACTGAGAAAAGAGGCAAGTTCTTCACCCCGCAAGTGGAGAGGATGGCAGATTTAGAACTGGTTCAAAGCCAACTAAAGCATATGAGACCTGCTGGCTGTTTCTCCACATGTAGTGTGCTTTATATTATTATAGTACAGTAGATCCCTACAATCTAGTGCACAGTAATAGGAAATGTCTGTCCAGCTCTTTTTAACTCAGTCAATAATTAGATGAAAACAGTCAGGAAACCTCTGTGATTACATTGAGAAGTTCTGTTATTTATAGATCATTTATGGTGGATGGGATAATATTGATGTAAAGCTGTGTGGGGCGCTGCTGCCTGAGGATAACAATATATCTACTCCCCCAGTATATCTCCTGCTGTTCATGCGCTCGAGAGATAGAGAGGATAATCTTACATGGCTGTTTTCTAAAAATCTTAGTCTTTTTGTGTGATCTATGATTCACACCCTACTATGATGACTAAATCTTTATATTAGTGCTTATTATTGAGTCCAAATGCAATCAAACCTGCCAGAAAATCCTCATACTTGATGGAAAAAACGAATGGGTCAAAGAAATTCTAATGCACACACGCTGGCAATTTGAAAATTGTAATTAGTTATTAAAATCCTCTCAAAACATCATCGTAAAGAAGGATGGAAAGAAAAATGATGACACTGTTATTCCTCCCCTCTCTGACAGATTCGATATGTCATCTGTTGTTAAACAAATCCATGTCATGTTCAAACAAAGCTATTCACTGAGTCTGTTTAATGTTCGCACCAGTTTCTCACGTTGAGATTAAACACACGTCAGTAGTGTAAGGAGATATCAGATATCTTTTATGGAATTCTACAATATTCACCACTGTGCAAAAGTCACAAAATTTTCACTCATTTTCAGGCAAGTCTTTCTATCTGACCATTTCAGAGGGTTGTTTTTTTTGTGTTTGTTTCTTTTTTCAACCACCTATGAATCATTCAAGCATAGAAAAGGCACCCAACTCCAGGGATGAACCAGTGCACATAACAAACAAGAGCAAAAAATATATATATATTTTTTAAATTGTATCTGTAGGCATTTTGTTACCAGCACACTGGTGCAAAAACACATAATTTGTTTCCATTTTTCCATTTCTTTAGCCAATTCTATGAAAATACCAACGATAACACAGTTTGACAGGAATAGAATACTAGTATTTTTGCACTAACAAGGTGATTTCCAAAGACCTATGATCTAAAGCATATCAAGCATATCAAGGCAAGGTGTGAATTGTCTCCTTAAAACATCTGAAGAAACTAGGCGGGTCAGGGAAAAAGTGGTAGGCCTAAAAACTATCTACAGCACATGAACAGTATTTGAAAGTCCTCTCATCACCACTGCATTAAAAGTATATCTGGAAAGAGAAATACACAATGAATGCTCTTCAAAAAACCTGGAGAACTAACTTTACAGAAATTATAAGAAAGCTTGCCCGAGATAGTTCAGGCTGTGTTGAATAATAAAGGTGGTCATAGTAAATATTGAATATTTACAAACTCTTTCCCCACTTTTTGTCTTATATATTCTGTATTTGAATTTCACATTTCTCCCCGTTTTCCTGGTGAAACACACAGTAAAGAAATGGAGGGTGTTTTTCAGTCCAAAAGCATCTTCTCCAAATATCTTTGCATTTCTGATTGAAATCTGGACTATATGTGCTTAATTTCAGCTATTCACAAACCATGGCAGTAACAGTGGTAAAAACAGGTGTTGATGTGTAGTTTTGTATCTGTTCAGAAATCTCATTCTAAATCAGAGTTGTCCATGATTAAAGGCTCTGGGTAGCAGTTAAGATGCTCACAAGCCTCCAGCTGAGTGCTGCGCTGGGAGCGAGGGGGTCACCTCTAAAATTGATTGTATATGTATGCAGTGAACAGCAGCTCAGAACGCCTGGCTTTCTGGGTGATGTTCTGCCTGGGGACTGCATAGTTTTCCCGGGAGAGTTGTTCCTCCCAGTCACCCCTCGAGGGGGTGATTGTCTAGAAGTGTCAAATTTATGTCAGTATGGCTTCATTATTCAACCTCTCTTGCAGCGCACCCTTATTAGAGAACATCTTGTATGCAGATGGGGAAAGACACGTGTGCCACGGACAGTTATTTTTATCATGAGATGTAGCTTATTAAGTCAACATGTCAACCTGAAAGCATCTGCAGCTAATGGGCTTCCATCAGCATGAAGGATGGATTGATAAATATCAAAGATGAAGGAAGACAAGAGCAGAGGCGGCTTGATAGTAATCATAATATGGAGCATCATTTAAATGGTGATGGCTGTTTTGGCGCACAGATCAGATATGCATGGATCAAAGAGTCATCACGGTTCACTAAACAAAATTATCAGGCTCCTTTTAATTATTCTATCTCCCAGGAGAAGGATTTATATTAGGAGCTTAAATAATCAATCATAATGCAGTGACGTAGGCTGTGTTTATGTGCTAGCAGGACATCAAAAGTTTATTTTTTTGCTGCTTATAGTTACGATGTTTTAAAAGATGTTCCAACAAATCTCATTTCTGAGCACTAAATCATCCGACCATCTGTGCGGTTCAGACGTTTTCAGTTGGTGCTCCATGTGAAATGTTATTCTTGTTTCGGTCCCTGCAAAACAGGAGCTCATGCACAAATACTGACTTCACTGCGTTTTTATCTCCCGCTATCAATTTTAAAATGCACCATAAACCGCAACCCCCAGCTCCTAAGTAAGAAAGTCCTGAGCGTATTTTCTTGATTCATTAACCTGTGAAAGTGGCTGTAGAGGATGATGAAGAGCTCCTCCGAGACACTCTCCCCTCTAGCTAAACCAAAAGCCTCTTCTGAATTGTTTCATCCAAATAGAAACACTCAATCTTCAAGACAGCTTGGTCAAAACGCTGCACTCTAACTGTGAGTGTGGGCCACCTGTAGTTGTTACAGATACACTTATACCAAACAGAGCTGACAAAATGACGTGTAATTGATACTTGAATCGTTTTATAGTTTTCCAAACTCCTCATATAAACTCATAGTGTTAATTTTTTTTTAAAAAGGAGAAAAACAAGGTGCATGAAATCTCTGCAAAGGTAATGCTTTTAATATTCAGATAAAAATGCAGCAGAGAGAGAGGGAAATGCCTGAATATAAATATAAATTATTGACACACAGCACATGGTATTTATAACAATAATGGAACATGATTTTTTGTCTGTATTTTTAAACAATGGATCCTTGATTACAGAATGTTTTATGTGAAAGTTGGTGACTCATTTAGCCAGCAGCCATTGATTTGTTGGTGATTTTGTCACTTGTTGGCATGTGTGATTTTGTGCATCCGCCGACTGTATATCTTTAATTTGGGGCTTCGTAATATTGGCTGTTTTCAAACAAAACCTCCTGTAAACGTCAATGGAATTAAATCAGAAATCAAAGCATTTTCTAAAGTTTTCATTTTTACATCTATCTACTGGAAATACTCTACATGGTTTATCCAAAGGAGTTTGTGTAGCAGGACTCAGGACTGTGCTAACTATTACCTACATTATTCTAACATTGGTGTAGTCATAGAGGGTTTGTACTAGGGAGCTGGTAGGTTAAAGACTGTTTAATGTACTTGATGCCTGCCTTCCCACGTGCACTGCTACAGAGGTTAATAATAAGGAAACTGCTACTACAAATTAGTTTTTGACCACGCCTGTAAACATCCTGATCTGCTGCAGATTTAGGATGTTTTATCAGCCTGAATCGATGTGGTTTACACAGCTTTAGAGGCCAGCAGCATGGCCATTTGAGGAATATCAGTATTTGTCATTTTTTGAAAATGCCAAATACTGAAAATGACACAATTATAGGCCCTGTCCTCACTTACATGGGCATTTTCTATTCTATTTTCTATATATTTCTATTTTAACCTTTAGTTCACACAGAAATCTGCATTTTAGGTTGCTGAAAAACTTCGTCCAGGGTGGGGACTTCTGTGTTTAAAGTGTGGACAAGTAAAATAGAGATATTTATATTGGGAAGTCAAAGACTTTACTTTTAATGCTCCTTTTTGGACAGACTGCATGCTTGTTGTTTGTAGACTTCTGCTTAGCCAGCGTTTCTGTTAGGTTAGCGTTAAATTAACACCTGTTGCTTTATAGGTCATTCAAATCCCATAATGTTGCCAGATGATCTGTCCTTCAGGTAATGGCTGGCTTGGAGTTTATGCCTAATGTCAACAGGCAAGAGGTGATTACCAATCTATTGCAGCATTAACATAAAGAGACAGGCATTGGTCATTTTAGAGTTACCAATTTACCTGATGTGTTTATCCAGAGGAAGCCAGAGTCCCTGGATAGAATCCACACAGACACAAAGAGAACATGCAAACTCGCATTGCTGTGAGATGATGATGCTGTGCTGACCCTACAATGTACCATCTACACACATATATTATGTCTAAATCTGAAATGGAAATGATCGCACATGTTTTAATTTCATCATAGCTTGATTATTGTAATTCGTTGTTGCTGTGCCTTAGCAAACGTTCCTAGATCACTTTCATTTGTTTCAGAATTGTGCTGCAGTGCAGTGCACATTATCTCCCTATAAAGTTTAAGTTCAGGTTTTGGTGAACACTTAAGAGCTCTTCATGGTCTGTTGCCTCCTTGTATTAATGAACTTCTACATGCATATGCAACTTCAAGGTCTCTGGGGTTAGCTGATCCGTGCTTGTTGGTGGTACCTTGGACGTTCAAAGTTGTGAAACTCACTTCCATTGGTTTTAAGTGGACGCTGTTGATGAATTAAATGAAGAAATTCTATCCATTTATATAGTTTTGATAGATGTATCTTATTTTTATTGTACAGCACTTTGTGACTTTTGTTCTTGAAAAACAAGAATAGCCTTTTATTGTCATAGTACATGTACAAAGAAATTGTGGATTTTCCTTAGATTTTCTCCCCAGGCTCTTCATCCATATGTCAATGACATGGTGTTAGCTTCATATCTCCTTGAAACTAACTCGCTGTCATTTTCATGAGGAAAGATGGAAAGGCAGAGATTTCTGCTGAGATGTCTCTAAAGCACCTGGACATATCACTCTCTTTCAGCGAGACCATCAAGCCTCTGGGGCTCTCCGAGATGCCACCGGGTGTGTTGATTGATTCCTCCCTCAGAGATTAATCTAGACATTGACTGTGGAGTGTGAGTGTTAGAGTGTGTCCTGGTGTTTAAGTCTGAGAGAGAGAGAGAGAGAGAGGGAGGCTGTGTCTGATAGAGACAGAGCCAGTGGACTTGGTGATCTACACTCTGTTTAGATCCTCATTTCCCAGAGTTCATAGCTCTCCTCCATCAACCTGCAGGCAGAGAGCCAAGCTTTTGCTCTCTTCTCCATGGTGGTCTAATTCATCCTCACTTAGGAAAGGTAAAGGCAGCCTCTGTCTTGCTCAACAGGTCTAAAGGCAACACTCCCCCCCCCCCCCCCCCCCCCCCCCCCCCCACACACACACTTTGCTTTGATCCTGCCTTTTTTTGTTTGTTTTATCTTTGATTTATTATCTGATTTTATTTTATTTATTTATGTACTGGAAAATAAAAAAGAGCCTCAGTCTCTGAAGAATTTCCTTAAGCAAAGGTTAAGTAGTTCAAAATGAAGCAAAGGGAAGAAAACAACCTTATTACAAGACACGTGCAACCACCCACATTCAAGTAGGCTTACACACACACATGTGCGCATGCACACACACATTCAGGACTGCATGCACAGTTGCACTCCCACACACACTGTTGCAGTCTCTCATTTGAAAGCAGAGGAGCCTCTGCCTAACAGTTGCACAGTTTAAATAAGCCAGATTCTAAATAAAGTGTCTGTCTTTCTCCTAAGCAGATGGTAATGAAATTAGGCCTTCTTTCTTTTTTTAAAGTCATTTCATTCCGGGTAAGTAGTGTATAGGTGCAGCTGGGACAGGTGTGTGGGTAAAACAGTGCCAGGGGCATAATGCATATTTCTACTTCACTGTATCCAGCTGTGCATTTGTAGTTCTGGCAGATATGAACTGCAGTGACACGCACAGATGGCCGTTCACAGCTCATGACAAATCTGACTGGATTTGTGTCAAGGGGGTAGAATTAAGTGATGGTAATAGCAGATTTTAATACTGGCGACAAATGACCAAATATTGCTGACAGGCCCCACTTGCATTTAGTCCAGTTTCTTTCCCCCATAGGGAAAGAACTGTATATCAAAAAGCTTAAGAGATGATAAAATATTGCTAGTATTCTGCATTCATTTCCCAGCTAATTATTGTTCGCAGAATTTATTAGGTTATTGGTGAGTATAGAGGCAATGCTATTACGCCTAACTGGAGATGGACACAGTTGGAGTCAGTGTTTGCGCATTGCTTGATTTATATACATCTGTAGTGTTTATAGAGCTGCCAAGTTTACTGCCTTGAATAAGCAATGGTAAGCAAACACATGATTTCATAACAGCTATGACTGTATGGTAGGATCAGCAACAAAAATAGTGTAGCTCTATTGATTGCTGGGCTTATTATTTAAAAAAAAAAAAAAAGAAGAAGAAAAAATCTGTCCTATTTAACCACAAAAATGCATTAGGGATTTGGCATCCATAAGAAACTGTCTGTGTTCATTTTTGTGACTCGTTGGAGTTTTATTAAGAGCTTGATGTTACCTGGAGCTGGGGTGCAACCTCAACGTTGTCCTGTTTCTTCTATATTCTTTTATCTGTTCAAAAGATGCACTTATTTTGACTGTAATTCATTCCACACCTTTACCCAATTATTACTGCAAAACTGTTGATTACAATTGTAGTTTTGTTTTTTAAGTTCTGGTAAAAGTCCTGACAGAACTGTGAGAAGCAGTCTTTTTTGAAAGGCCAGATGGGGGTACATTACAGCAGTATATCATCTGCTTTTGATAAGATCTTTTTTTTTCACTGTTCTCTGTAGAGTGAAATTACTTGACCTTGCTGTAATTTAAAGGTGAAAAGAAAGAAAGCAACCACTCTAATGTGCAGCATGGTTCTTAATCACATGAGTTCTTACTTCATTTTATCATTAGAAGAGTCTGTTTTTGCTGGTAGAGTTTGTTTTACTAGGTTATAACACAGTCATAGCAGCTAATAATAATAATAATAATAATAATAATAATAAATATGAACAAATATGCATCAAACAAAACTTAGGCCACAAGTAGTGAAATGCTGCCCATCTTGTGCACTTTTCCTTCTTTGTAATTAGAGAGTTGTTGTATGCCACATTAGAGGCTTTAGTGACAAATGACTTAACGAGCTACACAGGGAGTCCTAATTATTCTGCAATTAGAAATGTAATTATGGGTTGCTCCAACAGCTTGCTTGCTAGCAGTGTGAGGGAGCAGAGGCAGAGCGAGTATCACATTTAACCGTTTGCTAATCTGTCACACACACGGAGAGGTAGACAGTGCCCCAATCTTTAAACCTGTGGCCTAACCTGGATGGAGTTACGTCACAGAGCCCTGTAATCCATCAGTGCACAGGCAAACTAGATTTTAAAAAGCCCTGGCCTAATGTGATAGATTCATAACGCAGGATTAAATACCGCGTATGCATAGATGTGCGCATATATTTATAATCATAATGTCTCCTAACCTTCCGGGAAGTTGCAGTGACATAATGGAGAGGTAATAGGTTGAAACTGGATTTCTCTGAGCCTGTCTATGTTATTCAATAAGCAAATTTACATTAGGCACTACATTATCATGTTAATCAGGTAATGAGGTTCGACATGTAGCTTCTAGTTAAATAGTAATGGAAATGTAGAGAAGCAGGGATCTTATTATAGTCTTTTCCTGTTTTACAAAACAAGCTCTTCTACACTGTTTCTGAGAGCGGTCCTTTGGCGTTCTTGGTAGAGAGAGAAGGTCATAGGGCAGAATGCATTAAACCACCACATTTAGCAGCTGCAAGAGAGTGTCTGGTCTTGTTTTCACTTTGTGAGTTTGTCTGTGAGTGTTATCAGGGCAGAGTTTTGGCCTGAATACTATAACCAGAGGTACTGCAAAAGCATTTGAGTGTACTTTGACTGGTATTTATATGTATATCAGTCGAGGGGCAGATTTTGTCCACATGCCTCAAAGCGTGCAAGCTGCAGTTACAAGTTTCCTGGTGAGTAGATGACAGTATAATGAAGCCAGAATGTAAAGACTCACTGGTGTTTCTGCTCGTGTGACGCCATTTTAAGGCAACCTAGGACTCACAAATGTTGTCATCTTCTATCCATCCATCCATTCTCTTGTTCTTTTCCAATTCAGGGGTTATCTCAGGTGTCATAGGGCAAAAGGTTGGGTACACCCTTGACAGGTTGTCAACCATTCACATCCACAATTACACCTAGGGCCAATTTATAATCACAATTTAACTTAACCCCACTAATGGCATGTCTTTGGACTGTGGGAAGAAGCAAGAGTACCTGGAGAGAACGCACGCAGACATGGGGAGAACATGCAAACTCCACACAGGCCCACAGCTGTCATCTTATATGTTGGTATACATTTTGAATCGTTCAGCCAGCTGAAATTCCCCTGGTTCCCTTATTACACTGTTAGAGCATTCCTGCTGCCTCAAAGCAAATTAAATGCAAATTACATGAGCGGGCTGTTCATCCTTTCAGGGTCAGTGTTTGTGTTTGTGCCATGCTCGCAGGCAGTGCTGGAGCCAATGCACTACAGTACTAGTTGTAGTGAGTAACTCGTGCCAGTGATGGCAGATGAGGGCTAAGAGGGTATAGCCCTACAAACCCCACCCTGAGCTCTGGATGACCTGCCAACCTGGCAACCTTACTATCCCATGTACCGTTCCAGGGCTCAGCCTCTTTGAAAGCTGTGGGTTGTAGTTTAAATTCCCGTACATGTTTGTAAGATCCGTGAGAGGCCCACAGTTTGTGTTTCACAAGCTGCTTAAAGGGAGATTTATTATGAATCTTTCTAGTGTCGTAAACCTGGTTAAAACATCAACATGATTAAAGAACAGTTTGAGACTTAAGGACAGGAGCATCGCCCTGTCCAACCCTGGAATTTTTTTTTCACTCCTCTCTTGGATCCCAGTTTTTCTGTAAATACTTGAAATTATATTTAGCAGTTGCATCATTTTTAAGTAACAACCTGAAAAGAAACTCTTGACTCCAACAGTTTTTGGGATCAGACTTTTAATTGGACTTAAATTCACATAAATAACATTGGTTCATATATATTTGTTATAATATACAACTTTATATAATATATATTTCCCCCTATGATTTACATTCCTCTCTGACTAAAAGTATATCTGTTATATCTATGGAAACAGGAAGCATTGCAGGAAGGCAAAACTGCTCTTTTTGTGCTGTTTCAGTTTTTTTCTCTCTCTTTTTTTAAATTAAGGTCCAAATGTCAAAAGGAGAGGAGTGCCTTTCTTTTGAGTTGTAAAAAAAACCAAAACAATTTCCCAAGTTACACAAACAGAAAAGCAGAAAGGAGAATCTATTGCATTGTCTCTAGGGTATTACACTGCACTACAAGGAGTGGGTAGCTATTGAAAATCATTCACCGTATATATTTTACTGTATTGACTTGTGACACAAAAAAAGAGCACTGCAGATGATCTGATATGCATGGCAATGAACATTTTCTGTATGCTTTCGAAGTTTTTTTTTCCCCCCATTGTAAAAAATAAAAATAAAAATTGAGAATATGTTTGACTCAACAGGAAACCCTATCTCGAAGATAAGAACAGAGTTACAGTATGAACCTGCGGCAAGGTCACATATTCATGCAGTGACCAAGCCAAGCACACTTGCACAGATGACTTGAGCTTGTCGGTCCAGATCACAAATCAACACTGTTTGGTTGCTGCGACCGACATTATTCAGCGAGATGAATGGATATCTGGAAGTCAGGTAACATTCGGTAAGCTCCCTGCTATGTTTGTCTGCTGTGTTATCTTTGACATGTGGAACATCTCTATCAATCAACACCTCGAGTAAATATTCATAACTGATGCACCGTTCAGTTTCCCTCGGTGAATAATGCAGATCCGATTTTCACTGCCGTTCCCAACTGACTCATCAAGGAACTTTAAGGTCACTAGCAAATGATTTAAAACAGTGTGTTTGCAGGGTATGCCTGCGTTTTCAAGTCAAGGAGATCATAGCCTGTCAGAGTAGAAATGTTGCAAGACAGTCAACAGTTATATACCTCATGATGAGTAAAAGGAGTGAAATCGGCAATGAGGCGTAAGGTTTCTCGTGTCAAATCGGGTAAGAGTCTGCATCTTTTTTTAAGCACAACCTCCAGTGTCACTTTGTCACAGCTTCTCTCGACTTTCTGGCTACGCGGCCTCTTAAATCGGCAAAAACTATGATACATATTTGATTGTCTGAATCAGCCCTGCTTCCTTGAATATCAAACCAGAGAGAAACTGTCACCCACGCTAGGCCTTTAAATCCAAACCAGAAAGCAAAACTATTTTTTCCTGCTTCAGCTGCTATTTGAATAGTGATCAAGAACAGAAAGAGTTTCGAGGTCAGGTCTGCTGTAAAATGTTCAGGTGAGCCTCTTTCCAAAGGGAAAAAAACAAATTGGTGAGCTTGAAAGAGTTACTTAAATTACCCGGTGAACTGTGAGATCCTATAATGTATCATGCATTTATCACGACAAGACCAACCTAAACTGAACATGGAGTGTGTTGGTGTGTGTGTGTGTGTGGTAACAAATTACAGAGGAAAACACAATCATGCCATGACATTGCGACAGACAGCAGGTTTAAGTGTTAACCACCTCCTTCCCTGAAAAGTCAACAACAAACAGCTATTAGTTATTCATTATAATCATGATAAAAATCCCACAAACACCATCATAATCATATCCCTTTTCTAAACATAGTTTCACTGTATGCTATTGAAAAAACGCAATGGGGAGGACAAGTCGCTGGTTGTGTTTAAAGCACAGTAAACAAAACTTAAAAGCTGTGACTTTTTTCTTTATTGCAAAGTTCTCCGTGTGACCAAAAGAGGTTTTACTGCAGTATGTTTTACACGCTAACCACCATAAATTACTTTGAAAATATGAGCAGAAAAATAGGATGAGTTAACACAACCAGCAGCAGTGCTTATTGTCTCTTACCCTCCCCATTAAAACCCTGCCACACATTTCCATCTATTTCAATACTCACAGGGGGGAGTTAGTGTTAATTAAAAAGTGCATCATGAATATGTTGCGATTAATAATAAAAGTAAACTTTTTTTTCCCATAAATAACACTTTTTTTCCTCTAGTTATCAATAAACCTCTTATTATACAAGTCGAGTAGTCACACGATGCAAATCTGCCCCCTGGGATCTTGTTAATAAAGAATCCGGGAGCGACGCTAACGCTTCCTGAAATAAGGAAGCTGTGACCTGTCAATACAAAACAAGACTGACGGGTCAAATCCAGGAGGAAGATCGAGGAAAGGACTATAGCAGTGACCACACATAGCTATTAAGGACACAACACATGAACAGCGGCAAGGAAATACTTGCAGTACAGCCTGCTGTAGTAGACAAACTGAAAAAAAATGGGACATTTTAAGAATCAAGAGTCTCTGTGTGGGAAAAAGAATACCACTCTCGTGTCTGGACTGATGCGGGAGGTTTAAGTGTTTTTGTTTCATCGGTATGATCACACTGTAAATGTGTCACATTTTGGGAGTGCAGATGATGCTAACGTGGCATGTGTTTAAGCATACATCATTATACTCAAAATATGCAGTTAAGCTCTGTGTTACTTTTACAACCAAGAAAAAAAATACTACTGAACTCGCTGTCTTAAGTTGTAGTTTTTTTCCTAGTCTTAAATCTTCTTACAGTGAATTTGCAGTTATTGGTGTGCATTATTTTTCCATTGTGTGCAGTAAATACAAAACTCTACCAAGCTAGAGATTGTAATGTCTATAATTGGATGTCTGCATACACATTTGGAGAAACTGTAAGATACAGACATGTTTTCTAGTTGTAGTGTGTTTTAATTACGTACAGTTAACACAGATCACATTTGCTAAAATATGATCAGCAAAGATCTGTTCATAATTTTGCTTTTTATTTGTTTTTATTAATGTAGAAAATCAAAAAGTGACTGAATAAAAGCAAAGAGGTTTAAAAAAAAAAGCTTGGTATTGTACGTTTCCCAGAGAATGTATGTACTAGTGTAAACCTTGTAGGAATCAAACTTCCCCAAAGGAAAAAAGCTCCTTTTTTGGGGGACAGAAAAAGTCCAGTCTGGCAGCATTTCAAAAGCTTACCCATTCACACGTTACACTTTTGTTAAATCTGTAATAAAAGAGAAATTTAAACACTTTAGACACTTTATGATCTTACAGTAGGTTACATTCTGCAGCTTGAAAGTTGGAGCTTTCAGAATTTATGCTACAAGGCCAGCTCGGCTGCTTGCGCTGTAATAACAGACATGAAAGTGGCATCAATTTTCACACTACTAAGACAGACGATAAACTAAAGACAAATCCTGACTGCTTGACCCTAACGCTGGGGGGATCCAGACGCTCTGAAATGATGTGTGGGGTAATTTGCTGGTAGGTTTGTGTTTACTGTCCCCGTAGAGAGAAGGGTAATTTATAATCAAGACATTAAAAGATCGGCTTTTTTGGGAACAACAGTGCCCCTGATACTCAGGGCATGAGGAGGCTCACTTACTGGTTCGATACAGCTAAAAATTGTGATTCTAAGCATTTGCTATGACCTTTCCATCTACCTGTTTGATAACTATTATGGATCGGTGGACAGCACTTTCCACCGCTGTGGTCAAAGCACCACGAGTTAAACACTTTTGAAAGCATCAATCGGTTTTCTATTCATTTTTCTCTGTATACTTTTCCTTTTCTGTCTTTCTCATAATCTACCACAGGTTAAGTAGTTTCACTGTTCATGTGCTGCACCTTCAAACTTTAAATGGCTGACATGAAGATTCTCACTTTGGTCTTCTGCCTGGGGTGAAACACAGATGAAAAAAGGAAGACCTTAAATGGTCCTGAAAATACAGGACACCAAAGCTTTTCTCTGTCAGTGACTGCGGTCACTGCAGTCAAAAGACCTCATTCCCATTCGTTGATGATGGATTTGCAAAATATTGGATGGCTACAAACTAACCGGACTGACATTTTTCCAGACTGCTGTGCATATTTGCAACTTTTTAAACCCATATGAAAGTAACTAGCTAACATGAGCCACCGTGTCAGTGTTTTAATCGCATTTACAGTCACACGACCACTCAGTGGCAGGTCTTCATCCCGGTCAAGTATGGCGAGTCTTGCCGGCACATCCCCATTTGCTGCTGTTGGATCTCTTGAAGATCCGAGGCCACACCATCGACAAAATCGGGGACAGGTAGCCCTGAGAGTATCATGACTGACTTGTTCCAGATCATGAAAGTGGGTACAACAGGTAGGAGGAAGGAGATTTCAAAGGTGTGAATATGCTGGGAATTCATGGCATCGTAAAAGGACAGCGAATTGTTGTCGTAGTCCAGCAGGACACCCAGCCGCCTCAGCTGCAGACTCGCCTCCACCAGCATCTCCTTACCATCGTGCCGCACCATAAAGTTGTTGTTGCAACGTGAGAACACCCACGAGGATGAGTTTTTGCCGCTCCATTCGTTTTTCGGGGCTGATTTGTAAGCCACGCCGATGGCATACCTGCAGGGAAGGCACATTTTGGAACACATTACTGATCTGAAGCTAGTGTCCTCCTTAATGACTTTACTTACACAGTCAGGCTACCTCATGCTGAGGACACACAAGATACACGTAGCCCCTTTGGGTTTTTTGTGCATGAAAAAGGTCTACTTCACAGCCAATTAGTGAAAAGAATATAATTAGGATAAGAGTATACACTGTGTGTGGTGTGTGTCTGTTGTATGTGTGTGTGTATGGTGTGTGTGGGGGAGGTTGCGTAACAGCCTAGATTTAAACTCCCAAAAGAAAGATATTTCAGTTTATCAAGCCTCCTTGCAGGCTTATATAATGCACTTGTGTGTGCGTGCGTGCGATTCTTACCATGTGGATGCTCCGAGTAGCACCTCCCAGTAGTGACACCCGCTGTCAATAAAGACATTACCAGCAGCTCCATAGGAGCCTGTTCCGCTGAAGCGCTCCGGGGTGTGGCTCTTCTTCAGCGAGCTCTCGTCCTTCTCCATGGTCAGGCAGTCGTTGGACAGACGTAACTTCTTGTGGGCTGTTTTTGGGTCCAACTTGAAAGGTTGACCTGGGAAGAGATATAATTACGTGCTGTTACTGCATGTAATAATAAAAATGCCGTCATCATTAAATTCCAAATCTTCATGAATGGCACACAAACAAAGATGTGACCTGAGATGTTTAATTATTACCTCGATAATGCTGAAATATTATAACTGGGTAGCAATTTCTAATAATGTCACACTACGAACTGTTATTTAGGTAAGTGCTCATTTCTAATGTCATTTTTAATACAGATATATCATGGTTATATTTATGACTATGATTATTACTAGCAGTGATAGCTGTACATGGTGTAACAGTAACAGAGGGATAAACATATCTGTATTTATAAATGATACACAAAGGAGGAGTAATCTTATATAAATGATGAATTAAGCACTTGCTAATACTTTATAAATACCTTATTAATGCTTAATAGTGTGACATTATTATACAGCGTTACTTATTACTGTAATGAAAACCCAAATACAGAAGCTCACTGTGCACATTTTTAGGTATAACATTCTCATTTTATACTACAGCTTTCAAAATAGTGTTCAGGTGTTGTTTGACTTAAATTGATTTGTTTACTTTATTCTCATGAATGAATATATTTATTGGTTGTAGAGATGTGGGTGTTATGGGAAATGTATTTTTGATTTGTAATAACTCCACCAATGTGGACCTCAAACTTATCGATTGATACGGCATACTAGAACGTCTGTATGTTTAGTGCATTAGCTCTGCGCGTGGATATAAACAGAACCAAACCAGGAGGGGGATTATTATATGAGAGACACATCAGGAGGATTAGGTGACAGCCAAGGCAGAGAATGAAGAGATTGCTTCATCTTTGCTGTTCTCAACTGCAGGCACGCTACTGGTGTGGAAGCCAAGATTTTTGGTGAAATACACAGTGTATCTGTGTGTAACAGTTTTTGTTTTCATCAAGAACATGTTCAGTGTTGGTGCAAACATCCTGTGTGAAAATAAAGAAGGCAAATAACTGCAGAGAAATGGCTTCATACGGCGCATTAAGTAATGATTGAGTAATGGTTAGCTATATGCTCATGCTGCTTAAGCTTATTAGCCATGTGGAGCTGGTAATAAGTGGTTGAAGTGTGCAAGTCTGGTGAATGTTGCAACGTTTGAAAATGGTTCAGGTACACAGTGTACTGGAAATATATGAAAATATTGCAAGGTGAGGGATCCAATCATGATCAAGTGATCATGGCTGACTATTTTATCTTTTAGTTCCTCCTTGTTTTAGGTCCCACTGAGAAATAAACTAGGAGACGAACCAGAACTGACAGTGTTTTTAGTCCGGACTTCAGGTTTTGGTCTCCACCATCTCTTACTAAAATGTTCTCTCTTTCAGCTCTTTAATGCTTCTGTGTTCACCTGCTAGTTTCTGATTGTGTGTCTGCCATTGTTTTTTCCACTCAAGCTTGTGAAGTGAAAGAGGCCGGCGATGCCACAAGATAAAAGGAAGAAAGAACCAAAAATAAGAATAAAATGAGAGGAAGATTTCAACCCAGAGCAGCAAAAGAAGAAAACAAATAGAAAGCGGGGTGAGAAGTGCTTGCAGAGAACTCACAGGGAGAGACACAAGAGGAGAATGTTTGAGATACAAGGGCGAGAGTCTAAACTTCAAAGCTTCTCACAGCCTTTGGTGAAAACATTTCGTAACAGTGGAGGAAGCCACCCGGCATTTTCCTCTGTGCCTCCAATCACACAGACTTGGAAATTAGCTGAAGGAAATAGCCTTCACTTCCACCACGATAGGTAGCGGTTGGGGCTTTTCAGTGGAAATGTTACTACCCGGCTGCAACAATTCAGTTTGCAATGGCACCAGTAATTTGGGTGTAATGGGTGGAAAATTGGGAGGGCAAAACTAGGTGAGTGGCAGAGAGAGAGAGGAGCTATGGAGCGAGTAGGAGAAGAGAAGTTGAGGGGATAATATGAGACTGAAGATTCGGCAGAGGATCCCCTCTCAACCTCTCAATGTGTGTGTGCGTAGGCTTCATGGAAGTCAGCCACATCCCTTCCAGACCTGACATTTAACTCTGACACCTCTCATCTCATCTCTCAGCCTCCCTGAGCCTCCCATGGCTTAATGAGCGACACAATGAGGACCCGGACTCCGCCTCCCCTCTCTCTATCTGCCCTTGCCTTCATCTCTCTTCCCCCCATTCTTTCATTCTCATCCTCCCTATCCTCTCTCCACTCTCACACACTCCCCTCTCCAATAATCTGCGTGGTGAGTGTGTGTTACCGCATGTGGATATGAGACGACGAGGCCAATGTGCTGCTGGCAGCCAATTACATTAATGCGCTCTCTTCTTTGAACTGCTTATCGCTGCCAGCGCAGCCATTTCCAAACACTGGGGCTCTGTCATGCCTTTCCAGGGGATGACTCCTGAGAGCCCAGGCTGGGCCCGAGGTTCAGGAAGGGGAGACGCACGTGACGGTAGAGGACAAGCAGGCCCGTACACAAGGCATCAACTAGAGCCTCTCCAAGAAGCAGACATGCCGTTCAGTAAATTGCCAAGAAGAAATGTTTTGAACCGGGGCCAGCAGGATTCTTGTAAATGGACAAAGTCTGAAATAATCAGTTTGCACTTAAACTGTGAGTTTTTGGCATGAACTCACTGCAAATAAAACTATCAAAATGGACGGTACAACTGAAATAACCCATGAATATGTGGAATAGCTGGAAGGTTTAGAGACTAAACTGTTACAAATTTGGAAAAGAAAAAAAAATCGCCTGCAACTTGTAACCACCGCCTAAGTTTTCATTTCCTGTTTTAAGGCACCTGCAAGCCATGTCTACTCCCAGAATGAGTCATAAGTCTGTCACTGGTGAAAATGAGCCCAATACATTTCTGTGCTGAACACAGAAATTTAGCTACTTGTACTTTAGCGTTTTCATTTTGTGAAGCCGTTCTACATTACTATTCATACATCAGTACTTTAACTTAATGCTGAATGTCGGACAAACCTACACGCAGTGAAGAATGTTCTACTATGTGACAGTTCTTCTTTTATTTAAGTTAAAGATTTGAGTACTCAGTGCGCCGCTGAAGCTTCTCCATGTTGCAGAACCGCCATGAAATGAACAGACCCAGAGTCACAGCGAGTGTGCTGGTATTTGCTAGCAGCACTTGGAGAACATGCCAAATTTGATTTCTTCTGGAGTGCTGTACTGCTGGCCTAAAGGTGTAAATAAGTCATGTGTGGAGTTCTACATTAGGAAGAAGACCGTTTCAAAATAAGAAAGTGAGTGTTTACTTCAAAGAAAGTTCAGAACCCTTCTTATATCAGCTACCTCTAGAAACCACACGGGCACGCCCCCACACAAATAAAGTTCTTGATCAAAAATATGCATATTGGTGTCAGATTCTAGAGCCAAAACAATAAAGACGAGATGGGGGAGCAGCAAATCTCAGGGATGTAATATCCAAGCGGTAACTGTGATTAGCGTCCTTCAGCTTCTGCAGAAATGCTCAGCGATATCTGTGTCTGCAGAGATAATCGCTCTACGTTAGACTGCCTCAGAGCTGTGCATTGTTACGTACTTGCGAGTCTTTAATGGAACCTTGTAAAACACAGAAATGAAATTGTATCAAGGAAAAAAAAAGAGAGGAGAGAAATAAAAGAGACAACTGTTGGGGGAGCATTTATAAAAAGTAATTTCATTCCAACTTCATTCTGCTGGGTCTTTGCTGAAGTAGTTGCAGTGGGGCAGCATCTGGGTAATCGACTTTATTTCAATTCAGTCAATTTCACCCACACTTCTTCTTTTTCCTGGCTTCCATTTTTGCTGAGGGAAAGATTGGGTTGCCTCCATAATGAAGGAGATAGAAAAAAAAAGAAAGATCCATTTTACTGCATAACTAAACAATTACTGCAGTAGAAACAGCAGCATCAGGGACACCGAGCGAGCTCTCTTGACACAGCAGCAGCATAACGCAACCTCGTATCCTTTCACAGGTTTTTACATTTGTTTAGAAGTTGCCAACTGGCAGCGTACCGCTTTGCTTCTAATTGTCTCGTTCATATGTGACGTGGCGTCGAATCCAGCTGTGCTGACTACTTTCATCTGTCTGAGATACAGAGGTACACTGGTGAGATTAAAAATGCAGCAGCCATGTAACACGGACAGGGACATCCAATAACACTGCATGGGTATTAGGTGCTCAGCATGACTTCTTGGCATCGAGAGTGTTTATGTGTCACATCCTCTCTTTTCACTCCTTCCTGGGCAATTTTTGGCTCTTTCTACAAAACTTCTCCAAAAACTGGAAAAGTCTTTGTGTAGTGAAAAAGCAAAGACAAACAGCAGTCCTTGATCTTCTGCAGTTTCACCCTTTAACGAACTAGGCAAAGTCTTCAGAGACCAGTGCTAGAAAAATAATATTCAGTAAGGCTTCTGGGTCTGCTTAGAATTTCACTGTGATTAAGAAGCCATTTTTGGAAAGGAAGCGTCTGTGATGGTTCGTTAGAGTAAAAGCATGTGAAAGACTGCCTTTTTTCCCTCCCTTCTTCCAGCGAGATTCTTTCTCAGGGCTTTTGCTTGTGTGTGTGAAATGTAATCATTCACTAAAACAAAGCCACGCTCTCGGTATTCCCTCTTTTGTTGTGTCAATTCACATAAATGTGCTGCACTGCAGGAAAAAAAATAGCAAATGTATCAAAGGGGACTTGAAAGCATGGCTTTATTATGAAGCTTTCCTTGGTGAGATGCTGATCGTTCTAGCTTCCAGCGTTCACATTCAGTTTGCTGTCTGGCATTTTAACACAACCCCAATCGCCCCCTCCACCTGCTGGCATTTTCACCAGCTGAATTAATGAATTTCAGCGAGCAACTATAAGAAAAAACTCTGCCAGCCTCAAAAATACAAATGACAAAACATGGTCATATACTATACTGCAAAAAGTAAATCATTGAATTCCGGTGTTCCAATCACTTCCATGGCCACAGGTGTACAAAATCAAAACAGCCAGGCATGCAGACTGTTTCTACAAACATTCGTGAAAGAGTGGGTCGCACTCAGGGTCTCAGTGAATTCCAGAGTGGTACTGTGATAGCATGCTGCCAAGTCTTGTCATAAAATTTCCTCACTATTAAATATTCCACAGTCAGCTGCTATTGATAGTATAACAAAGTGGCACATACTGCATAGAGTTTGCCAAATTTCTGCAGAGTCAGTTGGTACAAAGGTCCAAAGTTCATGTAGCCTTCAAATTAGAGAGTTCCGTGAAATGGGTTTCCATGACCGAGCAGCCGCTGCACACTCCTAAACCTAATGGAAGCCCTTCCAAGAAGAGTCGAAGTTGTCATAGCAGCAAAAGATGGGCATGAGGTTTAGGAGTGGACATCATATTAAACTTGACAGATTAAGAATGGGATGTCACTGAAGGACGATGTAGCGTACGATGGCACCATAGGCTTTGAAAGTTAAAGCTGGTGTTTAATTGGCTTGGTAACCTTCAAGATAACAATAACAGGATAATAATAAGATCTTTTATTGTGGTTTATGATAAAACTGAGCTGCTTCACGTTCAGCTAATGAGAAACGCTACGTGTTAGCGCTGACAGCTCATAAAAACAAAGCTATTTATAACGCAGTGAAGTGACCTGGCTGTCTTCAGCTCTATGGAATATTTGGATATCAACAGGAAAGATGAAATGATGCAACACTATGTGGGAAGACCAAAGCCAATAAATGTGCCATCAATCAGTACTTATTAATTTTTAGAAGTTCTTAACTTCTTCTTAATGAAGGAACATTCCCATGAGGGCGGCACTGTGGCTCATTCTTACATTTATGGAAAACAATGAAGCTCTATTGCATCGAGGAATCAGATACTTGACAGTGCATACAGTGATGGACTACAAAGTTTGATGCTAGACTGGATCAGCTAGGGGGATGTTCTATTCTGTGTCAATTGCTTGTTTTTCTATGGAGCTGTGATTTATTGTTCTCACTGTCAAGCAACTCAAGGCGCTGTGGGACTTCTAAAAGGTTGCCTGGCAGCTAAATAGGTCAGACTTTGCTTTTTAAATGTCTTTTCAAACTGATTTGCCCCTGACAAGCAGCCTAAACACAGTTGCTTTAAAACCCTCTGAATTGGGACGCCCCTGATTGAAAGCACACATGGTACCCATCTAAAACGAGTAATTTCAAAAACTTTTTCCAAAAAAAGAAAAAAAAGTCAAAGTGACAGGTAGAGACAAACTGGGAGACATTTGGAGTTTTGGTTTGCAAACTCTGTTCTCTGAGAGGATTTATTAAAAAACAGAATCGTAAATCCCACTGCCAGTGTTACTTCAGGGCCCCGTGGGGGCCAGACGAGTTGTTGCAGGATTATTGTTTGTCTTGTTCCTGGAAACAGTTCTTTATGACTAATGACAGCATTTTGGGTTTTTTTGTCTCATGCTGCAAAATGAAGGTGGAACTCGACATATACCTCCCAGAAGGGCATTACATAATGGATACGGATCTAAACATCACAGGTTTCTTAAACACAATGTTGGGATTGGAGAGCAATTCAATATTTGGTGCTGCGTCTCATTGTTGGGACTTTCTTTTTAATATTATAGAGTCTTTATAAGATATAAATTGCCCTGAGGCGAGTGTTGCAAATTGGCACTACCTAAATCAAAAGAACTGAACTGCTTTATCTAATTTTACTGTTAATCTATTTAAAATCAAAGTCATGGAGATATTCCAGGGCTACTTTTTGTGCATGTACAGACTGCCTCTCTATTGTTTTTAATTTATTTGACAGATCAGAACAAACGGGGAGTTAGAAGTAGCACTGACATGCAAAAAAGATCAACTATCTACCAGTGCCACTATGTCCCATGTGCCACTATTCTATGTGGTCGCTTCCTCTTCTCCTTCTCTATAGCTTTCCAACCTCTGCTCCGATTTACCTCCTGTTTCTTCATCTCATCTCTACCTCCGACTGTTTACTTTAAGGAGTGCGTGGTAGCTCGGGGCCTGTCATCGGAGATGCATGCTGGGTAAATATTATTGCAGGCCCTTTAACAGGAGGAGGGACGTGTATCCCTGGGGCACCTTGACATGTGATATTTTCAGCCGGGATTTTAGCTGCTTACCTAATATTGTGTCTAGGATCTGAGGAATACACACATACACACACCCACAAACTCTCTGGGGTTTGCTGACTTCCTGCTTTGTACACACACAATATGGCTGCCCAGAATAGTTTACCAATAGAATGACAAACATTGTTAAGTCAACAGTCCAGTGTTTGACTGTCAGCAAAGTTGCTGCCTACAGGAAGGCAAGTATTCATTCAGATTGGGTTTTGTTTAGACATAAACAATATGCTCACTCAAAATAGAGGCCGGTCTTTAGTTAAAACAATAGAGCTGCTAAATGAAGACATATTTAAGCCTGGGTTTATATTGTTGGTGCTCCTCCGTCAGACAGATTCCTTTGTTCTAGAAAATTACAGTGGAAGCTTCACGCTGTGGGACAGGTCCAAATGTTAAGCCAGAAAGCTGGAATGTGAATGCGTCTGGTCATTGTAAAAACACACTATCATAGCTAAACTGACAACATATCAGTGGAGATGAGAATGTAATAGCTAGAAATATTCATAAAAAACCTGTCATGTTCAAAAGAAGCTGTTTATGGCCTTAGCTGAGGAAATTCCAACTTATAGTTGAAATCCACCTGCACCGGCACTTCAAAATCAGAAGTTATGAGTGGGACAGCCTGCTCCATAGGACTATAGTGAGTGGCCTGCAGTGTGGAATAATTTTAGACTGTATATAAAAGATGGACAGAGCCACCGTGACATCACTCACTAACTGGTGAGTGAGTCTGGTTTTGCAGCCTAGAGGATCTTGGATGTGGGTGTACTGGTGTTTTACTGGTGTTTTAAAACCAGACTTGACAAAGAGCAGATCTGAATTAAAAACCCAGGAACACACACTCAAGAGCATGTCCTGCTTTATTTTCTGTTTCACTCTAATTGGGACTACATTTTTGCAAAATAATAAGGTCGTAGATCAAGAAAGTGGTAGGGCCTTTCTTTGCTTACAGTTCTATATAATCAGACGTCTCGTTCCAACTGTCTGTGGGAATAACAGTCAGACACAGACAGATAGAGAGAGGCACTGCATGATAAACTGTAAGACCAATCTACATAACATGCAAAAAAAACCACATTCTAAATTTAAATCTGTTCTCTGTCCTAAATAACCAAACTGCTTCATACTCTGAGTGCAGCTTTGCTTCTTGTTGATATGAATTCATTACCGAGACAGACAGGCAATTAAAAAAATGCACAAACAGGGCACAGCCTAATAAAAGCAGTCTGGATTAATATGGGTTCTTGTTGTTTTGTGAGCCACAACTTTAATAAATTGTGACCGAGCAGAGATGCAAGCTTAATTCAATTTAATGCTTAAAAATGCATAAAAATATTTTTTTGCTTAAGCACAAATGTAATCATCATTGTGTCGTTTTAAAAAAAGATGTTTTTTTTTTTAAATGACTAAATGCTTCAATTTAAAATAATATTTTACTATCATAATTTTTTCTAGAATAAATAAAAGATATATTAAAGAACAATAAAGCAAATATCTGTGAAAAATACGAGTCATAAAAAGAAAACATGCTTTTTCTGTACTTTAATAACACCACTCTGTGCTTTTTTAAAGTGAATGTGTTTCCCATTGAAGAATTACAAAGTGTAACTGGACTGGCATATTGCACTTTTACCCATCTCTCTACGTTGCTGAGGCCTGGGTTGTATTATTGGGTAAAAGCAGTAGTCTGAGGGCACTCACGTCTGCAGACACTCATCCCTGCAAAGAGCTATTTGGTGTCTTTTATTCACCCAACACTCTTCCTTTCTCACTCTCAATCTGTCACGTTTCATCCACTTGCACACGCTCTCTCTGCGTCTCTGTAGGTTTCTGGCTCCATTTTTTGAAGACAGTCATGTAGAAACCTGGTCACAGTTCAATCTGAGGTAAATGCACAGTTGTGATACTAAAAGGTCACACAAGCACACTTGCTTGTACAGCACTGCGCAAAAGTCTTAAGCCACCCTTCATTTCTTTTATATTTCGGAAAATGAGAAATAGGGGCGGTGATTTATTGAAATCTAAATTTAGTATATGAGGCAAAATCAGTTTCTACAATTCTAACAAGCTTTAAAGTCAAGATTTGGTATGCCCACCTTTATTCTTCAACAAAGTCTGAACAAACTTTTATCACTTTTTCAGAATGAGAGTCTGTTAGCTGCTGCTACAGACTCTTTTTAGATGATACTGGATGGTGGATCAAAATGTGACAGTGTTTTTCAGTGTTCATAATTACATCAGTTTTGACAAGTTCTCAAACACCACTGACTAAAATACAGAACCAAACGATGACATAGCCTCAACCGTGGTTTACAGATAGCTGTAGACACTTCCTGCCATAATTTTCTCCCGACATACTACATACATACTGATAACAATTTAAACATCCATCCATCCATTCGCTTCCGCTTATCCTTTTCAGAATCGAAGGGGGTGCTGGAGACTATCCCAGCTGTCATAGGGCGAGAGGCAGGGTACACCCTGGACAGGTCGCCAGTCTGTCACAGGGCTAACACACAGAGACAAACAACCATTCACACCCACATTCACACCTATGGGCAATTTTGACTGCTCAAATAACCCTTCTCCACTATAATAACCTATCCCCACTAACTGCATGTCTTTGGACTGTGGGAGGAAGCCGGAGTACCCAGAGAGAACCCACGCAAACACGGGGAGAACACAGAAACTCCACACAGAAAGACCCCGGCCTGATGGTGGAATTGAACGCAGGACCTTCTTTCTGTGCAGCAACAGTGCTAACCACCGTGCCACCATGCCGCCGATTTAAACGAAAGTTTAAAATGTATTTCTTCACCTGTTAACAAACTAAAAATCCCCCACTTTCATCCAAAAATGATAAGACAGAATGACTAGACTGAAAACGAGAAACTGAAAAATTTCACAAAGCCTGGAGCACTTTTGCTCAAGACCCCTTTAAAAAGTTGAAAGAAACTCTGGCCCCTAGGAAGAAAAATATGGAGACACGAGGAGTGGCTCAAGACTTCTGCACAGTACTGTACATGCACATGCCCCTCTTAGCATCATGCTTAATTCATATGTTATTCAAGAAGCTGTGAGTTACTTCACATGTTGGCTGCGAGCATCCCACAGCAAAGTGATACTTCCATATGCTCCAGCGTTAGTGCCACTGTTCACTTTCAGGCACTCGAGGTTTATCTTTTATTAGACTGACCTCAAAAGCCAGTGAAAGCTCTAGGACATGATTTTAAACGTCGTCTCAATCAAGCCAACCTGAATTTCAAAAGGATGAAATCATTTAAAGATTGAACACTTGAGATGGGTAGTATATAAAAAAAAAAAAAGATAGAAATCTCTGTTGCAGAAAATGAGCAGGTGTCTTATTTTACTCTTTTTTACTTGTAAAATGTTGTTGAGTAGCTTCAAGATGCTGCCTTCAGGCAGAAATGTGGACTGGACTACAGAGAGCTGTTGGTAAGATGAAAATCCCTAAACATTTTTTTAGCTCCTAATGAGATCACATGAAGCAGTTTATATGCTTTTAAACATCTCCCACTGGAGCCACAAAATGATTTACATAGTACGCAATTATTATTTATTTATTTTTACATACTTTTATGCCATAGTAGTGTAGTAAAACTGGTGAAATGCTCCTTTATTATTCTTGGATTCCACCACAATACATCCTAAATTTTCAAGATTCCTGAAAATAATTTTAACATAATAATCCAACTTCTTGAATATCTTTTAATAAGAAGAAGACTTTAAAACAAATGTTTAAAGCATTTGGTGCTAATACCTGTAGGGCTGCCCAGTGTTAAGTCCGAAAGGTGTATCATCTTTAAAAAAAAAAAGGATAAGCATGACCTCTGAGATTATGTGACAGATGGCATAAAGATTGAAAAATAGACTCCAGACGAGGCGATCATATGCCATAGCCAGGGGTAACAGAGGCCAGCGTGCCAAGAAAGGGGTTAGAGAGGGACATAAAAGCGGAACATGGAAAGTTTGAGGCCATGACAAGCTGTTGCATAACAAAAAAAGACCTTAACAAAAGGAAAAAAAACAGCAAAGGCCATGTCAAATTCCTTCACTTTATTTTAACACGAGCGGCTCCCATAAAATGTCTTTTAGAATTTGTGATGATAATTCGTGTAATATATTAAGCATTTCCTTATGCATTCAGTGCTTTGCATTAAATTGCAGTTTGTGTCCTCTGAGGTCAAATAAGACGAGTTTATTCAGTTTATTTGCTTGCGATTAAGTCAACATCTGTGCTTATTAGGAAACTTGTTCGCATTTAGTTAGGCTCTCTGACTCTGTGTACCATATTTGTTAGTTTCAGTTCATAAAATTAGAATTGTTATAATTATTAAAACTATTAATATCTTCGGGAATTCACCTTGTTTTGAGGTTTGAGGTTTGCTGCAATCCCAAATATGATCTGCAGCAATTTAAGGAGTCATGTTGTTGAAAAGACAGGATTGTGATGCATGACTTTATAGTATCTGGTAGTGCTACATGTCAAAATGCTCTTTGCTTGCAACCCTCTGCCTGAAATATGATGAGCTTAGGTTAAAAGCCCCCAGATCCTCTCATCCTAAAATACTGAGACAGCTAAACCTTCCAATCTAGTCACAGACAAAAAAAGAGACTTCAAGTGCAAGTTCTGAGCTCAAAAGCTTGCTACTTGAGCCCACAGAGCAGCAGAGTCAGAAGGAAAAAACTCTAATAAGCCTGTCAAAGTGAGATATCTGTGATCGGTTTTGTTGTGACCCATTTTAATCCAAAATCACTATTCGACTTCACCAGAACAGATGAGTGAGGCTCTGTAATCTCAATACCAATTCTTCTGCCAAAAAAAAAAGTGGGAGAGGAGAGGGAGAATGAGGGACAAAGACATGTGAAGAGGCTGACACAAACACAGGTGTCATAATGAAAACCACAAAACCTCAATCATGGATAAAAATATTAATGTTTTTTGTTATTTTGATGGCTTGTCTAAACCATTACAGCAGAACGAAATGCTGGTTGCCAATCACCGACTCAGAATCTCAACCACTGTTGGCTGTGGGTGGACAAGCTTCTTTCCCCTGATAGCACAGGCTGCCAGAGGAGAGGAAGAATGACAGTGTGGGAGTAGAGGGGGAGAGAGAAAATCATTCAATATTGCACTAAACTACAGCTTTAGCCTATGTAGTGCATTATACTAATGCATATGATATACTTTGTCATGTAGTGTGCTATCTTGCACTATGCTGTAGTGGCAAATATGTATGGTAATAGGCAGTGGACAGAGATTTCGTTGATATGTGGGTGGGTTTGACTGTTTCTTACATGAGAGCTCATGGTTAAGTTAAGTTTTTACATATATCTATATAATATACATAATGCATTTGACCTCAATTTATTAGTAAAGCCAGAAAATGATTCTCTTTAATGTCAACCATAAAACCAGTATTTACTACATATATCACTACTTTTTAGTCAGTACACTATTGTTTAAATATAGGTATTTTAAAAATATTCACTATGTGTGGTACAGTATAGTTTAGACTGTGATTTTAGCCCGCTGGTAGGTGTTTGCTAGGCAACATGATGCATAATGAAAATTCTGTTAACAAAAATTAGATGTTGTCGCAAAATAAAAATGATTTCCTAAGGTGGTATTTGTGTATACACATTATAATTGGGTCTTTTTAGCTTGTTGGTAGGTTGCTAGGCAACATCATATCTCAGTGTCACTGCTGTGAAATAAAAATCCTTGTATGCTTTTATAAGTTGTTGAAGGTGCATAAACTCTACAAGTGGATTGTTTTACCCTGTTGGTAAGTGGTTGCTAGGCAACACGCTTGACGTTGTAGTTTCTGATATAGATGAGAACCTTCAGGGAACCTTGCTCAACTCCTGATCATGCAGGAAGAGTTTGCAAACAAACAGAGATTTCATGTATTATAAAAAGATTACTGTAAACTGTCAATAGACAATCTCTGACCATATCATGCCAATAAAGCTTTACTGAACTGAAATGAACTGGGAAATTTCCAGATGGCAGTATCTCATACAGTGGAAAAAAGGATATGCTGGTGAGGAGGGTGATAGTGCTTTCTAGAAGCCTGCTAAGACGAATACTTAATACTAAAATATGTTAAATCAGTGACATAAACTAAAAAAGGTTCAAACCTTAACTATGCCTATATATCCCGAATGTATCCTGATGACAGTTAATCCTAAAAACCACTCCTGGCAGAGGCTGAAATGAGCTGGCATATCATCTGCATTTTTGCTTCACTGCACTTCGGCTGCAATTTTAGACTGATTTTAAAATTTTATTGAGCACCCCTGGGGCACATCCTAAATTAGCGATATCGCTGAGGTTTTAACTTATTATATGCCACAGCTGAACCTGATGAATATTCCCACAAAATAGACTGTGGGTGATGTGACTTTGTAGATACAGCCATAACGTCTCTTTTACTGTTTTTAAAAAAGGAATATTAAGAATGATTCATCTTTGAGTTGAACTAGTGATAAATTATGATGATACCCTGCAATATTCATCATGGTTGTTGTCAGGCAGCGCTAACATATTACCTTATCACTTGATATGGGAGCCTCTAGAGGGGACTTTAATTTGACATTCATTGTAGCTTGCAGCGCAACCAAGAAGCCCCACATTACAGAGAGGTTGGTGCTGTAAGACTTCAGGGAAGGAAAAAATAGTCACAGAATCCATCAATAAATCCAGACTGCTGGAGACACTGAATCAGATCTAGGTGTAAAACTAAACAAGACTGTCAGTACACAAAATTATTATCTGGAATAAATGTTTAGACCACTCACAATAATCACTCAAAATCAGCAGGAGCCACACAGAAACAGCTACTTACAAACTACGGATAGTGGTTTATTTTGAAATACAAATAAATATCCTCTGTGGTGTTTGTCACTAGTTTTGTCACTGGACCTGGTGTAGTGTACTGACAAGTAAATGTTAACAATGTCTATTTAGTGGCACAGACTTGATCCAGTGTGGTCAGTAAACAACACATTCTGTTGTGGCTATGCATTGTTAAAATGTGGTCACAATTTAATTATGTTCCCATGCAATTCTAACCAGTGACCACATCATAATGTTTGGCAAGGCAATATTTTTCCCCCATGTCCCAAAGGAGTTAAGCATTTTTAAGACTATTCTATCTCTTCAAGTTGACACTAACCTTACATGCCCCAAAGAGTATCAGCGGTTTTATGAAGTTTATTTGCTCACATTTGGTTAACCTTAAAAACTGCATTTTTTTTACTAGCTTGTACTGTTACAGGGAGAAGGAAGCATGTTAAAGCAATGGAAAATAGTTCAAGTCTGAGGCGAGCTTTGACAGCAGCAAACTCTACCTCAGGGAGAAAACAGGAGAAAAGAAACAAAAGAGAAACAACGAAGAATCCGAAGGACGACAATTAAACAGTCTTGTAAAAACGGTGGAAATTTCTCCAAGCAGGAAAAACAACTGCTGTGTACGCGGTAAGAACAAAATGAGTACATCTATATAAGAAGGGAGGATGCCATATCAGTTCTGCGACAGACTGGCGACAGAGGTGCTGGTGCTCAGAGTACTGCAGGTTTAATCCCTGTAACATTTGCAGTGGTAAAAATAAGTTGTACTGTTGCACAACTCACTGTAATCTGACAGGTGTGTAGGAGAGGAAAAACGTGGAAAAGCTCTCTCGTGCACAGTTTATTTAATTCAGCTACTTGTACACCTTAATGTGTGTCAAAGCAGAGAATACTTGTCAAGGGTCTTGCTACCGAAAGTACTGTATGTACATACTTCAAAAAGTAAGTATGCACATACTTGTAACTTAAATACACACTTTTTGGTGGGGAGAGGGTGTGGAGGTTATAACAGTGAACCTAAACTGAAAAAAAGTGGCTAAAATGTGATAAGTAAACATTACAATTCTCTCTTCTATGTACGAACCATTCAGGATGTGAACTCTATAAGATAAAATAAGTGTGTTAGGATTCCTTACCCATATCCCAATATACTTTTAATCTTGCCATCACACTAGTTGTGGTGTTATTACTAGAGCATTATCCATGTAGGATACTTTTTGTGTCATTTTGCAGAATTTGTAGTGGTATTGTGCTGATGGACGATGTAGTCAGAGATTAACTTTAGATCTTACTATAATCATCATAGCGTATGTATATATGAAGTCTGTATGTACAGCCAACAAGTCGCTACTGACCAAGGAAGGTATGAAGCATTTTCCAGGCTCCTTCTATGCCGAGTACAATTAAGCTAGGTGGCTCATAAGCATGTACATGTACAGTCATAAAGCCATAATTTTCCATTTTTACAGTGTTTACAATTTTCTTGAAATTGATGGCGTCAACACACCAAAAGGTAATGATATGTTTTCAATGTTGTATTGTTGATATAATATGGGTTTCTGAGGTCTCCAAACATTAAATTCTGTTTTTATTTACATTTTGCACTGTACCAACTTTTTTGGAATTGCACTTGTAAGAACATCGTAATATCAAATGTCTACTCAAGAAATGTCCAAACACATTTTTGACATAAATACTTTTTGTTGAAAAATTGTCAACTTTTTGATTCTCCACATCAGAGAATGATGAAAGCCTACCTTCTGGAAATATGCCTTAAATTTTTTTTACATTATACTTTTTGTTTTTTCTTTAACTGTTCATACATTTAGACTAAAATTATTCAGTGAAGATTGCATACAGTGAATTGCTTTGAGTGTGAGTGAGTGTTTGTGACAGAAATACATTAGGCACTGCTGGCACTCTTGCTGGTTTCTCCTTTCATGTATGCATATACAATGTAATAATCTAAACTAGCTCTGAATCTGCCACTCACTTGTAAATCAAAAACAATCCTCTGGGAAAAACACTCAGTCGTGACAACATTATGTTGCACATATGATACAGAGAGAGATGCAAACTTTCAGTTGTATTAAATACCCAAACCCAAAATAACACGGCTTGTAAATATTCATGAAAAGGCTGGCAGAAGTGTAACATGTGCCTTCACTTACTGTTGGTTTTGAGGCGGGCTGGCTCACTGTTGCGACTTCCTGCTTGGTTGATAGCCTTGACGAAGAAGATATAACGGGTGCCACTCTGCAAGCCGTGCACCGTGTAGTGGTTCTGCTTGATGTTAGGTACGATCATCCAGCTGTCTGCAGAGTTGTACAAGCCTGGCAGAGCCACAGAGACACACACAAGTACACACAGCATGAGTAACAAGGTTATGTTGCCGCTTTTAAGGTAAGCAGAGTTAGTGTGTCCTGCTAAGAACCTTTTTTTTCAGTGATGTTCAAAAGAGTAAAATCTGTTCTCAATTCCGACCAGAGGAGGGTTATTTTTCCTCAAAGCCCCCAAGTGAGTCATCCCCACCCAAATAAGGAGCTCAGAGACCATACGGTTCTCCATGTTATGCAACATTTATGTCTACATACTAATCCATCCCATTACAGTACTTTTACATCAGGTTTAGCATGACAAACTCCCCTGAGGTAATATTGTGCGTTCTCTAAGCTAAAACTATAAGCCATTACGAACAAGGTACTCACAATATAAATCTCTGAAGTAAGCGCCTCAAGGCAAAAGACTGTCATTGCCTTTAATGTTCAAATGTATGGAAACACAGGCAGTAACAACATGACCCCATTTGGTGGGCACTTTGATTTAAAGCAGCTTGCAGTATAGAGTTGGTAATGCCAGTTAAGCTGTGCAGTCACCTGCTTCTAAACACAGTCTTCTCAGTCTCTGAGATGTAGCCGACTGTGAAGGATAAAAAAAGGAAATCTCAGCTGTGAGCTAAAGAGTGGATCGCCCACAATGGGGTGCTCCTTTGGCTTTACTCTTGTGTGAAATAACTGGATTGATTTTACACATTAAAATCACTGTTATCGCACAATTACCTGACCTACCACTCTCACGGTGATCAAGGTATGTTTCCTGATTTCAAAGATGAAATAGGCAACTTTGAACACAAGGTGAGATTTATGCAGCTGCTGTGGAGGATTTTAGGGGAGGACTGCTGATTTATGCAAAATGGATATTGCAAAACATGCCAAGTTTGGAGCTGCTGTGCTTACGCTTCATGCATGAACATTGCGTGACATGTTATATTGCGTACCTTTTCCAAGGTACACATGTCCTGTTATACAAGACATGTGGAAAAAACAGAAATCTAAAAACTGATCACTCTTTCATGGTTTCGTGAACAACACAAGTATTAATAACGCCGATAGCTAAACTGAAATGAATGAACTGACAGCATGAATAATAAAACCAAGATGTGCCAACTGGAGACTATACAGAAATTTTATTTTATGGGCAAACATTTTAGAGGCAGTTTATACAAAGAACTGTGAAATTACAAACACATCCAAAAAAACAACAACAAAAAAACCCAAAAGCCATTGCCAAAACCAACAAAGCATCTTGTTTAGTAGAACCACAGCTGAGCCTAACATTTGTAGAGTTGAAAGTAGAAGAACAACCCTTTTCATTGTCTCATCCTTCCTCCCACAGCAGAATTACAAGGAAATAAAAAACCCGGAAAGGGAGAGAGTTCTCTGGGCCATGCTTACCTTGTCCCATCTGGTGAGGATGCATTGTGAATTATTGAGTAAGATGGAAACAGCATGCATAAGTAATGGCTGAGAGTCTGCTTGTAAATATAAATACTTCACAGGACGCAAATAAGGCCTTTAAAAGTGAGGTGCCTTTAAGAATGAATGAGGGGAGAGGACTCTTAAGGCTGGAGCTGGAGTGGGGGCTACATTTTTTACACAAGCTTTTCTAAGACAAAGAAAGCACAAGCGACACGTCTTCCTTTTATATGAGAGAACCTAATTTACACCTTTACACCAGGTACACGATCCATTTTACATGCAAATGTGTTTTATTTCATCCTAGATTTGCAAATATGCATGCACTGTTAACAATGAAATCCTGTTGCTGTTTTACTCGAAAAAAAAAAGAAAATCAAGACTGTTGTTCTGCTGTGACAGCTGTCCCTTGTTGTCATAAAATTTATGCCACCCACCTGTCGTTTTGGCTGCATCCTGCAGAAATTAGGTAGACTACAGTGTTACGTGGGCTTTCAGAAAGAGATACATGGGAAAGATGAGAGAGAAGGACTTCACGCTGCTTTTCATTTTTAAAGCTTTTGATCTCTATAGCACCTCTCCATTTTTGCTAAATAAAATTAGGTCAGTGCGCAGCAATATGCTATTGCTACTTTTGCCAATGAAAGGGGCTTCTTGACACTAGCTTTGGAAAGCACCGTGGCTACAAAGTATGGTGGCGGTGTATGTGAATGCGCCATTTGGGAAAGAGAAAGCGAGGGAATACAGAGAGGAAGTAGATCAGCTTGCGTTGTGCATCCAGACATCAAGAGCTTGTGTATGTATATGTACAGTATATCTGTGTATCTGTTTGTGATGGCGTTTTCTGGGAAGCAGGCAGACGAGAAGGGAAGAGCAACATGAAATATCTGGGAAACGCAAGAGGGTTTGTCTTTGATGATGCAATATAGAGTTAATGGTGACAGCGTGTGTCTCACTGTGTCCTTGCATGGGTATGTCTTAGTCCTCTGTTCATTTCTTATAAAATATCCCTATACGTGTGTGTGTGTGTGAGTGTGTGTGCGCTCACCTTACATTACTTGTACAGGTTAATATTGTCTGACTGGCCTTCAACAGTGACTGAAATCTCATCGCCATTTACTCCAACAACCAATATCGCTTCTAAGATTGATCTGGTGTGGATCAATCTCAGAACTGTTCCCTATTGAGATGCACAAAGCGCAATTTTTTCCCCCCTGCACCTTGGGCTTCCCTTGCGCCCACTGTGAATCTGCTTCTCACCTGTGATAATCATTTTAATATTTCACCACAGGCCAATGTTTACGAGCACACATGAATAACAGGTGGCGGAGGGAGACAGCAGGCAGATATTGCTAGCGTGATTACCAGGCAGGCCTCCCAGAAACACAGTACAAACCGGCGACAGGAACGGGGAAAGTGGCTGATGTCATGCGGAGATGGAAGCAGAGGGAAAGAAGGAAATTACTACTCCTAAACAAAGCGGATGCTGCATTTCTTTTTAGGCAAGTGCAATTGTGGTAGCTATTATTCATGTGAGGTTTCTTCATATCGCAAAGAAAGTGTATTAGGAAATACAGCTATTTGTTTTTGTACTCATAATTAGTTATTAATACCACTCTCCTGTACACACAGATGATAGAGCCAAGGTGTAAAAGGCTTTGCATAAAGACTAGAAAAAACTAGGCTGGCTCTATCCTAAGGTACCAACTACCTATTTTCTAAAAAGACACATATTTCTTTACACTATTAAAAAGCAAAGCAGCATTATGTGGAATATGAGGACCACACCCCAACAGGTCATGGCAGATGGCTGCCCCTCCCTGAGCCTGGTTCTGCCGGAGGTTTCTTCCTGTTAAAAGGGAGTTTTTCTTTCCCACTGTCGCCAAAGTGCTTGCTCATAGGGGGGTCATACGATTGTTGGATTTTTCTCTGTATGTATTATTGTAGGGTCTAATATAAAGCACCTTGAGGTGACTGTTGTTGTGATTTGGCGCTGTATAAATAAAACTGAATTGAATTATAATAAATGTATATCTGTAAAAAGATCATTTATGGCAAATCTTTTATTCTGTTTTACCCCTGTTCTGTAGCCCTGACACTGCCCAAGCTGTACATGAGAACAGGCAATTAAATGTTTTTACGTGCGTCTGTGAGAATAAAGCAAGTAACTGTTCTGTGATTTCACAGCATGCCAATGAGTGTTGCGTGTTCTGCCTCTGGCATGCACGCTGTCACTTGAAGCATTAAGAGTTGCTGATGGGTGCTATATGTGAGAACAGGCAACGGCAATGTCCTGACTTCTCAATATTTTCCAAGGTGTTATGATATTAGAAGGTTGTAGTATATAATGAAAAAGGATAAAATAAAATCGTGTACAACTAAGTGTGTTTAAGAGCCTCAACAGAAATACACAGACAAGCCTCAAAATGATAACGCAGACTTTCACAGTCAAATCTGGTTGAAAATCAAGATGGAAAAACAAATATTTATGAGGAAGTAAATGTGTAACTGGATAATCCATGATGCCAGTTGGCAGATGGCACCCGCATTTGTCAACAGCACTAGACACAACAACTTTCAGAGGGCCACAGGTAGCAGCCACACACAAGATGTCTTTACTTACAGTCGTTTTTGGCTTTTGGACACTGCTTACATTTCTCCATGGTATTTGGTTTCACTTGCTGATTCTATTTTCTGCCGCTTTGCTTGGATGATCCTGCAAAGGCAGGGTTCACAAGGCACCACAACCCCACTTCTCCTCCTCATGGGAAGGCCAAGTCTGAAGATGTGGCCAGGCAAGAAAAGGGAGAGAGACAGGATGGCACTCAAGTGGGAGCATTTAGCCACTTGGAAAGTTTGAGAAAAATACTATGGTAAAAACTCAAGTGGCAAACTGGGCTAAATGGATTTCTCCATTTCTCAGTTTCTCCTACGAATCTCTAAGGACTCTGTGGCAGCACACTGCTGAATATCTGAGTCACTCAGTCTATCATAGCTGAAATGTATCCTGATGTTTCAAATGGCTAGGGCACTTGAGTTGCATGGTTAGATGGAGAAATGTCAGGCCACATAGAGGAGAAGAGAGAAGAGGAGATGAAAAGATTAGAGAGGCACAGGTGTTTGTGTGTGTGTATTTGTGTGCGTATGTGCTTGAATGTGCACATTTATGTACATTAATCACATCCTTCTCACATCAGTAAGTGGTTTTAACCTCCCCTATGTGCCCATTATCCACTCTGATTTTCACCAGTCCATCCGTTTGTTTTCTCCTTGACAGTGGCCTTTCTTTCACTTCATTTACGTCGCGATAGCCATTTGGTTATAGTGCTGATTAGAAAACAAAAGCTAGATGGAGACAAATGCATAAAATCCCATTTAGGAATATTATGTTTGTGTCATTCTAAGGTATAATATAACATTTCTGCATTTAATGTGAAAAAAATGATTAGAGGAATACTGCTCACTTGAATACTAACATGTTTTAAATAACATTCAAACCCCCTCAAAATACACATTTATATTTAATGTAATGGTGCCTCAAATTTTAGTCATTTGCTAGTAGCACTATAACAAGTCAGTCACAGAGCTAATGATTAGAAACTATGTAGAAAATAAAACAATGCGCATAATTTCTGCCCGTGTCCCAATATGTAGATTTTTACTGGCAATAGTGTCATAATCTATCGCTGCATCATTTTACTGCCATGCTGTCTTTTGCTATAAAGACATTTGAATATGTGCACTTAAATTGTCCAATAATGTTATGAAGGGAAAGACTATGTTTAAATTTTCTGTAATGTGTAAAAACCTGAAAAGGACAACAGTCTGTTTGACTTTAAAGGATTCAAAAAGATTCAGAAGAAGAAGAAAAAGAAGACCTGTGCTCTGAGTCCTGGTTCCTAAATGAGAGAAGTGACCCAGTGTGTGGCGACCAAATGAAACAAATACTAAGAAAAGTAGCTTCATTGTTTCCTTTATTACCTCCTTTAGCAGAGGATGCACTGGATCATTTTTAATGGAAGGAGAGGAAACGATGCATCATCTCAATGTTCATGAACACACTTATCAAAATTGACAAAGTGGTGCAGATCAGCTAGATGTTAAAAGTAAGTACGTGTTCTATTGCATACCATAACCTACTGATATACTTTGAGGTTTTAAAAACATCCTTTTAAATGCACTGGTGAACTATGACTGTGTCGCTACTGTAATAAAATCTGCTGCTTGTCAAAGAGTCGTATGAAGTCTTGCATGTTCTTGCATTAAGAATGCACGCTCTAAAGATAATGAGCTTCATCAAAATGTGTTTAATTTTCTTTAAAACTAAGTTTGCATTGGTAATGTCCATTGCTGTATTGTTGGGATTGTGATGGATGGATGAAGGGAATTTTATTTGGGTCCTTTCCAAGGAGCTGGAAAGGAGTTACGCTCCTCAGCAGGAAAATAAATTTTATTCCATTTTATTGGCTAAGCAGGTCAAATTAGTGTGATTGCAGGGTGATCTACTAATAGCGTGCTACTTACAAAAATGCAGCCAGTTCATTTTGATAATAACTACCATTCTGCCAAGAGCAGCGCAACTTAGCGGCTCAAAAACCAGCAGTCCTGATGAGAAAGCATGTAATCTGCTAACCTAAATAATACAGTCTAAGCACGGGTCTTAAGTATGTGTTTCTCACTGATAACGGCACAGCAATTCAGATTAATGAGAGGAGGCAAAAGGAGAATCAATATGTTTTTGATACAAGGGATAATTCTTCTGATAGAAATTGATGTTGCCTGTTTGTGGTGCTGCAGGTTGAGAGTCAGCTGGAGATGTGAGTTGTTATAAAGTATTCCAGTGTATAGACTTCTACACATCACACAGCTTAACTGTGTGATGTGTAGAAGAAGACCAAATATTATCTGTCATCAGATCCACAGCCCTCCATTTGGTAATGAATATAGTGTTAAAGTACCATATACAGAAATGTGTGCATTGCTTTTTTTGGTACCGTTATTATTCAGGAGCAGAATTATTTAGGGCTTGGCTCTAAACATTCAGGGTGAGGACCGGCCGTAAAAGTCCAGCCTTTGTAATAAAGATGTTTTTCATTAGTTGTTCTCACCTATTTGGCCATCTTCTCATCATTGCAGGTTCAACATGGTGCACATTTGGTGTGACATTGTTACTGCAAGTGCGGCCCTATTCTCTGTGCACCACATTTTAAATCCTCACCAATTCTCCTACACACCTGTCATTGAGCCTTTACTTGATCTCATGATGTTTTTAGATGAGGTCAAGAAAAAGCAGCCAGGAAAAGGAGGTAATATTTCAGATTTTAATACTGGAATTAGCAGCCTGCTGAGTCAGCCACGTGACGGTGATAGTGGACTGAAATTTGCTCTGAAAACTAAGCATTTACTCTTATAAACTGCAGTATGATCTCTGTTCTATTATGAAACACCTCTAGTAATTGCAATTCATATCTAACGGGAAAAGCACTGAAAGCAAAACACTTTCATCATGGTCGTGTTTAGCTAGATTAAATCTGTTTGATTCTTGCCGACTTTGATCTGCTAGCAGAATAAATGTTTGGGAAATATCACAAGTACATTGTACTGTTACAGCTCTGAAATAAAAATGTAGTACTCATATAGGGATTGAGGTATTGAGGATTAATAGGGAAGGTTAAAACTGTGACGCTATGATCCTCAGTTTTTGTGTCTGCTGAGTTTTCACACTGCTTAAACAAATATGTGATTCTTAAACCTATCTCAGACATCCCCTTGTGTTACAGTATGCACTGTATGCCCTATTTTATAATGAGTACTCTTGATAACTCAGCTCCATCTCTCTAAAAATACAAGCATGGAAAACAACAAAGGCAAAAAAAAAATCCAGGTTATCCAACACAGCTGGTATAAAATATTGAACATATCAAAATAAGACTAAGTAATGCTGAAATTATTGCAGTGCTTTGTTTCTTGAACCTGAAGAGAGGTCAGTGAAAATGGTGTGCTTAGTGCTTCTGTGTAGGTAGATGTACATTTTATATATATTTTATGATAAAAACTAGAAGATTCTTATAACACCACAACAGCAGCAGGGTCACACAATTCCAGGCTACAAACACTGGCTGTAATTGAGGATGCAACTAAATGGAGAAGAAATTAAAGCTGGTGGCTAGGCAACAGCAAAAGGAAGGAAGTGCAACAGAATGAACAGCCTGAGCAGAAGCAGTCCGTGAAAATATTGTGCAGAGTCAGTGGTCCATAGAACTGCAGTCGAAGAGAAGTTGTCAAAGTCAAGTGAAGTGCATCATGCACAATGCATGAAAAGAAACGCATAAACAATGGGAGGGCTATGTGACAGCCAGTGGCACCAGATTCATTTCAGATGTGGGGGACTAGAAAAAAGTCAGAAGCCAATAAAATTGATTTAAAACTATTGCAGCATGTCAGCTGTCCCCTCTCATCCGAAAAATGGTTGGGGGAGAAAGTAACTGTGGATGGTTCTACGTGAGAGAATGCAAAAATCCATGGGACTCCTAAAGTTTTGCTCAGTTTCAATTAGCATCCATTCATCCATACTCTCCACTTATCCAATTCAGGGTGGTTGGAAGGCAGGGTAGACCCTGGACATGTCACTAATCTGTCACAGGGCTAACACACAGAGACAGACAGCCAATTTAGAATCATCAAATAACCTAACCCCACTAACCCCACTTTGTTCTGTGTGAGGAAGCTGGAGTATCCAGGGGGAGCCCACAGAGACGCGAGGAGAACACTGAAACCTGGAACATGGTGGATTCGAACCTAGGACCTTGTTGATGTGAGACAGCATCATGTCCAATGAGTTTGATCTGCCTTGTTCTTTACTGTTTCTCTCTATCGAGTGTGTGTGTTACTCACTGATGAAGTTTGTTTGGCCCGTGTAGATCGTGTACTGCAGCTCATAGGAGGTGACGCTGAACTCGTCCTCAGACGTCCAGTGAACAGTGATGGTGTCGTGGGAGGCGGTGCACAGCTCGTCTCTTATAGATGGAGGGTTGGGAGCTACGTGTGGAGGAAACAAGAACACGATCAAATAAAATAAATGTTAGAAAGCGTCATCAAGTCATTTTGTCTTAATTCTCAGAAATATAATACATCTCAACAGCTGCATCAAATTTTTACTACTTTGACAATTTGACATGAAGTGGATAAGAAGTAATTGTCTTTCTAAAGGGGAGTTTTTTGTGTTCGTAACGTCTTTCAGAAATTCCTTTTCATTTATCTGAGGGCATATGAATGTGTTGGCTTTGTGTAAGAATGAAAACCCCGGTCACTTTTGTAAAGATCGCGATCACACTCTTTCTTGGTCTGACCTATTAATATTTAGGCAGCACATTCAATGTGGAGAAGTCTGAATGGCATGGAGCCATATAGCAAACAAACGAACACAACTTCTGAACAGGTGTGAGCTTGTGTTTTGTTTTGGCCAATGAAGACTTTAATTAAAGAGAGGGTGTCGACATCCAAAAACTGATGACATATGAGATCAGGGTTCACAAGGAGCAAAGTACAAGATAACAATGTATGAGGAGATACAGCACAGTTAGAAAAGCTTCCCTCGTGCTTTTTTGTCCAACACAATCTTAGATAACTTATACTTTGTAACTGTCATAGACAGCATGAGCATTGAGTTAATCTGGCACTCCTTAAGGCCAGATGACTTTTCTGTCTGAAAGGGAGACAGCTGAGGTGCCACGAAAAGCAATAAAGTCAACAGAGGTTGAAGTTTTGAAAGAACCATAAAATAACATTACTCTCCTCCCTCAGGAAAAGTCACGTGATTGTTGGGGTTTTCTCTGTTTTCTTTGTATTGTATTTCTTTGTAGGGTCTTTACCTTACAATGTAAAGTATCTTGAGGTGACTGCTGTTTTGATTTGGAACTATATAAATAAAACTGAATTGAATAAGTCAGCAAAGTTGTGTTTTCCATGTCTAAAAAGGGCTTATGTGACAAGGCTGGATAGTTTTCTTAACAGTTTTGTTCTTTGAAACAGTGAATTAAAACAAACAAACAAAAAAAACAAGACAGCAGCAGGACTACTGTTAACATATCTACTGCAGATTTGACAGGATGTGAATTTACCTGTTAGGTAATCTAGTCCTTCCAGAATCTTCTTCTCTCGGGAGAAGTCAAGAGCAAAGTTGTCAAACGCCTCGTTCAAGTTGACATCTGGGATGAGCACCTGCGAGGAAGCCGTGGCCATTGCAACCCTTTTGAGTTGTCAGGACGCGGGGGCGAGCAAAGTAAATGTCAGCAGAAGGGTAGAAAAGGAGGGATGAGAGGTCCGATGAGGTGAGGAGGAAAAGAGGGATGGAGCAGGAAAAGATGGGAGGTGATGAAGAGATGGAAAAATAAGAGCAGAGAAGTGAGGTGAGATGGCAAGAGGAGAGAGGTGGCAGATATTATTAGTGACACGAAAAAGGGCGAGAGAGGGGAAAAATTTTAAAAGAATACAAACATGAAATTCATGGTCTCAGAATAAATGTCTACAGCCAGTCCAACTCAGAATCTCTGCCTTGGTGTTGTCAAAACACAGTCAAACCAGACATGCACTGACACACTTACTCCACAGTCTCTACAGCTTTGTGGAAACTTGTGCCTACTTCTGCTTTGAGCATCAGTGAGCTGTCTGTGGCAGGAGCCAGCCAGAACCACAGTGCTGGCAGGGTTACACAGCAGTGCAGAGTGGAGAACAGATCAGCACTAGTCCTTAAGACTTCAGTTCCTCAGTAAAGAGAAACCAGTCAGTCAATAAAGTGCACGGCCAGGTGGTTGAAAGAAAAGTGGAGCCGAGGCCAAATAAAAGATAGTGTGCTGGCCGTGGCTTTTGCAAAGGTCTTTGTGAAAGAGACAGAGCAAAATATCTACAGGAGGAGGAGGACGAAGGAATGAGGGTATTACAGAAGTGCGAGGGTTGAAAGGAAAACTGCAGAGCTGGCCCTTAAATGATAGATGATTTTCAACAGAGGCCTGACATTGATCGCACGAGCCAAAGACTTTTGATAAAATGCTGATTTCACCAGCAGCCCCTTCAAGTGGATTTCACAGAGGTAAAAATCGAAAACTCATTGTAGGACAGAGGTTTTGATTTAAAGAGTCAAAGACTTATTGCCAAATACTCTGACAACTATCATGCAGCCTGCTACAAGATGACACAGCTCCACACGGAAAAAGCAAGACAAAAACCCCAGTCAGGATGACTTGTCAAAAGCCTCCCACTTGTCTGGACTATTAATAGCTATAATGAAGTGAAATTAGTATATTGTTGCAACAGGCAGGTGGTCTAAGTCGGTGCGCTGTTCCACCTACCTTTCGGCGACATTTCTGGCAGTCTGAAGGAAGCGGGCGTGGTCGTTCTCCTTCAAGCTCTGCTCAGCCTGTGTGATCAGGGCACTGGAGCGCTCCAAACACTGGCGACAATTTGCAATCTGCTGAGCCAACTTGCGCAGTTTCATCACCTGGAACAAACAAAGCACACGTTGCCACGTTACGACACACACGGTTCGTATTCATTTGCACACTGTGAGCCTTGAAGGAATACATCGCCCTTCTCAATAACTCGACTTCTAAATTTTTCATTTAGCTAAGAGAACGCAGACGACATTGCCAGCACCTGGTCTAGTAAAAGATTCACAAATGCCACCGCGACATTCTTTTACTATGCGGGAATCTTGACACGTACTCTATGTCTCTAATCCCCATCTCCAAAACTTAGACAAAAGTAGTTCACTGGTGTTATTGATCTTCTATGTTCATCTTCTGGGACTAAAAATAACTTTCTATTTGCTCAGGGCAACTTGTGTGCCTTCCACTGCAAAAATTCAGGAAAAAAGGATCTCAAAACTCTCTCTACATCCAAAAAAAAAAGAAAAAAAAAAGCCCTCCTCTGCACTCCAATAATTTCAGTTTGATGGATTTTTTTAATTCATTTTGACAGTAACTAAAAAAAGCCAATTGTGCTTTGCTTCCCACATTGGCACACATTATTGACACAAAGACAGCACTCTCTCAGATGATTTTTGCTAGGTGAACTTTCCATATTGCAGAGTTAACTGAAGTTTTATAACCAAAGAAAAACAGACGCAGATATTCAAACACATACGACCGAGCGTGATCAAATATTATATCGACAGAAGCATCTGAACGTGCAGAAGCAATTAGCAGATGACATTAGAGTTTATGATTAAGGATGTTTTTCTACTCACAAAAAAAAAATAAAACTATGGAGTCCACACAGAAACGCAGTCATAGACACAGTTATCTGAGACATGCACCAACAGGAAAAAGGAGAAAAAGAAGCGGAGGGCCCGAGTTTAAGTGAGTCCACTGGATCTATGCTCATATTGACCTTAATATCATGTTGCATAATCAAAGGGCAGATAGTTCTAGGTCACTGGATGAGGGGCACCAGTCTGCACATACATATCCATGTTTAAAAACTGTGAAAGGAGGCCTGACAGGAAATGAATGAGACACTACTGGCTGTAAAAGTCACAGTTCTTTCCCTCCTACCTTACCAAACAAAAAAGACATCGAGCTCGTCTTTTGAGCACCTTGTAAGCGCATCTACTGTGTATTCACGTGGTGCACATGATTCAGATGTGCAAACAGGAAACTGCTGATTTTGGACCACATAATAATTTGCTTCATTTTCATCACAAAGCATCATGCTGTGCGAATCAAGTCAGGTCACGTTGTCAGGTCACGATTCAGACACAAGCACGGTTTGTAAAGTCCTTTTCACTGTAATTTGTTAGCGCGTGTGCTTTAATGTCATTTCCCACCGAGCAAAAGGAAAGCCACGATGAGCAAATTTGAAATTAAAGTAATCTGTTTATCTTTATTGCTGCTCATATCCTGATCCTGGAAATGAACTTAGTTTGATGTAAAAAAACAAAACAAAACAAAGGGTCTTTGTGAGCGCTGAGACTGCCAGCAAGAGGCAACTGTAGAATTCAATACCTGCTTTAGCGTGGAGTGCTGTTAAATGACTAAATAAATCATCTGTGAATCTAAAGGCAAAGAATGAAGTTAAGTCTCTTAATGCACTGAACGCATCATAATTTCAGGCTAAGGCTAATTTGAATCTCTAACACTAAACAAAACTAAAAAGTTCACATGGTTAAAAAGTCACCATCAAAAGTTTTCATGGAATCTAATGTCCACTTTCCTTCCCGCTGCTGGAAAAGCTGCTGCTGCTGCTTTAGAAGTCTCGTTAAGCTGGAGTCTTAATGGAGTTTTCAACTGACATCTCAGCTGCACTTGCACTAAGTCCGCCATAATCTCTTGTCACTAAAAATGACATTTGAGCAGGTTGTTGACTGCAAAGAGAGGAGAAGCGAGAGGAGGTTTAAAGGATGAATTATTATTTGGCAACATAGGCCGCAAACAACAATTTTAGAGATGATTACTTCTCTCCTGCAAAATAATGGACAATATGGCACGGTCTGAGTGTGTGTTCGTGTGTGTGTCTCTTACTTTGTGCGAAGCCTACAGTCCGTGATTTAAAGCTGAAATTGAACCTTCTAATATAATTTAAATACTTATGAGGTGATGCTACAATATTTAAAGTTGTTTTTTATCCTTTTACTGAGTCATAAAACAAAACCAAAACTTTTTCAGAGGCTGAATTTTCTTAAAGTGCAATCATAGATATGAAAACAAAGCAATGTGTTATTAATGGCTTATAAACATAATACGTTTTCTCTCACTCCAGTTGATTGAAAAACATATTTTTGTAGCTAACATTTAGCAGTGACATAATGGTTAAATTACTAAATAGTCTTCTGTAGGTATTTTTGCAGCGACAGGTGTAACCCCCTGGTGGCCATTAAAACAAATGTATCAGTCTTTCATACTGTTTATCATTGAAAGTAGATGAAACCAGGATATGACTGCATACAAAAAGACAGACTCTCAACAACAGATAAATCCAGCTGATGCTGTGGGAATATATGTCATCTGTAAATCAAGGTAGCATGCAGTGCTATGTAATGACCAGCCATCAGTCACTAGATTTGGGATGTGGATCCTTAAAGTTTTACAGCCTCGATTTGCTTTTAAAGAAATAGAATAAACAAAACCACAGCACTGAAAACAGGCCAAAGCCAAAGGCTTTGTATGGCCGACCATCCATCCTGACCTGGCTCTGAGAGACAAATGTTATATTTGCACATTCACAAGAGGCACTTGTCACATAAACACAGAGACAGGTTGTTTAAGTGGTGCCAACAACAGTAATGCTGTTGTTTTTATGATGAGTCCCTACCAGGCATAAGCTTTTAAAATGAAGTTCAAATGACCTATGAGATTGTTAAAAAAATTGTGTTAAAAAAAGCTAGTGTGTAACACTAAAAGAGTTTTGCATTGTTAATCCTTGGAGTTTGAACAGTTTTCAAGAAACAATAACGGAAAAGCGGCAGAATAGATGCCTGGAAGACAGGAAGTCATATGACAAAAACACACAAACAGAAACCCGGCCGTGGGAATAGTCTTTTTTTTTTGTTGTTGTTTTTTGTTATGTGCGTGTGTGTGAGCTGGGAGAGATTAAGTATGACTGCTGAGTCTCCTCTGCAAGATAGAGACCTCATTATGAAGAAGTAAGAGAGAGAATGGGAGCACCTTGCTCACCATGATCAAGCCTGTATAATCCGGTTATTCTGTTGCAGAGTCACCTCTGAACACTTTCCTTTATGAGACTGTCCTCAACAGGAAGCCATCTCAGTACTTTGCTCATAAAATGTATAATATGAGCTGTGTTTTTGTAGCAATGTTAATGTATAAAATATCAATATTCAACTTATCCTTTGCTTTCTTCTACGCATTTGAATTAGTCAAGGCGCATTTGATTCATCTTCCTTGACCTTTCAAAGTGATGCATACGGGCTTCCTACATTTGACCGCTGTACCTTCAGCTGGAGAGCCTTTTACAGGCACAGACTCTCAGGAGAACAAACCTTGCTCTTTGTCTGCATTCATTGTCGACACACTCCTCTGTCTCACACACACACACACACACACACACACATACACACAAACCTATTTTAGTCTTTGTGTTAACTGTTGGGAAATTTCTCTATGAAGCTCCTCTGCCACCTTGGATCCTTCACAAGCACTTAAAATTTCACCTCTGGAAGGGTTATTCATGGTCAGAGACGGGACAACCACCCATATACACATGGGCATGAGTACACACACACACACAGAGCCAAATGTGTATCTGTCTGTGCAGTTAGTTGTGGACTTTGTAAAACAGCAGCAGGAGGTTCAGAACAGTCTTTCCTGCCATTTTAAATTCTTTCCTCACACATTCATGTTGACTGCCTAAATATGAGGAGAGGCTGTTATCGCTCTCTTTTTTTATCCTCCGTGTTTTTCATTTCTCGTAAAGCCTGCATGTGGTGTATATTTGGGTAAACAAGCAGACAACCACACAAGTAGCCTTACAAATATATTCTGTCCACGGCATCGCTGCTTTCATATTCATTCGCTTCTGCAAAACGATGGTGGGTCGGGCTTTTTGCCTGCTTCAGATGGCAAGGCGACACAAGTGTTTGAAATATGAACTGTTGAAAACTGAATGAAACGATGTAATATGAATTCACCGAAGTCATCATCTCTCTCTTCTAAGTGCCAGTAATCACTGTTTTTGTTTATGCACGCTGAATAAAAGTGCGTCTAATCTTGGATTGATTCAGTTAATGACACACACAGAAGATCGTCCATCTATAACTCGTTTTGGTTGTAGGGTACATTTAGAGATACGCTAATACACCGCCTGGGGTTCCTTAACAACTCCCAGCAACATCATTTACAACAAAAGATTTTTTTTTTTTTTTAAGGAAAATATACATTCTGCCTGCCTCAGCAGACATTCAATTAATTAACCATAGATCTTATCTCAGGAGTTTAAACAACATTCAGCTTTACACTCAACAGTAACTAAAAATACAGCATCTGGATGATAATCTTGCTCTGACTGATTAAATTTACTGGGACCTATTGTGGTCATTTACATTTCTTTTCAATTCTTGGACTCTGCAAGCGTGGCTATGCATGATTCACAGTTCAAAATAATCCATATTTATCTTATGCTATCTTATACTAGGCCTTGGTGCAGCCCCTCAGTTCCTCGAGTGTCTCCCTTTAATGTCACAAGCCCTTTAAACTCTTATGATTCCTTGTGACTGTGTGCAGTGAACTTGCGGTCTCGTTAACTCTGAAGTGAAGAGGTTAGCTTATTAAATACATTTTTGAAAGCCAGAAATCTGTTGCTGTCTACATATACTGAAATTCATATTAACTACTTACACTCATAGTTCAGTCAGAATGTCATAGATGTAAAACTTATATTGAAAAATTCCTCAACATAAGTGAATATTGTAGTTCTTTCAGAACAGTAGTTTAACTGCAAAATGGGATAGATGCTCAGGAATCTTGTTATTATGTATAACCAGATTACAGTCACTTGGCAACCAGTTGAGTCAAGCTCCCTATTGTAAAGAGACACATCCCAGGATGAGTTGTGCTCATTGGCACAGACTGACTCAGAGTGATTACAATATCTTGGCAACCTCTCTGAATTTCTAAATTAGACAGCAATTATTTGCAAACCTTGACCAATCTGAGAGTAACTGCAGTCAGTCTAAGTTGGGCCGTGAGTGTTTGGAGACAGGTTGCCTTTCATGACGTGACCTGGGCAATTGCTTTGTGATGAAACGTGGTCGCCAAGAGATTGAAGGTCTTGCACGCTCATCCGCTGGTAACTGCAACTACTTGCATTCAGAAAAATAAATTCCAATAGTTGATTATGTTCATTTGGCAACGCCTAGAAATTCTGTCCATAAAAATTATGAACAGAATCGGTGACAAAGGGCAGCCCTGGCGGAGCCCATCACCCACCAGGAACGAGTCCGACTTATTGCCGGCTATACAGACCAAGCTCTTGCAACGGTCGTATAAGGACTGAATGGCCCGTAGCATGTTCATCTGGATTTAGCGTTTTCAGTGGGAGAAATGTTTCGTCACTCATCCAAGTGACTTCCTTCCTTCATGACTTCTTCAGATAAGTGAATAAGTCATTTGGATGAGTGACTTTTTATTTATTTTTTATTAACTTAAAGGGAACCATAGTAGGTTCCCTTTAAGTTAATAAAATGCCAATATTGTTGTCTGTTAGCTTTGGTTTTTTGTGTCTTAAAGGTTAAAAAAAAAAATCAGTCAGTGCCACCTTTGTGATTGTACCTGAATTTGAATATTTCAGACTGCACTTAAAAGACGCTTAAAAAAATTTAGTTGAATATAATACTTTACCTTGGATTCTTTGATCTTCACGGCGATGACCTGTTTTCTCTGGCGAATGATCTCCACCAGCTCATCACACTCCTCTACCAGCTTAGCTTCATGCATGGCTGTGTTCACCTGAAGAGAAGCGAACAAACAACTTAAGAAACCCTCACAGCCTCACTTTAAAGCCAAACTGTATATTCACTGACTTGCTCAGGTTCAATGTATCTTATATTTTGCTTTTGGTGTCTGATATCAAAAATGTGTCTGCACATTTTTTTTTCTTCCTCGTTCACATGCTCTCTTTGGGAACTTTGTAAGACTTTCAGAGTGGCAGGAAGGATCATTTGCATCATCGCATACAGAGCACGTCCTATAGTTTTCCATTTCATTAAGAATTCTGCACACCAGGAAAAGTGCCTTAAGCAACGTGCACCTGGATTAAAAATAACTTGTGAAGAACAAAACAAGGAAAAGTGATTTCCAACTCATCAGCTGTCACTGGTAAAAGATCATAAATCAATATATTAGCTACACGAATCCAAGGTTAAACAAAACAATTCATAAATACACATAAATATGGCAAACTGATGGTTCAGCCAATTAGGGGGCATTGCAGGTAGTAAGAAACCGACATCTTAATATACACTGTAGATGGAATTTATTATTCATTTGCCAAAATGTTCTTCTCCTTGCTGGAGGAAAAGCCCATCTCTCCTAATAAAAAGGGTTACTGTGCAGTTGGATTTGAAACACTGTTTTATACTTGCATGCAGCATGAATTTATTACAAAAACGGTGTATTAAATGATTAGAGTTACACTATTTAAAAAAAAACAAACATGTTTATTTAACTCAGAAAAAGCCAAGGCGGATTATTTGAAAACTCAAAGGCACTCAGAAAAAGTCTGTGGAGACAATAATTAATTCACCCATAGAAAATGCTCACACCAAGCCAATTTAATAGATTCTGTGATTATTTCAGGACCAAAGTCACCAAGGCAACTCTTCATCAGTTCACCATTTCACGCCAGCACTAAATGAACATCCATCTTCAAATTTGTGTGTGTGGGTGGGTGAGGGTTTTTTTTTGGAGACACTACGGGTGTTTGCTGAATTTCAACAATGAACCACTATTAAGCAGTTAGCTCATTATGAAATATGCATACAATTACTGCAAAAGCTTTAGAACCACTTAGGGCAGGGTTTTAGATCATAAAAAAAGATACTCCAACTTCACTGTTGAACCAAAGAAGAGAACAGAAAATCTAAACGGGAATTTGTCCAGTGAGTGGGTTGTGATTTCTGATTCATGAGCAAACAAAGGTACACAAAAGAGACAGAAATGACATCTATACTTCCAGCCTTAACTGGTTTTAGGTCTGGGTGTACCTTACCTGCTTCATCTGCTCTAATAGTCATTTTTTTTAAATAATTTATTATATTTCATGGTACAGTAACATAAAGATGCACAAAGCTCATATCTGTTATCTAAGATAATGTTGTAACAGAGATGTAATTGGCTGTATTTACACCTGTGCAGAGGTTTACTCTAAGTGCAACCTCTATATCTCGATGAGTGATTTTGTCTGTAGGAGTCACTTCAAACCATTACAGAAATTACAAATATACTCCAGAATAAAAAGAAATAAAACTACCCCAGCAGGGTGACAGTGGGAATTTTTCACCCAAACTGGCAACTTCAGAGTTATTGAGAAAATTCACACAAGAGGCTAGAAATTTCACTTCAAATAAGACGTTTTCAGAGGCCACAAACATTCACAGAGAACAGTGTTCCTTGAACTGCTTCGCTAGCTGCTGCAGTGTTTGTTGTCACAAAAAGCTACAGGTGAGTGTTTCCTGCAGGGAAGGGACTGTGGCAAGAGCACTTTTGTTCTTGGCTGGCAACCATAACACAGTACTACACAAGGAGATGCACTGCGAGGAGACCTCTTTTACTGTGGCACACACAATCTTACAGAGGTGCAATGATGACATTTAAATTAAAGATCACAGCAGTGATAACAAAATACTGCAGAGCAGAATTTACAAAGATAAATGCTCATGTGGGATAGAATAGATTTAAATGAGTGCAGTTTTTTTTTTTACATACAAACAAAAAATTTGAAATGACTTTAATCACCTTGATTAAGAAGCGTTTTCTTAATGTTATTAAAAATATACAGAATGACATAGATGCACATTATGATCTCTTACTTATCCACCGATCGACTGATATGATCAAAGGAATTCATTGGACTGTGTGTTTCTAAACTGTTCAATAACAGAAAATAATCCATAAATATACTTAGACATGTCAACAGTACCAACGCATACAGTACCTTTTCACACCAAATTGTGAGAAAGCAACATTACTAGGTAATTTTTTTTAGTTCTGTAGATAGTATAGACAGGTGTGCCGTGGAAGATTATCTGGTTCCACCTGATTAGCGATCAGCGTGAGTAACGGGCAGAACAATTACATTCTCTTTCACTAGAGGGCAGTGCAACTACCTGCTCTAATTAAAAGGGTTGCCAACTGCCAGTAAAACAGAAGAAATTACATTTGGTGGTGTGCCATGTGACTTTTCTAATGTGAAATATGTGTCTTGGCTCAGGGTTGGGAAGCACTGACCACCCAGTCTTTATGAAGAACTTCGAGAGGTCAGTAAAGGTTCTGATTCAATAACAATTAAGTATTAAAGAGTTTCCCTCAATGTTAACCTGGCTGGTACACATGTTAGCCTTAACATGAGTAGGGGGACAGCCAGTTAGCCGTAACTGTTTATCTACTATCACGCACCCCAATTAGCTATTTCTCAAATTATTATTAAGACTATAAAAACATTATTACTATTGATAAAGATTAAGATGATTAATTTATTGTTAGAAGTAGCTGCTCAAAAGTTTCCTCAAATATTTTAAGGGCACATACTGCACACAATGCTGAGATGTGCCAAGTTTTTGGCAAACGTCTGTTTTCAAATTCCCTTTTTATTGCAAAAATATTCATTTATATCCAAACTATGCCCTATTTGTCATTTCTAGTAAATTTTGTACTAAAAATGTCAAATCTGTTATGTGCAGACGCAGAATTGGTTTATCCCTTGAGTTGGGTGCACACAGAGAAGATTTTTCCTGGACAACTATTGCTCAAAACCACATAAATATATATATATATATATTTTTACAAAAAATCTGGCTTTGGAAGCAAACTATATAGAAATGCAAGGTGGTTTAAGACTTTTGCACAGTACTGGATCCTCTTAAGGATGGCTTTGAGCCAAAGTAGGCCCTCACATGGAGAGAAAATCACAGGGGCACACAAACACAAACAACACAGTTCTGCAAAAAGCCATTTTATGACTGCAGCTTCGTAATTAAGCAGGATGAATGCAGCTATCCTGGGTCACTGTGAATTACGACTGGGCTACTTAGCAGTGTAGTTATGGAAAAATGTTCCCTCCTCATTCCCCCTTCTCTCCGTCTCTCTCTCTCTTTTAACCTCACTACAAATTAGGCATTATTAGACACCTCTGCAGGTATACTAAAAAGCACTGTGCCAACTTCAAGTTAAGGTCTGTTATTGGAAGAATAACCACATATAGCGTGTGTTAAGAAACCTTTCACCTGCTCCTGCTCTTAAAATATTTGTGAAAATTAGTCAGGCTGCTAAAATTCAATAAAAATATCTCACTTTCAAATTTCTTAAAAACGTTTGGTTGATAATAATTATGTTTAACACATGTTCTAATTTGCTCTATTTATTCTGTCTTTGGGAAATTATTAAACTCTCCAACATCAGATAAATAAAAGTATTTGAATACAGTATATTAGGCAAACTAAATGGAATTATGATTTATTATAAGGATTATTACTTTAGTCAATAGTAATATAATAATAATGTTAATATAGAATATCCTCCTCATTAATGCAGCTATGACTTAACTGCATCCTTTTCAGTGCTTTCGACTAATTATTAAAAGTATATCTGACAAGCATGTTTGTATATGCTATTATAATGAGATTATTTTAGCATATACAAACGCAGATATCAGCTGAGTAGTGTTACAGTTGGGTACAACTGGCAGCACACATTTCTCTCTAATAAGCTACCACAGTTCTCATCAAGTTGACATCCTATAGCCTGTACTGAAACACAGCAAATAAACACCATATCTGCATAGCTGATCTACTGCTGGTCATCTTCCTCAGATAAATCAAGACATCCAGCACAGAATTGTGCTGAGAAATGGAGAGTAAGACGGAAGAAAATAAATGCAGTCCCAACAGTATGGGATGTTGAAATCCACTGTCCCACATTATTACAAAATGTTCTGGATTGTGGCTCACTTGTCCCCTTTCCTGACATATCACCGATCTATGTAACAGGCACAACTCCCAATGAGAGGTTCAATTATTTATTTATTATTTTAGATGTAGCTGATTCAAAGTAATTCTTGAAGCAAGTATTGCTACTCAGCAACCATCTGGTAGTTATTTCGAATTAAAAAGACTAACCCCCCAAAAAGAAAAGATAAGCGATAATTTAATGGGACATAATGCATGTATAAAATCACCAGGGAAATCTAATTAAAGTTGGCTCAAAGTTTGTCGACTTTATTTCTACTACACATGCAAAAGGTTTTAATATGTTACAACTTCATTCAGAGCTCAGTTCATCCCGACAGAACAAAGTCAATGCTCATTCACTATATGGATAGAGTAAAACAACAAAAATAGGAAGTATGCTCATCTACATCTCTACTGTGACTGGTAGCACTTTCTGTTACAGCTTGGCCACAACGTTATAATAGTGGGGTATTAGTGTGAAAGCAAATATAATGTGGAAATAATTACAACTTTATTACAAAGTAACATCCAAATAATAACCAAGTAATATCTTGTATAAACAATGGATCTAGCAGAGTGGTACTAACTTTAAATTTGTGTAATTGGTTAATAACAAGACCAAATGGGGCTAATAATGACAATATAAACATATGCCTGTAAGGCAGAACCAATTAGTAATCATACAGTAATATATAGGTAACCATATGATGACCAGCTAGAACTAAAATGGTAACATTAGTTCATCATGATTTTTATATAATAACTTAAAAGTTTTAGTGATATCAATAATAGGGGAACACTGCTTTATCATATTAGGATACTATTGCCATATTATAATGCTGGAATTAATCCAACCTTATGGCGTCAGTATTCTTCTTTGTTTGAAGGTTATCATGTAAACATATTTAATTCTGAGGTGTATTGCCTGGAAACATATGGCAGTTTCTATGCAATAACCAGGACTCAAGCAGGCTGAATGAAAGATGTCTGGTCATTTAGGTAATAACTAAGAATAATTTTTCAAACGTCAAAGGCAACAATTAAGTAATGACTTCAAGATTATTAATAGTGCGGGTTTATCGAAGGTGCAAACCACTGGTTACACTCAAAAACAAAAAGACTTTGCCTGATAAAAACAAAAACAAAGATATTTTTAAGAAACTATGAACATTTTTGAAATGTGAAGTCGAAACACATACCCAACTCTCCTTTTCTAAAAACTGGTAATAAGTAGAGAGCCAGTATTTTAGGAGTTGTCAATCATCAGGAGGTGAGCTAAACTCAAAACGAGTCTTTGCTTGTTAAATTCCCCCAATTCTGAGATTCGGCATTGCAATTTCTCACTGTGCTGTCATTTTAAGAAAATCCATTGACTGCAGACAAATGAGATGAATTGTGTGTGCGAGTTTTAATGATGCTGCAGTGCTCAATCTTGAAAATGCTATTTGCTTTTGTCACAGAAAATCTCACAGCTGAATCACCATAATAACATCACAAACACAGCAGCGAATGCAGCTAAATTACCCGCCCACCTTGACATTACAAAATCCCAACTTGTTTTCTTAAACTGCAAATCTTTACAAATGCATACTGTGTTAACAAGCACTGCTCACGCCCACACCGATGTATTTTAAATTCTAGTTAACAAGCAAAGGTTTCACCGCATATCAACTGTGGCAGGAGTGGTAAATGATTTACAAAATGTCTAACAGATCTTGTAGATTTCAGATTGACATACATCAAGAAAAGAAATAGTCTTTTATCCAAGAAAATTGTTGAAACAGATATATACAAATCCTGTTGTGCTGTACATTAGTCTTAAGCCACCCCTCATTCCTTTATATTTTTCTAGGAAAATGGGTGCATTGATTTACTGAAACATATTCAAACATACATATCATATAAGAAAAAACAATTAGAGCAAGCTAGAAAGTCAATACCTGGTATGACCACCTTTGTTCGTAACACAGCCTGAAATCTCTTAGGCAAACTTTCTTATAATTTCTTTAAACAGTCTTCAGGAATAGTTATCCAGGCTTCCTGAAGTGCATTCCAATGCTGAAAAATGAAACTGAATTCATCACTCCATAGGACCTTGTGTTACTGATTTCAAATCCAGGTCTTGTGTAATTTGGAATTCCTTATCCTTTGTTCCCCATTTTCCTTCCTTATGAAAGGCTTCTTGACAGCCACCCCTTCTTCTGAGACCATTTCACTCTCACTTGGTGTTGGCTCTATCTGGTAGAGTATCACTTCCTGTTACAACACACAGACCTTCGCACCCTTGGAAAACCCATAGCTAGCCAGGCCCCTGTGGCTGGTGCACTTGAAGGTAGCTTTAGTTCTTCCCCTAGCAGACTGTTCCGAGCACCCGGGAACACAGGATGGCTGGCTTAAATTGCTGTCTGTCTGAATGGTGTCCAAAATGCTTTGCTTTATAGATAATTGGGAACCTTTTTGGGGAAAACCTGTTCTTGTTAGGAGAGACTGCATCTATCCTAATTTGGATGGAGAAGCTCTCACTTCTACAAATCTGGCCAAATTTAATAAACCCCCCCAAAATCTGACTATCCAGAGTTTGGATCAGGAAGCGGAGTTGCAGACTTACACGCCTCTCTGTAGCTTCTCTCCTCCTGCTATCTCCCCAAAACCCCATCCCCTTAGAGACTGTGTCAAAACAAAAAAACAAACCAAAAATCAGCAAAAAATTATTTAAACACAAAAAAATCACAAAGAAAGAACAGTACTGTATCCACGACTGCACCAAAGAGTAAAACAGTGAAATGTGGATTATTAAACATTGGGTCTCTCTTTTCTAGTCCCCTGTTAGTACATGAATTAATCTCCCACTACAGCTTGTTAATCAACCAAAGACCAAGACAGAGTTTTAATTCATTTGAAAACATGATGCTTAGCCTTGTCCACCCTAGCTTGAAAAACTCAAGAAAAGTTTCATTTGTTGTTATCTATCGTCCACCTGTCTGTTTTTTGTCTGAATTCTGAGACTTTTTTATGTGATTTAGTTCTCAGCTCAGATAAAATAATTATTGTGGGTGATTTTATCCATGTAGATACTAAAAATGACAGCCTCAGCACGGCATTCAATCTATAATTGGACTAATTAAAATGACATCACACTAGTTTAGAACATCCTCATTTAGCCTTGAAATCCAGTTTACCACTCTATAAAAAAGCCCTCCGTAAAGCTAGACATCTTATTATTGACCACTCATTGAAGGAAGTAAGAACAACCCTAAATTTCTCTTCAGCACTAAAGCCAGGCTGACAAAAAGTCAGAGCTCTGTTAAGCCAAGCATTCCTTTAACGTTAACAAGTAATGACTTTGTGAATTTTGTCACAAATAAAATTGTAACCATTAGAGATCATCATCATCGTCATCGTAAAAGAGGAATCTGCAGAGGAATGTGATATTTGAAGAGTTTCAGTCAGGTTTTAGAGCTCATCGCAGCACAGGAACAGCTTTAGTGAAGGTTACAAATGATCTGGCCTCTGACAGTGGACTCATCTCTGTGCTTGTCCTCCTAGACCTCAGTGCAGCGTTCGATACTGTTGACCATAATATTCTATTAGAGCGATTAGAACATGCTGTAGGTATTACAGGTACTGCACTGCAGTGGTTTGAATCATATCTATCTAATATACTTACATTTGTTCATGTAAATGGGGAGTTGTCTTTACACACTAAGGTTAAATATGGAGTTCCACAGGGTTCTGTGCTAGGACCAATTCTGTTTACATTATACATGCTTCCCTTAGGCAGTATCATCAGAAGAAATAGCATACATTTTCACTGCTATGCAGATGACTACCAGCTTTATCTATCATGAAGCCAGGTGACACCCACAAATAATTAGTTAAACTGCAGGAATGTCTTAAAGACATAAAGATATGGATGAGCTCAAATTTTCTGCTTCTAAATTCAGATAAAACTGAGGTTCTTGTACTTGGCACTAAAAATCTCAGAAATGCGGTCATCTAGCCAGATGCTTACTTTGGATGGTATTACCTTGGCCTCCAGTGACACTGTGTAGGACCGCTTTCTTCCATTTGCGCAATATCTCCAAAATCAGAAACATCCTGTCTCAGAGCGATGCTGAAAAACTAGTTCATGCATTTATTACTTCTAGGCTGGACTACTGTAATTCGTTATTATTAGGATGTTCTAAAACTCCCCGAAAATCCTTCAGTTGATCCAAAATGCTGCAGCAAGAATACTGACAGGGACTCGAAAGAGAAAGCACATTTCTCCTATATTGGCTTCTCTTCATTGTTAAATCCAGAATCAAATTTAAAATCCTCCTCACATACAAGGTCTTGAATAATAATAATTGACTACTTTGAGGAAAAGTATAAAGACACGATTGATTGCTCAAAACTTTTGACTGTAATAATTACAGAACAGTGACAGCCAGAGCAATATATGACTTCCAACATTGGCTGCTGTAGCCAAAATGGCACCTGTCTTGTAAAGACGGCTAGGCAAAGTTCAAAACAGTGGTTAACCTTTTGCTGACACTAGAACAGTTACATTTTGAATACGCTCTATGCTCAATCCAGTCCTTTGCTCGCTCATATTTCTCTTCACTTTTTCTGCCTCTGTTTGATTGGCCCTGATTCCGCCTGCTTCTTACTGTCCCCAGTTTGCCTCTTTAAGTGTGACATGAAGTCCTCAAACAGATGCAAGGATTTAGCGTGACAGCTTTATCTCTGATGCTGTCCACAAATTCTGGGATAGCACCCAAAGATTTATGACATCCGGCTGGCACCTGGCTCTAAAAATGAGAGAGATGCTTTATGTATGTAATAGAGTAAAAGAAAATGCAACCGTGAGATCAAAGTAATGGATGTTATGTCAAAGAAAGGTGATAATTGGAAACGCCTCACCAAAGTGTTTATTTGCTAAGCAGATTGACTGCATTTATTTCTGTTTTTCGGGGTAACAACTTCTAACCTCTTGTCTTCTTTTACTTTTCAACAGAACAAAGTAACACAAACATCAATCATTACTAATTAAATTATCATGCCTATTATCAAAGGACACCCATCATTATCTCTGCTAATCATATCTCAACACGCATTTGATGGATTACCATGAAAATTTATATGGACATCCATCCTTCCCAGACAGTGTGCCTTCATTTTCTTTGGTGATCCTTCTTCTATTTGATGCAAATAGCTCTATAATTATTAGATACTCTCTTCAAAATGAATTTTAATAACTTGCTGATGCTCTGACTTTCAGAAGCATCATGCTAAAAAAATCCTCCATAAATGCTGTTTATGAGTGAACACCTAAACGCCAATGAAGGCATGATAAAATATTAAACCAAGAAAACAAGATATTGTACATCCTGAAAAAGCTGCTATAACTTTCACATTTTTTGGGGGGGGGGGGGGGGGGGGGTCGTAACATACAGTATCACCTGCCCAGGATGGATGAATGCCGAATGATATACATCCACTTTGAATGCACAGTATGGGCATCTGTTAAAAGCACAAACATACTGTAGAGCTTGCAATAAAGCAGAAATGTCATTTATCTATATACCATTAGCACATTGTATTGATGCTCCTATCCTTAGTTAAAAGTGGAACTGCAAACGGCTTTAGAAATATAGCTTTAGAAATGATGCCAGAAGATGGTTCGATCTCTCTGGTGCTATTGTGGAGAGATAAAGAGAGATGAGCCCTAATGCAAAGGATTAGGCAGCATTAGAGACATCTCCATACAACTGATTCATATTCTGCACAGAGTGTGATCAGCTTCAGTGTAAACACACCTAGACAGGTCTCAGCTAAGGACTTACTGTTCGCTGTTTAATCAGTAGATATACATGTGTGAACATTTAAACCCACCAGGCTTCTGTCTGATGTGATTCTTTTTCCCATCAGTTCTAATACACACACAAGTTTAACACGATCCTAGGGGTTGGAAACACCAGCTGCTGGTTTTTACTGCTTCCTAGAAACAATGCTTACTCCACATTTAGCTGTGTCTGGGCTTTCTGGCTCCGTTAAGAGCCAGAAAGCCCATTAGAAAGTTTTCCTCTTTATACAGCTGCCAGTGCAAGCACCTTGTAACCACACAGTCTCACGAGGCATAGCTGAACCATGACCTCGGCGAGGACAACTACCGTACAGAGAGCAAGATAAAGTGGGACAGAATGACAGAAAAGCTGATCGGCTGTCAAGTTACAAGATGAATTAAGAAGAGGGAGATATTAAATGCAAGAACTTCACTACACAGACAAAGTTTCAAGGGCACGGGCCTTTAAGGAAGTATTGTTAAAGTATGAAAGGGGAGGCTCTTTGGGAATTAAATAGAAATGTGCTGAAAATGAAATGGTAACAAAAGAATAAGAGCATCTCTTGAGATGCGTATTTGAAGAGGGTAAAAAGCTTTTACTATTACTCTAAAAAAAGAAAAAAAAAAGAAAAGAAAAGAAGTGAGCTGGCTTAATATTAAACAGCTTACGGCTTAAAACATAGTTCGTGAATGACAAAAATAATGTGCAGGTAACAGATAGCATAGTCTTATTCAAAGCATTAACACAGCTTTCAGTCTGGCTCTGAATTCAGTTACATCTGTCACTGTATCAGTGTCTATTCAACATCAAAGTGGTTTTTAGGGAAATGCTCTTCACCCAAGAGCCTCAATGAGTCCCCCTTACTCTGCTGACTATTAATATCAAAGCATGAGTGAAAATGAGTGATGAGTGTTAACTAAACAAAAATCACTACAAATGCTTAAGAATCACATCAATGCTTTTAAAAAGCTCCGAACCCTATTCCGAATACCATTAGGCACAAAAATCCCACACCAAGCCTTGTGGTGAGGATACTCGGAAAGAAGCAACCTACACATCATAAAGTCAGTGCATCTAAGACTGAAGAAAAAGATAACTCCCCGGAAAGAACCCCTGGAGGACAGGGCTGTATCGCTGCTGTGTGTGCTGACACATTGGAAGCTGATTCACACTGTGTTTGATCATTTCTTCGGCACCAATACAGTATGATGCAAACAAGGACGAGAGAAATCCAGGTCATGCTTAAAGCCCTTTAGAGATTTCTTATTTTGTACACACTCCTCTCCCTTCACTAAAACTCTCACTTTTTTATTCCCTTTTTGTGCTGTATTGCATTATTGCTGAGCGTGTTCTTCTACACACTGCCTGCATCTCTTTTTGCAGAATAAAAAAAAAGGATCACTGCTAGTCACACTAACAGTTACATCTTTTTATCCCATTCTCTGTTCCCATTGCCCTGTTAACCTCTTGTCTTTTCGTTTTCTTTTTCCTTTCCCTCACCTCTGCAGCCTCTAGTTTTCAGCCTTTCCACCGTTCTCCAGCTTCTTCTCCTCGCTTGCCCTCGCCTCTCTTCCTGGCACTCATAAAACGCCTCTGCGCCTTAATGTGTGCTCACCTGAAAACAATCCAGTCTCTCTCTTCCTTACGCCACTCATAAATAAACAACTGTAGCACTGACACTGACATCATATAGGCAGAATAGCTCCAAATGAGTTGAAAACGTATAGTTTATTTCAATAATTTGCTTAAGAGTTGGTGAAGCATGTTCTCCCCCATGCAATCTCTCCTCATTACTTTTTGATGAATAACTGATGAGACTGTGCTGCTGTCGTGGCGGTGGCTCAACATTGGTATGCAGACAAAGACGAAACAGAGACAGGTTTTTTTTTCTCATGCCATGCACTGTTGACGAACAGTTTGTCTGTACTTAATGAATCACCCAGCAATCATTTAATTTTGATTGGATGAGCGGCTGCATGAGTTGCTGTTCATGGACCTCAGAGTGACTCTGAGAAAATGGAGTCATGCCCGGCTGGTAAGAAATGAACTACGCAGAGAGTGATGGCGGCACTAAAATGCATTTGTCCTCTGCAGCCATTAATGTCAAATATCACAGAAAATGATGGTGTTTATTAAGAGTGAGTGTGCACAGACTGAAAGCATGAACCTGTGTGTATGTGTACGAATGTGTTAGTAATGCTCAGCTGAGAAAACACTCTGTGGCTAAGCATTAGAACTCTCTGACTGGCTTTGAACAGTACCTCCATTAAATCATAGCAGAAGCCCAAATGGAAGAGGTCAACAGTGACAAGACTGACTCAGGTATAATTTTGTGCACACAGGTACCGGTTCACACTAGGACACCGGAGCGCAAACACTCTTTGAAGGTTGTCGTTTAATCGTACCGGGGGGAGCTGTGACACATTACCACCTTGTGACAAGTCAGATAAAGCTTCCACTTTGGAGTTATATGCCATTTGACAGATAATCTTATCTGATTTGCTGGCAAGCATAAATTTCTTGTGTGGGTGGTGCCAGTAAGAATTAAACCGTTGAGTAATGCAACAGTAATTCATCCGTCCTAAAAATCAAATTCATCGCAGTGAGATTAATTGGAAGCCAAGAGTTCAAGGAAGAACCTAAGCAGTATTGGAAGCCAAAGCTGAGACATTAAAGAGGCACACAATCAGAATTTATGATACAGTTAAAGCTTTACATTAAAGTGGTTGCACCTTGAAAATTGAACTTTTAGTTTTGGCTTTGCTCAAGTGGTCATCTCAATCAGTGTTTGAAGTTGTGTGAATGACATAACTAACCCTTTTAAAGGTCTGAAAGTGGATGGTTGCTGATAGCTACTCTTTTGTTCTCGAGTGTTCTTCAGTCCCTCTGAAACTGAAACTGGTATCTATTATTTCCATTTTCAAAGTGCTGTGCCTAATCACTTATCATATTGATGGTCAAATGACATAACAAGATCACTGTGACACATTTGTTATTAATTTGCTGCTGTATACTTGCCTCCAACTCTTTAAAAATGATGCAGACCTTTTTATGACAACACTGTAAGAGCCTGGCATTCACTTACAGTGTTGGGATTAATCAATATTTGATCAGCAGCTGGTGAAGGAACTGAAAGAATTGAATTCGTATTTTAATGCTGGCAAAGTCACGGTTATGATCCAGCAGGAGGCAGAAATATAATGAAATAAAAAGAGGCTTAGACTAAAATATAGATAGCTTCAGTGGTGTGTGGTGTGGCGCTGACTTGGAAATGCTTATTTCTACCCAGCAGAACTCCCCTCATTAAGAATCCTTAGCAGCTCCGAGGCTGTTATCTTGTTGCTGACACTGATCTCTGACTGTGCTATGATACCTGGCGACAAGCAAAACTACTTTCCATATGGAAGCCATACTTTCCTGAGTTAAAATTAAGGGAGACCATTTGAATTTTATTGAAAAATTAAAAGACATAAAGATATGTTACATACCTCAACCTGTTGACAGATTTGAATGAGCTTGGCCATTTGGTTCTCCAGCTCACTGTTCCTCTTCACCAAGTTGGTTAGGTTGTTCTCCAGAGTTTGCTGTTTGGAGGGAGCAGGAGGATTGGCATGATTAGCAAGTTTTACCTTCACTGTGTGCAGTTTTGCTTATAAATAAATAAATAAATACTCTTATTGTAAGGTTATTGTTTAGCTAAACCATTAAGCTTAAGACACTACAGAAGAACAGAGTGATTAGAAAATTTCGAGGGCGGGTAGCTCCTTATGTTCGATTTAGTAGAGTTTTATGCTGGATGCTTCCTGATTTAAAAAAAAAAAACAAAAACTGAAGCCAAACAAATAAAATAAATTAAAAAAATACATCAAAAGTTTTGAACTACATGAATCTGCAAGGGGAATCATATCTGTAGATAATTATTTTGGTAACATCTCTGGTGAAGTCTGTGACATCAGTGCTGGTTCATGAGTTCATATTTATGTCTTCTGCAGTCCCAATGAAACCCATACGTCTGCACATACACATACAAAATATACATTCTGTGACATCACAAGAAATTTCTACAACACTGTTTTACTCCATTTTTTTATTTTTATCTCCACATCCCCCAAGACTTTCTTTATAACATAAGACATTCATGCAAAAATATTTCTTCAATAAACTGTAAACGACTTCAAAAAATTAATCCAAATATCTATTATGGCCCGTGAAGTACAATTAAAAAAAAATAGTTGCAGAAGGGAGAGTGTCCATCACAGTAGCCATGCACTGAAGTCTGAACCATGTTGAACAATGTTACATGCGGTGTGAAATAAGAAATAATCAAAAAGGTCACCAGTTTTGAAAAGGTTAAAAATAATCTGCAGATTTTACACATGATAATTAAAATGACTTTAATAGCTGAATTGCTGCAAATGTTGCAACATCATAATTGAATTTCATTGAATAAGAAGCAGCCAAAGTAGGTTCTGTGTTTGTAGTTTAACTCTTTCATACGTCTTCCTGTATTTTTGCTTTTTATGCAGCCACAAGTGCTTATACAGCAGTTTTATTTACTACAAAACTCTTTGATCTCACGATTTAACTTTATCTCACTTTAAAGCAAGACAATAACTATGTGATCCCTGAAAAAAATGAAACCAATCAACCTCAAATGGCAACTTTTAATGATCAAACGCTCAGTTACTATCCCTTAACTGTGACTGCTTTTCAGATGTAAAACAAAAGACACGCACGCACAAACATGTTCACTCAAACACATATGCAGGATAAAAGACCAAAATGGAAACAAGCAAATGGGAAGTCAGAAATAGAACTCCCATTCAAAGGAAACAGATCAGCGATGGTGGTGACGAGCATCAAAACAACATTAGCAGCTGCGATGAGAACAACAGAACAAAGCAGAAGACAAGCGGCGGGTGTTTGAAGTATCTCTACTCATGCAAGTGAAGGGGAGGTGGCCTGTACAAGCACCTGGTCGCGTCTGAATGTCTTACTGTCTGTCTGCTCCTCCGTGCGTCTGTCTTACTGTCAGGCATCCTCTGTGCTCTCCAATATCTCTCCTACCTGCCACTCAGCCTGATGTACGCCTACCTGTTGTCTGTTTGACTTTGCACCCACTTAATTATTCACCTGCCTGCTTATCTCACTTCTTGCCTCCCTTCCTTATCCATCCAGCTATCTACTTATGTGCCTTTCTGTCCCTCTGCGTCCCAGCGGTGGGAATAGTCGAGGAAGGGAGAGGGAGGGGTGGAAGGGTGGGGGTGGGGGGGGTTTGTTAAAAGGCAGCCAGGGAACTCACCGCAGCGCTTGTCTTTGAAGCCTCCATTACTGCATCTGACACTCTGCCCGGGCTCACCTGATAAGCCTACGAACACACACATACACCTACATAAGTGCACACATAAACACACACACAGATAAGCCTGATCACACGTCTGCCAGCTAAACGCACAGCAACTGATGAGGAGGACTCCTTTCTCATGAAGCTGCCATAAACACTTTGGAGGTTTTCTTGAATGCAGATGAGACAGTGCAGCGTACAGTGTGCACAGCAGTGGTGTTGGAGTTGCATCACTGGAACGAGAATTTGGTTGTTGTGCCGCAGCGCCTCTCTGTGTGTGTTTGTTTATTGGGGAGTTTGAAGTGGAACATCAGTGAGTGGGGACAGATGGGTCATTAATTAGCAAGCTGGAGACAAGATGATTAATACATTAGAATACAGCTGCCCCCCCCCCCCCCCCCCCCCCCCCCCCCCCCATGCGACACCAGTCGAAAGAAACTCCTTTGTTCTCTACATACGTACGTGTGTTTTCTGTATTTTACATGTGTTAGGCCTGCATATGGTCAGAGACAAATGTATGTCTCCATGTATACAGATGATGTTAGTTTATACTTTGTAGGGTGAATATGAGACACTAACCACTAAGCATTATACTGTGGTCAGTATGGCGATGGGGCTCTGCCTTACTTGTAGCCCACGCCTTATAGGCAGGCAAGTTGACAGAGAGAGAGAGAGTGATAGAGGGAGGCAGAGTAACCATCAACAACACACATTTAACAAATTATTAAAACACTCAAGGGACATCAAAGATAACCAAACCCGCTTGAGCTGGAGCAGAGAAAAACGTAACACAAAACATGTAGAAATAGAAGCATAAAAGGGTGGAATGGGTCAGAACATGCATGTGTTAGAGTTAAACAGCAGCCCAATCAATGATGACATATTATATTTATATTTCCTTTATCATTTAAGTTATTTAATATCATGTCAGTTTGTATCATTCTGTCTGAAATGTACATCATCATCAGAGTCATGAAACACCGTGGAAGAAATAAACAGGTCTCACTTCCAACTCAGCACATATGACTGCAACATTTTTTTTTTTAAGAAGCAACATTTAAAAGAAAAAAAAAGAAAAACCATATTTTCTTAAAGTTAACCAGGTACTTCTTTTCAATAAACCTAATCAGTGAGGAAAATGAAAGTAACATGAGAGTGAAAATGAAGAAAACAGCTTGAAAAACAAAAATCTCAATCAGAAGACAAGCCACGGTCTCCTGGTTGAAAAGTTGGTTTTTATTTTACATCACCATCCTGTCCCCAAATGTGAACAGCTGGGGCCAAAGAATTACTCTGCCTATTTCTGCTGCACCAGCAATATCTGGACAGTTTGCTTTGGTTACTATGGAAAAGCCACACTGATATGCCAGGGACTGGGTGTAAATATTAAAAAGCAAGCCATAACTTGTGTTATTACCAGCCTGAGAAAGATCTATAGACAGCAGTAGCCACTTTGATTATTTTGCTATATTGAAATCTATTAAGCGTAAAACCTATTGCATATATTTACATATAAAAAAAGGGGGCCATTGCAGAGACAGAGAGGTAGAGAAAATAGAGCGGAGGGTTATTAGAGTGGAACAAGAAGAAATCAAAGCCAATGCGAGAGAGATGAGTTACTGCTTTTTAGTTGCTTGAAGCATGTGATGGGTCTGCAGGGGTAGATGGTGTTATTTGCATGAGGTAATATCATTCATTCACAGACTCAGCTTTAGACATAGCATGTCATGGCAGTGAATAGGGAGAGTGTAACAGAGATAGGAGGGGCTGACAGGAGGGAAATAGGGACGAGTCTCATGCTGAGAGGGGAAGCTTGGCAGGCTAGCGACCAGGCTTCTAATTCGGTCATCATTCAGTCTGTTCTGTTTTTCTGTTTTCCATTAGTATGACTTTCATTAGTATTCAGTAGCTTTCTCTTCATTTTACATCACAATAAGTATCCTCTCCCGCTAATCTGACTTCCTGTCTCATCCGTTGCTTTGTTTCTTGCTCCTTCAGTATTTATTCTGTCCGTCCCGGCCCCGCTGCAACAGCAGCTGCTGACAGCCCATCATCTCAGGTTAGATCAACACCCCCTCATATGACATCACTATGTTGAGGGGCTCCCGGGTCTCGTTCCTGTACAGATGATCCATTTCTCTTGGGAGGGATCCCTATTTATACTAGAGTAGCTAGACAGCTGCGGGAGAGGGGCCGTGGATATAGAATGATGCCTTTTTCTTACAAGAGAGTTGAGTATGATGAAGGGTTTACTGAACTCGCTCACTCAACTTTGACTGCTCTTAAAGCTAAAACTAGTCATCATCATTCATAGTCACATTACCACTAAGCACTGAAGTTGCACAGAGACACAGTCCACGGTACAAGATGACAATCCAAACACTGTGTGTTGTCTCTCAATCACAGCGGAACCATGACACATCTGTAAATAGCAATTTCTGAAATTGTAAGACTTAATCTAAAGATAGCGCAAAGCTTTGCCATACTAACAGTTACTGTGGTTTTTATTTTATTACAGCATAATGCAATCATAAGAAAAACCTGTTACAATGAAAGAAGAGACCAAGTGTTATAAAATTGGACGTATCAGGCGCATGTTTTAGAGACGTGTTTGCTTTTTTTAAGAGACCATTTTATGCTGAACTGCATATTTTGCCTAATAACATGACACTGACCAGTAGCGGAATCTCTGGGTCGTTACAACGTAACAACAGAACAACAGCGCAACTCCCACCACAACAAAAATGAAACAGAATGCCCCGAGGCCAAGTATCTAACTTCAAAGTCTTTTCTTTTAATTAATTCAAGATCGTCCCACAAGTACAAGAGAAATGGGACACTAAGAGAGAGAAATGAAAGCAACAGAAAGAGGGAGAGATTAAACTTGAAAGAATTGAACAAGCTCACTTTACAGCTGTTGTTAACAAGAGGCTTTTCAGAATCTGGACGTGTCAGTAACACAAGCCTTCTGGGAAACGGGGTTTTTGTCTGAGGATAATATTTTATAGGGCAAAACCCTTGAGACTGATGGATTGTTGCATGGTATGAAAAATAGGGAGTCGCGCTTGTCTCCCTGCAGTCTAGGGTCCAGTTAATGAGACCATCAGGGATGCTTAAAATCAGTTAAAATGTTAACTGTTTTTGTTTGTGTCCAACTTCCAAAAAACAACACTTTTTTGCCTTTTACATTTAAGAGCTGTGTAATTCAATGCAAGGCTCTTATTCCATTAGAAAATTTGAAATAAAGAAATAATTATGCAGAAAAAAAAGAATGTCGAACAGTAAATGCAGTAGCTTTCACAGTGTTGCTCTGTAGTTCTGAATAGGATGCCACAGATTTCTGAACTCCAAATGAACTCATGTGACCTTCAAGCTACAAGAGACTGACTGAACATTTAAGAGATCTCTGAACAGTTGGGGGTACAGCGATAAATGGGAGCAGACAGCTAGGAGATGCTCACTTTCATTTATAAGTCTTGTGGGGGAATTCAAATAAAGTTGCTCAGAAAAGAAAGGAACCTTGGGAAGTGTTTGGAAGGACGACTCTAATGCCATACTCAACTTGTTATGAATCCCAATTGTTTTTCCCCCTCTCTGAGGTTTATCATAAGAGAAATGGACAAAAATTCAATAGTAATTTAAATTTTAAGCTGCACGCAGGGATTAGGATCAAGAAACTTCTTGTTAGGTTTGAAATTGAATAATGGATTGTTATTGCAACTGAGAAGCACTGAGGAGGCTAGACACAAGCTGGCATTTGATCTTGTTCTTTGATAAGCCATGAGCTTGTGTGTGCTTTTAGCTTTCCAATTATTTGTTTGGGTCAGGACCAAAATGACCCAGGAATACCAAAAACAAGCAGAATGCACATGAAGAAAAGGAATGAAATAGATGTGATGCAAAGTGTGCTATATCCTTGTCCGTTCCCAAATCTCCTGTTCCCTTTGGTAGACAATTTCATATCAGATTACAAGTTGATGACACTGTGATATTTAAATGCAAAGCGAGAGGAATTTAATGCTGTGGATTAGGGGTGCCTGGATAAAGTGGGGTTAGTACAAATCAGTGATATGGTTGAAAAGGATTAAAGGATCTTTCAGTTTCATTTCAATCAGACTACAATGGATTCTTGGTGAAGCGGTTCTATTCAGTTTCATGGATTAATGCAGATGAAGCAAAATAACACATATGGCTAGAGTGGTCGTTTAATTTTGTTTAATATGATGCATACTTGTTGCATGCACTTCTAAATATAAATGACATTTTTCACTATGGGCACTTCTGTGTGGAGTTTGCGTGTATGGTTCTGTCTGGGTACTCCACCCACAGTTCAAATTGATGATTTTAAATTCTAAAAATGGCCATAGATCTGCATGATTATCCAACTTTTTGTGATAGACTGGTGACCTGTCCAGGTTGTACCCTGCCTCTTGCCCTGTGACAGGAGCAGGCTTCAATCCCAAAATCGGATAAGTGGAAAATTAATGAATGGCAATAAATCCCATATGTTCTGTGAAAACTGAATGTATCATACGGCGTCTTTGCTGTAAATACTACAAGAATATCTGTAACTTTATAAAGTTATACAAGTTGCTATCAAAATATAACACGCCTAAGCCCATAAAAAAATGAAATCTTACCTGATTTAAATTCGGATGCCATCCCCCTTCAAGGTTAATTCCCTGTGAAACGCTGCACAACTTCCTGGAGATCTAAATGTAGATCGCTCCATGTCAAACCCACTCTGAGAGTAATGCAAAGCTTCACAAGGAGCTAGTCCTTGAGGAAAATAACAGCCAAACACCAGGTATGTTATTTTCTATTTCCACGGGAGAGCTCCAACTCATCAGCAAGACCTACCGCTAAAATGAAATGAACATATTGGACCTATATGTGTTATTGCCAAATATAACACATGTAGGTCTAAATGATCAACAAAGCTGTTTCAACTCTTATTTGAGCTTCGTTTGTGCCTCATCTGTTCTCTATTCTAATTTATTCTCGAACTACTTCTATTTCACAGACACCGGGGCCGGCAGTGTGCTATAAATCAGCAGGCAGAAGTGGATCTGTAAAATTGTTTCATCAGCCCAGTTGTATACTGTGCTGCTAATAGCAAAGCCTTGTTATCCACAGTAGATGATATCATTAGGTCGGTGATACTGACTGTGGGCTAGATAAGAAATATTCCTGTCCTCAAGACAAGCTGTGGCCGACCACTGTGACTCCTGACTAAAGACATTATCGTCACCAGCTTGGCTGCTTTGTGTAGATAGAAGATGTAACAGAGCTATGGTAGAGCAAAAAAAAAAAGAGAAAGGACAAAAACATTTATATCTAAGACATTTTATAATTTACGGACGATACAAATATTAAAATGTTCTGAAAACAGAGAAGCAGCTCAGAACGAACATTCTAGTTATAACCAGAACAGCAAAGCCAAGGCGGCATGCCTGGTAATCTGTAAGAGACATCTGACGAGCATGTCTGGGTCTGTTTTGTTGCCTTGTACGCTTTACCCACAGATAACTGTCCAAACAATGACATTGTGGAATTAAATCAAGATATTTCCAGTAGAGATACAAAGTGGCTGGTTTGAGCCAAACAGATAATACTCTGTATCCAAATTCAAATGCCACGCCTCGGTACTTCTGATATTTGGACTTGTATAACTGAAGAATACGGAATAATAATAACACAGGATACGCCTGTAGCTGATCTTATTCCATTCACTGTGGTGAGCCAAGCTTAACAAGTCACAGTGCTTTCTCTATTGAACGCAAATATATTAAATTGATATCGATCAAAAAAGGGAAAATTTCAAAAATGTTGAAGGATTCTTTTAGAAGCCAAAAGGGTTTACATCAATATGCTTCACATCTTAAACTCTAGGCTTTGACTGACAGCAAAATGAAGTCATCAGCAGGGAAGCTGCCCTATGACCACATAATCCAGGTTCAATATTTCAAACCGATGAATAAGTTCAAAGGAAATGTCCTTCAGCAACGCAGCAAAAAATACCTGCTGCCCCCACAGATAATGTCTTGTAGCTGACGTTTACCTCTGGCCTCTTGATTCAACTGTTCTTTCTTTCTTTCTAAAATAAAGTTTACTCGACATGGCATTGTATACAAAAGGCTGAAATGCTATTTTTTAGGCTTTTGCCAACCAAATTAGCTTTCCAATACACAACAAATCATTGCTCTTTTAAAACAGCATGATTCTGACATTTTGACAGCTTTTCTTATTACATTTTTAAAGTGCATATGAGCTATTGAGTGGCTAGAGACTACATGAAAACTTTGGAAAACTTTGTACATATACTCTAATCAATAAATACATGAGTCACTCACTTTAACCTTTTAGAAATATAGCTTCGTGGCTGCGTGCCACATGTAAGAAACATACCAGCTTGCTAGGATCTCACTGTTACTTGGCACTTTTCTTCCACCTCACCCCACCTTCCACCACATAAGCCTTACAGTATGATAGGCTTCACTGTCTTCCTTTCTCCCTCAATGATTTCCACTGCAAATGGATTATATATTCACTTATTAATATGGCAGAAATGCCTGGTTAGCTCCCGCGTGAAAAACCAGACGAGGAACAGAAAGAGACGTGACTGAGAGGAAAAAAAAGAGTGCCTAACAGCAAGAGAGAGTCACACAGACAGACAAGCACCATACAGCCACATTTCATTGGCTGTAATACAATTATGTAGCTGCTGGCTCGTTGGTGTATTCATATGACACGGTTATTCGTTTTGTCTTATTTTCTCAAATGCAATAACAGAAAGAACAGTTTGCTGAGTCTGAGTCACTCTGAGTGATGGGAACCCAGCGGCCGTTGTTTGGCTCTGTGTTTTTAAAACCCTGAGTCATTGCTACAATGAAAAATGCCACCATGTTTTCAGCACAGTGCTGGCATCCACCAAATGTGTCTCCCAAAGACTGCATAAGTGAAAAAGAGAAAAAAACAAAAAATAGTCTCTTTTATCAGTGCAAGGTTTGTAGATTGCTTCTTTACTCTTGCATGTTGTTGTCTGTGTAGGTTCTCAGTCATCCAGGTCATGATAGTCTAAGGAACTTGGAAAGAAAGCGACTGGACTTCTTTAAGTTTTTTGATGTTTCAACTCTCATCTGAGGAGCTTCTTCATTTTTGCTAATTTTTGGAGAAACACATCTACTGTTTTTCCCCAATAAACATTTTATCTAAGATTCAAAGCAAGAACAGCCGTAATTACTTCAATTTAAAATTTTATTAAAGGTGAAAATGGGAAGAAAATTCTAGAATTGTTGGGATTTATTATATAACCATGAATATAAATATGAGTTTACTATATAACCATAACAGCTATTTAACATTCTGTTCTTAATGCTTTTTCATAAACAAACCTTCATAATTACTATGTTTAATTCAACAGTAATTAACAATTAGAACACAAACCATAAAAATAGTTTATTACAGACCAGTCGGGGCATTCAAAGCAGTGATAGGAAACCTTGTGTGTGTGTGGGACTTACAAATTTGCTTCCCACACTCACTGAAACAGCCCAGGTGTGTTTCTAATCTTATGACCTCTCAGCTGCTTTTTTAATCTCTGTTTTAATATCAGTTCATGCTCAGTTTAATCTCAGTAGGCTGACAATAAATTGATTGTAACGTCTTTATTATTAGATTATTTAGGTACACCGCAGCACTTCGACATGCAGGTGAAAATGCTATTCAAGATTTTGCACCTGCTTGTGGTATGACTGCAGACTGTGTATGCCTGCTCTATGTCATTTGTCATCTTTTGGGTCACTTGGACTAAAGCAATGAAATTTAGTGCCATTTTTACTCCTGTCAAATGTTAATGTGCGTCAAAATTTGACACACATTGTATGTAAAGGTTACATACATCAATCATTAATAGAACTTATATCCACATTAGGGCATATAGTGATGAAATATTTATATTACTTTAGATTATTATGTGGTTTGCCAAGAGATTAAAATATTGAAAAAAAATCTAAACTGCTACGTCAGGTACACAGCACCCAGAGGGGTCAGAGAGACGTGCTGTGAACACCATCGCAAATATAACAGCTTAATGAGAAGCACAGCTGACACACAGACAACAGTAGCTGTAGCAGAAGATGTTTGCCAAGAAAAATACAGGCAAGCTGATTGGTTTGCTGGGTGAGGCCTGAGTGTTTTGTACATTCTGCATTGTGAATAATGAGGATGCGTGCACAAGCATAAAATGACCCGTTTCTCCTTCATTGGAGTCGGTGAATTCAGAGCCGATTTCTTACCAGATTTTGATGTTTTTCATTGACTGAATCTCATGCCGACATCTTTTTGCTTTAATAAATATAATCAGAACTCTTCTGATGGTGGTATAATCCTATTTGATCTCAAGCGATGTGCAAAAAGTTACCTCAGCCAGCAGCTACGCCTAGTCAGCTAATCCAAAAGATGTTGTGTGCTAAAACCAAGGTGTTGTTCTCACCAAATCTCCCCGTAAGGATTTGAGCATCAAAGCATCCACCCAAAGTGAGGAAGGAAGAGTCGTGAAGATGTCAAAGAAGTCACGTTTACAGTGGAGGTGACAAATGTTGACTGTGGACATGTCCAAATCATGAAGCTGACAGGATTTTTTTGACAATGAAAAACAAGTGAACCATTATTGTCTTTCCATTGATTATTGGAAGGAAAATCAGAACTAAATATATATTCAAAATATACAAATACAAGAGCTGTTACAGCATTTTTCACATACTGTGACTATATTATGTCACCTTTACTTAACAACTAGCTTGGCCCCTTCTGTCTTGTCACTTCCACATTATGCTTGCTGTCTCTCATTAGATTTGATCTCTAAGGAAATATTACGTAACTGAAAGCTACTGGGAAAGACTGGCCTACAACAACTATCGCGTTATTCCCTTGAGACACAGCACTGAGTGCCATGCACAGTCTGCCTGTGAAAGCACAATGAATAACTGCCATGTCAGTTGTGAAGTTTTCATCATGGCCCCACAGCTTTGAGAGTCCTTGGTGGTGTTTTATCGTATCACTCGTGGCAAAGTGACACAGCAGATAATCTCACTTTCAACACACGGGCCACAGCATATTTACGCTTGTGGAAAATTCATGTTCACTTTACAAACACTGGATAAGCAGAGGTTTCTGGCTGAGCTGGTACGTGCAACTCAAACCCATTTCTGAATAAGGCAAGTGACTTTTCTGTAATGATCCTGCTGACATGGTCACATGATCTTCTGTTCTTCCACCAGTGCCTTTGTGAACTTTCTTTCAGCACCCATGTGGCCACATATGTAAACATATACATGTTGATGTTTCCCTCTTCTCCTCAATCATAATACAGTTAAAAATTTCAGAGTCACTTCATTTAGTTGTATCCTACAATCTTTCAAAACATTTGATTCTGATAATAAGTAAATCAGCGTGAATAACAAGCCTATCTGAAATCAGATAAAGGCAGATCTCAGATAGGCATAAAGATGACAATGGGAAAATAATTAGAAAATAAGTAACAGACATTTTTCTTTCTTGCAAGATGAGACAATCAATATTGCACTCCCGACTATACAATAAACGTAGCTATAGCCAGAAGCCTGTTATTTTAGCTTAGCAAAAGAATTGTGCTCATACTAAAAATAGCTAACATGCTAACTAGTGAGCTTTAGAGTTTGGTAGTACAGAGCCAAGCTGTCAGTTTGTCAGTCTTTCCAGGCTTTATGCTAAACAACAGTAAGCGGCTAAGGTCTTGAGCTAAATATTTGCAATGCAGATGGGAGCAGGTCTCGTCATTTAGCTTTAAGAAAGAAGGGAAATGAACACATTTCCCTAAATGTTTTGCAATTTCTCTATGAAGAGAAAATCTAAATTGTCTTTAAATTATCACAGTCTTCCTTTTATCAAAGTAAAAGTAATTTTTTATGTCGCCATGTATCATCTTTTTCAAATTTAGGTCACCCGTCGCAGTGAAAAGATCTATTCTCGCAGTCCTTTTATTTCTCACCGTTGATTGCCTCATTGTTGTTCTGCATAGGAGTGTCGAATGCATACTTAAACTCTGAAACATACACCAAATGAAAAACAGTTATATCCTGCTCAATGGGCTGTGGTGACAGCTGAAGCCTAACCCGTGGGTTTGCTGGAGGCTTGTTCAGTAGACGCAAAGCCTTGTCATTTGAATGTTGTATGACGATGAGTGAACCATCTGTAATGTTGACACAACAGAGTCCCCATAGCTTATTCTATTCTCTGCCCCTGTTATCTGCTTTTTCTTCTCTCCCACTTCTTATTGCTTAGTCCTGCGCTAATACAGTGTCAGCCGGCGCCTTTGCCTCAGTCGTTCCCCAGCCCTGACCTTCACTTTGCTGTCCTCCACTTCAACATTCTGTTTGTTTTCAGTGCAAAAGCTAAAAAAAGTGACAGCACAGAGTCCCATCTCTAAGACTTGTCCCACTTGCCTAAAGATACAGAGCAGACTTGACAGACTGGTTCAGATCTGATTGCAAACAGAATCTCTATTTGAAATAACATCTTTTGTCTGAACTTTAATAATTAAACATCTACAAATTATTCCACTCTGTTTTTTTGACTTTCAGAATCTCTAAACCTGATACTGCCATTCACACTGTTGTTTTTTTTTTCAAATTTCCAATCCTACAGCAGAGAAAATAATCTGGTATGACTGACAAGTTCCTAGCTAAAAGGTTTACATCTGTCAGCTTGTAGTACCTTCAGGAAAAGTTATCTGAGCTCCTGGACTATATAAACGCTCTGCAGTTTGATTTCTTTTTTTATGCAAGAGGGCCAAGAGAATCTGTAATATCTACCAGACAAAACCACTGATGCTATCAGAAGATGGGTAAAGTAGATAGAGTCCAACCAAAACATGGCTGAAATTAGTTATATGCCGATATATTGATATTATCCGATAAATTATAATTAAAAAGTAAGGAAGAGAGAAATACCCTTTGGCCATGTTATGAGTGTTATGTGGCTAAGCTTATGCATGAGAGGCAAATGACTATGCATCACATTTGTTTCGAGTGCTACAAATGCAATAACCAACTGATCCAAGCAGAGTCAGGAGGAGCATAAATGAGTAATTCACAACTTGTTGTAACAGTAAAACAAGTTTATTTTTAAACTAAATTGTCATAATATGTTATTAGGGGCCCATAAAAACGTGCACATAACAAATGCTAGGGGAAAGAAAATAGAAAAATACAGGGTTTGTTTCCTTAAACTTGCTTCTATGGAGTTTATTTAACACAATTAACTCCCAAACTGACAATAACTTGGACTAACTTATGAACAAACACAGCTAAATCGCCTTTCAAAGGGATCCCAGACTCTAACTCCTTAAGATGAAACAAAACATATCTTTCAACAGAATATCAGCGCCTGAGTTCGGATTTTATTGAAAAAAGAGACACGACAGGCTCAGACTCAAAGCTTTTGTGATTTAGTGGAGTCCAAAATTTGGTCTCCAAAACAAACTTCCTCTCTAGTAGTCTTCCTTATCTCGACAGATGTCAGAACTCTGATCTATCTGTTACAAACATACTTCTTCATTTCCTTGTCTTTCATACTGAGAATGTTACTTTTGCCCTTCCATGCTGAAAATGTTGCTCTTGCACAAACTTATCTTTTCCACTAGGTAGTAGTGCGATGCAATAGCTATCGCAATTTTAGGGAAAACATGTTTGCAATTCACTTGCAGTACATAATGAGCTTGTGTAAAAACAGAGGAGTTGGAGCCATCAAGGGATATGGCAGCTTTATTTTGGCTGCAGTTTCAGTCCTATTGATTGTGATAGCAGATAATGCCATCCAGAGACTCTGAGACAGGCAGTGAGATTTCCACCCTGAGCCTTTTATCTTGGACACCACAGTGTGACCCCTCCCTTCCCCCACAGGGCCTTGCAGGCTTTCAGATGCAGAACCGAAAAAGACCCTGACTCTCATCTGTTCAGACTGCAGTGACCAATACACACACACACACACACACACACACACACACACACACACACACACACACACACACACACACACGGACGCGCGCACACAAAATCAGACAAATATATACACACTTACACAAAATGTGCAAAAACAAGAAACACACACTTCCCCTTCTGTCCCTGCACAGAGGCAGTGGTCAGTGACAAGACAGAGTGTCTCTATTAGTATCAAAGCTGCTCTGTTCATCCTGACAAATGAGTTCGCTTCTTTCAAGGTAGGAAAAGCTATTTACTCCATCTCCACTATGCTTTACTTCATCTAATTGGTCCGACCATGTCACAGAAGCAGGCCTCTAAATCACGTCAGTATCATATATTTATAGATGAGGTCATGTAACTGTAGTGCTCTGATGGCAGCTACATGACATCTAAATATGACACTTGTTGCCAGGTCTGCTGCTGGCATTCCAAAAAAAAACAGATGGACAGCAAGAAGTGGAGGAGGTGTAAGAGGAAGCAAGCAAGTAAAACTCCCTGATATCATGAAGAAGATATGTGATTACTGCTGCACACAAAGATTCTGACATCCCTAGACCGAGTGCTTTAACTCTGACTGTGACATGTAAGAATGCAGACTCACTTGCTGGGAATCCAGATCCAGCAGGCAAGAATGATAGTCCGAGCACAAAATCACATAACCTTAGCTGAGAGTCGGCCTCACTGCCCTGCATTCATGATTTGGCCAGACACCAGAGTTATAGAGCGGGGAACCACACTGGACAGCGTCTGTGATGAACTCGCCACAAAAAGGAGAAACACATTCCCTACGTTCCTGCAATTCTGCGTGGTTGGCTTTTGGCTGTTGATATCTTGAACAGACATTCCTCTCTGTATGACTCCCTGTGGAGCTGAACTTCCTTCACGTAACCTTAGATAAACTTTCAAGGATCGTTTTGTAAAGATCAGTGACTGGATGAAGTTAAGGATATATGTAGATTTGTGTGTATGTGGAGCCACTTTTAACTCATCTCATTCATGTCACGCACAGATCAAAAACTATGTGCTTTTTAACAAGAAAAACTGTTGTGGTTTGAGGTTTGTAATCTGTATCTCTGGTTTCATGTACAGTATGTGTGTGCGCACTTCATCCATGCATGTGAAAACCACGATAAGTCCATGGCTGCAGCATATGCTTGACCTCACACATGTGAGTGTTTCCCCGTGGAGCTTTGGTGGACAGGGTGTTCGCTGCTGCTGTCGCCACTATGCTGGCCAGACATGATAGGTGATGTGTCCCTTTTTTAGAAGCCATAAAAGAAGCCCTATGTGCTATTAGGCATGCATCAGTGCCTTCTTTTCTCATCGGCTTTAAGAGGTACATCAAACCACAGCCCCGGTAACCTGTTTTCTCAATCTCTCAAGTTTGCAAAGTCAGTTTAGAGTCTTATTGTTTTCTCCTTTCAGTTCTTGTGACAGTGCTGTATCTAAAAAGCCTTGATACTGTAAGCTGTGTATCCTGTGCCGCGCTTTCAAATTTTCCACCAACATGTGACTGTGATTCACTTGTGGTCTAGATTTGATGCTGTGGAGAAATACAAGCACAACCATTCAAACCATTTTAAATATTATACCAATTCGGGGTCACGGTGGTTTCATTTTCATGATAGATTTTTATTTTCTGTTTCAGATCTGACATAAATATTTTTGGAAAATGTTAATTATGATAAGCACATCATTAAAATGGTTATACACTTAAAAAAAACCCCTCATTTAATTCAATAAAAGCACTCGTGGAAGTGGATGAGAGCGCCACATGAAATTCCCAGGGCTGTAAAACAACATTTATTTTCCATCCACTGCAAGTGTCACTACAATTTGTTTTGTAACTCAGCTTCAGTATCAAAACTAAGAAACAAGCATAGATAAAACATCAGGTGTACCAGTTTTCTCATAACTCTACAGATAAAAAGTGCATTTCGAGAGGTCATAATGGGAAAAGTGGCGAGTCAAAACAAGTTGTAGCATATATGCAAGCTCATTTTTACCAACATTTTGGAATAACCCTGTTGTTAATGTGGTCTATACTTAATCATGCACAATAACATATGTACACACATGACTTCATACATATCCATATCTACATATTGAGGAAGCAAAAACCTGTACCAGTTACCGTCAAACACTGCGTGTCTGAGACTTTAGCCCTATCCACATGCACACATAATGTGATTTGTGCATCGTGCATCAAATAGGTAACACTCCTTTACATTTACCATCATCACAGGCTCAACTTTTTAAACTGCAGAAATTCATTCTTGGAAACCTTGTCCCTCATTTTTAAGTGTTTTTATTAGAAAACTAGAAGAAATAATGAGAGCTCAGAGAGCGTATGAAAACAGTTGGGCCTTTTTCAAAAGAATTAATCAGAAAACCTGCCAATATTACTCCTTTATCAACACTTGCTGACCTTATTTCACTTGTTCCTCTCCTTTAGATTTTATAATTTTGCACTCAGCCAACTGATTCCTGACTGACTGGCCTTCACAGCAAAGTCATTTTTCCTTATTACTGTAATGGGTTTGCTTAAGTCCACTGCAATGTGCAGCCTTGTGCTGGAAGGATAAAAAGCATCTCCTCTGCGTCTTCAGCTAAAAGAAAAAGATGACAGATAGACTAAGTAGCTATGTGTATGGCCAGGATCCCGTTTTTATCATTTGTTTGTCTAAATTCCCAATATCATTGAATTCTTCAGCTCCCTGATAAAAGAGAAGTGATGTGTTTTACATATCAAGTGGTTGCAGCAGTGAAAGAAAGAAACCATCTGCCTTAAAGCCAAAACTGAAGTGGATAAAGCTCTGCCTTCCACAGAAGAAAAGCACTCCATAACGAATGCATGACCACAAGTGACCATCACCAACATGTATATGCGAAGCAAAAAATCTTAACAAGATCACAGCGAATGGCCTTGAGAGATTGAAAAGAAGGCAACTGGACTTCTTTGGGTTCATCCAAGAGGGTTCTTCAGTTCTAGATCAACTAGAGGCGGTCGGCACATAACTGCCACGGTCCTGGGTCAGTGACGCAGTGTTTTGACTTCTGTTTTTATTCTGTATTATGGTTTTTTTGTTCTGATTCTCTAGTTTTACTGTTATGGTTATCTGGTGTTTCTGTTTTACTCTTGTTAAGAGTTTAGCTCTTAGGCGTTGATTCCGTGATCCCTCTGTTCTGTGTCTTCCTTGTCACTCTTGTCTCTGTGCTCCATGTTCTACTTCTGTGCCTCCCTGTATGCCTGGTGTCTTATCCCCAGACAAGGTCTAGTCTGTTTTTGTCTCATGCTTCCTGTTTTATTTTGATAGTCTCTCATTAGTGTGCATAATGTTCTGTTTTGCTCTCCCCAGACTTGTCTGTGTAATTAGAGTCAGCCGTGTCTCCCAGCTGTTTCCTCTTGGTCCTGTTCACCTCTTGTATTTAATGTCTGCGTCTTCCCCTGCTCGTCATCACGTCGTCCCATCATACCTGCCTGTGTTTTCACTTTCAGTGTTGTTCTAGGTTTTTCAGTTCTGTTTTGTACTCGCTCGTGCCAGCAATATAGCTGATAGTTTTTGAGTTTACTTTTGCCTCCGTGAGTCTTGCTCTTGGGTCTATCATCCTGCCTATCTGCACACAGCCATGACAATAACACAAAGTGTGCAAAAATATGCGGGTCATTCCTGTCACTGGGGTTGACAGGTGAAACCTCTGTGAGACATTGCCCCACCCTACCATTATGTGAGCTATTGAGGTCATCTGAGGCAAGGTGTAAATAAGAGTTGAAATGCCTGGAAATGGATCTCAGCACTGTATTGTAAGTGGCTAATAGTTGGTGTCATAAGCCACCACCTCTGTTCAACAATCATTGTTCACAGTAGATGTAGATTGTCTCCTTACCTTCTCACTCAAACTATCTGTCTTCTCTTTCCAAAATGTAAACACTGGGGTGGGGCCATAATGCCTCACAGAGGTTTCACCTGTTGGCCCCGGTGACAGGAATGACCTACATTTTTTTTTTTAAACACTTTGGCTCTTTTGACAACATGCATGATCAATAGTAGGTTAATGACCCTCAGGACCACTTCCAAGGCTACAGGTAACACTAGGGCATTATTAGGATCATAAAATAGCCTGCCAATCAGAGTCAAAGGAGTTACTGTTTTAGTGGAAAACTTGGTATCTCTCTGCATGTTGTGTAATGTGCCCCTATGAAAATTCAAGGAAACTGAACAAGTGCAGGACAAAAGAAATGACTGGCCTACAGCGCCTGTAACAGTATCTGAAAGTCATGTACTCGGGAAAAAGGAAAATATCCAGCAAAAGTCTGAAACAGGATATGAGAAATGCATCTGGCCCTTCAGCTGATCCATTTACTGTTCAATGAAGCCTCATCGGAAATGGTCTCAGTGGAAGTGTGACTGTCAAGAAGCCATTCTTAAAGAAGGTATTATACGAAATACACAAGAACTGGGCTGAAAATCAGTGGCGACAGGTCTTATGGAGTCCTGAATCCAAATTTGAAAACTTTAGATCAAATCGGGAAAGAGATATAACGGTGAGTGTCTCCAACCAACTATAAAACACAGTGGAGGCTCTGTTGTGGTTTGGTGCTGCAACCTGTGACCTCAATATTATTGAAGCAGTGTGGGATCAACTTGATGAAGAACAGAACAAACGACAACCAAGATCCAAAGATCTTTCAAGAAGCCTGAAGAACTCTTTCTTAAGACTACTTAACCTCATAGGACCTGACGTCCACATATGTGGACATCACATTTCCGTCGTCTAGACCAAAATACTACATTTTGCTCTACAAGAGCCTGATATCCACTTACGAGGAATTTATACTGCCACTGTTTTATCGAAATTTAAAATGAATGTCCTCATATGTGGATCTCATTTTTCTCAGAAACGAAAATCAGGCAAAAAAAAAAAAAAAAAATCTGGTAATTCTTTGTTTTTACATTCATCAGGTCCCAATCAGCCCAAATAGCAGAGAGAAATTAAAAATGCATGCCGTGGAAGAGTTCGGGCCTTAGGAGGTTAACAAACTGACAAAAAATTTGCTTAAGAGAATTCAAACTGTGTTGAAGAACAAAGGTGGTCATAAGTCTTCATTTTCCAGGTGTATTTGCAGAAATCACTGCACCTATTTCCCATTTTCTTTCTCTCATTTTTGGTTTTTATAACTTCTATAACATGGCAAACATGTAAACATGCAGAAAATTGAATTAATTACACAATAAAAACTAACATCAAACTAAGCTGATTCTTTCCTGGATGTTTCACCTCACAGATAACTTGGGTATTTTTAGTTTGGAGATGACTTGGAGGTCCCTTTTGTCCTCAGGCCATTAAAGACGTGACGGTCATCTCCTACTGGTGTCATTAGTTCAAACCAAATATCACTCCAGTTGTGACTCGCTATTCCTGCTTGGAAGCCTGACAATAGCACATAGGATTTATCATGCAAGCAGAACGTGCAATAAGGAAGTGTGTGTGCACAGCCACCAAAACAAAAACTAGTCACCAACTCAATGTGTGTAAACCCATGTTCACTCAAATATCAAACTCCAATATATCTGTGTGTGCGGAGTGGATGCTGACATTCCAGATTCCCCATAAATATTCCTGTTATGCTGTCTTGTCTTGTCCATTGTTGCTGAGCAAGAAGCCAAAATAGTTTCAGGAAACTCCAGGCACATGTGATTTAATGATTTGACTGATAAAAATTAAAATCGTCCAGTGTCGTCAATCCTTCAAAGTTTTACAGAGTTCCCAGAGATACTGAACTGTAATTTTTTTCTATCAAGCCTTATAATAACTCTTATAAACTGCATTTGTCATCAACTTCATCTAGCAGAGCCCTTCACTTTTCCTCATATAAATGGGATCATGTGCCACAGATTTTTGCAGATTAATACCAGAAAGCCCTGACTCATCATATATTGTAGGGAAATAATGTGGCGCTATATGAAAAGTTGGAATGAAACGCTTCGAAGCCGGTGGAAAATAAGATCAGCAGAGCCAGATGACTTTCCACTGTTGATAAAACATTGAATCCTCTTATGTTGAGGTGCACTGCTGCCAGCCATGTGACTAAAATACATAAATACTAATGCGTTTATAATCTGACGTGCATTACGACAGAGTTATATACACAGACACACATATATATAGCTACAGTAATAAATTAAGGTCACTTATTTAAAGAGGAGACACAGCATGCACAAAACTTGTTCTTCTCTGGATAAAACCCTTCGAGTACACACACACATAGATATATATATATATATGTTTATATGGCAGAAGCTACAGAGACCCAGAAGCTGTGTTTATCAGCTGCTTAGTTAAAATGATTTTGCTTGAGTGTCAAAAGTGTCAAAGTCTCGGCTAAGCTTTGCTACGCTGTCAGCTTCTTACAGCTTTACCCTAAAATACGCACAAGCCTTCAAGTGCCTCAATTCCAGTTTTTAAGCCTTGTAACTAGTAAAAATGTAAAAATAAATAAGTAAAAAGCAGTGGGGGTGAGGGGGTGAGATGAAAGAGAGGTAAAAATTAACTCTAAATACTTTGTGCTAAGTTTTGAAATGGATGATTTTTATAATAGAAAAATGTAGATTTTATTATGATTTTCATTGTTGGAAGGATACCCTAAAACAGGGGTGGGCGATTGATTTTTCTAAGGGCCCACGTGAGAAAGGCTGAGTAGAAAGCTTATAAACACATGAAATTAATAGAAGTGAGTTCAGCTTATTGGTATGACCCTCCATAACAATCATAGTTTCTCATGTGGGCCCTTGGGAAAATCAATAACCCACACCTCAACTGAAACAATATTTAGTTCCAGGGACTCTAAACACTCAATACAAAGATATTATTTAAGGCTCCCAGATCAAGCACAAACATCGCTCATTTCATGTTAAGAAAAACAAAATTGACTGAGTAAAGTTTGCGGTGTAATTTACAGAGAAAACACAGTTTGGTTGGCGGCGAATGAGTGCATTAAGTGTACTGAATCTGGAGTCCTTGATTTTATACAATAAACAAGCCAAACTGCACATAAACATTTGCAGACATAAACAAATAATGTCCATATAATGAAAGTAATTGTAAATCCACATCATTCCCTCATATTGCTCATTCAGACAGCACGCACTGAATATCAGTATCCTACTACTGCTGCCTTAAGTGAGAATAAAATGAATCCAATGAAGCAATTTAACCCTGCTCTCATTTTGCAGAAAAATAGCCAGGCATCCATTTCTAATGAATAAATTAAAGGGGTACGTTTGTAACTTGCTGTTAAAAAACTCAGGGATGAGTAGTGTTGCTTATAAACCCTCTGCCTGCTACGTATTTTGTCACCAAAGCTTTTAAAAGCATCCCACTTTTCATTTTGCATGTATTGTGCAAATACATGATATCTCATGCCGTGGCTGCGAGTGATTTTATGAGCTTTTTATAATCTGCTATATTTTATGACCGGCTGACGTGACATACTTTCACAACACATGCATGATGCATTGGCACTGCATGGGTATTAAAGCATAGGCTCTTGCTCAAACACTGAGACACACATTGGTGCATATTTCCAGATAGGCACGCTAAGGCACCAATGCAGAGAAGTGGCACACAAAGACACTAAAAGCTTTCTACTACATCCTTGGCGATTCCATCAGCATGACTAAGTGAGTTCCATCTCACACTGTTCTCCAGATAGAGCCATGATTTCTAATGGCATCATGCACTCAGCTCCCAATCATTTCTCACATGTTCGACCTTGTACCATCTGCTTTGACACACATGCACAGCCACATGAACTTGCAGATGTACACACACAGACACACACACCTGTAAATACGGTCGCACACTCATTTGAAACCAATCAAATACGCTTCCTCACAAAAAAGACACTGGAGGGCTTCACAGCAGTATGCTGCTGCAGTGTATGTGGGTTTGTGGGCGACTGAGGGCGGAGGGTGGTGTTACCTAAAACAAGACAGGGGGGCTGGGGGGCACAATGAGGGAGGAGAGGATAAACAGAGTGACAGAAAGGAGGTGGGAAGGACGATGTTTGTCTGGCCGTGTGCAAAGCAGAGGAAGTGAGAGAACTATATTGACAGTGTGAGAGGGCAGCAATGGAGACAGTTGGAGCTGTTGTGTGAGAGGCAAAAATAAGAAGAAATATGTGACTGTATGAGAAATAGAGAGCTGGGGCCGCATAAGTTCAGCTGAGTACTTGACATTTCAGCTTTCAATTTCTTTTAAAAATCATTACTGTCAGTGGCTGGGATAACGTCAAATTAGGTGTGCTAAACTAAAGTCTCATTTTTTAAATCTGACCGTGTGTGTAAAAGACTCTTAATGTTCTACGTGCTAGATGATTTTTATGTGATTGGATGACAAATCTGTATGCATGTGCTTGCCTCCCTCTGGATTTAGCATAGCAAAATGGGTGTAAATACAGTCAGCAGCTGACATGATGCACCCGTCGCACAGAAAAAAGTTAGTTAGATCCTTAAAGGAGCTTAGAGGCGGTTGCGGGGGGGGGGGGGGGGGGGGGGGGGGGGGGGGGGGGGGGCAAAAGATTTAAGGGTGGTGTGATGCTGGTTGGGGGGGGAGAAAAACAGTGGGGATAAAGGAAAAAGAAGCAAGGCTACAGGGACTGAGAAAAATGAAGAGAGGGGAGAGGCTGAGAGCAGGGATGGGAAGGGTGGGGTTGGTGACAATCTTGCCTGAGCCTAAACTGGAATTAATCCAATAATCGCTTGGAAATGTTTTGCATATTTCTTCATTCTTCTCGTGTACATAACAGACTATCATCCCGTTCAGCTCCATGTGAGACCTGCAGACCTATGAAGGCCATCGTACACACAAACGCACAAAAGAAAAAACACAACAAAACACAGCACTGCTGTAGCGTTAGTACACGTGATAGCCAGACAGTCCGTCACAAATGTCAGCGCTGCTATAGGTTTTGTCACCAATTCAGCTGATTCGCCCTCTTCTAGACGTTAAAGCGCACACAATTCAAACATCCAAGAGCCTAAGAGTGAGTAAATTAAGTGCCAGCAAATGTAGCTGAGAGGAAGAAGACTTATACTTGTAATGTAATCCGTTTCTCATCAGTTCCTTCTGTCTTTGTTTCTTTTTGATCTGCTCCTTTCAGTCACCACATGTTGAACACAGTATGATCTAGCGTGTTACCGCTCATCATGAACACATCTGGTTGGGCTTAAGCTTCACTCAGGCTCTTGCCTTTTGAAAATTGGTTCTGTAGCTGATTTGCAACTTCATCTTTAGGCTTTGCTACTTCTTTACCCCCAGTTTTTATGTCACCAAAAAGGGAATTTGTTTGCCAAACAATGACAAAGGTCATTTAATTGACTTTCCAGAGTTCTTTTTTTCTGTAGTCTATGTAATTTCTTACATTTTAAAACCTTCTTGCAATTAATAGGATCAATTATGCTTAGAAAAATTGCCAAAACCTTGTTTTTTGTAAATGTTTTGTCTAATTAATGCATTGAATTTATGTTATCATCACCATTATAAAAGATCCATATTTAATTTAACCTGCCTTGCAATAGATTAATGCGTCCCTGCATGTATCCAACATGTAAGACATGTCTGAGTGGTAGGGTGAGCACTTACCCTCAGTATTTCTGATCGCTGACCTCTTTGGAATTTGCGTGTGTGTAATGTTTAATATGAATCATGATTATCTCAACACAAGGAGGGTATTTCTGTCCATTGGTTTGTTTTAAATGTAAAGTTCGCCGTTTGTTTGCAGAGGCAGTAGTTTTTCTTTTCTCTACCTTTTTGTTTGACTGTGTGTTTGATGGTGAAGGTTCCTGCTATTATGGCTGTTATGACTAAATACACTTTAAAAATTCATTTGATATCCATCTACTTATGGTGGCTGATTACTGGGAGCAAAGAAGCTTCCCTGCTGTTATTGTGTAATGCTACTTCTCTTAATGCTGGAAGTGGAAAATAAACTTGACCCATAAACCGTCTCTTTCTCTCACCAGCACCGGTTAAGCCGTTCTGTTTAACCACACAGTATGTATTATGTCTGGACAGCACGAGCTTAACCAGTAATCACCAACAAATTGTCATTTGTTGGAATATTTCTGTGTTCACTGGTGTTTCAAAACGTAGAATAAGTGTTCGTGCTAAGGGAAGCTAAGTGTTGCCTCCAGCTCCTTTCATATTGCAAAGATGACTCTTAGCAGTAATAGGAGTATGTTGCAAAACTCAATTAACACACACTTGAGGGCATTAATTACAACAGAAGCTATGAACTTTTGTAACATGGAGAACATGAATGGACACCTCTAAAGCCGTGGCCAGTAACCACTGATGCTGTGGACCTTTCGCGTGCTTTCATCTTAGACTTCATCACCTTCCAGTGTCACATCAAACATGCGAGACTGAAAGCTGGTGCTGAGTGCACACTTCAGCTTCTTGATTTGGTTACCCAGCATCTGAGGGGGGATGTTAGGCTGCTACGAAATTTATCTAAATTACATTCTAATGAGGCGGCTATAAACACTTCCAAAGCAGCAGGTGATGAGATATTCACTGCTATGACAGAGCAGCTCTTCGTTAGCAGTAATTTCAGTGAATGTGCAGAAACAAAAAATGCAAAGAGTAGCACCTTGAAGTTGTAGTCCTTTAAGAAAATGCTATTACTGACATCTGGAGATTATGAGACACCGATGTCTGTGCTTCTAAGCAAAAGGTCTGCTTAACAGCTGCCTGGAGAATTAACTCACTATCCTGCAGTTCTGCTGTGCCACATTTCTGGCTTTAACAGTGCTTGCACTTGTTGCCATTTTTGCTCCTATAATATCTACCCTGCTTGCCCAAGGGAAGCTTACCTTTCCCCCTTAATGTGAAAGACATTATTGAGTGGCAGTGTAGCTTCCAGCGTACACAGCAGGAGGAGGAAATAATATGAAGGCTAATTCAGAAGTCAAAAATCAAACGGATGGATTTAGGGGTCAAACGGGCAACTGAGTGTAATTATTTAGTGGCGCTGATTAACAGCCAGGCTCGCTGGGGCATTGCAGAAGACTGGTCAATAAAATCAGTCACATATGATTAAAAACTCAACTCAAACCAGTGGAAGTCACATGCACTTGTCATGAGCAGGGAGAAGATTTTAAGTTAACTGCTACTGCCACTTGTGAGCTGAGCTGGAGCTTGGAATATGGATGGCCTACTCCTTGACTTGGGCTTGATTGAGGATTTCAAAGTCAAGAAACTTCAAAGCCTTGGCTGGGGAACGTTTAAACGAGCCACAGCCAGCTTTGAATCAGAAAGGAAGAGAGACTAACTACTTACAGTAAACTCTCCCACAGCTTGAAAAGAATGAGCGGGCTAACACTAGTGTAAATAAACACCACAGGGTTAAATCTGTGAAAGGAGGAATTTGGCTGACATGCTGGTGCAAAACTGAAGGAGGCAGCCAAAGTTTGGCAGCGCTCATCTGTAATGCAGACTGTGGACCTGCATTTTCACTGAATTCAAATAGATGGATTCAAAGCAATCACTGGTGCTGTGTTCACCTCAGAGACCTGATGAGATGGATTTTTGTTGCACATGAATGTTAACAATGTCTCCTGAAATTTATTCTTACTCCCAGCCTTTTTGCACAGTAGAGTGACACAAAGGCCAAATGTGCTGTGAGACCACTGAAATACATCCCTGTTTTTTTCTATGTGAAACATCGCAACATCCACCTACAGGACTGCACTTAAACTTCACCGACTCTTCTGCTAAGGTGTTCGTTTCTTTCTGAGTGCAGCACAATTCAATTTATTTGACAAAAATCAAATCATGGCAACACCCATGAACCCCTGGAATGAGTTTAAAGTATGGGCAAATACGTGCACAAAGTTACCCCTATTCAAGTTATCTCAAACAGTCTACAGGCCAAATACATGAGCCTGAATTGCTACTAAGAATTCAGCAAATTGAGTATCTGCAAATTGAATATTAACAAGTACTGGTTTCACTGCTTGATTCTGCTAATTTAGTGGTCTACCACCTTGATAATACATCCATCCATTTACTGCTTCTCATTCAGGGCCAGGTCAAGGGAGCAGCCTAAGTAGAGAAGCCCAGAACTTCCTCTCACTAGCCACCTCTACCACCTCATCCGGGGGAACCCCGAGGTGTTCCCAGGCCAGCCGAGAGATACAATCTTGGGTCTACCCCAGGACTTCCTCCCAGTAAGACATCCATGAGTCATCAGGTGCTCCAACTACCTTAGCTGGCTCCTTTTGCCTTAAAAACCCACTTTAGTAAACATTTAACTTGTCAAGCAAAGTTGTTGAATTGATGTAGAATGGAAAATTGGTGTGTTGAGATACACTTAAGCACTGTACACTGAAAAGTAGTGCCATGGATCTCTGTGAATGTATACTGGACGTGTCCAACAAATATGAGAGTTGACAGGCTCCTCTCTGACACCAGGACATGCTAATCATTTATTGGCATACATAATGCTTACTTTCTAAAGTTTTGGGGGCTGCAAGGTTTCCTTCATCCTATTGCTTTATTTCGATCCCTCGACCTGTCAGTTTAATTTGCTCTGCGTCAGAAATTTAAGGTTATTATACCATCCCACAGTACATAAATGTCCTGACATGGCTGTATGAGTGCAGATCAACCGTTTCCACTAAAGACACACCTAGTATAATTAGTGATAGGTTCATTAGTAAACAAATACAAGTTAGAAAAACAATTTCTCTTTAGAAAAGGATTCTCACACAAAAGACACACATATGTGCTCAATACAAACTCATGATAAAAGTTTTTAGGGCAGCTGAATGATGCTGACTCCTTTAGGCCTTTAGTGATGGAATTAGCTCCAGCTTGTGCCTTTCTCTGTTGTTTTTCACCCTGATTCAGCAGTCCCAGTCTTTACACATGGCCTCTGAAAAAGCTCAGTGGCCACAGGGAATGCCAGCTCATCGACTATTATAATGACGGCCCTCCCTATTGGTCTCCTTCTCTCTCTCCCCTTCTCACCAGCACACTATTCCAATTGTCCCTCTCTTTCTCTCTCTCTCTCTTTCTCTCTCTCTCTCTATTTTTGATCTGTCTTTCTGCCCTTCTTGTGGAATAAAGGCTGTGTATGATGCAATGTTTATGGCAGTGAAAGTTCACAGTCAACAAAATTGCCCATTCCCAAGGCAAGAGTGACCGGATTAATGATTTTATTGTGTAGCAAACTGCAAACAAATATATTATAATAAATGGTGCACGTTGTATGAGACATCTGTGTTAAGACGAGAACAGCTTTAGCAGTAAATCACAATTTTTTAGTCAAATCAGTTGCAGGTTGTGACTCACCGTACTCCACAAACACAGAAGTGATAAAACACAAAATCGGGGCAGTGCACTGAAATTGTTGGTGATGACCTTATTAAGGACTAACCTTGAGCTTGTCAAAACGTTCAGTGAGGGAGGACACCTGGTGCTCTCTGTGGCGTCCCACGAGCTTGCAGAGGGCACAAATGAGCTGGTCATCCACCAAGCAGTACATGTTGACCTTCTCGTTCTCATGCTCCAGGCAGGTCAAGCCACGGATGTGGGTGTCTGGCACTGGCTCCACCAAGCGGTGGCTGGTGAAGGGCTTCTTGTTGGGGTGTGTTGCACGCAGGCAGCGGTCACAGTACGATACCTCACATGTGACGCAAGTCTTGACGGCCTCGCGTGGCGGATCCTGCTCACAGAACTGGCAGCTGATCCGTGGATCCATTTTAGCAACAACAGCTGGGCTGTGGTTAGCGTTGGTGTGGTTGATGTGATTGGTGTGGTTGGCGTGCTGGTGGGAGTGGCTGGAAGTGGCCGGGCTGCTACGAGCGCTGCCTCCACTTGTGCCACCGCCGCCGCCAATCGTTCCAGCTATTGTACCGCTAATGGTGGCGGTGTAGGGTCGCTGCGGCTGCAGGCGACGGCTCTCGGTGGGAGAATTGGGGCCGCTAAGGGAGGCCTTTTGAAAGCGGTCAATGATGTTCTGCAACGTCACATTGCGCTTAAGGCCCTCCAGGCCGCGGTGATTCAGCGTGATGACGTAACGACAGGTGGGACACTGAAAGGCAGAAATGGATTCGAGGGGCTTGCTGGTGGAGCAGTGAGACACCAGGATGCGGTGAGCACAGTTAAAGCACAGACTGTGGGCACAAGGCAAGAGCAGAGGATCTTCAAACAACTCCAGGCAGATCGGGCAGGTCAGCTCAGACTCCAGTGTTTCCATCTTCAGTTGAACCAATCTAAAGGTGACATCAAATCCCACGGAAGCTGGCCAATTACCTATGTGAAGAATAAATGAAGATATTATCAGTTAAAAAGGCCTCTAATTAGGAATTATATTTCTTCTTGAGCAAGTGAAGGCAAGATAATCTTACTTCTAAAGCACAGACAATTAAAGCATTTTTTTTAATTTAACAGGTCACAAAGAAATACACACAAGAACACATTCACCCATTTACCCTGAGCTAGCTGTGAGTGGCTTCATGTAAGTTTGACTGAACTGGACAGATTTAGCAAAAACACCACTAATACACACATTTCCATGTACTGGTAAATATGACCTCCTCTCCTTGCACAACAACTCATTTCCCTCAATGGAACCTTTGATGTGATTCCTCTCGCAGAGCTAAATAAAAAGAGAGAAGACAGGCAGAGGCTGACCGAATCAAAAGAACAGGTTAAAATTAATGGAGTGAACAGCAGAGAAAAGGAGAGACAGATGTACGGCAGCAGAGGACAGAGAAACTTGTAGAAGGACTTTAACACCTTGACACCTTGTAGCTTTTATAGTAAGATCAGCTTGACTTATCAAGCAACAACTTCAAGGAAATTTTAACTTTTAGCGCATGATCGAAGCGGCAAACGGTGAAAACAGCTAAGCAAGAAAATTGATTTCAGATCCTCCTCCTTGTTCTCCAAGCACTTCAAATCTCAGCACCTTGCGGCCTGCCTATCAAACTGTCTCCCCTGGGTGGCCTTAAAATCACTGACATGAGAAATCACTAATAACCGCCATCCCTCTCTTCCCCCGTGGCTCTCTGTCCTTAAAAAGAAACAAGGCAGGCAGCGTGAAACTGCAGCATTAAACCATGCAACCTCAGGAAGCCGACAGTGACAATTTCACTGAGCAAGGTTGTTCCTAAAAGACTGCCCTCGTCTCCCCCTGTGGTGTTCTGCAGGTTGTAACTAATTATGATGCTCTAAAACACGCTATGAAGAAAGGTCAGGAATCACAAGGGAGACCAGGTAAGATCTAGACAGATCTACCTTAGTCTTCCTCCAACATTGCAAAAAAAAGTGAGAATGTGTTGTGAATGAAACTCATGAGTGTTGACAATAAGCACTTATCAGTACTTTCATTGAGCTATGGAGCATTCCGCCTGCTGTTTTTCCTAGAATTCCAGGCTTAATAACTATCACTTGACAAAAGTGACTTTAAGCACAGCCTGCCAAACAGCCTTTTTAAAGCACTGACGGCTCTTTGTCGATTCAAACAATGTTATTTGAAACATGGGGGAATATTTTTTAAAGCCTCATAGATGGTTTGGCGCAGTGTAAACTGCAAAAGCTTAAAAAAGTATTATACGTCCCATTTGACAAATAAAAGTAGGAGTGCCTCACGTGAGAGATACTAAACCAAGCAGACTGTATTGAAACAATTCCATGAATGTAAATAAGTTGTTGATGCAAGTTCATGTTCTAAAAGCATGCATTGTGCTAAGTGCATTTAAAATCAGTTGTTGTTATGAATGCAACCAGTTAAGCCTGAATGCAGAGGGAAAATAAAGTTCACAGCTTCCTGTCAAAGCATGTTGAATCGAGGAGTGACCTGTGGCCACCCCGGCCCACGTGTAACAACATCAATGTGCAAAGACTCAGTTCTAACTTGGTAGTGTTCAATTAGTATAATTTCTACAGAATTGTAAGATTATGAACCATGCCTAATCTCTGGAAACGGCAAAACAGAACAGCTGAAGATGAGCCAAAAAAACAAAAACAAAACAAAACAAACTGAAAAAGGGAGCTCAAAGGCTTAAACTCGTTTGCACTCCCGAAAGTCTCCACCTCTTCTGCGGCACCAGAAACAATGCCCCAACACTGAGCTGTGTTGAAAGCAAACATGATTTAAGCAGTTGTTGCAGTGCCTGGGAAAGGCACTCAGATGAAGAAAGCAGTTATATGCATGCAGCTGCTTTGTTACAAAATTCATTATCTGGAAAAGAAATAAATAACTGCCCTCAGCCAATCATGCAGATATTATGCTGATAAAAGGCAATGGGCATTGTGCTTGTGTGCGAATAAGTTGAGCGTGTATGGGAAAATACATTTCAGGTATGAGTCTGTGAGTATGCTGTAGTTACACGTGTACATGCGCCTAATATCCTCCTCCAATATTTCACCTTGGCTGTTATTTATCAGGTACTGTATGAGGTTGTTATCGCATCACCCGGCTGTATCTGGTATAAAGAAAAAGCATGTTTAGCAGCGAGGCACCACTGAGTGCACCAACATAATGTTTGGCTTTGTCATGCCAACAGCAGAACAAATTTATCTCCAGCGTATCAGGTTGATAACAAAAAAGGTAGATTACTGGAAATATCTAGAGAAATGGGATGTAGGGAGAAGGTTATGCAGTGAGGCAAGGACAATTTCCAACTTCCAGAACCTGTTGATGGCAGTGAAGGTTGCTGGCCCCAAGTCTGCAAATCAAATGACAAATGAGACATAAGTCTTTAGCTTTGACGCTATATATAACAGCCAGTTACAAATCACAGCTGACCTTTTTATTTATGATTTGATAGAAATATTAAATATACAAGTTTTACTGCTTTCTACTAGTAATCTTAATTCAGAATAGTTGTAAATAAATTTAAAAGCAGATTAGTTCTGAGAACAGACACAGGGTAAGCAACAGATCAGCTGCACTGACTGTTTCAGTGGTATAAATCAACATCAGGAAACATCAGGGTGCAAACATTCATTAAATGGCTCTGCACAGACGCACAGATGATCAGTCACAGCAGATCATCTGCCTCCATCTCGCCATGTACCTAGCATGCACTTCTGTCACACTGTCCTCCTTCACTACACCTCGAACCTCCTCTGAGGTCTTTCCCTTTTCCTCCTGGCTGACACCTCCATATTCTGTGTCCTTCATACAGTGTATCCACTATCCCTCCTCTGCACATGTCCAAACCCTCTCAGCCTTACCTCTGTACTTTGTCTCCAAACTACTCAACCTCAGCCGTCACTCTGATACACTCATTTCTAATCTTGTTCATCCTGCTCACTCCCAGTGAAATTCTTAACACCTTCTACTCGGCCCGCTCCAACTTTGCCTCCTGTCTTATCATATATCAGTATTATCATTAGTAGTAGTATATAGTCAATCAGGATAGCTGTTACTGCATTTCATCCTTTTTCATCAGTAGTATTTGACAAATTAAACTAAGGAGAAGTCACACAACAGGCACGGTTCCTTTCTCACAGAAATAAACTATAAGTCACTCTGCAAAGATGCTTTATGAATGTAAATCTGTCAAGAGAGCTGTATAATAACTAACAAAAGAAAATTGGTTTTCAGATACTAATCAATACTAACAGCAAATCAGATTAGATACTCATTTGCAACAGTATTGACACCAACAGTGTTGCCTTCGCCTCCTCCAGATGATACACAGTTTCACACTGCACCGCTGCAGACAAGCAGGCACGCAGTCCCTCCTCTCACTAGCAGCTCAAGTAGTAATAAAATGATAACGATAATGTGGGAGCAGCAAACGTTATCAGTCTTGCCTGTCGGTAACATTAATAGATGGTTTTCATTTAACCGGACAAACATTTGTATGTATCTAAAAAGTGCTGTGCTCTCTTAAATTCCCAGTCTAAAGCTGAGAAAGGTCTACCAGCAACTAGAGAGAAACAGTGGCACTCGCTAAATCTGATTTGATCAGCAATGAAATCTCCTGCCGAGCCACCAGAATCAGTCAGACAGCCTTATCTAATTTTTACTTTAAAAAAAGCCTCTTAATTCTTTTTATTTGTTTCCCCTTTTTTGGTATAAAAGTATTGTGTATTGCACATGTTCCTGGGCATCAGTTTCGACTTTGAAATTCTAGCACCATGACATCCATAAAACAGAGTCTGAACCCTCAATTATTGAGCACATCAGATCGCCTATGAGTGCATGACCATTAAACTGCATATTTTATCAACATTTAATTCAACTGTTGACTGAATCAGCAGTGTCACTTTATTCCCTAGGACAGAGCTCAGCAGTGTTCCTTATGCTGATGCTAATGTGACTGTGTTTAACGGAGCATGGTGTTATAATTAACACCAAGCTTTAACACACCATCAACAGCCCCATTAAGCTTTAGCTATGTCACTCTGGGGAAACAATGCTGGCTATGATGGGAGTCACTAAGGGACTCAATTCCTAGCCTCATGGTAAAGGCGGCTGCTCTGCAGACAGGCTGGCATGCACACGCACACACACACACACACACACACACACACTAATGCACGTACACACACATCCACAAAATCATAAGCACACACAGCCAGAGCTCCACATTTACAAGCACAAACTCTCTCTGTCTTGTTGTCTCTCTTCATCTGCCATTCTTGTTAAGGTGAAGTGTCCCATCTGGAAGGAGAACAGCTTGAGCTAGTGCTTCAACAAAAACACTCATATCACAGGCATACACGCACAGTACCGCGCAAACCCAAATAAGCACATGTGCACAAAGGCACAAACCTGTAAGGCACTTATCCTGATCTACTGCAGTGCGTGTTGTAGCAAAATCTTTTGGTCTTACGCAGAGCTTTTATTAATGAAGAGAACGAAAAAGAGAAAACGAAAAAATGGACACAATTTATGACTCATTAATCTGCCTGAAGAGATCATTTTATTTAGTATGTGTTTAAAGGCAGACTGAATTTTTCATCTACATATACGTAAAACCTGTTCCCACGCATTTATATCCAGTGTTCATGTGGGAGAAGACATAACCTGAAAGAAATGCCCCAAAATAGCAACCACTGACATCACGCTCGCTTTATGTCGCTTCATAATCTTACACTAAAACTACAAAGGAGGCTGTTTATTTAAAAGCGCAGGTTTCACGCATCAGTATGGAGAGATGACACTTGCGGAACAAAGATGATTATCCTTGTACAAACAATTTACTGGTAAAAACTAAATTGCTCCCCTGTGAACTGTAGCAGCACAGCTGCAGAGCCAAAACGGGAGCTTAATGGACACTTGATGATGATGGAACGAAGGGGTAATAGATAAAAACAATCTCCACACGTAGACCTTTCCCCTAAGGGCAAAAGTGCATATCCACTGCAGCACTTATAAAGACACAAAGGAAAGGCGCGAGCGAGACAGATGCTAGACATCTATCAAACACGTTCTTTGAGAATGAGAGCAGAATGAGAGACAGATGTGGACACCACAGACGAGCGGTCGTTATTATGTTTATAACGACGCTACTTTCTGGTGCCATTCAAATCTAGCAGAGCGTCACCTCCTTGCAAATATGGAGAGAAAACATGCTAATGACAGATGCAATCAAACATATATATATATATATATATATATATATATATATATATATATATATATATATATATATATATATATATATATATAAAAACGTAATAAGATGCTCTTCTAGCTCTCGGTTCCTACTCCAGTGCAAGCTGCTTTCACTGATGCAACTGACACACTGTGACAATCTGCAGTGAATCGCCACTTTTCATTGTCAGATTGACAGTGTTTACAAAACCCGCACACCCCCACACAATCCCCCACCTGCACTCCCGCTACTCTCTGTACTATAAGTGTCCCTTGAATCTATCTATCACCAGAGGCTGTCGATCACAGGCTTATCACAGCAAAAGGAAGCGGAGCAGAAAAATCACATGGTTGAGGTTTGAGGCTCCAGAGAGCAAGACAGCAGTAAACAACAACACCAGGGGTTCAGCGGTCTTCCTTTTGGAAGGGCTTTAGAAAACACACCGTGAGACACTGGCATGTTTATCCCCGTGGGATGCTGGAGAAAGAGAAAAAAAAAAACTCCACAACATGTGCATGGCAACAATGCTGTCACATCACACAAAACGTTCCTAATGATTAGAAATGGTTCTCAAAACCCTTTTGCTAATCACTTATACTGCTTGGAAAAAGAGTAGGAGGGAGAAAAGTTCAAGCTCACTGCAAAGTGGAGGAGGGTGAATAGTTTGATAAGTTACCCATTTGAATTGCATTAGAAGGCTTAGAGTTATATATTATCGTGTGTGGCTGCTTTGACAGACAGGTGGGTGCCTTCGACACGGCATTCTCGGCATCAGCTCGGCTAATCTGACTCGATGACCTGGACCTTTCACCTGTGTTTGTGGTATTAGTGCCTTTTATGGCATTTTAATGCAGCTAGATGATAAATAATCTGTTTTTTGTGTGATTCAGTCCATCCAAGAAAATTATACTTTAGTTTTGGAAGGAAAATGAAGCCTGAAATTTTTATGGAGCAGGAAAATTGCTTAAATGTGGCACAACAAGGTGGAAGCTTGATCTCACTCTCTCTCTCTGGCTCTGCATAGTGCCTTTCTCACGTCAACAAGGACATTTCATTCATGACTTTTACGGCGTAACCAAATGTCACGCCTGGAGCCAACACGCGTGTTTTTACAGAGAATGGCTGGCCTGTTTGCGCGGTGCTAAATCACAAAGCCCCACACACTTTGGCGAGGGTGCACAAATTAGCAGGATGGAAAACAGCAACCCAACATAACACGGCTGTATGACTGCTTTCATTAGTGGCAGTGTTAGCAAACACAACTCTCAGGCCCTTCCCATGGCATTTACCATAATCACCTCAGCTAAGCATTTAAACCAAAAAGAAACAGGACTTTGTTTGAGTGGATTCAGTGGAATTCAGTTGCATTAGTGGACTGAAATGCTGACATTTTAGTGGGCAATTAATTTTAACAAGGTTAAAAAATACCCCACGCATAAGACACATGTCACGACCGGTTACTGATGACTTGTGCCAGAAATCAAGAGACTTATTCATTATTTTAGAAAAAGGAAATACAGCAGCTCCAAATGTAAGAGCCCTCAAGTTGACCTGAACACACCAAAACTGTACATATGATTATATAAGTGGGATCAAGCAACACATGCCATGTGCTTCAGAGAGCTCCTTCTTCTTGGGATAATAATAAATGTTTAGACCATCAAGTCCAGCCTTCATTTTTATCATGTTTTCATCCCTTCTTCCTCTGACTCTCACTCTTCCGCCCACCTCCACAGGCTCAGTTTTTCCTCTCTATTCCTCCCTTTCATTCCTGCTTTTTCCTCTCTGCAGCAGACCTCAGAGCAGGCCGGTTTCATCAAACATGTGATTCCTATTCATAGAATGTAAACAGTAATCCAGCCAAGCTGGTGTTTCCATTTCACATTCAGTACAGTTGGACTTAAACTTAACCCCCTCACTGCTACAGCTGAGACAGCAACGACTCCAGAACTAGTTTCAAAATAAATCTACGTCACTTCTCCGTGGGTCTATCCATTGCAGACTGGTAAATGTTTTCAGCAAGGAGCCTACATCCACAAAGTGAATACTACACAGCAATTATTTTAATCTCAAAATTTGGCTCAAATGCAAAACCAATATTTTTTATTTGAATCACTTTAATTGCTTATCAAGCGCCTGACAGGCCTCAAATTCAGCCTGCACAGGGCACCAGTAAGGGCAGTAGCTCGCTGCCAGTTAACTTTTCCCATTCCCAGTTTACCAATGTTAGTCCTTTGTTTGAGAAAATATGCCTGGGACTCAGAAAAGAGGTTATCACAGTTCACCTCACTAACCCTCAGCGGATCTTGTGGAAACTCATTATTAATACTTTATGGAATAAGTCATAATAGTGCCAGCATTTCAGCATAAATTAAGCCGGTAGCATTGAAAAATGGTGTTTAGGCTTAGTTATTAATGTGCTTAATGGCATCCAAATTAAGTTGCAGACATTGGTATAATTTGTTATTAGTAACAACAGCATATACTAATAACATGTACTGTAGATATAGAACATTTGTTTGTCAACACAGCATGTCTTTGTGTGTAGAAGAGGAAGAAATAGGGCTAAAAGGTGAAAATGCGGTATGTTTTTTAATGCAATTTAACTGTTATTTTTGATTTCCTGTTCTTATACACTTTTATCAAGCTAGCTGTAGGACAGGGGAATCGGTAGAGCCTAAAACACGCATCGTTAAATTGTAATGTACAGGGTACTTTGACGGACTAGAATAGTCCCATAATGTTAGGAAGACACAGTGATACCACAGTCAAATGTTCTTTGCTGGTGTTGTCACAGCCGAGGAATTTGTTATAGTGCTATTGAAGAAGCTAAAACAAGTTTGCATTTTAATCCAAAACATAATCTTTTCCTAAACCCAATCGGTAAGTTTTTTGACCTAAGCCTAACCAGACAAGAGTCCTAGATGGGGCAAAAACACCTGTATTCTGGAATAGGCCACTACTACACCATCTGTCCTCTAACGTGGTGTACTTTGTCAATCAGATGCTACACTGAAGTGTCAGTGTTTGTTTTATCCATATGGTAAAATGCTGGTTAATGTTGACTGCCCTGGGTGCACATGTTTCAGCAGCACTCATTTTCATTACCATATTTGTTTTGCTGTCAGCGGTGCTGATGAGAGCTCTATTGTGTGAAGGACATTTACTGATGCAAGACACTGAAAATAAAATAAACAATCAACTCTTGTTAAGTCCAAGCCTGAGCCAGACTTGCTAATTGGTTTAATGTATTTATACATGAAAGCAGACTGAAATGAGATTTTCACAGAGTTGTGACAGTGAATAGAGCACACCTCCTATCCTTAACTCTCTGCTTAATACTTCTGCCTGTTACAGCTTGGCAGCCTGTGGGTAATAAAGTTAATAGTGTCAGACGTCGTCTCATCAGCTCTCCGAGGCTCTTTTGCTGTGGTAGAGAGCCTTATCAGGCCTCAACACAACACTGGAGCAACCAGGCCCCTGCCTCTCTTCATGCTGCTTCCATTATTCATGTGCATTTGCCCAGGTGAGAACAAACCCAAGGATCAGAAGTTGGCAGAACGGCTTATTAGATATTTAGACGCAGCGGCATGTGGTGAGAGCAAAGAAGAAATAGAGAGAGGGAACAGAGATGCCACTAACAGTCAACAAAAGCAGAAATATAATAAGTAAGCAGGGTTCAATCCACTCGCAAGTGTTTATGTTGTTAACGACTGACCTTGACAATCAGGCTCATGAGGTAAGAAGCTGGTCTGTCTTATCCTCACTGTTTTATTTAGTTTCAGTACCCTCTTCTCCCTACCTTACTTTAAAAAACAAAAGTTTTAAATTCTGAAATATACTTTCTTCTTAGGTAACATTTTCAAAGCCAGTTCCCTGGAAACACTGCGAATGGTTCTGTTTTATCTTTTAGGACTTACCAGCAATCCACAATAATGAATATTTTGGAGTGAAACAATGCCCCATACATGCATTCGTGAAGCGAAAATGACGCAAAACGAGTGAATGATTCATAGGCACACAATGCAGAATCCAAGGAAATCTATTGTTCTTCCAAGTTTGTCTGCTGGAAAGCAAACAAACTTGCCTCCGCTGACACTTGACACCAATTCTTCTTCAATTTTTCTATATTTTTATTTGACTCTGTGTGTGTATATATGTGCGCAACAGCACAGTGCCAAGTTAATGGCTTACCTTTTACTGGAATTTTCTATAAATATGGTAATTTACTTCACATCGTGTGAAAAAGCAATCTACGCACCACATAAGCGACACTCTGAGCTTCTGAAAAGAGGATCTTTTATGCTGGAAATTGCATTCTTGGCCCCTGTATACCTATATGAGACTGGAAAAACTGTCAAGAAAACAATAGGCCTCTGTATGAAGATTGACGATATATTTGTGAAAAGTTTTCCCATTGTGAAAACAGCTGACAGCTTAAAGCGCGTGCTATTTGTGCTCTAAATGAGAAGGATAAGTGATCCGTAAGGTGCCGGCCACTTTATCAACATCTTGTCAAGCTATACCAGTAAATGATGTTATCCGTGCTGGTGTTATTGATTCTAGTTGTCAGATACCCAGGTCAATAAGTCTTGACAGCTTATATGACAGCTTTTGTTCTTAAGAAATCGCTCTAAGGGGAAAAAAATAATACTAATACGCTGTCCTATTGAACTACAATGGATTTGACTACTTGAAAATCACAGTTGGAGCTGCTCTCCTCTTCAAAGTAGTAATTTTGCAAGATAAAAACCAACATTTTTCAGGAGGAGAACAAACTATACCCTTGCAGCTACAGCTACAGATTCTGGCAGTGCGTCATGATAAGACTGAGATACAGAAACACAAAGCTCCAAACACAAAATGCCTTTCTGGTGAATGCGTGTGTCCTTGTGGTTATGTGTTGCCACATGTGCATGCAGTTTCCTAAATCTGCCGAGACCAGCAGCTGGTGTTCGGTCTTTCAGGCTGTTTGTGGAGCCTGCAAACAGAAGGAAATAAATTTATACGCCTGATTCAAAAGGCAGTACAGATTGAAGACCTGTTGGAGTTATCTCAGCTGAATCATCTGTAACCCCATCACTTACAGACAGAGCAACTAACCTTGTTTTAAGGATCACTCTTTCTTTCTTTCTTTCTTTCTTTCTTTCTTTCTTCCTTTCTTCCTTCCTTCCTCCGGTCTCAGTTAGGTGGATGGAAAAAACAGTGTGAAATGGCAAATAGAATGATTTGATTTTTTTCTGTTTCCTCTGTACAGAAAGAAGTGCCACCTTTAATGCGACACTGCACGCTGCACTTTGGAGGGCCCTGTTTTCCCAGATGTGCATAAGCTGCATTTATCTAAATGCAAACGGGAAGCTTTTCATGACCGTTAAACTGAATTGCAGTGAGAATAGACTGCGTGGGTCACTTTAGTTCAAAGTCCGTACATTCCCCCAAAACATAATGCATCCTGGAGGGCCATTTGCCAGTTCTACTGTAGTAGATGGTCTCATTAATAAACCAGGAGGTGTCTGTAAAGTGTTACTAGGATGTTCAGTTATTCATGGTTGCTGGGTGTGAGGGAGAAAGAAATATGAACTACAGAAGTAAACCAAAAAATATGAAACAAAAAAAACAAAAAAAAAAACAAAAAAAAAAAACACCCCACAGTGAGGTCAAAAGAAATCAGAACAAAAATAAATCACTCACTCAGAATGAAAACAAAAAGAGCAATAAAGACGGAGAATGGAGAAGGGAGGAGAGGTGGGAGACCTTGCCATGACGGTGACCCCAGGGAGGGGGTTCCTGTCCTCTATCACGCTCTACAAAGTCAGAAGCTTCTATTTATACAGCACTGTAATGTTTGGCATTTCCTTCGAGGGGGAGGTGAATATGAGCCATTGTTTTCCTTGGCTGCCATTCGATTGGCTCAGCATGCTCCATGCGTTGAAATGTCAGCAGCTTATAGCTCTATTTGTTTGATTAGCTCTATTTATCACTGATAAGTGATCATTTGTTCATTCTCAAGATGGGAAATCTTATTATTGTTAAGGGTGAAAAGACATGCTGATTGATAGCACAATGAATGAGCCCTGACAGCCGTTTGATAAATTTAGTTTCCTTAATCTCTTGTGAAATATTTATGGGAAGTGTTGTAGGCTGCCAATGTGTATATCACAGCACAACTGTCAAAAGGCAGATCTGAGCTTGCTGATTGCAGGAGTACCAACAATGATGTTGCAATGATATGCAACATATAATCATTGCAAACTCATTCACAGTGCAGAGTAGTCACTCTCAAACTTAAGCAGTCAACTTTGCTCGCAAAAAGGAAAATACTAACACTGAGATTCCGTCCTGATCTCACAGAAAGAAAACGGATGTTCAGGAATGTGTGAAAGCACTCAAATCTCACATTTACCTCCACTTTACCCTTCCGCGTTTTTAATGAAACCTTAGTCGAACTCCTGGCGAGACTAATGGCTCACTAACTACGGAGGCCGACTGATTTATCACTGGTCCAATATTAACGGCCGACATTAGCTATTTTGTAAGTATCTCCATTTATAATGACAGATAAAAGAAAATGTTAAAAAAAAAAAGACATGGAAAAAACACCCTTCAATCTCGCTATGGGTGTTGACATTGAACAGTTTTTCTAACAAAGGGCAACCTGCAACTTCCCCGTTGCTCCTGGAATGCTACAAACAGCGCAATCCGAGCATCCTGGCAGAGCGTAAACAAGGAAATAAATACTGACACGTAAGAAATGCTTTGTGTTTCTCAAAGAAAAAAAAAAAAGATATGCATCAGATTTTTATACTGCCAAATATAGTAATGGTCTTAAAAGTTCTACATTGATCAGGCTCTAATACTGTGCAGATTTTGCAAAAATGAGATCTTAAATAGCTTTATTATAAAAATACAAACACATCTGCTGTGCCAGAACACATTTAAAAACATTAGGTCAGACTCTATAAAAGTCTGTACTATCAATTATAATAAATAGAAATGAGCCTCGTCTTTCCTGTTGGTTGGACTTGCCTGAGCTAAGATGGAGTTAGTGCTCTAAAGCATTCCGAGTAACTAGTTTGTGAAAACAAAACAACATTCCCTCCTCAGTGTGGCCCCACGAGCAGAGCTGACACAGATCAATAGGTATTTCGTTAAACAATAGCTTTGCCGGCATTTTAAAAATAGCCAGTCCCCAGGGCACTGCAAAACCACACAAAATAATTGGGAAAGTTAACAATAGCCACTGCTATACCAACACGGAACTGAACCTATGGCCAGGACACTTAAAAATCAGTCAAATAAAATTCCCACTTATAATTATGCTGGCTGTAGATAAAATGTTCAACTGCAGTGAAGCAGCTTTATGTTCTAAGTAACTAGCAGTTTGTAAATAAACCCTTCCCTGCAAACAGTGACAGATAATCTCTTGCAGAGGTTCTAAAGAGCATCAATCATTCCTAAAGATCAGCCAGCAAGAGAGGAAAAGAACTCGTTTAAGTAGGAGGGTGTTCCTTAAAAGCACCTGCTGGGCGGATCACTGTGTATGATAGAATTATGTATGTGTCTATATGTGAGTGCATGAGTCAGTCGAGTTTTTTTCCTCCCTCCTCTAACCCCCTTAACTTTTTGTCTTTGCTCTTTGATCTGTACAGCTACGAACCCTCCCCAGAAACCCCCAAATAACCTCGCGGCTCAAAAATCTTTTTTCACGCCTCCTCCTGTTTACACCTACCTTCTTGATCTTTCTCTTTATAGTTATTCCCTCTCTCCGCCTGCATTTCCATTTCCAATCCCTCTATTTTTATCACAGCTGCATCCGGGCTTGTGCTGCTGAGATTATATTGTTCATTATTGCAAGCAACACACCTGAGTTAAATGGCCACGAAGTGAAGAGCGCAAGGATTTGTGTTACAAGTTTCCAGAACAATTGGAACAGTTTGAAATTTTGAAGAAAACAACTTCCAATGCAATGACACCTGAAACAGTTGCTGTAAAGTTAAAAAAAAATCAAAAGAAAACCAGAAGAACTTTCAAGAACTAGTATCTAGTAACAAATATCTTCCATAATCTACTATAACAGAAAAAAAGACCCAGAAAATCTTCAAGGCACTTTGTTCACATATGACTTTTAACTCCCCCCAGCTCATGTCATTCCCCGGGCAGAAGTCTACACCTTCACAATGTCCATAGTTTCTGCTTCCAACAGACAGGAGGTGTGGAACACTTTACCCAATAGACAGGCCTCTTGGGTGGACAGCATGACGTCAGAACTGGGCCCAGATTCTGGATCCTGGTGCCAGCAGGTGAGATCATAGGAAACATCTGTACCAACATAGGCAGCTGACTGTTAACTAGTGTGGATGAAAATTGGCCGCCTCCTCCTCAGCTGTGCTCAGCTGAGCTCTCCTTTTCCAGTTTTGATCTGGTGTTCTTACACACAGATCAGGTCAACACAACAGGTCACAGTCCCACCCTTGTTTTGTTTAGTCTGCACCACCATGCAACTATATGGTGCAGATATTACTATCTGTAATGTATAAATACAGCACTTGCTTATATCAGAATGTCATTAGTGTTAGTTGAAAAGGTTTGCATTCCTGTTAAGTGACACAGAGACAGAAAAAAAATACAAGCATGGACATTGCCAGCAGAAGGAGGAATATAAAGACAGGACTTGGCACATCATGTTACATACTGCATATAGAATTTGGCACAATACATGTTTACATGTGCAAGCAGCCAGAGGTTTAAGTTCTCTCACCACTCAAGACTTGTTTTGCTCATATTTTCAAGTTTAACTCAAAAGCTCGTAAGCTCAGTCTGTTAGCTCTGAGATATTAGTCTGTAAATCATCCACTAAGGCTCTGTTATAAATGAAACGCTTGGAGGTTGGACGAGTCAGTAAAGTATGGGCTGGAGCTCACATAATGATAAGGATGGACAATATATTTGAACTGAAGCTCTGATGGGTTCTTGAATGCAAACTAATTAACGTCTATGATGCCTCCCACCACAGCATATATACTGATGCTTGCCAGACCAGAGTTAACAAAATGAAGACAGTGGAGTGGTGCACTGAACAGCAGCACACAATCACACAATTCAGCACTTTACAGAAGTGTGCCCAACACTTGTAGCCACAATTTTGTGATTATGTAACCTTCTATATAGTCATTTTTGTTTCAACAGCACAGTGCACTGTTTTAGATTGTCAAGGCTTTTTTCCCCCGTGCTAGCACTGCAATACAGAAGCTCCTCTGCCTGTGTTAAGATATAACGTTAACAAAACTATAGTAGAGGACCCAGATGGCGCCGCAGGACTTTCATGCTAGCATAAGAATAAAACGGCATTTTGGCCGGGAGAAGAAAGTTAAGCAATGGGGTGCCATGCATGAGTACTCTTTGCTGATCTACATGCAGAGCAAATATATCTGGGAGACAAGCTATGCCTCTCTTGGCAGGGACCTTCATTGCACTCAGTGCAATGAAGAGATCAAAGGAGTCTGGAGACAAAGACAGGAGGCAATCTGTCACACCATACATCCATCCACGCGATGTAGGTCTCAACTCCAAGATTTAATCCGCAGATCAATGCTATATCACACAGAAACTATTTTCTTTAATGAATGATCCGCAGTCAGACTTGGCAATCTTTTAGTCTCACTCGGTCCCTCTACTCTTTACAACTAATTACCACCACCTTCACATATGCATGGTTAATTTCAATCCCCATCGCCCTCACTGTAGCTACAACTACACAAGTGAGTAATTTTTCCACAAGATTTATCTGGCCTTTGACCAATATGAATAATGTGAAGAAACTGAACAGCTGTACAGTGGGAGAGAGGCAAAGAAAGAACTAGAAATTCTTTGCAACACACATCTTTTTTTGTTATCATTTGATATACAACGATCAACAGCATGCTTCTCTTCTAAAACAGTGGGCAGCAGGCCCTGCTAGTTCACCTGTTTTGACACTTTCCATTTAACATAGGTGCTTGTTGCAGATTCCTGTGGTTTTGTTAATGGCACCCTGAAGTGCATTTGATGCTGTGATTATGCTTACTTCAGTGCTACCAACCCATCACTTTTGCACCCATCACAAAAGCATATCCTCTAGGGTGTTATTACTAGTGCAAAATGAACACGCAAAAAGACCTTTAAAAAATCGTAAAGCAATAACTGAAATATATAGCAGGCTATTTAAACCTAAACCTTGTCTGCCTCTACATTAGGCCCAACATTTGCCAATACAAAACTGTTTTCTCAGCTCATTTACTGCGCATATGTGCAAAAACAACACAGCTGAAGGTAGAAACTCAGGAGCACACAGTTTATTAAGCGGGCCATGTCTGCTCGCTAAGATGATTCATTTGAACTGTTTTAGAGAATTAGTGGAAATGCTGTGTTCTAGATTTGTTGCAGAAAGCTGGAACGCTGAAGGGAACAAAAGAGCAGAGGGGATTTTAAAACATCCCAAGTTCAGATGCATGGCTTCACTCCGTATATCCCTCGACTGCACAAAGCTGGCCACCTCTGTGCAGACGCACAAAATGGTACAAGCTACCACTTACTGTCTGTCATGTAGCTCAGATGAAGTTATGTGCTTTAAGGTATATTACTGGCAGCTATACCAACTTCAGATTAACAGGTGGGCTACTTCAAAATCTGATCAAGGTGATCTGTGCTTGACATGCAACTGCTGCAATCTCTAAAATCAAAGGAGACCTAACAGGGCTCATTCTAAACTGATGAACACAAATCTGGTCTCCAATGATTTTTACAGCTTTAGTAACTTTAAAGAAATACCATATAACTCACAAATCACTTGAAATGAAATGAAAAAATGGCCAGAGGACAATCAGAAGTATTTTAGAAATTCAGCACATTAGGAAGTAAGAACAAAGAGAAACATGTCTACTGCTTTATTCTTACATTAAGTGAACTAACCCTCAGCATTGCAGGGGTGGCTCCGGTACCAATATTGTCCATATTTTTTGGCAGCAGCAATGTCGGGCCTTTTTAAATCCAAGGCATGACCGTTACACGACCTAATCCATTAAACCTTGTTGAATGAATCATGCTAGCTGCATCTCCCTTGATCCATTAAATTCAATCTTACAACATGCATCACTGGACAACAATGCTTCTTTAAATCTACCACCTTTCTTTTAATTCTTTTGGCTGCCCACAGTGAATAGAGAGAAATGTATACACAACAGCCTAAGCAAAAGAAGCTGATAGAAAGTAAAGCAGGCATAACAGTGAGCTTTGTAATGTAGGTTCCCGTACCGACAGGGAACAACACCCACTTTTTCTCTGAGATAGAAAGAGTTAGAAGGGGAGAAAAATAATAAGAAGGGAAGGGAGGAAGGAAGAGGGGGAGGGTGATAAAGTGAGAAACAGGAAAACAATCCTAAAGATAGAAAATCAGTCAGGAAAGTGAACACATGGCATTTGAGAGTGTAACTAGCAGCCAGGAGCATTAACTGCATTCTTGTCTGTTTGAGATGGAAGCGTACATGAGTATGCTGATGTGTAATCAGTCTGATGAGCCATGTTGTCTAATGGCAGGAGACAGTCAGCGCCAAGGGTTTAAGAGAAAAAAAAAAGAACTGGGAGAACTTCTGCTAGAGGAATTGCAAAAGCCTGATTGGGTTTCAGCTTTTAGTCCACCCTATTGTGGTTTTGCTTCACGCAAACTGCTGGCATAGGCACAGAGAGGGTGAGTGGAGAGGCAGAGAGTAGCAATCTGGAAAGCAGGATTTGAGATTCAGCACGGAGGGACTGATTCGAGTAAAGGTTGAAGAAAAACGACGCAAACTACTACAGACGTATGACCTGACAGGCACCTATCACATAACAGCAGTTACTTGTTAGTGCTGCAAAACACTTCAGCAGCCTAACAAGAAGCACATTTCCTCATGCTGTCAGCTGAGCTCAGCAGGATTATTAGAAGTCCAGGATAATGTTTGGCATTCAGCACTGCGTGAGATGAACGATATGTAGCGACACTTAAACACAATATTGTCTGTGTATTTCATCCCAGTTTGTTGGGCTATTAATTTTGGGGCACAAGTTCCCTTCAGTGCTACTCGGTGGCAGAGATTGGATTTAGTTAAAATGAAAAAGTAAAGGCTTCATTTGTGTAAGTGTAGCACACATATTTCAATCAGTATAGAGATTTAAAAAAGAAAAGAAATTCTATTAATGTTAAAAATGTTCTCTTAGCGAGAGTGCTACAAAAATGGCATTTAAAATAGGGGAAAAAACTTATTTCAATCAGGTTCATTATTGGTTACCAGAAACTGCTGCTGGAGTTCCACAAAATTTTCAAAACAAATCAGGTTGATGTTTCTCGCTTGGATGAATCTCTATTGCCCTGAAAAGCATGAGGATGCAATAAGGACCCCTTGTTTATAGTCTATCATTCACCCCGGTACAAGATAAACTGCAAACATCTCGAGCGTCTGTGTTTCATGGATACACTACAGCTCGCGGAATGAGCCTATAAAACCCTTTAAATAAACATAGCCATAACACAAGACTCTCTGAAGCTGAATCACTCTAATAAACAGTATGCCATCATATGCGCAGCAGGGGTATCCAAACTAAAGCTCGGTTATCTTAAGCTCTGATGGGAGTTAGAGGCACTTTGGAGCACACTACGTAAATGCTTTATTTACCCATCTTTCCCCCTAAATTACCCTCGTAAGCAAAAAATGCCGTTTTAATCTAATGTTAGACCACCAATGAGTGCATACACTGCTGTTGCCTTAACCTGCCACATACACAAATCTGCACGTACATTATATTATCAGATGGGGACACACGGACGTGGAAGCTTCTGAGAAAACCTGTCCCAGCACTAATGTCTAAGTTTGAGCATTATTACCAGCAGCCTACCTCAGACATGTTCGTGCGCGTATGACTCGGTTCCATTCAAGAGAAAGCTTACACAAACGCGTAAAGAAAAATCCCATAGATGGTTGGGAAAAGCACCACCGGTTCCCGTTTCTATTTCCGGGCGCTTCTTTCTCCCCCGGCTTGTCTGAGCGTTCCCACAAACCTGAACCCCCACACAGATAGACCGAGTCAGACACCTCTGAGCGCGGAGGGGAGGGGTTTCAGACACCTACCAGCTTTACATGCCCACTTCTCTTTTCTTCTGTCATCTTGAGAGAAGCCCCGAAACGAATTCGGAAGAAACACAGAAGGGTGGACAGGGAGGGGATGAGCCGAGCCGGGGTATTGAAGAGTACTCCTTCACGTCTGTTCCACAAAGCGCACAGCGCGGCGCAAAGCAAAAACACCAGTCCGGTGCCTTTCAGTCAGTGGGCTGCACCGCTCCGCTGGCGAGAGCTCCCAGGCAATTGGAATATTCAACTTTGGAAAAATGAGAGAGGGAAAGAGAGCGAGACAGAGAGAGAGAGAGAAAGAGAGATGGGAGGGAGGCAGACAATCACAGGAAAGCGGCTCCTCCTACTCGAACAATACAAAAAGCGAAAGGCAGCAGATAGAGGCTTCAGTGCGTTAAACTGAACAGCTCTGGGCACCAGTAGTAACACGTCTAATAACTAACTGAGTGTGCGCTCCAACGGCAGACCACGCGTCACAGTTTTACACATTTTATTGGATAATCAGATCAAAGCTCGAGTGGGCAACAAACTGTCGATTCAAGAAGCAAGCTTACCTGACCAGTAACAGTGGGTCAGATAATCAGGTCATACACGGGTAATGCCGTGACAAATGATGGCATTTTTATTTCCAGCCTGCACGACAACTGAATTAATGCCCACAATCGCGCTTCATTTTTTTTATATTCTTGAAAATGATGCAACACCGAGTAATAAAAGCAGACCCCAGATATTAAATATCGCGCATCCTTCATTGTTATCAATAAGTAGCGGCAAGTTCGACTGCAAAAAGGCCCAAAGGCAGCAATTAGAATATTCATAGATTTTAAGTTGAGCAAAAGTGGTTCGTGAAAATGGATGTATCACACATTAATTTCCTGGATTAATTACAAGATTGTGTGTGTGTGTGTGTGTGTGTGTGTGTGTGTGTGTGTGTGTGTGTGTGTGAGGCCACCCCAAGAAACGCCAGTGTTATAACGTGAGTAATACTCCTGCATCATGCTGTGTGTCTCGTGCTTAATTGTATATATCCCATATTGTTATTGCAGCATTGCTTTCATATTTCTACATCATACACAAGGGAGAAGCACATGCCAAAAATATGCCAGACTATTGCTCTAACTTTGTTCCAAAGAAGTGGGTGTGCTGTCTGTGCCTGCAGGTGTGTGTTGTGCTGCTTTGATGTGTGTGTCTGTGGGCTTGGAAACAATGCAGAGGTTAAGAGGTTCTGCAGACCTTTCCAGCAGGCTGCTCTCTCCTATGTGGTTGCTTCCCTCTGCCAGCTATGTCCTGCACCTGTCTGACCTAACACTGCTTGTAATACCATTTCTTTCCTGTGTGCTGCTCTCTGCATTGTGTCCACACACACTGAGGTTGCCCTATAATGACAGGCACAGGCGAAAACAGAATAATGTAATACTGATGTAAATGTTATTCGGTGCTTTACAAAAGAGAACGCGAGAGAGAGAGACACTACATGCAAAGGATGCAGTGCTTTGCAAAGTTACTTCTGCCACTGCAACTGTTTCTCATCTGATTAATGATTACGACTTTACCAACATTTTTTTCCAACTGTTATCAAAGGAAGCATGAAGCTAAGTAAGAAGCAACTAAGATTCAAGTCTTACAGTCAGATTTCTGAAATAGGAAAAAACATGTAACAGCTGTCTTCCAGATTAACAGTACAGGGAAAAATCTGTGGCTTTACACAGCAGGAAGGCTGCTTTCGGTAAACAGTATCGGACAAGGTGTGGCCTGACAAGCAGGTGTGTTCTCTGACTGTCAACAAGTGATACCACAATGCGTCTAAGAGCAGGTTTGCTACCCGTCTGTCTACATTAACTATATCTACAAACACAGATGTCCAGCCTTTTCTTGTCTTAATAACAGCCTGCCCCAAAGCCTGTCCTTGTGTCCGCGTCTGGCCTGCGAGTGTCATTCAGCTCATGTGCTCTGCACTATAAGGCAGAGTCTATCCGTCTATCTTGGCTTGATTTTCAACAAGATACTGGATTGTCACTGTGGTGTCAAGGTGGTGTTTCCGGACAAACAAGTCAAATGGTATTTAGTTTGATAAAAGAGATAGCATAAAGCTTTTTAATGACCCAACCAGTTGGATTTAAATTCAGATTTTTAAAATTTAAAGCAAGCAAGGAGTAACAGCATTATTTAAAACAGAAAGTCAGTAAATTAATATGGTATATCATGAATACAAAGAAAGTCATCAGATTTTGTTATGATTGGGAAACAGTGTAAAAGCACAAGTCAAATTGAGTTTGGGCAGTCAGGGGCAGAGCAGTCACTCTTCAGTGTCATCCGGGGATGCTTTACCTCCCTGTGTTCATCTACAGCGGTGTATATAGTTTTATATTTCTCTGCTTTAGTAACTCAGGCAGTGAATAATATATGTTTTAACTTGTACCATTAGGTCTAATAACTCCAGACTAATATCAGATATAGACTATATAACATTTCATGGGGTTTCTATTGATAGTGTCAATGACTTTTCCTCTTTTTTGTCATTTAGAGAACACAAATGGTAGAAAGTTATGGAGAAAAACAGATCAAAACTGAGCCAGAGACTCCATATTGTTTCATTACTGAAGGTAAATTGATTTAGTATTCAAAAAAGTTTTTTGTTTTTTTTTTACTAAATTTTATTTAAAAAAAAAAACCCCACTAGGCTATAAACGATAAGCTAGTTGGAAAGCTCATATTCAACTTAAGCTGTTGAGCTAGCTTACTGTAGTTTGAGCAGACTATCTGAGCAAATCAGATTAGACCATGGCTAGAGTATGGAAGCTAGTTTAATATTCTCCCACCTTCTGATAATATCATTAGAGTGTGTATATTATTCCTTTAAAATGTAAATGAATCCCCTTTTAGTTAAAATATTAAAAGGACCAGTCAATGCATATGTATTACTCATATCCATAATACTGCCTCCTTCAGTGTAGTTAAACACCGCCTTTCTGACACAGAATTTGACCGTAATACACAAGCGAGTCCACTTAAAGAAAGCTTTTTTCTGCATGCGGCCATATTTAGAGCATAGGATTGTCACCACGGATCAGATCTGGTTATAGTTTCTGTACAGTCTGTCAGACGATATCAGTTATAGGCCTGTTCTTGCTATAAGGACTGTAAGGTTGATATGAGGTCACTGATGCACACATGCCAACCTGAACCTCCCAACCATCCCCACCCCTACTCCAACAGACACCTGCGCTTCTGGGAAAAAGATTCTATTTACTTTTATAAATGTGATTATTGCATAATTCCTTTTCACCCTTATCTAAATCCCCTGTATGGGTATATTTGAAATTCTTTTAAAAAAAGAAAAAAAAGAAAAAAAAAACTCTTTCTTGAGCACGTGGTTAGAGACAGCTACAAGTGAATATTAGTTTAATTCCCAGCAGAGGTATTTTGGATTTTAATAGGTCTTTTACCCTTTGAGCCTGACAGAATAGTTGGCTGATTGACTGCACAGACTAAGCCTGGATCCAGCCCCAGGCACCCGTCAGTGCTGTCTTTGCTCACTGACCACGTAGACATCTAAATTTTGTGTGAGTGGCAGTCATCTGCACAGAAGGCAGCTTTAGCACTGAGTACTCTAAATGAACTCAGCAATTTGTGGGCTGGAAAGCACTAATGTACAGTTACTTAGAGTGTGTGTAAAGCAGCTCTTTTCTCGTGTGCTGTGACTGGTCAGGGGATTGTTATTGATATTTTGTTACAAGCCATTTTCTTGTTTTTCCATGAGCCACTGAGCCTCACTTGCTATTATACCACACTCCCATGTGATTACGGAAACTGTATCAGCAAATATACAACCCCTAGTCCTTCACCAAATATAGATAGCTTGAGGTTGCTATTGCAGTCAGAACACATTCTCTTTGATGCTTATTGTTGCACCTTTATGATTAGAAGTTTTTAGTACATAGTCACATTTGGTCTCCCATGTGCTGCAGCCACCTCTATAACTGCTATGAATGGCGTTCCATCGGGGCAAGCAAGGCAGCAGTACTTTCCTCGTGAAATTTAAAAACAGACATCATTTAAAACCAACCAAAGTGAAAGAGATTTGTTGCCTTACATCTCAAATAAAGGTTTCTTCCCTAAAGCATTTCATGTTGTCTGTTTGCATCCATCCTTTAAATTACTTCCATCTTATGGCCACAGTTATTGCCTCCTGAAGCTAGCTTGACTCCGAGCCATTAGACTTTATAGTTTTTGTCATTTTTATGGATGTGTCTGTGCCCCATTAACAAAAGCTGGAACTTTTCTAGTTGAGAGGCAAAATATTTATGTTTATCTTTAGCTGTTTGCATGCAAAATGTGGATGGTTTTAGGCAGAAGACTGACCGGTCACCAGCATACTAGACAAGTTGTCTCTGGCTCTGCTTTCACTGCTATAATCGGTGCATCATTGCACAAAACAGTAGCAAGTAAATCACTGAACTATACTGTGATTAATCAAGAAGTAAGCTTTTCTTACTATCCACATTGGCTAACATAAGTGATGTAGAAGAAATTGTCCCATGAAGAAACATTTAATAACCCCTTTAGCACATTAGCAATGAAAGCCTTAAATGGAGAGAGCGATCATCAACGTCTACCATGTCTGGTTTAATAAAAAAGGCAAGTTGAACAGACAAGTGCAGGTTCTGCCATCATCAGATTGGCATCTATGAAAAATAACTTGTTGACTGAATTACCAGTTGTTTTGATAATACGCCGTAAGTTTTCATTCGTATTTTTAGTCCCCCTGTAAAGAGTGAACCTGCCAGGAACGTGTGTGCAGTAAGGTGAATGTGTCCGGGGAGAGTGCTACAAGATGCAGAGAGGGTGTCAGCATATAGGAATACAAGACATCTGGTTCAGTTTATCTCTTTGATGCATGGTCTCTGCTTGCCTTTATGTAAAAATCACTAGATGCTACTGACTGCTATTCATATAACAGCCCCACCTCCACCTACCATCCACATGTGGGTTCTGAGTTTGCTTACATATAGGAGGGAAGTTATTGATAACTTTACTGGATATGATTCTGAAATAAAACAGTAAAATGAAAATGACTCAAATACTAGAAATGAATGTTGATGTGGAGCACCTATGGCTATGGTCCTCATTGCAGTGGCCCGGGTCCCTTTGACCAACCACCATCTCTCCCCATTTTCCTGGCTGCTTTACAATATCCTATCTAAAAAAAAGGCCCAAATGCCTCATAAATATATTAAATACCAAGTACTTGAATGGAAAAAACTTAAATAAAGCAGTGTTTAATTTGAATAGAGCGGATTTTCTCAGAAAATGAAAATTTGTATGAAAAACAAAGTGCCAGTGACAGAATAAGGGCAGGCTAGATGACTGAGGCTGCCTTGGACAGTAAACACACCAGCCACTGGAGACTTGGCCTCACTATTGTGCTGCCCTGGCCCATGCATGGGACTTATTACATATCAAGTTACCATCAGCAGTTGAATTTAACAATGCCTGTGGTGTGTGCGCGTGTGTCTATGTGGATGTATTGGTGTACGCATGTGCATCAGTTACATGCACACACTTCGAAGTGCACACTTGCATGACAAATCAGCAACACCCTCAAACAGTGTGTGTCCAGAGGAAATGCATCAGCTCTTCTCTTCCTTTTTCCACTCCCAGCACCACAGCTCATCAGGGACTTATTGTACAGCACCAGCCTGTCTGTGTACTGCAGCAACATGAAGTGATCAGGAGAAACACTCACTCACAGAGACATAAAAACCTTTGTTCCCTTCAGAACATGGGAATCTTTGTCCCAGTGCAGACAACTCTAGAGAGTGATGCAGTGTTATTAGCATTCTGTGCCCACATGAATTTCTTTCTGTTGGGGGTGTATAAATATACACACTGCGCAGTAGCCATAGCAGTTATTGAATTGTAATCATTACTTGGTTGATTACAATTCCCCACTCTAAGCCTAGTGAGGTATAGTATAGTACTGTGAATATTTTCAGGAAATTCTCTTTCACTTGACAACAAATGCATCAGTTCTCTTGCAATACTATGGCAACACTAACCTCATAACTCAAGTTAAAAATGGTTTCTTCTGGACATCCTATCGCCAACTTAAAAATCAGACCAGCATAAACAGATCAATAAATACTCAGAGGGTGTAAACAAATCAGTTGCTGGGTGTAGAATTGCGCCATCAGCTTTCCATTAGTCACGCCATCTCATATCTGATACTTTTTACTAATAGAGGCAGGCTGAAAATATTCAGTCTTCACCTTCACAGGGCTATCGCCAAGGATGCTGTTTTTCCTTAAGAAATGTAAAAACCTTTCAATTAGAGAGTTGGAGTTGTTTTGGGTTTCAAATGTCAGCACTTTATATTTGTGGAGGAGAGAGCATGAACCTCCCAGTTAAACACTGTATATAATTCTTCTGGTGATTTAGCCAAATGTTAATGGATATTGTTTACTGCCTCTACAAGTGCTGCCAAATCACATCCATTGAAAGTAGATATGCTGACTTAACGTAATTACGTTCCAGGAGCACTACCTCCTGGATTTCATTTGATGTAAATATTGCAGATTTCACCCGTCTGAACTACAGCTGTTATGAGCAGACTAGATGCGAGCTAGCTGTGTAAAGTAAAATGAAAGCATACTGACCACTCACTAAAATATAATGCTGTGTCGCTTGAATTGCAGCAGCTGTGTGTACATGTGTGTCTTTAGCCTCTGGCTCCACACCAAGACAATTTGGAGTGGAATACAGGCTGTTCCTGGACAGACAGCAAACTTAGGAGTGAATACGACTTTCTTGCAAACAACATAGATTGAGTGAAAAGCAAACTAGCACATTCTTGACACGCTCTTTTAGTCGAGCATTAGCCCATTAGTGATTCACATGATACACAGTTCATCTTCAGTTGATGAAATCAAAGAGATACTACTGAGTAGAAAAAAGTAGTGTTTACTGTATAAAATTTGCAATGACTATTTTATTATCTACTATTTATTTTAAATAGTTAAATAGTTGGTTATGGCCACTTACAACTATTTGTTATAATTATAGTGCTTAACTAGCCACTAATGCATTTCTAATATATTAGATATTGTTGTACAGAATGCAGAATTCAGATGCATTCAGGAGCTTTTGGACTACACTGTAGGATCAACAGGCATAACCATTTGAGCCAAAAGTAAAACATGTCTGATTGAAAAAGACTGTAGCATGAAATAAAAAGCCCATATATACATTATAGGAGGTGACTGAACTAAAAAAGCCCTCTTTCTGTGTGAAATGAACATTAAAGCCAAAAGCAAGGGGTTTTACTGCCATTAATTGTCCACTATATTTAACAAAAATAGTATTTAAAGCTAAAAATAGAAAAAAACTACATTCAAAAAATATAATGTTAATCACAGTACCCGACAACTATCTTTTTGTAAGCCGTAGCGGTGTTTTATGACTGCACTGCTAACACTAGCCAGTTTCATCTGATGGGGTTTCATATTAATATGGCTGTCTGAGACCTTTAAAGAGAATCCCGAGTCAAATCCAGCTTTAAAAATATGTTTCCCTAATGTCACATTGGTGTTCTCTGCTTGAGTAGCTGCTCGGTTCGGGAACGTGCACTTCGTTGGCAGCTGTCAGAACCTGTAGGATCAAGGAAGCTGCTGTATTTTAATCTAATGATGCAACAAGTTGTTTTGGTTTAACATTATACTAGTAACGTGTTATTAGCACACTGTATCACAGTGATCCAAGTTTTTTTTTCCCCTACAGAAGACGACTTGTTCATGTTTGTTGTCATTAATGTCAAACAGAGTGCAACACAGATGCAGAAGGCATTAGCTCTTTGCCGTTAGTGGGTCCCAAATTCCCCTTTTTATATTACTCGGGTGCTGATGTCTGTCGCAGAGCCATCAATATTATGCATTTTACTTTGTGGTGACCTAGTGGAGCATAGAAAAGACTTGACAAACAAGGGAGAAAGTAAGATGTGAGATTTTTATGAGTATAATACCAGATTATTTCACACCAAACATTACTGTATTATTGCCTGCATTTTTCTTCCATCTGAAATAAAAAGTCCTCTCAGATTAATAAAAATTATTTATAGTTTTAAAATGTGAATTTATGATTTGGTCTTTTCAGTTGATCATACTTTAGTTAAGCGTCTGTACTTAGAAATATTATACATTTAGCCATTTATATTTATAAAGGCCCAGTCAATTTAAAAGAAATTTTTTTTGTTTTGTTTTTGTGGCATTTTCACTACATGTCACTACATGTCTCATAGCAAATCTTTAAAGAATGCCAAACTGAAGCATTTCTTAACTTTTATCAGTAACATATCTCATCAGATATGTAAAAAAAAAAAAAGTATGCCACGTCTCCTGGGTGATCCAGATGTTCTTCAGATAGGATACTATTGATCCAGTAACAAAAACCTTATGCTTCCTGTATAAGACTGATTGGTAAATCCTTTTATATATTATTTAAGTAGTTGCCACAATACATTTCCCCCCCAGTTTGGATAATTCTATTGTACAAAAATCAAGTGGTTCTCTCATTCTTAAATTAGGAAGTGATGTGACGGGAAGATGCACTGAGGACCCTATTAAATGACAGGTGACTGACAGACTGACATAGGATCAGTCTTTGTACAAAAATCAAAGACAGCTATGCAGGGATTTAAACCTCACTGGTACAGAGTAAATAACATTACTGATGATTAGTTAACAATGTATATCCGCATCAATACTGCAGCAAAAGGAAGGCGTATAAAGAGGGAAGGATAGAGAGCCCGAGAGGAACGACTGGAGACATGAAAAGCAAAAACACGGAGGAGGGATAAGGAGAAATATGGGTCAGACAGAGAAAGACAGGGAAGGCTCAATGTAAATCAGAATGTGTAAACATGTACAGGCCTAATCTCATTATCCCTCATCCTCCTGGGCCTGTGATCAGATGCTTGATTAAAGCAGGAGATGAAAGAAGAGAGGTAGAGGACAGAGATGGAGGTAGGTGGGAAGGAAAGGAAATACGGGATGCCTAAAACAGACCGAGTATCCTTTGGAGAAGAAATAAATTGCAAATCGCATTTTTGAGTTACAATAAATATAAAACAAATATAAACACTGCAGTAAAGATCGCAGCGTGTAGTATGCATTAAAAGCAGTGTAGCATTTACTGACACAAAGGAAGGCATTTTCAGGTGACCTGAAAAAAATTGCTGTATAGCAAATGATGTTGCATTACGTGGCATTTGAGGGTAATATATCAGAATTACTACATACGTGTGAACTAAATTATTTTTTAAAAGACAATTTGTAAGATTGTGGCCATTGTTAACAGAGTAAATGGAGTATGACCATAAAAACATCTTAAAATTGTCAGCATTAATGTTAAAAAAAAGACATCTATATAAACAAACAATGTTGAAATGTATTGTTAGAGCTTGATTTGCTAGAGAAGATAGCCAGAGATAATGTTTACACCCAATTCATGACTGATCCTGCATTTCATCCTTTTTTATAATTAATGACTGTCCTCTAAATGGTTATACAGTAGGTCTTAAGGCCTGTTACAGTCTCCATATTTGGGAAACTATGCGACTCTGAGTTCCGATTGCTGCAGATTTTGTCATCAGATGGTGAGTGCGAGGCTCAGTGCGGGCATTCGCATGCCTGCCAATTTTTTGCAACTACGCAAACATGCCTGTTTATACACTACACTGCACTACAACACACCGACTACACATTCAGGCATTCAGGAATTACTTGTCCATATTGCTGTCTTCGCCTTTGTCGGCAACAGAGTATAATCCCTGTTTAGAACGAAAGTGATTCCCCTCAGTACCTGTGAAGTGAACTCTATGAGGAAATATAATATAATATAAATATAGTTCCACTACTACTCTAAAAAATGCAGGTGTAGTAGTGGAAAGGAAATCCCCGACAACCACTAGACTTTTTTTTAAATTCCTATTCCGCACTCACTTTCAGTATTGCCTAATTTTTAGCTAAGCAGCAAATGATTTAATTACTTTCTAAAGATTTGTAAGAAGCATTTTTTGTGTGTGTGTTTCCAAAGATCATAAACTGTGTTTAACTGGGGGTACTTTTTAGTTACGTGAGCAGAAATCAACACATAGTTTGTATCCTGAGAAACAACCCAAACCAAATCCTTTCTCTCTAGCAGAAAATTTCCTTTTTTTTTTAATTACACTTTTTTAATTTAAAAGGCAATATTAATATTAAAATTAAATGGGTATTATGTGTTACAAGGGCTATATCCCACACAGTGTTATTTTTCAGTAAAATTACTAGAAACCTTTGCAAGAGCAGAGCCCATTTAAATTTAATTCCAGTGAACCATTAAAACTGCATTTACAATTCAGACATTCTCCCACAGCAGAGAGTTCACCTTCACACACACACACACACACACACACACACACACACACACACACACACACACACACACACACATATATATATATATATATTTATAAATGAGTAGAAAATGTATTTAAAAAAATAAATAATCAAGTGCTCTGAGTTATTGAATGTGGGCCAGTAATGTAGTGGCATTTCACACTTGAAATACTTCCTCATTCTGTTAGAGCAGACACCATGAAATAGCCTATAAAGGTGTTGTCAAAACAGAGTCTGACCTGCTCTTAAACTGCATGCAGTATGGTAAAGTGCTGTTACAGTAACTCTAGACACATCAAATGACAACTTAATTTCAGGTGTGGGCAAAGATTTCTTGAGCACTGTTCATCTGGGCCGCCCTTAAGTAGCTTTCCTTTCCATCTTCTTTTTGCCTGGCTTGCTTTGAAATGCTGATACCATCCTCAACTTTTCCACTTATTCAACCTTTTTCTTTCCTGCTGATTTTCTGATCCATTTTCGTCTTCACACCTCATCATCCAAGTCAAGCCAAGATCCCCACACTTCTCCTTTTCCTTTTACCCCCTACCCTCATCCCTTCTTCGCTCGGTGGACCAGCACAGCTCTTCATTAAAACAGATGTCAGGCATCTGTCAACATCCAGGCCAGTCTTGGCATGATTGATTTTTGGCCCACCTGCGTCTTTCGTAATGACCAACTGTCAGTTGTTTTACTGCCCGCACTGCCTTGCCTTAGTATCGCCTGTCACTGAGGCTAAATCTCTCAGCCCAGACCCACAGGGCATTATCTATTTGTCCTCAGATAAAATTTATGTAGGTACACCAAAGAACCAGCCTCTTTCCTACAATCACATTGTCTTTAAGGATGGTTATATCTGGGACATAAATCGCTTGCATTCTGTCCTTAAACCTAATATACGGCATACTTTAAGTTTCAATTATTTCGAAACAATGAGTTTTTGGACAGAAGCTTATAAATGTTTGGGCTTGCAATGTGTGTTCAGACGCTGAGGCTTCAGACGGTCTAGAGCAGAATGAAATGGCGACACAATAGAGCACTGACAAGACACATTTTCTGTGTGGCAACACATTCTCCTTTTTAACTTTCATGCTTTTAATTTTTTATTTGAAAATTAATTTACCCACTCGAGTTCTTAAGGAGGCAGACAGCTAAATAAATAAATTACATTTTTAAAAAATCACAAACAATTACCCCGAAAAACAACCGGTGATAGATTTAGGCAATTCACAACAACTGATATTTCTGTCCAATTGTATTACAGTAGTTGTACACAGCTGAATATCTCTGGACTGCAGAATATGTATAGGGAAGATGCTGACAAGCGAACTTTAAATAAATAAGAGGGACAAGTTTGAAGATCTAATGTTTTTACGATATAAATATGGCTTTATAGTTCATCCAGCATGAAAAGTGTGCTTGCACAAGTACATAGCATGGGGCTGAGCAATAGGCTGATAGCTAACACTGATGTCGACATGTTGTCAACATTATACGGTGATGCAGTACAATATAATTAGGTATTATTCCAGAGGAAAACGGCTTAATTTTGCCTTCATAAACTAGTTTTCCTAATTTGAGAACTATTTTCTATACACATTTAAACTCTACTGCATCCTTGGATTCGATGTGAGAAAGAGCAGATTTCTTACACTGTAGCAAACCCATAAAACAAAGTCCAAACTAATCAATCAGGGCACAAATCTCAACTTGAACAGTAAATTTGATCAAGACATTTAAATTTGACCTTGCGGGATTTTGTTTCGAGCACAAGATGTAACTTCTTGAGTTGAGTTCAGACTTCAGTGTGACTCCAAAACATCAGATGATGAAAAACATGTCAGGAAACCTTATAAAAAAGCTTCATGTCCTGTGGCAGCGTCCAGACTGAGTGAAGATGTATAACAGCAGCTTCAAACTAGAGACAGAGTGAAAGAAGGGGCGCATCACTTCCTCTAGCTGTACTCACCTGGATGTCAAGCTTTTTTGATGATATACAGAAACAATGTACAGCTTCCACATCTGGAACCCAGGCAACTCTGAGGATTCTACTCTCTACTCTCTATTAATCGTTTCGTCACCCTTTTCCTCTTCTTCCCTACCTTTCGTTCCCTCCTTGCTTTCTTAGTCTCCTCTCCTTGCCCTCTTTCTTTCCATCTGCCTGGCAGGAGCAACTCAGAGTCCATGGAGAGCAGGGATGCAGCAGAAGGCATCTTTGAAAGAGAGCTCTGGCTACAGACCTTTCATCTAGTGCTATACCTGGCCAAGGCAGGCTGCAGGGTACCTTGGCTGTCAGAAGACATACACTCGATGAGGGAGGACGGATGAGACAAGAGGAAAGGGAGAGGAATAAATGTAATGGAAGAGAAACAGGCAAGCAAAGTCTAAAAAGAAAAAAAAAATTGTAGTTTTAATAATATATTTATGATTTTGTCAAGCCCGCAAACATGAGAACGAAATAAGGATGAGTGAGGAATAGACATCAGAGGAAAAATCGGGAGAGCAGACAAGAGGGACTCAAAAGTAGAGCAGAATGATGAGAGACTGGACTCCTGTGGTTCAAACATCTTACCCAAATGTCGTTCTTTCACCTGAAAGTCAAAACCACTGAAAGTGCTTTTATTTGATTTTTGAATATATATTACTGTAATCACAGGCTCTTATTTCACTAAAAATATCAAAATGTAATAAATAAAATGGAATAATCTTATGAGATGTGTTAATTGGGGTTATTAATGCAGTAGCAGTTGGATCAGTTTTTAAATGTTAGGTATATGGTGCTGTGTAAAAATCTATATAATAACCAGCCAACCAAAGAAATAGCAGAGTGCTAGGTGGATGGAGAGACGACAAAGAAGGAGACAGGCAGCTATTAAATGCTCCAAGGAGACTAGCCAGGTACTCCCAGTTGGACTGATTAACTCCGCCTACCAGGAAGCTGCAAGGCAACACAGAGGGACAAACTGGGGGAAACATACAGCAGACCCAGCCAAGGCAGAGCGCCGTCACAGTGAGTTAAAGGTTGAAAGCTGATAGAGGTGTAAACACTATGTCAGAGTATGGGACTGCACTGAAATGATTGCTGTTCATTCAGAACCTAGACTCTGTGCTGAACAGACCATCACAAATTTGGCACTGTTATGGTCTACATTATTTCAGCCTGCCACTGCTTGGCCTCTTGCATCTGCTGCAGAGTATGTCTCCTTGACAGGCAAAGACTGAGTGCTTAGAGAGTGTGTTACCACGACAGGAGGCAAGTGGGGAGAAGGGTAGTTAATGTGTGTGT